>NC_059128.1:173053713-173686597 GCF_020740605.2 Lemur catta
ACCACTTCTTAGTAGACACAGCTTTCCTCTTCTGGAGCTGTCCCATAAATACTGGGCTCCCTTGAGCCTAATTGGAGCCTTTGACTAAAGGAGTGGGGCAGCTCGGGTGAGAAAACTGGGCGGACTCCATCCA
Organism: Lemur catta; assembly: GCF_020740605.2. Classification (NCBI taxonomy): domain Eukaryota; kingdom Metazoa; phylum Chordata; class Mammalia; order Primates; family Lemuridae; genus Lemur; species Lemur catta. The sequence goes on from NC_059128.1 coordinate 173,053,847, forward strand.
AGAATTCAGTTTACTCATCAGTTTTGCCTAACTTAAGAAAAACAAGCTTCCACCATTCTCCTCTGGGCCTGTTTCTGAGCTCACACTTGGAAAGGTCAAATAAACACAATAAATCCATTAGAAGGCCTTCATATTAAACCCCTGGGGCTTACGCTATTTAGCAAGAAGCTAACAGGATGACGTCTCCCAAGTGGAAGGAAGTTCGCCTGACCGTAGCTATTTGCCAGAACACAGGAGTCAACTGTGCCAGTTAGCCTCGGTGGTGCGGGGAGCACAGCCCCGGGCCGCTTCAGGAAGGGCGCTCGATGGTGGCGGTTCTGGCAACTGGGCCTGGAGGAGAGAACCCTGCACACGGAGTCTGTGTGGGCCTCCTTCTCCTCTCCACATTTTTCAGTCCAAATCCCAGACAGGACCAGGCGGATGGGACCCAGTAAATCCTGTCCCCTACTGGGCAGGATCCTTCACTCTGGCTGAGCTTTACTGGGGCTTTACTGGTGCACCCCCGGTCCATTCAGGAACCTCCCATGCGCAGAAAACTGCTAGCACTTCCACATGGAGCGGGGCTGAGGGTTAGGAGCACGGGGCCACCGGGACTCCGTGACACAATGTGGCTGGTGAAAAGGTTTCCTTTGCAGCGACTGTCATCCCACCTCTTCAGGGGAGCCAGCAACAGAGAGTGCAACTCAAACTATGTTGCTCGAGTTCCAATCCAGTCTCACCACTTAAGTGTGGCCTTAAGCAAGTTACTTGACCTCTCTGTGCTTCAGTTTCCTCCGGTCTGTCCAAGGGCATCGATAATCGCACCTACCCCAGTGGGTTGCCGTGAGGATTAAATTCAGCAAGGCATGTAAAGTGCTTAGAACACCTCGACACAGGAGGTGCCATGTAAGTCCTTGCTGAAACTATTCATGCTGTTACTCTTACTGTTGCCAAAAAGTCAGGTGACAAGTCCAGTAAGAGCACCCAGATGGACTTGGAAAATATGTCAACACCATGGGTTTCCCAGCGCTCCTGCTTCTGAAGAGAAGGTTGGAAGGAGAATCCTGAAAAGTAGAACAATGTGGGGGCTGTGGCTGGAGCCTGGGGTCACACAGAGGGGGACGGACCCGAGCCCCAGCTCCCCCGCACGTTAGCTGCGCCGGCCTACACAGACCTCTGTCAGAATGATTTGTGCTTGTCAACAGGGAGGCGTCCCACCTGGCTGTCCAGGCCTCAGCTGTCTGTGCCAGCTGCCTCTATTTTCACTTTGTCCCTGAAATATTAGTAATGGCTATCATCAATTGATTGCCCACAAATGACAGAGCCTATGCTGGTACCTTGACCCTGTTCCTCTTCTAATCCTCCCAGCACTCCCCACGAGGCAGGTGATGTCCCCATTTTACAGAGGAAACAGCTTGCCCTGCAAAGCCAGAACTGGACTCTCTAGGTCTTCTAACTCCAGGCCTGGGCTGCTTCTGCCTTCCAGCGTGGCCTTTTCCCAGTTGTGCTAAGGTCTAAGCAGCAAGAGCTACCCTGTTAGTACTCCTCAGCTAGGATTCAATCGTCATTCGCCTTCTCGCCAAGCTTCTGTTTGAGTTAGATTGGAGCCAGCTCATAACTTTTCTCCTTCACTTTTGTTCTCTCTCTCTCTCTCTCTCTCCCTCTCTATTTTTAACTAAACTTCTGATACACAGAATTGGATCAAATAAAATCCTTAGTTTTAATACACTGTCATCTTTGGTCCTGTGCACAGCCCTCTCTCATTCTGATTCACTCATTTATGTATTTACCCCTTTATAATTTACTGCACACATGTGATTCTACCACCCAACCCAATGACTAGGACACTGACAGTTGAACACCTTTGTGTCCCTCCCGTCCCACCCTGCCAACCCCTGCTGCAAGGTGACCGCGCTCAGAATTTTGTTTGCTGTTCCTTTGCTCTTCTCCTTAGAGATGTGTGCCTCTGATTTGGCCACTCCTGTGCCAGCACCACACTGTGTTCATTGCCATGGCTTTAAGTAACCCGACATCTGGTAGGCAAGTGCTGCTGTCCCTACACTCTTCACACTGCTTTAGAAGGGGAGGCACCATGGGCAACGGGGCCCCATCCTGAGGCCCGACCCTACCCTGGATGGGATGAGCACCAGCTGTCCCTGCAAGCCCCATTCTGCTCCTGCTGCCTGGTCTCCCACATCCACATGTTTCTTTCGGTACCTATGGGGGCAGCAAGGTTGTTCCAGGGCTGTAGTGACAGAAGCAACTGGGGAGGGTGGGGAGATCCGTGGTGCAGAGGCACTCCCACTCTCCCCTCGTGACCAGGGGCTGTCCCGTCCGAGGCCGGGGTGTCTGGTCATGGAGCAGCTCTCTGGCGCGGGCTCCAAGTTAAACACAGTCAGATTTTCTGGGAAATTTTTCAGCTGAGTTAGGAGCATCTACCAGAGCAAGGAACTGGTACAGTGTGTTACTAATTCTGTCTGCTGAGGGACCTTGTTGGAGGGTGCTTCAGCCAACTCAGGCTGTGTGAAAGAGCTACTTCTTTATGTTCATTACCTGCATCATAGGAGCTGGGTTGCAGCTTCCTTTCAGACACGGAGGCTCATTTCAGCTGCCTCCTCTCCCCCAGGGGCTGGGCTTCTCGTTCCCGCTGACCCAGCCCCTGATGTCCAAGGCAGGACAGTGAGGATTGGGCAGCGAGCAGGAGGCCCAGCCCTGCCCGTGGGAGCCCGCAGTCTGCCTGGGAGAGCACAGCACCACCACGAGGGAATGATGCTGTAGCAATTCAGGGTGATCAGAAGGCTGAGACAAGGGAGACCACGTTTCCCAAATCCCAGGTTAAGACAATGAGGTCTGGCAGGAGGGTAGAATATTTCAAACTGGGGTTGTCCTATAAAATTTTCAGGTCTAGTCGCCATAATGATGAGAACCACTCAAAGGCCCTTGCCTGGAAGGGGGATGATGAAGATGGGAGGAAGGCTTGCTGACAGCGGGTGTGGGCTGTGCTGGATGGCAACGGGGGAGGCAGGAGACCCGAGGGAGGCTGTTCTCCATGGCGGAGTCAGGAATGAGCAGAAGGCTGCTCAGGAAGATAGAAAGTTGGGATGGAACACGGAGATGTTTAGAAGGAGGGCGTGAAGGGCGAAGGAGGTGTGTCTGAAGGTCTGGGCCAGGGGGCCTGGTGACAGGGGTCCCACTGGAGAAGCACAGCATTGGGGAGGGAGGGGGAGGACCCTGATGTCATTGCAGAGTGTTGGGTGGTCTCTTAGGCAGCCCATGGCCGGGGCCTGTGGTCCGATGTATCAGAATCACCGAGGATCACGTCAGATGCTGCTTGTGCTGCAGTAGGTCAGGGTGGGCCCGAGATCCTGCATTTCCCACAGGCTCCCGGGTGAAGCCGATGCTGCTGGCGTCCAGGGACCACACAGCAAGGCTGATGAGGGCCCCAGACCAGAGCCCGGGCAGAGCTCGGTGTGACAATGGCCCTAATTTGGGTAAGAGTAGGAGCTAAATACATGTTGGATTGAGGTATATAGTGGCATTTTAGCTTCCCCCCCAAAATAAAAATGTCTCAAGCTCTAAGAATAACACTATTGATCATTCTGATCAGAATTTAAGAATATGAAAATGGAAGTGGAGATGTGCCTTTTTAGAATTTTTTTCATTTAAAGAACTGATTGTTTTGACTTCCACAGATATGACTTTGGTTGTAAGCAGTTGAGCAGAGCCATGCTCTTCTTTCTTCTTTGAAAGTGAATTTTCTGACAAGGTTAGCTCCTTCTCTGCTGTGGAGTCGTGCCCCTGCAGGGCAGTGTGGCAGTGCCTGCAGGCAGGTGTTGCAGTAACATTACAGTTCAAGGTAGTCCTCTGCTGTCATCAGATCGTGTCAGCAGAAGAATCAGAAGGTTCAGAGCCCTAGAATCCCGGGCCCCATACTCAGGCACACATACCTTAGTAAGGCAACATGTGTCAGCATGTGTCACCTTCGAAGTGCCAGGCTCATTCTGAGACTCCAGTCTTCACCCAGAAACAAGGGGTAGAGGGATTTCAGGCACAAGGCCGGGCTGCAGGGCGTCTGTGGCCCATCTGGGAAGAACGAGGCTGGGTCCTGCACGGGGCTCTCTCTGCAGACTCCTCCCCCCTCTGACCGTATATAAGGAAGGGCTGCAGTTCTGCAACCATCTCATATATTGAGCTCATTTTGAACCTTTATGATACCAAAAAAACCAGTTGATTTTATTATTTGGTTTTCTTTGGGGTTTTTAAATAAATATTACCTAGGAATACCATCCTACTCATCCCACCTTCTCCTTAAGAGGTGTGAAGACAGAGGGGAATCTGCTGGGTCCCGGGCCTCCCGTGTGGCTGCGGAGATGTCGTGGGGAGGCCGGCCGAGCAGGTGGTGCCCACACAGAGAGCTCTGAGAGACCAGCCTGAGAAGGGAGTTCTGGTTCCTTCCTTGCCTCCCTACCAAACGCTCCCCAAGACTGCGGGGCTCTACCCAGTTCACCACCAGAGAATGAGCCACAGCATTTCAGCACTGACCAGGTGCTTAGAGAAAATCTTGTTCAGTGGCTTCAAATGGGAAAAAGAAGCTCAGAGGGAAGGAATTTTGCAGGGCCTCAAGGGGTCACGGTGGAGCTGAGGTTCAAACCCCAGGCTCAGGTCACCTCCGCCCCCACCTCCCTGCCTTCCTTGGCCTGGGGGGCGGCACTCAGCCTGTGGCCCAGGTCCCAGGCAGCCTTTCATCCCGACCGCCTGGCCTGGCCTCCAGACACCCCGGGACTGCGGCTCCCTCAGACTCAGTCCTGAGGAGAGAAGACGGAGCAGCCATTGGAATGGAAGCTTCAGCTTTGAATCCAGGTCACCAGGACTGAGGCTCTTGGACCCCAAACACCCCCGGGCCAGTCCTCCATTCTCCCCACACTTTCTTTCAACTTCCAGCCAGGTGTGCTGCCGGGCAGTGCTCCAACCCTTTGCATATACTAACTACCTCCTTTAATTCGCACAGTTTCCACTGTGTGGGGTGGGCCAGCAAGCTGAGGCTGCTCAGATCCTGGCTGGGATAGGACCTGAATTCCTCTGTGAAAATGGAGCCCACCCCCATCCCTGCCACCGACAGATTAGTGTCATGTCAGCCTCCTTCGGGTGGCAGGGTGGCTTCCTCCTGGGCCCCCAGGCAGCCAGGCACTGCCGGGGGCCGAGGGGAGGGGAGCCAGGTGCTCTGGGCAGACCCCTGGCCCTTCCCAGTCCCCCTCATTCTGAGACCTGAGGGGCCTCCATGCCCAGGTTGGGGCTGGGTGGACAGGGCTCCCAGAGGAAACCGCATCAGTCTGCCTTGGTCTCCCCTCGGGGCAGTGGTTATTCATGGGGCATCTGGCAGCACAAAAGAGGCTTTAAAAAAGATTCTGATGGGGGAACGCGGATCTTCTAGGGTTTGCCCTGCCGGGACAGAAGTCTCAAGGAACATCCTGAGGAGAAAATGAAGGTCATGAAGTCTGTACTCCAGGGCAGGGTACAGTGCTGCCCCCCAGGGCCCTGGCTGAGGAGGGAAAGTGCCTGGCCCCAGAGCCGGACAGCCCCAGCCCCAAACCAGCGCTCCCCACCCTTCCTGGCTGTGACTCGGGCTGCTCAGGCCTCTGTGCACAGTGGAGAGCACCTGCCAGGCACGGCATGGTGAGACAGGCCTGAGAACTCCCTCCGCACCTGTTTTTGAGGAGACTTTCGTCCTGCCGGTCACTCCTGCGTGCTGCCCACACATCACCCCACCATTCCCCACGCGGAACTCAGCCTCTTTCCTCTATTTCCTCCCAAACAACCTGGCCCCATGCCCAGGAACTTACATGCTGGTGGAGGAGCCGGAAGTGCTGACAGCCCCGCTTGCCCAGGGAAGAATGTGCCCGGGCTTGGGAGGGGTCCGGCGGGACTGGGGTACCCTAGAAGGCTTCCTCAGCTCAGCTGGCCTCACCCTGCCCTCCTGCTCCTCAGATGGGGCCGCAGGGCTGGCCTCGCCTTTCTGCTCTCCAGCTCTCCTAAAGTCCAGGCCCTTCATGGGGCCATCGAGGTAACCACTAAGCCCGGTGTCCCCAGTGGCCTTGGCCCTGCCATGCCCATCTGGCTTCCCAGCCTCAGGCAATGTGCTCGATGATGTCCCTCGGGGTGGTCATCCCTGATCACTCTCCAGCCACTTGGCTGAGATACCTAGGGTACAGCCCCTGCTCCAGTGAAGACTCACATATTTTTTTTAAAAAACTAGATTTTTCCCAATAATTAATTATTATTTTCTCTGAAGTGTCATGTGGGAAAACCATGAACTTTTTCCAGTGTTCTACAAAAGAGATTGTTTTGAACACGTCTTAGAGATATGCCCCTGGAACCAAAAAACAACCTTCTCGCCCTATGGTAGAGCTAATTCATGCTCTGAAACTTCTCTTAGCTTGGGCTGCCTCCAGGAAGCCATCCTGGACACCCCCGGGCTGGGTGGGCTCCCCTCTTCCCGGCTCTCACAGCTCTCCAAGCGGTTCATTCTTTTAAACACAGGCCCCTCTGGGCTGTCACAATTTATGTAGGTCTCCCCTGCCAGTCTGCAGCCCCTGAGGCTCTATGCCTAGCTCCCTGCTCAGGTCCTTTGAGGAAAGTTTAAAAGTAAAAGTTTGATGAATACTTGCATGTGCTATGGTTTGAACATTTGCAGCCCCTCCAAAATTCATGTTGAAACATAATCCCCAGTGCAACAGAATTAAGAGGTGGGGGTTTTAGGTAGTGATTAAGTGATGAGGGCTCCACCTTCAGGAATGGGGTGGTGCCCTTATAAGAGGGATGGGGGGACTAGCTGGTCCCCATTTGCTCTTGCGCCTTCCACCTCGTGAGGGCACAGCAACAAGGTGCCACCTTAGAAGCAGATATTGGCCCTCCCCAGACACTGAACCTGCTGGCAGTGGCTTGCTCTTGGGCTTCCCAGCCTCCAGAACTGTGAGAAATAAATTTCTGTTGTTTATAAATCACCTAGTCTCAGGTATTTTGTTACAGCAGCACAAACAGACTAAGACAGCAAGACAGCATGTGTGATGAGCAGTTGGACAAGATTTTATCCTCAAAGTCTACAAAATGGCATTGGAACTCTGGTATCCCTGCAGACCCTTCTTAATTAAAACAGTGATGTTCTCCATGCCTTGATTCCCCTATCTGCAGAATGGGCCACTGAAGACATCTCATGTTGTTGGGAGGAATTCCAAGTTTGCTGCTAAAAGAGTCTAGCTCTGACCTTATACTAGGGTGGAGGCAGAGCTAAGATCTCCCTCAAGGACAGCTCCGCACACCCTAGCCCCGGCTGTCTCAGGCACACGATGGGCCCTTCTTCCACCTCCTCACTCCTCCCCAACGCCCACACACACAAAGGTCTCTCCAGGCTATGTCTGCTTAGAGGTCAAGTGGGCCAGACAGGGGCCGAGGCCACACCCCCAGGAGGGACCTGAGTCCCTGAGCCCTGCCCAGAGCCATCCATTCCTCCTCACAGCTGGGAGACGGTCAACAGCTGACACTCCTCCGGCTTCGGCAGGGCTGGGACACCGCAGCAGAGCGAGCTGGGGACAGGCAGCTCCAGCCCTGCTGAGGTCTTGGCCAGGAAGGCAGAGTGTGTATGGATGGAGGCCCCTGGAGAGGGCTTCAGGTCGGCAGATGACAGTGCTGCGTGAACCCGTGGCTAAAATGAGCCTCATCTGGTACAGCTGAGTGAGGCATGGGAGCAGCCAGCCCTGCCTGATAACAGCAGCGGGCTAGAGCCAGCCCGCCCCCTGGGCCTGGTTCGGTCTCCTCCCCCAGGAAACCTCCCTGGCCTCTGTCCAAAATGTGGGAGCCACGGCCCTGGGTCTCCTAGGCTCCTCTAACGTTGATCTCACAGGCATCACTTGCTTTGCCATTCACTTTCTTATGTGCGATATTTTCTGTCAAACCTAATTTGACTCGGTATAGTCAAAGCCAGGATTAAATGTGATTTCTGTTCTGCCAAACGTCAGCCAGTGGAGAGGAACCTAAGCCTTCATGCCAAGCCATTTGCCACTCCAATGGAGACATTGAGGCTGGAGAAGGAAGGCCAGGCCACTCTGCCAGCTGGTGGCAGAGGCTGGCCAGGAGCCCAGGGCCCTCAGCTGCTCGGCCACTCTGCTCAGCTGTGTGGTGGGTCAGGGAAGCAGGCCCAAGCCACTCTTAGCCCCTGAAATGGAACTGAGCAGAGACTAACTGAATTCCAGATGCTTTTTGTTCCTCATTCATTTCCCAGCCCTCAACCCTGCACCCTCCGCTGGCCACCACACCATGCTTGTGTGACCCCACACCCTTTGTCCCTGACAGTTGTGAATTGTTCAGCTGGGTGAGGAGGGCATGAAGAAAAGGAAGGCTGGCTTGAGAACTTCCTAAGAGAGGGCCCTGGGCCTGGAGGATTCACTGAGGGGACATGATGGTCACCTTGGAGGGCATCCAGTGGTCAGAGACAGGGATGCAGGATGGGCATCTTGGGGGCTGCTGAGGTCCACAGTGGCCAGGGGTAGGTGGCTGGGTAGCGGATAGGGCCCCTGAGGAAGAGGCAGTCATGATGAGTTATCTCCATGGAGGATTTGTCATTGGGGGGTTGTAGGTATGGGTGGAGAGGGGCCCTGGGAGTCTGGGCCAAAGCCCTGCAAATGAGGGGCTAGAGGTCAGCAGAGAGACACAGGGAGTGGAGAGAGGATGAGGTGAGTGGTGTGAGCCTCAAAGGAAGGGGGATCTCCCACAAGCCGATGGCAGGTGCAGGGCTTCATATGTGGCAGGGGAGCCCCGAGGGGCCTACCCCACCTCTGGGCCTAAGTGAACAGCAGCCCCCAGAGAAGGCTGAAGGGCAGGGGTGTCCTGGGACAGCATGATCGGCCCAGGTAAGGCAGGCGGTGAGGGAGCTCTCAGAGAAGAAGCTGGGATGCAGTTTTCTGTAGCGGAGAGACCGTTCCAGAGAGCACAGTGGAGGAGTTGAGTGGTGGGGAAGCCGAGGGCTGAGATCAGAGGGAAGGAAGCACAGAGCCTGCTGGCGGGATGGGTCTTTGGCAAAGCAGCAGCTACTGGAAGGAGGTTCTTCTAAGCATCAAGATCCAGTCGATCTTCATGTGGTTCCATTCTACCTTCCTTCTTTTCAGTGTTCCATTTGGTCTTCTCTTTTTCTGGAAGCAGCTGCCGTCCTGTTTCTGGGGTTCCTTTTTCATTTTGCTGTAGTACCTCCTTGAGTAACTTTCAGACTAGGTGGGTAGAGGCTCTTCTTTCTGAGCCACTGAACACATTTGAAAAGGTAGCTGCTGTGTGTTCTGCAACAGTGTAGCTCCCCTTTGCCTGGAGGACTAGGAGGATTCTTTGGGTGAGGGTATTTTGCCCGACACACTTTCCTATCAGGTACTGAGGCAGGGAGCTGGTGGGCAGGCCAGACCCTCGGGTTCTTCATCTAAGTGGAAGTGTCTTTCCCACCAATCACGCCCACCTCTGCCATGGAGAAGGGTTTCTCATGCTCCCCTCAGCTTCTCTACTGGACCTCGACACCAACCAGGAGCCTCCCCCAAAGGCTGCTCACCTCACACAAAGAGCAGGCTCAGGCTTCAGCTGGGGCAGAGGCAAAAACACAACTGTCCCAGGTGTTGGGATCACAGTTCTTTAAGGATTACCCCCATGTTTGCTCCATGGAGCTTGGGCTTATCCAGGGCTCCTTTGGTGAGAGCCATACTTGCCCCTGGTGTACAGGGCTACCAGGCTGTCTGCTTGATTTCTGCACCATCCTATCACACCTGCTGCCTGTCCTCCTGGAATTACCCTAATGTCCAGCCCGCTGACTGCCTCTCTTGTTTTCCAGCACTGTTATGTCCTTCGTGCACACGCACACATGCACACTCACACATGTGGGCCCAGGCTGCCCCTTTGAGCACATGGCCTCCGTCTTTCCAACAGCCCATGCAGTCCAGTGGAAACATTCAGATGGAATTTTTCAAGCACAACCCTGTTCTGGGTTGTCCCCTTTGGAGGTTTCTCATGTCCTTGCTCTGCAGCGTTGCTAGGGAAGGCCATGCATTATTTAGGAGTATTTTTCTGTGCAACACTCCTCTGTGCACATGGAGTAACTTGATAGTTCTCTATCCCAGGGAAAAATAAGCGCCCCACCTGGGCTGTGGGGACCATCTGTACCGATGATGCATGTTGGTACAGAGTTCATCTGAAGATGCTGCTTGTGTCCCAGCTGTAGCCACAATGCTCTTTGCTAAGGAAACAGTGAAGCTTGTCAACAGAAAGCTCTCCACATTCCAAATGCCTTCTAGATGTGAGCCGAGGTCTCCATTGGCCATGACAGAGCCAGTTGGTTCAGCTGTATGTTAGAAGTAGCATTACGGCAGATAATGAGACACTTGTCCATTTGCATAATTCACTAAATAGATTGACACCTGACTGGTATAGACTCAGAGGTCAGAGGAGCCAAGCCATTGGGGAACAGGTGACACTTGATTTGAGCCCTGAAAGAGGAGGCATGTTCCTGGCAGGAAGTACAGGGAAGGGTGTTTTGGGCAAAAGAAGCAGCATGAGGTGGGGCTCTGGGGCATGAAAGCAATTCTCTGAGTCTTCAGACACCAAAACTATAAATTATGGATAAGTGATTAGCACAGTGTCTGACACAGACAGTGTGTGTGTGTGTGCTCCCACATGTGTGTGTCTCCTCGTTTCTTTGTCTGAAAACAGAGTGGCCAGGTCTACTTCAGTTCAGATATTAGGGCTGTCACTCAAACCCTCTCCCATCTGCTGACCATCGTCTGAAATTACCACAAGAGAATTTCACCTCTTGACCTTGAAACGTTGGCCTTTTCTCAAAATATAAATGGGAATAGGGGTAGGGTTGTGACTCACTTGCTGGCATCTCCCCACCGCAGGGAGGCAAGACTTCAGAGGGCCCAGGGAAGCAGCATAAGCCACCAACCCCTGTGCCCAGGTCTCCACCCGTCTCCATCACTGACACAGACCGTCATAACCAGATGAGCTAACTTCCCCATTTTATTGATAGCAAAACAGAGTCCCTGCGAGGTTCTGTGGCTCACTCAGGGTCGTGCAGGAGGTTAGTCATGGAGAATTAAGGAAAATTCAGGTTACTGGAGAACTTTTGAAATGATTGCCTTGTGATATTTTTAGCACAGAACCAGACATCCAGCCCCGGCTCCAATAAATCTTCATCAAGAACAGAACATTGTTGTCAATTAGGATGATGCACTGAGACATTTTTAGAACCACAATAAGTAAATTATGACTATTTTTAAAGGTACCTCTTGGGCTGATGGCCTAAAATAAGACATACTTTAGAGAAAGAATCTTTAAGGCAAGGGGCATGTCATACCAAACCATCATCACAACAGCCCACGGGAGGAGGTGTTGCTCTTCCTGTGTTACAGATGAGAAAAATGTGGCTCCAAGAAGTGGGAGCTGGGATCCCAAGACAGCCTCTTCCCCCTACTTTGCCCCATTAGGGCTGGTAGGCAGACGCTTGGCTTGTGTTGTATCCCACCAGGGAGCTGAGGTACCCCTGAGTGTCAGTGATTTATTTATTTTTTACTCCAACAGTTGTTTACCTGTTTGTGATAGCAATACAGAATCCCTGCAAGGTTCTGCAGCTCACTCAGAGTGCCCCCTGTACCCCCTCCCCATCGTCACTCCCCTAAGGTCACCGCTGCCCTAACTTCAGCCCCCTGCTTTGAACTCTGTGCAGAGGGAGTCACACAAAATGTAGTTTTCTTTCATTCAAAATTGTGTTTGAGAGATCCATCCATGGTTTCACATGTAATTGTGGTCCCTGCATTCTCGTGAATGATTGGTGTTCTACTATGTGAAGATACACAATTTATTTTACACTCCACTGTTGATGGACAGTAGAATTATTGCTTCCGGTTTGGTGCTATTATAAGTAATGCTTCTTTGAGGATTCATGTGTGTGCGTTTTGGTGAGCATATGTATGCCTTTCTGTTAGGAGTTCACCCAGGAGATTCAGCTTCAGTGGATGTGCCTGGTGTTTCAAAGTGGTTGTGTCAGTTCACATTCCCACTCGAAGCTTTGTGAGACTCCAAGTGGCTCTGTATCCTCGTCAACACTTGATACTATCTTTATCATTTTAGTCGTTCTGGTTGTCATGTAGTAGAGTATTGTGGTATCAATTTGTACTTCCTTGATGATTCATGAATTTGAGTACTTTTTCATGTTTACTGGTTATTTGGATATTCACCTTTGTGAGCAATGATTCTTTTTCAATTTTATCTTTAATAGAAAAGTGTTTCTGAGAATAGCTCTTGTGATGGAAGCTTCTGTTTTCCTTCCCATCTGGTGATCAGTTCCAAGCCTCAACATTTGGACGTTCTAAGAAAGGTCCCAAAGCCAAGGGGGTGAGAAAGAAGAGACAGGGGGGGTGGGCCCAGCCAACACCGGACATTCTCAGAGCTCTTCAGCTTCCACAGTCAGGACAGGAGCTCAGGGGTTTTCTCTGTGCATTTAGGATCCTCTGTTTAAAGTTCCCTCAGAAATTAGGGGAGCTGATTTATATTTCACATATAGAGCTATCAATATTCTCTGAACGCCAGCCCTGTTTCTTCCTTTGGAATTTAGGCTCTAGATTGATATCAATGATTGCGGAGAGATAAAGGTAAGAGGCATTCTTTCCCTCTCCCCTTCAGCCCCTAATTGCGCAGGGAACACACAGGGAGCTGGGTTTGCTGACAAGCCTATGCATTTGGGCATTGAGGACCTACTCTGTGCCTAGAACACTAACACGATTAAGAAATCTAAGGTCTGGCAGTGATTGCCAAACTTTAACAGCTCCGTTTTCCTGATGCAAGGTGGGGCACAAGGAGCAGGAAAGCTGCATATAGAGTATTGGTGGAGGAGAGATGAGGACACCTGAGGGAGGAGGATCAAGTGTTGGTCTCGGCACAGCGATGCGCTGGCTGGGGTGGTGCTGAGCAGTCGGCCTTCTGGGCCTGGAAGGTGGGGCGTGGCTGTGTGAGGATCAGTATACCGTCTCTGTATACCTGCCTACTCTGGACATGTCATATCAGTGGAACTATACAATAAAATAATTTTTTAAAAAAGGATATGGAAGCGAAAGTGTTTGAGGCCACTAACACTTCATGCAGATAGCTCGGGGTCCGGCCTCAGTGGGGGAGAGCTGGGTATGCTTTTGTGCCTGGCGTCTGAAGCATGTGCCAAGTCCCACTGTAATTTTGATGTCTCTCCTTGTTAACTCTGCAGCTCTGGTTAATGAAAATTTCTGTAAAACACACACTTGACCACATTCCCATATCTTGAGCTATTATCCTTGTCACAACTCTTTTGTTAGTATTTACCACTTATGGTGTTATTGTATCTTAATACATTATAGAATACTTTTAAAATATCATTTATTCTGTTACCACAAAAGTGTTAAGATGCAGATTCAGGCTTCCTGCATGCTCCTGGTGGCTTGGGGAAACCAGGCCTATACAAGTCATACGAGATGACACGTGACCACCATCATCTTCCTTCCCGATCCAGCTGATGCCAGCTAACCAGACTATTCCTCTCCCTGCAAACCTCCCAGCCTGCCCTGTTTCATACCTCTGTGCCTTTGCTTGTTATCTCTGCCTAGAACACCCACTCCACCCTCATGTGCCTTTAACACTCCTATTCACCCTTCAAAACCCCATTCAGATGTGCTTTCTTTTTTTATTTTATTTTATTTATTTATTTCACCATATTATGGGGGTACAAATGTTTAGGTTACATATATGCCTTTGCCCCACCTGAGTAGAGCTTCAAGCGTGTCCATCCCCCAGACTGAAGCTTTTAAACTGCTCCTCCATATAGGAACTGCCCAGTTTCTGTCCCTGCACCTTTAGGAATTATTGCATATATTGCACTCTATTAAAATTATTCTCCTATTTAAAAATCCCAGACCATGAGCCCTTCTCCACTTCCAGAGCTGCTCCTGGCCCTGTCTTAGTTAGCTCTATATCCCCAGGACCAATCAGAGGTCCTGGAAGAGAATTAAGAGCTTAATGAGGATGTTGGCAATAAACCTAGTTAAACTCAACTTAACTGTTCCTATGTCCAGAGATTCCATTGCTGATGGATTTCAATTTATGAATTTTTACAGAACTGGGTGTTGGAAGAAAATGTGTCCCTCTGCTGACCATCAAAGAAAGATGTGGGGGAAATTTGAAGGTTCAAAGGCACTTCAAACATCGTCTCAGAATCTAGCCTGTTTCTAAGAGGAAGCCTCTCTGCAGATCCGCCTGGGGCCAGCAGCTTTCAAATGTTTTTGATCATGACCTGCAGTGAGAAGTACTTTTTACATTGAGACACACTAAACATGTACATCAGGGACAAAGCTTTCATGAAACAATATTTATCCTCGATATGGGCATTGCTCCCATTTTCTCTTTATTTTCTTTTAAAAAAAAATATTGCTGGTCACCACCCTTTCGTTTGATTTCCCGATTCTGTGGTCTCACCGGTTGCATTGCTCAGTCTAATAAACACCGCTCTAGGCCTTCTGCCCAAGCAGCCAGAGAAGGCTTCTCAGAGGGCAGTGGGCGGGCGGGCGGTGCGCGGCGGGCGCGGTGGGGAGACGGTGCCAGGCGTCGGGCAGACCCTAACGGCGTCCTTTTCCCTGTCGTTGCAGCCGAGCCCCTGCCGCTGATGGACCTGTGCCGAAGATCCGTCCGCTCCGCCCTGGGCCGCCAGCGCCTGCAAGACATCAGCTCCCTGCCCCTGCCTCAGTCTCTCAAAAACTATCTGCAGTACCAGTGATCCCGGGCGCCGAAGGGCAGCGTGACCATGTCCTGCAGGGCCGCGCCCCCCACCTGGCATTCACGGGCACGTGACACATTGGGGACGAGGTCTCCCCTCACCCTGGTTCCCCAGGACATTCAGTTCTCTGAAAGGCCAGGGCACGGTACCGCCTTTGGAGATGAAATATCGGTTGCCGACGGTACGTGCTGCCCTCGGAGCAGCCCCCCAGTGCAGACGCCTCCTTGGGGGCCACACGGAGCCCGGCGCCGGGAGCCTGCGCCCGGACACCCTGCGCCGACCGGCCACAGCGCCGTGTTGCTCAGAGCGCCTGCGTCCTTGCTCAGAGAATGAGTAAAACATTCAGGCAGGAGACTTGCTACCTGTGCCCGGTCGCAGACAGGCCGGGGAGAAATTGCCTCTGAGTAACGAATGGTGAGAGCGGCTTGGTGCCACGCCCCTCCCGGCCCCACCCTGCCCGGGCGGCAGCATTGCCACGACCTTTTAGAACTTTGTGCCACTTGGAGAGACCGTTCCCAGGATGCCCAGCCACAGAAGTGGCACGTGGACAAAGCCATGTGCAGACACTTCTGCTTACCTCTTTGAACGTTGTTTACCTGCCCCTTACCACGCGCCCTCCCTCCCGGCCACCCTCCCTCGTTCTCCGGGCGCCCCACACCCCTCTCTTAAGGGAAGATGGGTCTGACTGACTCTGACTCCTCCAGGGACAGGGCATCCTTGTTATTATTTTAGGTAGCATTTGCATTTTAAAAGAGGAGTACAGTACTTAGTCCAAAGGTGCTAATGGGGGAACTGGGGCATTGTGACGCCCAAGCCTGGTGACGTCCTCGGGCTGGGGAGCCTTCCTGGAGTGTCAAGGGTCTCTGGGCAGCCGTCCATTCAGGGTGCAGCTTGGCTGTCACAAAGCTTTATTTGAGTGAATTATTTTTTCACCTTAGGAGACTTCCGCGAGTTTGTTTCCAATGTGTGTGTGATGTGCTGTTTATTTATCAGCTTGGGGTCCGTGGGGGTGGCCTTGTGACTGGAGGGGGATGTGGGACACATTCTCTGCCCACTCCGAGCCTGGTCCTGTCACGGGAGTGTTGCCGCCGCCGCTGCTGTTGCTGCTGCCACCGCCGCCGCCATTTGGCATCTCTTGTATGTTTTGGACCCTCTCTAGCCAGACTCATTTTTAACTGAAAATCACCACAGCAGTGAGATATCAGAGCCCCAGATGGCACTGCCTCCCCCGCCCCCCACCGACTTTAATGTGAATTTGACTGATGAATGAGGAGCGTTTCTAATAAAGTTTGTCATTCAGTCCTTCAGCTGTGTAGTAAATGCTCTTCGGGGAGGGGCTGGGAGAGCTGCTTCCACCAGCCTGGCTGGTCTACCAAAAACCAGGCACGTGAATTCCCCTCCAGACACTTGTCTCTTCTGCCTTGTGGGCCCTGCTTGAACCCAAACCCCAGCTATTTTGCAAAGGCCTGCACTGGGAGAGAGAATGTGCCCGGGTCCTGGGTTCATGTAAAATTGGCCTTAATGGTAGGAAAACAGCTCAGATTCCTGATGCCAGCCCCAGGGGTGTCTCTGCAGAGGGGCTCAGGGCCAGGCAGGGCAAACCCCATGGGGCACCAGTTTCCTAGTGGACCTGGGGTGGGGCTGGATGTGGCTGTGGCAAATGCACGTTGTCACCAAGGAGTGGTGCGAATTGCTGAGGGTGAGTGTGCGGCAAGGCCAGGCTTGGGCCAGGGAGCAGGTCAGGAGTCAGATTCAAGGTAGGGTCTGGTCAGGACTGACACAGCATTCACTCAGCAATGGTGGCCACCAACACTTACCATGCCAACCCCCAAAGATACTTATAGTGCAGCATAATAAAGTGAGAAGAGCTCATGAAGGGGGGTGGAGGAGGACAGGGTATGTAAGGACGGCTTCCCAGAGAAAGAGGCACTTTCCAGACCTGCTATTTTAAGGGAGATAACCTTCCTTACACAACCAAAAGAACCAGACTTGTGGCACCTGGCCCAGGACTACTGTTCTTTCCCTGCTGTGACCTCAGGGCTGGGCTCAGGCTCAGGCAGCTTTCAACACTTTGGTTGCAGGAGGCAGCTAGCTTCCTGCAGAGACATGGCCTCAGGCTTTGGGGTTAGCAGGACTGGGTTTGAGTCCCAGCTTCATCACTTACATGCTGTGGCCTTGGGTAAGTCACTTCCTCTGCACAGCGTGGGAGCTGGACCAGGTAGCCAGTGACCGAGCACCCTTCCTCCCCCAACTCGTGGGGTCCCTGTCTCAGCACTGACTTTCCAGCGTGGATGCATCCACCTCGTCTTGGGTCTGCAGTTTCCCTCACCCTAACACTGTCCTCCCCATCCTCACTCCACCCTCTCCAGGATCTGGCTTAGTTAGATTGGCCCTCATCCAGGACGCCCTCCTTAACCATGCCACAATCTCTGCCTGCTCTGAGCAGTCAGTTCCTTGCGTCCGGCCCGAGGACCCTCCCTGAGCACTGGACTGCAGCCCTTCTGCCATGTGGCTTGTCTGCCCAGCAGGCAGGGTGCTCGTCTTCCTTCCCACACAGCCCTGACCAGACCGTGGGCTCAGCAAAGGCCCAAGGCCTGCGAAGGTGGAGGTGTGGGTGGAAGTGCCCCCTGTAACGGGGATGCCCATGGGAAACTGCAAGGAAAGTTCAAAGCCAGGTGAGAAGTCCTCCCAGAGCCAAGCACCTGGCCCTGGGGCCTCCTGGGTCTCTTGCCCTTTCATTCCCTCTGTCTTTTCTCAGGTATTTATCAGGCATCTACATGCACCCAGCACTGTCCTGGGAACAAGAATGAGGAGCTCTGGCCCTGCCCTTTTGGAACTCACATTCTAAGGAGAAGACAGACAGCCCACAAGCAGAGAAAGGAGATGATGTCAGAGGAAGGACGCAAGCCGGGTAGAGGTGAGGGCAGAGGGCCTCATTACTGGGGGTGATCTCGGAGGGCCTCTGGGGAAATGCTGAGTCCCAAAAAAATGAGAGGGAGTGGAGGTGGACCTCCAGATTAAGGGACTTCCGGCTCTCTCAACCTCCTCAATGTGGGGCTCTCTGAGCTTGGGGAGCCCCTGTGCTGCCACTCTGCCCATGCTCCAGCTCAGCATGCCTGTGTACCTGGGCCACACGTACCCCTAGGCTTCCTGTGGAACTGTGCTCCCCGTGTGCATACACACACACATGACCCAGGCCTTCCCCTGGCAGACACCTGGGAGCCTCACGACCCCCGAGTGCCAGTGTCCTGCCCAGCCCCTCCCATGCTCGGCACATTCTCTGAGCTTCCGTCTTCCTCTCCAGGTCGCGCTGCCAGCAGGGGCACATGCTGAAACAGTCCTGCTAATCGCTTTGTAATTGTCTACGGGTAGAGCACAGGTGGGCACCTTCCCCTGCAGATCCGACCCCCCTGAGCGCCATGGCTCACTCTTCACCCCATCTGACAGTCCTGCTGTGTGGACAAAGCCATCCTCTTTCCCTTGCTCTCCTGCCCCATCCTCTGCACTAGCAGCCGGCTCCTCTGTGGACCACCTTTCATCACCTCGCGAAGTTATAGCAGAAGTGGCAGCAGGTAGCAAGTGACTCAGTTATATGGCAATTGGTTTGTGCCAGGGCAGAGTCCCCATTCCCCAGGACCTCGGTCAGCCACAGCCTCTGGACAGGAGGCGCGTGCGTGCCAAGGCAGGCGGACAGGGGCCACGCGGCGTTACTCTTCAGGTCCTGGCGAGGAGTGGAAATCCCCAGTTTTAGTTTAAAACACAAGAAATTAGCCAGCCCTTCTCTCTAGTTCTGGGGGCCCAGATCCCATTCCAGCCTGTGGATGCGTTTTGTGGTCCTACTCTGTGTTTTGATAACATTGAGCCCCACAAAAAAAAATCAAGTAATTTATCAGAAAAGTCCAGATTTCAAACTTCCCTTGAAAAATAGGGAGATGTAAAAACAGGCCCACATTCCTTCATGGTGAGGTTGGCCAAAGCTGGGTAGTGCCGGCTGCTTGAGAAGAGGCCTCTGCTCTGAGGTCCAGCCCTGTGTTCAGCCCTCCTGCAGCACCAGGACCTCTCACCGCCAGCCGCCCACAGGGGCGTCCCTCCTTGGGTCTGGGTCAAGGCTTCTGAGTTTGCTTCTCTTGACTGTTGGTATAATGCACATCATGGGTAACACACACACACACACACCACCAAGGGAGGGGAGAGCCTGCTAGTTCGTTCTGCACTTGACTTTGAAGTGTCTCACAGCCTCAGCCACCGCTATTCAAGGAGCTCACAGACACCCAGGATCTTTACTCAGACACCAGAAATAACCTGTGTGCCCCTGCGTGTCCCTGCTTAGACGGTGAACTCCTAGAGGACAAGGATGAGAATTCTAGGGCCCTCTTTCTAATGAGCTGTGTGACGTGACTGAACAGCTGGGCTGCACACTGGAAGCCCTTGAGGAACTTGGTAAAAAGTCTCAGTGCCTGGCCCCGCCCCAGACCAATTAAATCAGGCCCTGATTCTAACATGCAATCAGGGCCGAGCAACCAGCCGTCTCAGTGAAGAGGTGGTGATGTCAGTGAGGATGCACATCCTGCACCAGAGACGGCCCCCACCCTCCCAGGGGTCAAGTCCAAAGCCAGGGAGTCCTCCCCATCCCTTCTTCCCTCTTTCCAGTGATGCTGAGCTGGCTGCTCTCAAGAGCAGGGGAGAAGGGACCAGCCACGTCTGCCCTGATGCTGCACAATTCTTGACAAACTGATTCCAGCCCCCACCCCGCTCCCTGACCTGGGAGGCTGGTGGTGTGAGGAGAATGTCCCAGAAAGCACTGTGATAAGCAATCAGAATAACCTTAGAACAATAAGCGAAGAGCAGACTGAATTTGGTCTGATCTTGATTGTACTACTTTGAATAGAAGAATTTGAGACAGTGAGACCTGGCTATAAGAATGGTTTGGTTCCTAGTATTTCCAAACCTGGCTTTCTTAATACAGATAACACATTTGTCAATAGTAATCATGTCCCTCTCCACTTTTCTGATGGGTTTTGGAGTAACGTAAGCCAGTGACAAGCCAACCCTGGCCTGGTGGCAGTGTCCCCACCTGCTTCGCCTACCCAACAAGCGGGGCTTTTTTCCTAGGAGGAGCCGTGCTGCTGTGGAGTGCCCAGCCCAGGTAGTCCACACAGGAGGATCAGGGCAAGTTACTTCCCTGTCTTCCAAACCGCACCAGAGGCCTCAGTAACACTGTCCCTGTGCCTGCGGATTTTTCCGTATAAGTGCTGATGATTCACTGCACAGGGATAGAATTTGAAGAAAAGAGTTGCCTCTTAGTCACCACTTTGATGCAACAAATGGCTCTGTACTAAGCTCCGTGCCAGGCCCAAGGGCACTGCTGCTGCCCAAGGGCACCCACACACCTGATGTGAAAACAGGTGGATGCAGTGTCACCTGCCCGCTGCAGCACGAGCAGGGGCTGCAGGAGAGAAGGCACAGCAGGAGTGCTGGAGGTGCACGGGGCCTCCCCTGGGTGTGGTGGGAGTGCTGAGGAGTCCAGGGGACAGAGGACAAGCCGTGTGCAGGAGGGCGCAGTGATGGGGACCTTATAAGTCACACTCAGAAACAAGGTCTTAGGATGTGTCTTACTAAGTTTAGGCTGCTGTGAGAAAGTACCACAGACTGGGTGGCTTTTACACAGAAATTTAAATATTTGTCCCAGTTCTGGAGGCTGGAAGTCCAAGATCAGGGTGCCAGCATGGTCACGTTCTGATGAGGATGCTCTTCCAGGTTGCTGACTGCTGCTTTCTCCTTTTTTTTTTTTTTTTTGAGACAGAGTCTTGCTCTGTTCCCCAGGCTAGAGAGTGCCATGGCATCAGCCTAGCTCACAGCAACCTCAAACCCCTGGGCTCAAGCCATCCCTGCCTCAGCTTCCCAAGTAACTGGGACTACCGGCATGTGCCACCATGCCTGGCTAATTTTTTCTATATATTTTCAGTTGTCTGGCTAATTTCTTTCTATTTTTAGTAGAGACGGGGTCTCGCTCTTGCTCAAGCTGGTCTTGAACTCCTGAACTCGAGCAATCCTCCCTGTAAACCCAGAGTGCTAGGATTACAGGTGTGAGCCACCGCGCCCGACCATGATTTCTCCTTGTATCCTCACGTGGGGGAGAGCAAGAGAGCTCTCTGGGATCTCCTTTACAACGGCACTCATCCTATTCATGAGGCTCCACCCTCACAAACTAACCACTTCCCAAAGTCCCACCTCCTAATACTGTCTTATTGGGGGTTAGGATTTCATCATATGGATTTTGGAGGGACACACTCAGTCCATAGCAGTATGGGTCAGAGTTCTAGGAGGAAGCAGCTAGCACACTCAAACTGTAGACTGAAGGGAGTTTAACCATAAAGGGACTGCTTACAGAGGTGTGGGCAGAGCTCAGGGAAACTAGCAGCTGAGGGAAAGGAACCCTGGGCTTGCAACACTGGGGAGGGAACACAGTCACCATTCCTGGGCTCAAAGGAAGGGAAGCAGTGCTTGGGAAGGGAAAACGGTAGCTATAAGAGAGAGCTACCCAGCAGGAGGCATGGCCTTAGATGGAGGAACACAGCCACTGCCAGCCACAGCCTGCAAGGACGGAGCCAGGGCACAAACATTCTCACTTGTCTCCTGTCCCTCCTCTCGTCCAGGTCAGTGCCTCCCACGGGCTGAAACCCTCAGGAGCACAGCAGACAAGGGGACCTGATTGGTGTAGTCCACAGAGGCCAGCTTCCTACACACAGGGCAGGGCAGAGGAGGAGGGATAGCATGGATGTTCAGAGAATATATTCAACAGACTTTACCTATAGGGTAAACGAGCAAAAATGCAAAACTTGAGTGAATAAATAGATAAAAGCTAATTTGTTCCAGATGTGGGCAGCGGATGGCTTTTGAGCCCCACTCCAGTACCTCTCCCCGCTGAACATCAGATGCGAAACACCTAGAGCATCTCCCAGGCGCCTTAGGCTGCCATCAGAATCACATTCTTCCCAAAGCACAACCCAACTGTGTAACAAGAAGAGGCAGGTCCAGGGCCTGGAGCTAGAGTTTTTAAATGCTGTTGCTGGAGTCAGAAAATTTGAAGCAGAAATCATGAGGTCCGGTTTGTGTTTTTCTGCAGCCTTCCTGGAAGGTCTGTGGTTGGGTGGCTTAGCGAGCAAGCAAGAGTAGAGAAGGGGAAACTGAGGAAAAGGCTGTTGGTTCCAGGGAGAGGAGGAGGGCCTGCATGAAGACCATGGGAATAGGGACTGGGAAAGAGAGCTGGTGCAAAGGAGCCAAGTACATGCTTTAGGGACTCGGAGCATGCAGCAATTAGGCAAGGGAAGACGTAAGGACACTTGCAATTCATTCACTCACTTGTTCTCAGCACACATGTATTGAGGGCCTGCCATGTGGTGGCCACTGCTGTTAATGCTGAGGATACTACAATGAAACTACAATTAACAATCTCCACCCTCGTGGAGCTTATACTGTAGTAGGAAAGGTACACAAACAGGTAAGCTGGTAAATTTCAGGCATTCCAGATGCATGCTGGGCAGGGGAGAGGAGCAGAGAGCAGACAGCTGGGTGGCTACAGTGGTGTCCTTGTAAATGTTTAACAACCAGCTCTCTGGGGGTGAATAAAAAGCCCTGATTTGTAGCGTTTGCTGTTTTTCATAAGGTAAATACTCCCACCACAGCCAATTTCAAGCTCCAATGTGATGCCACTGAATGCAGAGCTGGGAAGAGATGATCATTAGCCAACCATCACACACATTTCCACCAGCCAGACAATGGATGTAAAGTACCTGCAGAGCAAAGATAACAGTGAAATATAGCAAAATAATTTAAAAGTGATACCTTTTGAGTATTTTTTACATTTGTTTTTAGTGCAACTTATTTAATTGTAAGTTTGTAAAATATAATTTTTAATAATGACTATAATCAATAAGCAGCTTGAAAAATCCTAAAATTTTAACCATCAGCTGCTGCAAGTCAGTGTGAGCTGGCTCCAGGGTACCACTAGGTCGTGGGATTGGCATTACCCCAGTGTAATTCTGATGTAGCTCTCTGCTAGGTTTGAGCACATTCTGCTGAGCCTAGCATTAAAGTGGTCCCATTCCCGAAGTGCCCTTTGATGAGTGATGGAGCAGATGGGAGTGAGAGAATCCAGGCCTTGATGAAGCCCTCACAGCAATGACCTCAGAGTCTGACCAGTGAGTTTGACCCAGGAGTTTCTAATCTGACCATTCCTGAGCACCCAGCATGCACACAACATTACCAGAGACACCACTCTAAAACAAAGACGCAAAGATCTTAAAATGTTAGCAAATCAAATCCAGGCATATTTAAAAAGTTCATCATGACCAAAGTGGATTTATTGTATGAGAACAAGTTTGGTTTAACAATCAAAAAGTGATACAATTCATCATATTGTCCAAATAAAAGAGAAAAAATAACCCCAATAAATATAGAAAAAAACATCTCCTAAAATTCAACACCTGTTTATGATTTTTTAAAAAACTTTATAAAACTAGGAAAAGGTACACATTCTTAAACTAGTAAAGGTATCTCTGGAACACTTACAGCTAATATCGTATTTAATGTTAACTTATTGCTTTCCTTCTGAGACAAGGAACAAGAAATAGCGTCCACTCTCACCACTTCTACACAACATTGTATTTGAAATTCTAGGCAGTTTAATAAAACAAAAACAAGAAATTAAAAGGTATAAAATATTGGAAGGGAAGAAATAAAGCCATCATTATTTGCAAATGACATCATTGTATGCATAGAAAAGAATCTATAGTAAACCATGAAAATTAATAAAAGAATTTAGAAAGGTCACTGCATACAAG
Organism: Lemur catta; assembly: GCF_020740605.2. Taxonomy (NCBI): domain Eukaryota; kingdom Metazoa; phylum Chordata; class Mammalia; order Primates; family Lemuridae; genus Lemur; species Lemur catta. Next base: position 173,077,487 of record NC_059128.1, read on the forward strand.
GTCAGTATTTTAAAAGCTGTATTTCTACATATTAGCAACAAACAATTAGAAAATGAAATTTAAAACAATGCCACTTATAGAAACAAAAATAGAAAAATCTTATGAAAGATGTGCAAGACCTCTACACTGAAAACTACAACACCTCATCAAGAGACATTGAAGAACTAAATAAATGGAGATAGTACCATGTCAACTGAATGATTCAATATTGTTAAAATGTCAGTTCTGCACCAAATGATCTATAGAGTCAATGCAATAACAATAAAAATTTTGTGTGTTTTGTTGTGGAAGTTGACAAGTTGATTCTAAATTCATGTAGAAAAGCAAAGGACCTAAAATAGCTGTAACAATCTTAGAAAAGAAAAACAAAATAGGAAGCAATGTAATACCAGATACTGAGGCTGCTATAAAGACATGATAATTTCAGTGTGTCTCCCAAAATTCATTTGTTGGAAACTTAATTCCCAGTGTGACAGTGTTGAGAAGCAGGATCTTTAAGAAGTGATTAGGTCATGAAGGCTCTGCCCTCATGGATGGATTAATGCCGTCGGCAAGGGAGTGGGTTAGTTACCACGGGAGTGGGTCTCCGATGAAAGGATGAGTTTGGCCCCCTTCCCATCTCTCTTTCTGGTGAGTGCTCTCTTGCCCTTATGAGATGGGATGATGCAGCAGGAAGGCCCTTGCCAGATGCAGGCCCCTTGACGTTGGACTTCCCAGCCTCCAGAACTGTCAGAAATAAATTCCTGTTCTTTATAAATTACCCAGTCTCAGGTATTCTGTTACAGCTGCACAAAACAAACAATGACAATAATTAAAATAGTTTGCTATTGGTGTAAGCATAAAAACAAATACACAATGAATAGAACATAGTCCAGAAACAGACCAATATTTATGTGGTCAATGAATTGCATTACTGCAATCCAGTGAGAGAAAGATGGTCTCGTCAATAAATGGTACCAGATCAACTGGATATCCATATAGAAAACACATGAATCTTCACCTCTACCTTGCATGAGAGATGAAAGTTAAATTGAAAGTGATTATAAACCTAAATGTGAAAAAGCAAAGCAGCAGCAATAAAAAAGCTCCTAGAATACATAAGAAAAAAGCTTCATGTCGTTGGGATAAGCAAGGCTTTCTTAAACAGAACATGAAATGCAATAATCATAAAGAAAATGATTAATATATTGAACTTCATTAAAATTAATAGCTACTCTTCATCAAGAATCACATTAAGAAAGTGAAAAGGCAAGACAGTCTAAGAGAAGATAGTTGCAGTATATATAACTGACCAATGATCACATTACTAATCCTAACATCCCCAAATTAAAAATAACCCAGATGGCATCAATAGTAGAAGAGAAAAATAGTGACATATTCATACAATAAAATACTATATAATAATTTTTAACAAAAGAAACAGACTACTGCTACACACAGCATAGATGAATCTCATGACAACATTGAATAAAAGTAGCTAGACATAAAAGATTACTTGGTTAGACTTAGGTGAATTCAGGCAAGAACAGGCAAACGTTATCTATGACTGTAGAAATCAGAATAGTGTTACTTAGGAGGGGGTGGTGGCATGCCATCGATTTGGAGAATGAGCATGAGGAAGCTTGCTGGGATCCTAGAAAATTCTACATTTTTATCTGAGTCGTGGTTACATGAATACATACATACATAAAAATTTATTGAACTATATACTTATGATTTATGTACTTCATTTATGAATAGTATATCTAAATTAAAAAATAAAAAGAGGAGGGAGGGAACAGTATCCCCAAACTTCTATTTTTAAAAAGTTACTTCCTTCTTGACCAGGCGCGGTAGCCCATGCCTGTAATCCTAGCACTCTGGGAGGCCGAGACGGGCAGATTGTTTGAGCTCAGGAGTTCAAGACCAGCCTGAGCAAGAGCGAGACCCTGTCTCTACTAAAAACAGAAAGAAATTATATGGACAGCTAAAAATATATATAGAAAAATTAGCTGGGCATGGTGGCGCATGCCTGTAGTCCCAGCTACCTGGGAGGCTGAGGCAGGAGGATCGCTTGAGTCCAGGAGTTTGAGGTTGCTGTGAGCTAGGCTGACGCCATGGCACTCTAGTCTGGGCAACAGAGTGAGACTCTGTCTCAAACAAACAAACAAAAAAAGTTACTTCCTTCTCTCTAGAAATGCTTTGGATTCAATGCAGTGTTTTCCTTGGCAGTAACTAGTACAGTTACTGCATCTAAGCAGGGAGATGGTTCCACAATAGGAAAACAAAATGCTGAGAGATTTGAAGGTTTTAAAGAACAAAGAATCTCATTGTCTAGTGAAAATGCCTCCCTCAAGCTGTGTCCTAGAAGCACTCACAGGAGTGACTCCCCCGGCCAAGTGGCCTCCTGTAAAGCAAGTGTGGATGCCCTCAGAAGCCCCATTGCACACAGGCCATAGCTTCTAGAATTGCAAATTTCCATCTACAGTACACATTCTTTTCTTGGATAATGGTCATGTTACACAACAGCCTCTGGGATTTTCACAGAGAGCCCAATAGGATATCACTGCCACTAGCTAGAGGGGAAAAAAATCAACCTTCTTTTTTTTGTAAACAGAAGATAAGCCTTTACTTTTTCCTTTTCTTGAAAAAATCTCTTGGTAGGTAAGAGATTCTCCTTTTCCAATGTGTAGATAGTGCCATATTCTTCACCAACCCCTCCCGGATTTTCAGATGAAGTTACCAGGACTAGCTTTGAATTACTAGAAATTTAAGGGCTGAAAAGAATCCTTCTCATGTGGAAATATAAACAAATATTTTCATATGAAATGGCATGATACTTGGGGCGAGGGGCAAGGGGAGTGGAGGGGATATATGGATAAAACAGGATTGGCAATGAGTTGAAAACTGTTGAAGCTGGCTGATGGAAATGAGGGAGTTTACTGTACTGTTTGTCCAACTCTAATTGCTTAAAATTGCCCATAATTTAAAAAAAAGAATTATCTGCAAGTGAATTGGTTTGGAAGGATAAACATTTACATTTGATCCCATGAGTTTTAACAATCAAGGAGATTCTGATTGTTGAAATCAGCTTGCCATTTCTTAATCACACTTGGAATATGAAAATTAAATTCCCTGATTTGATCTCCAAGTCACTAATTATTTTCTGCCATGTGTTCTTCATTAACTGGTGTCCAGACTTGGAGTTTAACAGCTTGTTATTTTCATTTTTGTTTCCTAAAGAACATATTTGGTTCTTATGTACTTTTTTTAAAATCTGGGTTCTTTCAGATAAATAACTCAGCATAATTATTTTAAGATTCATTCATTTTTCTAATGTGCAGCAATAGTTCATTACTTTTAGTGTTAAGTAACATTTCACTGGATGAATACACCATAATTTGTTTATCCATTCACTATTGATGGGCATTTGGGTTGCTTTTGGTTTGAGCTATTAAAAATAACACATCTATAAACATTTGTGTATGGGCATATGCTTTCTTTTCTCTTGGGGTAAATACCCAGGAGTAAAATGCTAGGTCATATGATAGGTGTCTGTTTAATTCTTTAAGAAACTGCCAAACTTTTCCAATGTTGTTATGTCATTTTACATTCCCACCAGTAGTGTATGAGAGTTCTAGTTCTTTTATACCCTTGTCAACATTTGATACAATCAGCCTTTGTAGTTTTAAGTAGGAAGTGGTATTTCATTGAGGTTTTAATTTGCAGATTTCTAATAATTAATGATGTTGAGCATCTTTTCATATATTTATTTACCATCCATATATCTTTTTTAGCAGAAATGTCTGTTCAAATATGTTTCCTATTTTTAATTGTCTTTTTTTTTATTAAGTTCTGAGAGTTCTTTTGCATATTCTGGATGCACATCCTTTATCAGATATGTTTATTTTCTCCCAGTGCATGGCTTGTCTTTTCATTCTCTTAACAGTGTTTTTCAAGAGCGTAAGTTTTTTAAATTTGATGATGTCCAAATTATTAATTTGTTCTTTTGTAGATTACGCTTTTGATGTCTTATTAAAGAATCTTTGCCTTACACATGATTCCAAAGATTTTCATCTATGTTTTCTTCTAAAAGGTTTATAGTTTTAGATTTTACATTTAGGACTTTGATCCATTCTGAGTTAATTTTTGTATATTTTACTCTATAGGCATTGATCAAAGTCATTTTATGAGTGTATATATCCAAATGCTCGAGCAACATTAACTTACTTGTCTTTATATGTATGGTCTTCATCTGGACTCTGTTCTGTTCCATTGATCTATTTGTCTTTCCTGACTCCATGCTGTCTTGACTACTGTGGCTTTATAATAAGTCTTGAAATCAAGTAGTATTAGTCCTCCAACTTCATTCTTCTTTATGAGAATCATTTTGACTATTCTAGATCCTTTGTAGGTCCATATAAATTTTAGAATCAGCTTATCAATTTCTCCCAAAAAGAAAATTTGCTTGGATTTCGATTGAAATTGCATTGAATCTATAGATCAATTGGGGAAGAATTGACATCTTAATAATATTGAGTATTCTAATTTGTGAAAAAGGTATATCTCTCTATTTATTTAGGTAATCCTTAACTTCTCACAAAAGTGTTTTGTAGTTTTAGTGGACAAGACTTACCCAGCTTTTGTCAGACTCACCCTTAAATATTTCATATTTGTTGATGCTATTGTAAATTTTTAAGCAATTTTCTACTTTGGATTCTTGGTAGCTAGGATACATAAATACAATTAATTTTTATATATGGATCTTATGTCCTGCAACATTGGTTATTAGTTCGTGTCTTTTTGTAGATTTCACCAGTTTTTCTACATAGTGAATCATCCTGTCTGCAAATAAGCAGCTCTACTTCATTACCAATCTGAATGCCTTTTGTTTCTTTTCTTTGCCTTATTGCATTGGCTAGACCCTCCAGCACAATGTTGAATAGAAGCAGTGAGACAGGGCATTCTTGCTTTATCCCTGATTTTAGTGACATAAGTATTTAGTATTTCACTGTTAACTAAGGTATTAGCTGTTTTTCATAGTTGAGAAAGTTTCCCTTTAGAAGAACTGCTAGTTTTTTGTGAATTTTTATCAGGTGACATTTTACCACTAGTTATACAGTATGAGAACATTATAATCATATGCTTTCATTTCACACATCCTAACCCATCCTTGTTGTCACATATTCTACTTATACATACATTATAAACTCACAAACCACTGTGAGTTTTTTCTTGGTTGTTTAAAGAGTCAATCATCTTTTCAGTGAGATTGAAATAAGAAAAAAAATTATATATTTACCTCATAGTTACCATTTCCAGTCCTCTTCATTCCTTTGTATAAGTTCATATTTCCATTTGGTGTCATTCTCCTTCTGCCTAAAGGACTTCCTTTAACAATCCTTATAGTTCAGGTCTGATGGTAATTAATTCTTGCAGTTTTTGTATGTCAAAAAACATTTTTGTTTTTGCCTCTATTTTTAAAAGATATTTTCAGAGGTAAAGAATTCTAGAATTATGGTACCTTACAGATGTTCCTCCACTGTCTTCTTGCTTGCATTGCTTCCAACAAGAAATCTATTATCATATTTATTTTTGTTCCTCTGTACATAACATGTCTTCTTTTCCTCAGACTGCCTTTAAAATTTCTTTTTATTACTAATTTTGAGCAATATGATCATTATGTGTCTTGGCATGGTTTTCTTCATGTTTCTTGTACTTAGAGTTTGGCCATTTTATTTTCATACATCTTTTCTGTCTCCCTATCCTTTCATGGGCTAGAGTTACACATATATTAGGCTGATTGAAATTATCACACAGCTCACTTATGTTCTTTTCATTTCATAAATTATCTTTCCCTTTGTTTTTCATTTTGGATGGCTTTTATTGTTATACTCTCAGGTTCACTAATCTTTTTTCTTCAATGTCTAATCCCATCCAATTAATTTTTCATCTCAGACATAGTATTTTTTTACCTCTAGAAGTACCATTTGAGAGGTATATATGTATATAATATTTTACATATATTTATGCTCCAAAAAGTTAAATACTAGGGCCTTTTGGAATTATGCTATATATAGGAAGATATATAAGATCTTCCTATTTAACTTTTTGAACAGATGTAATTACAGTTAGTAAAAATGTTTTTTATATTTTTGTCTGCTAATTCTAACATCTATGTCAGTTTGGGTTAGTTTTGGTTGACTGCTTTTTAATTTTTCTCCTCATGGAGGTCATATTTCCTGCTTCTTTGCATGCCTGGTAATTTTTTATTGCATGCCAAATATTATGAATTTTACTTTGTTGGTTCAATAATATTTTTATATTCCTATAAATATTTTTGAGATTTGTTCTGGGATGCAGTTAATTGGAAAAAGTTTGATCCTTTTAAGTTTTCTTGTAAGATTTATTAGACAGTACCAGAACAGCATTTATTCTAAAGTTAATTATTTCCCCCTACTGAGACAAGAACTTTCTGAGTAATCTACTTGGTGCTCCATGAATTATGACATTTTTAGTTTTGTTGTGGGAACAGGAACTATCATCATCCCTGTGTGAGCACTAATTACTGTTCCCTCTTATCTTTTTGGGTGGCTCTTTCCTAGGTCTCAAGTAGTTCCTTCATACACATGTGCTGATTAATACTCTGATCAATACAGGCATACCTTGCTTTATTGCACTTGACTTTATTGTGCTTTGCAGATATTGCATTTTTTTTTTACAAATGTCTATGGCAATCCTGCAGGGAAAAAGTCTATCAGTGCCATTTTTAAACAGTATGTGCTCACTTCCTGTTTCTGTGTCACATGTTGGTAATTCTTGCAATATTTCAAATATTTTCATTATTATTACATCTGTTATGGTGATCTGTGATCAGTGATCTTTGGCGTTACTGTTTTAATTGTTTTGGAGCACCACAAAGCACACTTACAAGATGGCAAACTTAGTCAATAAATGTGTGTGTTCTGACTGTTCCACTGACCAACCATTCCCTGTCTCTCCCCTTCTCCTCAGGCCTCTCTGTTCCCTAAGGCACAATACTATTGAAATTAGGCCAATTAATAATCCTAGAATGGCCTCTAAGTATTCAAATAAAAGGAAGAGTCAAACATCTCTCGCTTTAAATCAAAAACTAGAAATAATTAAGTTTAGTGAGGAAGGCGTATTGAAAGCCAAAATAAGCCAAAAGCTAAACCTTTTCCATGAAACAGTTAGCCAAATTGTGAATGCAAAAGAAACGTTCTTTTTTTTTTTTTTTTTTTGATGGGAGGGGAGGGGAGAGGAGGAGAGGGGAGGGGAGCAAAACAAACGTTCTTGAAGAAAGTTAAAAGTGCAGCTCCAGCGAACCCATGAATAATAAGAAAACAAAACAGGCTTATTGTTGATATGGAGAAAGTTTGAGTGGTCTGGATAGAAGATCAAACCAGCCACAACATTCCCTTAAGCCAAAGCCTAATCCAGAGTGGCCCTAGCTCTCTTTAATTCTATGAAGGCTGACAGAGGTGAGGAAACTGCAGAAGAAAAGTTAGAAGCTTGCAGAGGTTGGTTTATGAGGTTTAAATAAAGAAGCTGCCCCATTTTTACTTCTGTTTTTGTGGTGAATTACATTTATATGGTCCTCTCAATAGAAAAAGCATTTGACAAAATTCAGCACTCTTTTGTGATAAGAACTCTTAACAAAATAGGCATACATGAGACTTACCTTAAAATGATAAAAGCCATACATGACAAACCCACAGCCAACATCATAAAGCCAGGATGGCAGCACATCTGTTTACAGCATGGTTTACTGAATATCTTAAGCCCACTCTTAAGACCTACTGCTCAGAAAAAAAGATTCCTTTCAAAATGTTATTGCTCATTGACAATACAACAGGTCATCCAAGAGCTCTGATGGAGAAGTAAAAGGAAATTAATGTTTTCATGCCTTCTGACACAACATCCATTCTGCAGCCCCTTTCAAAGAGTAATTTTGATATCAAGTCTTATTATTTAAGAAATACATTTCCAAGTCTATGGCTGCCATAGATAGTGATTCCACTGATGGATCCTGGCAAAGTAAATTGAAAACCTGGAAAGGATTCACCATTCTGGATGCCATTAAGAACATTTGTGATTCATGGGAAGAGGTCAAAATATCAACATTAACAGGAGTTTGGAAGAAGTTGATTTCAACCCTCATGAATGACTTTGAGGAGTTCAAGACTTTACTGGAGAAAGTAACTGCAGATGTGCTAGAAACAGCAAAAAAACTAGAATTAAAAGTAGAGCCTGAACGTGGGACTGACTTGCTTCAATCTCATGATGAAACTCTAACAAATGAGGGGTTGCTTCTTATGAATGAGCAAAGAAAGTGATTTCTTTAGATGGAATCTACTCCTGGTGAAGATGCTGTGAACATTGTTGAAATACAACAAAGGAGTTAGAATATTCCGTAAACTTAGTTGATAAAGCAGTGGCAAGATTTGTGAGGATTGACTCAAATTTTGAAAGAAATTCTATTGTGGGTAAAATACTATCAGACAGCATCACAGGCTACAGAGAAATCTTTCATGAAAGGAAGAATCAATTAGTATGGCAAACTTCACTGGTAATTTCATTACCACAACCATTTAACCTTCAGCAACCACCACTTTGGTCAGTCAGCAGCCATCAGCATCAAGGCAAGACCCTTCACCAGCAAAACGATTACAACTTGCTGAAGGCTTAGGTTATCATTAGCATTTTTTAGCAATATCAAGTATTTTTAAATTAAGGTATATACATTGGTTTTTAGGCATAATGCTATTGCATGCTTTATAGACTACTGCATAGTGCAAACATCACTTTTATACACACTAGGAAACCAAAACATTTGTGTGACTTGTTTTGTTATGATAGTCACCTTATTGCTATGGTCTGGAACCAAACCTGCAATGCCTCTGAGGTGTTCCTGTGCTTGAGGGAGATGAGATGCTTGTCAGATACCAGGTTCTCTCTCTGACCCGCTGTCTCCTCTCCAGTGCTCTGTCCTGTGAACTCTGGCTACTTTGGCCTCCCTGGACCCTCAGCTCCTTATCCTCAACTCAGAGATACAACGGGGCTTCGCTTGGGATTGTTCCCTTTGCACTGTGTCCTGGAGCCTCTCTTAAGGCAGTAAGCTGGGGCACGACTTCTTTCTCTTCTGTCTTTCAGAGATCACTGTGCTTTGTTGCCTGATGTACAGTGTCTTATTTCACATATCTTGTCTGTATTTTTCTGTTAGTTTGGGTTTTTTTGCTTCAGACAGGAAGTTCAATCTGGTCCATGGCCCACCATTTTTCCTGGAAAAAGAATTCTTGGTCAATTGATTTTCATCAATGTTTTCAAGACAATTCAATGGAGCAAGGTATGATTTTTCAACAAACAATGGTGGTATGATTTGACATTAATATGAAAACCAACTCTTACGTTACATCATACACAAAAATTAACTTCTATTACAAAACATATTTTTGATTTATACATATTTTTGATGCTGTCTTTATATACTTGTAGAATGTGAAGACTAAAAAAATATATGCATGTTATTTTTCCAAATCTACCTAAATAGTGAGAATAAGTGTTTTAATTCATTTTGAACAATTAAACTTTTTCTGCTTATTGTTTAAAAAAAAAGAAAACATATGAAAACATTGTTGCAACCTTGGAATAAGCAAAGGTTACTTAGAGCCAGAAAAGCATGAAACATAAAGCAAAGTGTTGATAAATTAAGCTTCACCGAAATCAAAATCTTTTCTCTCCAAAAAACACTATTAAAAAAAAACTGCAAGTCACAGAATGAGAGAAAATATTTGTTATCCTTATATATGAAAAAATCACTTGTATCCAGAATATGTAAAGAACTATACATATAGACAGAATACATAAAGTTAATATAAAGTTAATCAAACCAATATAAAAGTATTTGAACAAAGTATTTGAAAAGAAGCTTCAACAATTTACCAATAAGCAATAAAGACAGAAAAAGATGCTAAATATTACTAATTTCAGGGAACAGCAAATTAAAACCACAATGAGAATGGCTTAAATTTAAAAAGCAAACTAGAAATGTTTATACTACCCAGCGTTAGCTAGGATGTGGGACATTAAAAGGGGTGGGGAACCTGTGGCGTTAAGTGCAGCCTTTTGACTGAATCCAAATTTTACAGAACAAATCCTCTTATTAAAATGGGTGCAGCAGAGAAGAATGAAGCTTTTCTTGCCTCCTTTGGCTCTTAAAAAGAACAATCTTGAAATCAGAAGGCTGCAAGTTCCCCACCCAACATATATAACAACATGAATGAATCTCAAAATTACTATTGCAGAAAGAAGAAAACCATACTGAGTATATACTGTATCATTCCATTTACATAAAATTCTAGAAAATACAAACTAATCTATAATGAGAAAAGCAGGTCAGTCATTGCCCAAGCTAGTGGATGGAACAGAGGGACAAATGGAAGACATCTGTGACCAAATGTGTGGGAGCTTCTCCCCACCAGTGAGCAATCAGTTCTGCCGCGGACACAAGCTGGGTGTCCTCCAATTCCATTTTGACTCTATCTGTCTGGAGATAGCGTCACGTCCCACAGGTTGAGCAGGTTGAGGGCTCAGCCCCACCAGACTGCCCCCACTTCAGACGCTAGTCACCAATCTGGGTCTCCAAACCTTCTGACTGCCCAGCTTCGAGTTGGGCTTCCCATGATCCCCACTTTAGGCCCAACTAATTTGCTAGAACAGCTCACAGAATTCAGGGGAACACTTGTGTTTACTGGTTTATTATGGAGGATATTACAATGGACACAGATGAAGAGATGCATAGGCTGAGGTGTGCGGGAGGAGCCCATACCTGGCATACCACCCTCCAGGGATCTCTATGTGTGCACCTGTCTAGAGCTCTCCTTAGCCCATCCTCTTGATTGAAATAGGGACAACAGTATAGATAACTGATTGGACAAAAAGAGTATGACCTAATACTAATAGACTGAGTGGGGACACCCAGCAACGCTTGTCTGTTCAGATTCTTCTTGGCCTCTCTGTGAAGCATTCCTTCCTCCAGGGTATGGGGCAGGACCCCTTCTGATATAAGGGTCTTAAGACCTACAATCAGACAAAGTAGGTCGTAGAATATCTTTATGGCCAGCTCCAATATGGAGAAGCAGGGGAAGATTTCAGTCCTGCCCTGGGGAGAAAAAGGGACAGGTGAAAACAGGAGAAGGTCAGAGAGAGAGAGAGATTCTGTTTTCCAAGGTCTGTTTCTGAGGCCGAAAGCACCCCAGCATTGTAACAGAAGACTTCAACAACGCTATGGGAGTTATGATCCAGGAACTGTGGGTGAAAACATATATATATATCTTATAATATCATAAACTGATAAAAGAAAAAATCCTAGTAATCTTATATATGTTAAATTAATTGAATTCATAATTTAAAACCTTCCCACAAAGAAAAGAAAACTTCAGGCCCAGATGGTTTCACTGATGAATTGAATCAAACATTTAAGGAACATAAGAATACTAATCTTACACAAACCTTTTCAGAAAATAGATGAGAAATAACACTCTTGTTTTCTGAACCTACCGTAACCCTGATACTAAGACCACAAATTGAGGACAAGAAAAAGAAGTTATAGGTCAATATTCCTCATAAACATATGTAGGAAGAATTTTTATCAAAACACTAGCAACTCTAACTGAATAATGAATCAAATTGAATAATCTGGGTTTATCTCAAAAATTCAAGTTTGATTTAGCATTCAAAAATTAATCAGTGTTAAAAAGCAAGATTTGAACTACAAAACTAGTGGTAATTACCAGTCATGATCACTAAGGTTAGATTATATCCTACTTAGAAAAGAGTGATTTAACTAAATGAATTAAATGAGGAACACAATTACATTCTTTTATTTTTTAAGAGTTGGGGTCTCACTCTGTCACCCAGGCTGGAGAATATGGTGGCACCATCATAGCTCACTGCAGCCTCAAACTCCGGGGCTCAAGTGATCTTCCTGTCTCAGCCTCCTGAGTTGCTGGGACTACAGTCATGAGCCACTGCACCCTGCTTTAAAATTATATTCTTAAGTCAACATTTTTAACAATCAGAACCTGGATCAGAGTGTATTATTATTAATAGGCTATGATTTATATTGAAATGGGACAATCAGTATATTTATTTTTAAAAAATCAATGCAATTTGCAACATTAACAGAATAAAGGTTGAAAACCCTTGGGATCATCCCCAAAGATGCCGGACTCATATGGACCGTGTCACCTTTGCCTGAATGAGAGACGAGCAGTGGCTCCAGGATATTCTCGCAGAGCCTGAAAACAGCCAGGACTCCCTGAGACCCCGAGGTGGGTGAGCAGTGAGGGCTGGGGCCCCAGAAGAGGCCCAGGGTCAGAACAGGGAAGATGCATGCCTCATGGCCACCAAGCAGGTGCCAACGCAAAGATGGGGAGGGAGAAGCCACACTGCAGAGCAGTCAGTCAAGGCAGGGACCAAGCCCCCCACCCATGCCAGAGGACACACCTTCCCTCCCCTCTGTTAAATCAATCACCCTTGGTGAGAGGAGAGAAGGAATTGACGGGGAAGTGGAATGGTCTTGAATTGGCTGAGTTTATTTTTTATTTTTATTTTATTTACTTATTTAATTTATTTATTTTGCTTAATTCACTTTTGTATTTTGATTTGGGAGTCATTTTGCTTCTACAGAATGTCTGAAAGTGGCAAATTGCTTTCAGCGCACATCTGTCTTGGGTGGTTTATCTGCGGCAGACAGTGTCCTCCTTTCCTCTGGAGGGATCTTGGTGTCGCTTGTTGGGTACTGTCTATGATGGCTGTGGAACTGGATGAGTTTGAGTCTTCAACTGACACATTTCAAATCAGTCCTGCTGAGTTGCCTTCAGTTGGTAAATTTAGTTCTTTTTCCGAAAAGGTAGTTCATGAGCCACCCAGTTATGGAGAAACAAAGGTCCACACTCGCAAGTCTGAATTTGGATTGCAAATTATCATACTGACCGACCACCTGTTAGCAAATCCCATTTCTATCTTCCTTCCTTTCCATTGTTTGTTACTTTGTAGGATTCCAACATCTTGAGGCTCTTTCCATCTGTCAACCTAAATAACAAGCAGAGAGAGGCTCTGTACGAGAAAATAATATTTATTCAGGAATAGGGTATTGCAGTGGTAATCAGTGTGCCATAGTAAACCATGTGTGTATTCAGAGATGTAAAGGAAGACAAAGGATTTTAAAGGAAAAATTAGGAGGATTACATAATTGTTTTGAAATGATTACCCTTGGCTACGAAGATCAATAAACAAGGGTGACATCAGTCTGAGGTTGGACAGGCAGTCGCTAGGCAGATGTCCTCACAGGAGTATTTTTTGTATAAGGTTGTAATGACCTTTGTGCAAGGTTGTGGTTTTTGTAGGGTCTTTTATGATAGTTTTTATCAGGTATTTATGCTTGAGAACCCTCTCTTCATAGCCTTCCCTGACTCTATTCGTCAGGGTTTTGATTTTTGTTTTTGTTTTAACACAAGTGATTTCATTTTGATTCTGACAACTTTCACACAGCTGTGGTGTGTTTATATCCCTCTCTGATTGCTATAAGATTGCCGTTCCCTTCCAATACGCTTTACAATGCTCACAGAAAGACAGCCCTTCTCCCTTCTGCATGACGGAGGACGTGTCACGAGCCTGCTGGCAACCTGAATAGATGGAGTTTAACAATTTGGTGCAAATGAATTGACATCAGAGCAGAAATTCAAAGGGACCATAGATGTCAGGGAAGCTTCTCTTTCCTGAAGAAAGACCATTCCTATGATTTATGCAGGGCCAGAGAATGTCATAAGCATGAAGAAAATTGCAGATATCCACGCAGTTTTTTTAAATAGAGGGATAAAAAATTATTATTGGCTCTCACACATTTGAGTTAATGTGTCCTTCCTCCCAGAAGTTAGTCCGAGATTGTAGACTTCGTCCCATCCTAGAGGGGGATGTAGTGAACAACTGTCACTCTTTCTGGCCATCTAGCATCTGTGAACTGAGTTTGAGGAATCCCCCACGGAGCGTCGGGACCTCCCGCTAGCGGAGCTCTCTCCCAGCTTCCCTTGCAGGGAGGGACCAGCCTGAACCTGACTTGGCCGCCAGCCACCTCCATGGCAGACTGTAAATCTGAAGCTGATGATGTGGGTGCCCATTTCTCAGCAGGGGTGGCTGAGGGCTCGTGCTGCAGTGTGCAGGGCCCCCCCAGGGCCTATGCCTGCTTCCCAGGGAGCATTATTCCTGACCAGGAAGCCACTTTGCCTGGTTTTCTGCCCCACCTGGAAATTCTGTGAGCTATTTAATGTTCTCTAAACTTTGCTGCTCTCAGTGTGACCCATGGACTAGCAGCAAAGGCACCTGATTAGAAATGTGGACCCTCACCCCAACCCAGTCCTAATAAATCAGAATCTACATTTAACAAAAACCCCAGTGGCCCGAATTTGCATCAAAGTTACAAGGCTCCAACAGATTTCTCAACCATCCACAGAGTTTCTGCCATTTATGATAAAGAATCCTGCTGATGGGAGTACACATCTCTGTGCCCGTGTCCTCGTCCAGCACTGAGAAGTTGGGACTTGACAGCCCTAGAAGGAAGGGGATTCTGACACAAGCTGCAGCACGGATGAGCCTTAAGGACATTATGTTAAGAGAAATAAGCCAGACACAGAAGGACAAATACTGTGTGAGTCCCTGTATACAAGGTCTCTAGAGTAGTTAAACTCACAGAAACAGAAAGTAGAATGGTGGTTACCAGGGTTAGGGACAGGGGAAAATAAGGAGAGGTTGTTCAATGAATACAGAGTTTCAGTTTTACAAGCTGAAAAAGTTCCAGACATTGGTTGCACAATAATGTGAATATACTTAACACAAACTGTATACTTAAAATGGTTAAGATGTTAAACTTTATGTTATCTGTACTTTACCACAATTAAAACTTTTTAAAAAGAGAGAGAAAAAGGGGTGGGGGAAGGGTGGAATTGGTCATTTCTGAGGCCTCCAGCTGTGATACTCTGTGGTTCTTTGAATTGAGAAGTTCCTCCTCACTGCGATCCCTCCTCCAGTTTCAGCCCTGCAGATCCACTTTCTACATAAACCTACAGGATGGAGTACAAGCTATTCAGCATGGCTAGTTGATAGTGTAATCACGGATCCTGATTTGCCTCGTGCTTTCAAAGTGTCTTGGTTGGATCCAGGGCTGGGCAAAGAGTTCTTGGACTTGACACTAAATCACAATCCATACATAAAAGGAAAATTACAGAGACTGTTAGGAGGATATAAAGACAAGCCACAGAGTGAGAGCAATATTTGCAAACCACATATCCACAAAGGTTTAGTATCTGGAAAATATAAGGATCCCTCAAAACTCAACAGCAAAAAAAAAGGAAGAAAGAGAGAGAGAAAGATACCAAATTCAATTAGAAAATGGTCAAAAAGCATGAACAGACATTTTACCTAAGAGGACATACAGGCAGTAAATACGCACATGAAAAGATGTTCAACATCATTAGCGATTAGGGAAATGTAAATTAAAAACACAAGAAAGAATCACTACACAGCTATCAAAATAGCTAAAATAAAAAATAGGGACAATACTAAATTGGTGAGGACACAGAGGAACTAGATCAGTCCTACGTTGGTGGTGGCAATGTAAAACAGGACAGAGTTCCTTGAACTCTGGAAAATGGCTTGGCAATTTCTCAAAAAACTAAGCATGAAACTACCATAAGAAATAGCAATTGCACTCCTGAGCATTTCTTCCAGAGAAGTAAAGACTTCACACAAAAACCTGAATATTGATAGCAGCTTTAGCTGTAATAGCCAAAACGTGCACACAACCCAGATGCCCTTCAATGGTGAACGGTTAAACAAACAATGACACATCCAAACCATAGAATACTACCCAGCAATAAAAAGGAATGAACTATTGGTGTAGGCAACAACCTGGAAGAATCTTCAAAGAATTAAGCTAAATGAAAAAAGCCAGTCCCCAAAAGTTAGGTAATACATGATTCCATTTATATAGCATTTTAAAAATGACAAAATAATGTAATCGAAATAGAGAACACATTGATTGTTGCCAGGGGTTGAGGAGAGGGTGGGAGGGAGGGAGGTGGGCGTGGCTATAAAAGGGTAACTTGATGGAAATGTTCCGTATCTTGACTGTACCGATGTCGACTTCCTGTCTGTGCCATTGTAGGATACCTTTATGTGTCATTATCACTGGGGGAAACTGGGAAAGGGATATACAGGATCTCTCTATATTACTTCTTACAACTGTATATGCATCTACAATTATCTTAAAATACAGAATTTAATTTAACAAAAAACATGTCTCGATTTGGATGATAAAGTATATTGTTATCCTGCTTATAAGGCCCACTGTGACTTGACCCTTGCTTATGTCTCCAACTCCATGTCCTGAAACTTCAACTTGCCAACTTAAAGTGCCACACGGAACTGCTGCCGTCCCCACACTTCCCTGCCAACTCTACTCCTTCTCACCTCCTGCTGAGGGCCCCCTGCTCCTGGAGGTCTGCTCCCCTCCCCTGCACCATCTGTGCACCTCTCTCAACACTTGTGGGAATTGCATAATCTTGCAATTCCCTGCTTGCCTGTTTGCTCATCCGGCTGGGAACCACATTGCATTCACCTCTGTCCCCTCAGTAGCTGCAGGGAGAATGCTTGTTGAGCTGAGCTGAGCTAATACTAACATGGCCAATATTAACACCACCGCCACTGCACTGCCATCGGGTGCTGCCACCATTAGATCCAGCCCCCCTACATAGCCATCCCTGTCTCTTGGCTTCACTTCCTCAACATTCAGATTCTTTGCAGAAATACCTAGTTGGCTGAACTTAGGTCACAGGCCCATGTCCCCGCTCCTGGGGGTGAGGGTGGAAGAGGGATATCCCATCCCTACACATTCTGAGGCTCGAGGCAGAGCCCTGTCCCACCAAGCACCACCCAGTGGCGTATTCCCTACAGGCAGGAAGAGGGTTCTGATGTTGGGCGGCCAAAAAATAGCAAATGTCTAATCTATACCTCAAACTGCAAGATGATGAAAAATGTAGAAGCCCTCCGATTTCTCCTCTCCCTAAGGAAAGGTTCATTTCCTCCCCTTGCTTCCATCAAGAAATCCCTGGGCCACTTTGGCTTGAATAAAGCCAATATACAGGATATTTAGAGAGATGGTTGAAGAAGATACATAAGAATGACAGAAATGTCCCTGTCCCAGGCATTCAGGGCCAAACAGGTGTGGGGGAAGGGGTGGTCATCGTCCACGGCATTAGATATGTGCTTCCTGTTCATGCATAAATCCTCGTCCTCCTTTGGAGCCACTCTGAATTCACTTTCAATTATCCACTAACTCAAGTCAACCATGTACTAGACCAAGAGATCCAGGAGAAAATGACGATGATGATGATGATGATGATGATGATGATGGTGATAATAACATCTAACATTTGATGAGCACTTACTATAGTCCAAGCATGAGTCTAAATGCTTCATTTAGAAGCATTTTATTTAATCTTCACAATAAGAAGATATTATTTGTATCCCCATTTTAAAGATGAGGAAGTATTAATAGGAACCCTGAGAGGTTAAGTAACTTGCCCAAGGTTACACAGCCAGGTAAGTGCTGAAGCAGAGATCGGGTCCTAGCCCCTACGCCACCCAGCCTTTTGAGAGCAGCTGCACTGTGAGGCAGGGGTATAGCAGCTGGGCTCCTGGGGCTGAGTTAGTGCCTCTGCAGGAGGTACAGGTGCTTTTCCAGTCTGCATGTTCAGGAAGACCCTGCTCTCACGCACACAGGCGCAGCTGCCTCCATCATCCAAGGAGGTGAAACAGATCACTGCCTGAATTGCTGTCCTTGCACTTACTCTCTTGGACTTCTTGACTATTCTCTCGGCTTCTCTTTTTACCAAAGGTTGGAAGCATGTTTCCTTGAGCCCAGGTGAATAGACTGGAGTAAAATGATAGCAAGAGGCTTCCTTTGAAAGCTCTCTACTAGTTCTACTGTTAAATAAATCCAGTCTTGTCTAGAGCCCTGGGGATGTGCTGGCAGCATTTTAGGAGACCCTGGGTCTGGGAGCCAGCAGACACCGTGAGGACAATAGTGAACCAGGGTTCACTGCAACCTGAGCTTCTAAAACAACCTCACTGCTTGCAGGACAACTGGGGTTCCAGGAAGCCCAATGGTGTGTGCATGTCTGGGGTGCTGACGTGTTGGGGTGTGGGAATTTGTGTGCAGAGGGCATGTGTGTGCCCATGGACCGTGGAGCAGGGAATCCATATAAATAGACGATGCCCCCAAGTCATGGCCCGTGCAAATGCCCCTGGGGGTTGTTTCTCAGCACAGGACAGCTGGTGGGGGGGGTGTCCCCATCCATCTAGCGTTTCCCTGCTGCCCTTCCCTGCTTGCAACCAGGCAGGACATCAGCAAACTTGGGTCACTGCCTTAATACTTCCTCAGTCGTTCCAGTGATAAGGGCTTCTATTTGCTGAGCACCTCCCAGGGATCAGGCACTTTATACACAATCATCTACCTCATTTATTCTTCATAATATCCTCACATGGAGGCTTTGAGTCTCTCCGTGTAACAAATCGGAGGCTTAGAAATACGGCCAAGATTCAGAGTCAGCGAGTGGTGGGGCTGAGCTTCTAGCCCCGGTCTCTCTGAATGGAAAATGGCTACATTTTCCCTGTATGCACATGGCACCCAGGAAGGCCTGGCGGCTCCTAGCTTGGTGATATCCAAACCTAGCTCACCCCCACCAGCAAGCATGGTGTTAAGCAGGGACACAGAAGTAGTGGTAAGAGTGGGGGTGAGGAAGAGGAGAGTAGAAGAACAGTAGGTGGTACACAGGCTAATGACCGTGGGCCCCTTCAACAGTTCAACAATATTTGTTCCATATGTATCAAGTGGGTTCCTGGATGAGTATTTAATCACCCCCCAGTATGCTGCGAGTCTGGATGGAAGAGGACCATGGAACACCTTGCCCCATCTCTGTGGAGTCAAGTGCAGACATCTGAGTTAACTGGTGCCATGTTTTCCATTTATTCTGCGGCTGTCCTCGTGGTCTTTATGGATTGTCACCCCAGACCCACTAGCCTGCCCAGTCGCACGGTTCCACTGGCTGGTGGTTTTATGAAGGTCAGGAGTGTCTTTTCATGAGAGACGGGTACCCCAAACTTTTAATTTCTCAAGTAACACGCCTGCCTTTGCCAGTTGTGAATTCCTCCTAGCCTTTCCTGAACCTGTCTCCACTTCCAGCCTGTGCTATCTCTCAAAGTGACAGGTTGCCCTTGGGGAAATAGGATTTCCTGCTCTGTGTTTTAAAGGTCCCCTGAGTGTCTAGGCTTCTGTCATAAGATCCCAGTCCTATTCTTCATCTTCTCCGTGATTTCACACACTTTGTGAGTCTTTAAGGATGGAAGAGGTACCATTTTTTTTTTTTTTTGTCTCTGTTACTTAAAAATCACCCTCTGCTGTGTGCTCTAGTTTCCTGATGCTATTTTCCCTCACTGCAGAGGAGATGCCTGTTTTTGTGTGCCCATGCTGGACACTCAGGATTTAAATGCAACCGCTCACCCTTGGCATTTTAGACCCATATTTCAGGCTTCCCTCACATTTGATTTCAAAACTGTACTTACTCCAACCACTGAAATACTCCATAACACTCAAGAGCAAGAAACATTGCATCACTTTCTTTTTTCCTAATTCAAGTTCCATCTGGTTCTCAGTCCCTACTTCCCAGGGCAGTGAAATGCCCAACGTAACTCATTATTAGGGACACCTCCTCTTCCCCAGAGTCACCCAAGAAGCCTATGGGACTTGCAGAGTCCTGAAGCCCTGGGGAAGCATCGCTGGTCTTCAGTCTACCACTGAGATTCTCCTCGTCCACGTTGTCCCTTTAAAATGAGTGGCATCACCTTTTCCTGCCTAGATTAGGCATGGTGTTTTTTCACATCCTTTAGGGCCCAGTCACTGACAACTGTGTGCCATCCCTCAGAGGCCCTGACACAAGGTGAAGTACCATTCTCAGCATACATGGACCTCACCACCACCCTCTTTTCCAGGAGTCACCCAAAACACCAAGTACCAGCCTGCACCCCTCCCCCTCAGAGAGAACCAAGCTTAACGCCCCGGTGAGGAAGGGCTGTCTTCTGGGTGCCAGGTATCTGCTGCTAACCCCCAAATTCACCGTTCTGGGGGAGCCAACAGCTTCCTCCTGCAAGCCCTGAGCCTCTGCCTGAAGACTGCCCCCGCTGCAGGGGTGTGCTTGACTTGGGTTGCAAGCCTGAAGTGCTCAAAAGTTAATGACCTACCTGGGAGCAACCTCAACAAATGAGAAGTAGAGCTCGGTGGGCAAACATGCCAGCTCCTGGCCTCATGGGTGGAACAACAGAGAGCTGTTTCACACGATCTCCCAGACATGCCAGTGCGGGGAAAACCAAGGTGGCTTCAGCAGTAACCTGCTGGCTGACACACCTGCATTAGCTGCCCGTCCATCCTGGTCTTACTTCTCCACACCCCTATTGTGCCACCTGGGATCACCTCCCAATTGCCCCCAAATCCTTGTCATGGGATCTGCCTCTGGGGATCCTGACCTAGGACTCCCGGTAGCTTCTTTCTGGGCTCTGAGACCCGAAAGCTACCAACGTCTCCAGAGGCAAAGGAGCCCAGACCTAGTCTGCCCTTATCTGTTAAAAGTCAAGAGAAAAAAGAAAAATGACCTTTTCCTCCTTCTGAGAGTCTCCTCTACAAAGAAGATGAAAGAAATGAACAACACAATACATTTTACTGCCCTGGAACACTTACTTACTGAGCACTAACTGCGAGTCCAGCCTGGTCCACAGGCGGATGGGGGATAAAGAAGAAAAATGAGAAGGTAGCTGACCACTCAGCTCTCAGGAGAAGAAAATCAGTGTTCCTGGCTCGGAAATGCCCCGTTGTAGAGCACCTAGCCTGTCTTCTAGTCACTGCCTCACACATTCATTGGGGAAACTGGGGCTCAAAGGAAGGCAGTGACTTGATCAAGCTGAAGGTCACCTAGCCCAACCTTGATGTGACCACATGTTGGCCAGCAGGGTCTACTGCCCCAATATGGGGGCTCTGGGTGGGGCACGGAGGGGGCCTTTGAAGTGGCAGGCCCCACATTTGACAGGACCTGAGCAGGGCTTCCCTACCTTGGCTGAGCTCTGGAAACCATGTGCTTCAGCCCCACCCAGCCTTTCCAGGGAAGGTGTGGTTCAGAGGAGCTACTGTGGGCACTCACTACCTGAGCAGTGCAGTGTGTACGGGGCCCTGGAGAGCAGAGAGGATTGGTGGACGCCCTCCCTGTGTCTAAGTCAGCAGGAGTCAAACTCACTGGGGTTGGGGACCCGAAGGTGTCCCAGAGCCAGGGGTGGTGGCTTCACCTTACCCTGGCCTGCTGGCCTGTAACCTGTACAGAGAGAGTTTTGCAGGGTTTGAAGTCAACATGGAGACAAAGCCAAGGTTGTGTTTGGTAGCGCTGTGAGCGCCTTCTCAAAGACACAGTCTGTTTGGAGCTCTGCTTCCCGGCTTTCCTCTTCTGAAGGCCAAGAGCTTGCAAACACTGCAATGTGAACTATGCATTAAAATTTTATACACTAATATATATTTTACTGAACTTTTTAATAACCCTGGGAGAAATGGCTTTAAATAATTCAATATGGTGTTGCCCCTGAGCTGAACTATGCTACAAGTAACCATGTATAAAATATGACACTAATATTGCATACCTTAATATAATAAATGTTTATCTTGATAATAAGCCATTTGAGTTCTAGTAATGTGTGAGTTACAGTTACTACGGCATGGTCTTGTTAAGGTTTTAAATGAGACATCAACAGCAAAAGCAGCATAAATGCACACGTTCATCTACTTGCTGTTTATAAATGAACCAACGGGAAAGTGAATAGCTTATTCATAAATAGAAGCTTTAAATGCCATTTATGAAGCAAGAGAGTGACTGGAGGAAGTGTGTTGCCAGTAATGTATGTTATTTCTCAGAGCCAGCTTTGGAATTTTACAGAAAGTCCAGCATGAGGATGGAGGTCACTCTCCCCACCCAACAAGGAGGCCATTGTCACAGGAAGGTGCCACTCACACACAGTAGGTGCTCAGTAACTCCTTGTGCGATGACTCATTCAATGGTTGCCTCAGGAAGGAGAATTTAAGGATCTGAGTGGTTCCCAAACTTGGCTATACATCAAAATCACCTGGACATTGTGTTAAAAATGTAGATTTCCAAGCCCTGCCCAGAGACAGAGTTAGAATCTCTGTGCAGATTTGTAGCCCAGGAATCCCACCTCAAGTCTATAAATTTAAATTTGCCTTTAAGTTTCTACAAGATTTTTAGGCAGAAAATCTGAGAGTTGGAAGAAACCCTGGAGATTCCCTAATTCAACCCCAAAATCGCATAGCAAATTCATGATCAAGCTAGGACCCAAATTCAGTCTTCTGACTCCCATTACCAAAGCACCAACATTCTTTCCACTAAACATGTGCCTCCAACCTGGGGCGTGTCCACTGGTTGAATTAGTCATGACTCTTCTAGTTATAAGTGAAAGAAACCTAATACAAACTAATTTAACCAATAAATTACATGGCTTCAGGTATAGCTAGATCCAGGGATTAAAATGATGTCATTGCGATTTTACCTCTTTCCATCTTTCAGTTCTGCTTTCCTGTGGGTTGGTTCATTCGCAGGCAGCTTTTCTCTGCTAGTGACCTTGAAGCTTCTAGGCTTCCTCACAGCAGTTTAACCACCCAAGCTGAAATAGGTCCTCTGTCCCAAGAGCAGCAGCTGCCATCCCAGGGCTGAAGCTCATTGGTTCTGCTGGGGCCACATGTTCATGTCTGGAGTGATCGCTGTGCTCAGAGGAATGTAACCTGACTCACGGGTCCACCGGGACAGGGAAGGGTCCCACCATGGACAGAGAATGTGGAGGGAAATTGAACCACTGGCACCAGAAATAACAGGAAAGGGGGCAGGGCAGGAAAAAACAACAGCAAGCTGTCTTCTCCCCAACACTGCCAGCAGTATGCAACGTCACAGGCAAACTCAGGCATCTCCCTGCAGCGTCCATTGTACTCACGGAAAGTAATTTAACACATCAACATTCCGTTAAAACAAACCCAGAAGTAGAATGCAGAATTCTCATGAATTTTTAAGATGAAACAGGTAATTTCAAAGAGCCCTCAGGCTTGCAGCAGGCGGTTGAGGTTCACGCCAGACTCCCAGGGGCCTGAGCGGGACTGCGTAGCCACACTCACTGGGACAGGCTGGGAAGCCTGGACCGC
Source organism: Lemur catta (assembly GCF_020740605.2). Taxonomy (NCBI): domain Eukaryota; kingdom Metazoa; phylum Chordata; class Mammalia; order Primates; family Lemuridae; genus Lemur; species Lemur catta. The sequence goes on from NC_059128.1 coordinate 173,100,843, forward strand.
AGCGTCTGGCCCTGAAATGATCTGCCTGTTTGAATTATTTATTATTTGTCCTCATGATAAATCTAATATCTCCCCAGCCTGGTTATAATTCCCCCATGGCACGGCTTGTTCCCTCATTGCTCCTTGATCTGCCTTTGCGTAGAGGGACCTGAAGGCCCCACTCCCCCTCCAGCCTCAGATACTTTGCCAAGACTGCGTCCCACCTGAGGGCGGAAATGGGGTGGTCAGGGCGCTCAGAACCCAAGCTGGGGAGATCCTGAGACTGAAATAGGTTTGGCCCTGGCACCGCCAGGCAGGCCGAGCACTGCGGCCCCCGTGTTCCTTTTCTCTCACTTTGGCAGTTGGTCTGGAGAACAGGGGCATGAGGCCATCCATTCATCCCACTGAGTGACCCTGTTCCTGGTCACTGGGGTGTTAGAGAGGTGAGTATGGCAGCATCTTTGCTCTCAAGGTGCCCACCGTCTGAGCAGAGAGTGAGGAACAGTCTTAAGTGTCGGGACCACCATGTGTGGTTGTGCAGGGTGGGCACTGCACAAAGGCTCCAACTGAGGGGGCCAGTCAACAACTCACTCGCTTATCTGTGAACTCTGGCAAAGGGCTGTCTGTCCAGAGGAAGAGGCACAAAACCACAATGTGGGCTAAGTGGCAGCCCTGAGGATACCATGTTCTGAAGATCAGAGTCAGATCTGAGGAAGAAGCTGGGAAGCAGAGCCATGGGCGTTTGAGGCATCAGCACCAATACAGGGTCTCCAAACCCAGCAGTGGGGAAGGGGAGAGAAATTGTGTGTCAGTGAAAGCCAAAAAGAGCCTGGAAGCCAAGAGAGACAATGAGAAGTCAGGGGAAGCAGGCAGGCAGCTGGAGGGTCTGGAGCAGGCTGTCTATGAGGGGCAGGTAAACTGCCCACCTGCTGTCTGAGCACCCCCTTCCCCTCCCCTGCCCTGCACTGTGTTGCAGGGACCTGCCTCTCCCAGGCCCTCTAGCCCCTGACTTCTGGGCAGTGTTATGTGCAAACTCCCTCGCTGCTGTTCCAGCCCTGCCTACATGCTGTTCCCTTCGCCTAGCATGTCCTCCACCAACCTAACTTCAGAACTCACCTTAGGCACTACCTTCTCTAGGGAAGGATTTCTACACACACAGACTGGGTTGTACACCTCTCCCTCTGCCCCCGCAGCCACCTGTGCTTCCCTGGCCACACACACCGTGTTGTTATTAATCCGATGTGTCTGTTTCCCTCCCACCCACCCCCTGGGCTCTGAACTCCCAGAAGGCAGGGTGCCACCTCCCATGGCTACATCCCTAGCACCTAGCCAGGGAGGAGTTCGATAAATATTGGTTGGATGCTTACTGTTTACCAAGGGATTTGCACATGTTTTCTCATTGAATAATCAAATAACCTCGAGTGGTAGAAACTGTCATTCTCATTGTCATTCTACAGATGAGGCAAAGTGGCTTGTCCAAAGTTGCCCTGCTAAAAAGTGGTTCTTGAACCCAACAAGTTCCTTCTTCCCTTGTCCTCAGCTCTTCCCAGCTCCTAAACACCTTCTTCTGTTTTAATGTTTTTCTATTACTCTTTTAAAATGAGCACAACTCTTCCAGGATGGATGATATCATTCCTACCCTCAGTCTTGAGACCTATTGTTAGGTTTATTCCAGGTGGGAACCCAAAAAGTATGTACAGGACAGAATTTGGTTAATGGAAAACTTAGGCCTGTAAAACAATAGCCACATGAGTCTGGAGAGTCCCAGGAGGTTGTAAATCTAACAGACAGCTGCAGCCAGCATTCCTATACCTCCTGATAAGGACTAAGATACGCCCCCTCCCTTATCTCTACAGGATGAGACTGACGCAGGGGGTCCCAGAAATTGGTTGTTTAAAAAAAATTTATTGCAGCGGCTATTCTGGCCCAGGTACTCACTCCCCCTGGAGAACCCTCTAAAAAACCCAAGGCTTTCTCCTCCCTCAGTGTGGATAGTTTTTCACCTCCACCTATCTGCACCCAGATGCTCAAAATAAACAGCATTTTGCTACGCATGAGGCTTCGTGTTTCTCTCTCTCAGTTCCGGACCTAACATCTATGAGTTTTCTGGAGTCAAGAGATAGGCTAGGTTCAAAACCAAGTCCTGCTATTTGCTGTGCAATTTTCAGGAAGTTGCTTGATCTCTCCAAACTTTAGCTTCTTTACCTCTAAAATGGGTTCAGTAGAGTCCCTACCTCATAAAGGTGTTTGAAAGTCAAATAAGACAAGCTATGCAACATCTTAGCACACAGCCTGGAGCATAGAAAGAATTTTTTAAATGTCAGCTAGTAGAGGCCGGGCGAGGTGGCTCACGCCTGTAATCCTAGCACTCTGGGAGGCCGAGGCGGGTGGATCGCTCGAGGTCAGGAGTTCGAGACCAGCCTGAGCAACAGCGAGACCCTGTCTCTACTAAAAATAGAAAGAAATTATCTGGCCAACTAAAGTATATATAGAAAAAATTAGCTGGGCATGGTGGCGCATGCCTGTAGTCCCAGCTACTCGGGAGGCTGAGGCAGTAGGATCACTTAAGCCCAGGAGTTTGAGGTTGCTGTGAGCTAGGCTGATGCCACGGCACTCACTCTAGCCTGGGCAACAAAGCGAGACTCTGTCTCAAAATAAATAAATAAATAAATAAATAAATGTCAGCTAGTAGTAATAGGGTAAGCTGATTTATCAGATCGTGTGTTGTAACTCACAACTTCTTAAACTTTAGAGCACCCGTAAATAACATGGGGGTTTTCTTTAAATGTAGATTCTGATGTGGAAGGTCTGGAGTGGGGCCTGAGTCTGCATTTCTAAAAAGCTCTCGGGTGACGCCTGTGCTGCGGGTCCAAGAACCACCCTTTGGGTAGCAAGGCTGTAGGTCAATTAGGAGCAGGACCCAGAGAGTCAGGGGTGCGATGGGGGTGGGGGTGCATCGTTTTGGAATCAGGGACCCTACCTGAGGTGGGATGAAGCTGGGAGTCTGGCTGTGGGGGTTCTGGGGTGGACAGAAAGGGGAGTGGGGAGAGGGCAGGAGGGTGCCCTGCAGACTCATGTCCTCAGCTTTTCCGATTGGAGTAGAGGAGGCAAGAGGGCAGGGGAGCAGGACCAGGCCTCCCTTCCTGGGGCCTCCCACCCACCTGCAGAGGGACGGGTCTTGTCCCTCATGTGCATGTGTCCAGCTGCCAGCTGCTGCCTCCATTGTCTTCAGGGAGTAATGCTGGGGCCACAGAATGGCCCAGGGGGTGGGGACAACTGCCCCAGCAGGCAAGTAGCCCTGGGTCCCTGTTCCCTGGGCAGTAATGGCCTCCCTCCTCCCTCCCTGCCCTCCATCCTAGCTAGGGGTGTGCAGGCCGTGTGGGGAGGCCCTGAGCTGCTAAGCTCCTGGGGTCTGGGCTCTAGTCTGCTTCCTTCCCTGCCCACCACAGACAGCTCACCTGCCCCACCTGGAGAAAGGCCCTCGATCCCTCTGACCTCAGCAGCGGTCTTCCAGCCCTGGGACCCCACTTGGTTGCCTCTTTCAGGCCTCACTTGATGAGGCCCAACACGGGAGAGAGGCCAAAGTGGGTTTTTTTCTTGGGAGGGAATGTGACTTGCAATAGATTTCTAAGGGATTCATGTCTGTCAATAAATTTTAGATTCCAGGAACTGCCTATGAACAAATGCTGTCAAATAGTCCCTGCCTAATCCACCTGAATCACAAAAAAGCTCCTTTTGCTGGTTTTGTTTTTAGTACATGCACACGGTTGATTAAAAAGTCCAGGAGCACAAAAGAGCTTATAAAAGAAGGCCCCAGCTCTCACCCTCCCCGCCAGCTCCCAGCGGGGCCACTCTGGGCTCTTCCAGCTGCTTCTGCCAGTATTTTACTCCACATCTCAAGACAATATGATTTTAATATGCTTTCTAGACAATGATTTTGGGCATTGTCTGTTAGTTTCCTGCTTAACCCAAGTTTAGATAATCATATGCACTGTTTAAAATTCCTCATTCGGATGCCTTTATAAATGTAAATACCACCTTTATACTTCTAGGCCCACCATTGTGTCTCTTGATTCTCCTTTGGTGAGATAAAGATATAAATTTTTCTCCCTATTCCTCCCTCCCAGCCTAGGTCGGCTTTACTTTATATTTTCAAGATTGATATTCTGTTCCACAATTACAAGTAAGGTTTCCGTTCTTTGTTTACAGGCGTCTACACATTGAAAATCAGAAGGCAGTGTTTGCAGGGCTCTGACTGGGCAAACACAGACGGTGGCTCAGCCGGCTACTGCAACGTGCTGCAAGCGCCCTGCCTTTCCTGCGCACTTCGCGTTTGCCCTGCAATTTCTGTTTGCCTCTCTTTTCTCTCGTCCTATTTGCCTATATCATATCTTCACTTTTTTCCAAACTTTTTATCCTATAATAACAAGCAGGAAATTGTACTAAAAATATTTAATCACCAACCAACCCAATTTAATTCAATATACGGGGATGATTTACAGCAGAAAGCAATGGGAACAGACAAAGCACTAGTCACTAAATCACCAAAGCAGGTGCTGGAAGCCGCCTGCTGTGCCAGCCGTTAGCTGCTCAGAGTCTGGATCACGGGGACTCCAGGAAGGGGCTGGCAGTGGAAGAAGGGTGGCTCATGTTAGCTGCTATTTCCCAACCAATTCAGAAGTACTTCAACTAGTGCACCCTGGCTAACCATCAGGCCTACTAACAAGCCGTTTGCCCTGAGCCCTCCCTCCGTCAGCTGCATCTGAACTGGCTGCTTTCTGGACCTGCGCCCAGCCACCTTCCCCACCGTGCTGGGCAGGGAGGGAGCCCCTGCGTCCTAGATCCCGTGTCTTCTTCCTTGATTTACTCCTGCTGTTTTGCTAAATGCAAGACTCAGTTGTGCCATTTGATACTCAATTCAGGTTATAAAATTAAACATATTTAACCACAAGCTAATTCAAAATTTTTAATCACTAACCATCTTGTTACAAAGTTACACAAAGATTCTGATATTTGAAAATCTCATTTTTATAAAATTAACATCGATGACACCGTATAGTTGGGGAATTCCTGTTTTGCAATTGCCTGAAAGTCAGAAAACGAGAGGGGCCCACCGTAGGCCACCCCCTGTGTGGAACTCCCATCCTCCCCTGGGGTCCCCCACACCAGGGGGCGCAGGACTACACAATACAGCGGCTGCACCAGTATCAATCTAAGCATTAAATACCAGTAGATGATTAACTGTGTTCTTGCCATTTAGTTAAAAATTAAGTGCAAATGGATGTTCTAAAATTGTCCTGCTGCATCCCAGCGGGTCATCTTACAAACCCTGAGTTTCCCAGCTCCCACTTTGGGTACACTGCTTTGTTCAGCAACATTGCTGAGTGTCTCCTGTGTGCCAGGCTCCCGTTCTCAGGGAGCTCACTGTTTAGAAGAGGATACAAAGAACAGACACTTACAATCAGAGTGATCAGTGATGTGACGGAGGGAAGCACAAATAACTGTGGTCCCTAACGAGGGACTTAATCCAGAGGAGGCAATGTCTAACCAGTTGCTGAGATAAGGGGTGGACAGGTGGGTGGATGAATAGGTGGTTAGAGGTACTCCGATGGACAGGTGGGTGGGTGGATGGGTGACTGGAAGGTCGGACGACTTGCTGTGTGGGTCAGTGAATGGAGGGATGCGTGAGGCAACATCACAGACGGCAGTGGGGAATGAGGACACAGCCCTGAGTAGGGCAATCATCCTTTCCCTAGACTGTGAGTGCCTGAAGGATGGGGCGACTATCTGAGCCATCCCTGCATCCCAGTGCCTAGCACAGGCCTGCTACCCGGCAGGCATTCACTAAATGTTTGTCAAGTATAGGAATCAATGAGAATGAATGAACACCAGGCAGTTGAAAGAGCTCAGCCAAGTGAGCTTCCCCTTTTGGGGCCTCCGTTTCTCTCTGAGTAAATCAGATATGAAAACACCTGCCACCAGGGTTTATGATGCCACTGGTGCTGCAAAAGGGAGACTGCGCTTGCGAACTTGCTTTAGAAGTCACCGTGTGGCAGACCTCAGAGAACTAGCATCTTTTACTTCACCACTTTAACACTCCGCCCTCTGAGACAGGCGCCTTATCTTCATGTACATTATCTCATTCAGCCCTGGGGCTGGGATTGCCATGGTAACGCCCATTTCACAGATGAGGCTATAGAGGCTCAGAGAGGCTAGGAGGCTTTGAAGTTGGACAGATAGGGGTGGAAATCCTGGCTCTGCTGTGTAAATCTGGGCAGATTGCTTTACCTCTCTGGACCTCTCAGAGACGTAAAGATCAAGTGAGATATCGCATGTAAAGCGCCTGGCACACAGGAGGCAATGAATGGTGGTTCTTTTTATTGCCCAAGCCAGGGAGTTGAAGATTGGATTCTGTTCTGATGCTTTTAAGTTAATTAACAAAAAAGATTAAAGTTCCACATGGGATATGGTGCTTCAGTACATGAAAGGAAGATTTTACGAACACGTTTGGGAAGCTGTAGCGTCAAGAGCAGCTAACGTTACCGTGAGCTGCCCTGGCCCCCGGCTGCTCCGCCGCCCCGCCATTTCTTGTCCCCGCCCGCCCCCTGCTGGCGAGTGTGGGCATCGCGGGCTCCGCATCGCACCGGCGGTCCGCGCGGGCCCGGGCTGGTGGCCGCGTCGCGCGCCATCTGGTGGCTGCGGCCAGTGCTTTGCAGAGCAGGAGAGGACTGCCGTTAAGAGCTAAGGAAATGATTGAAAACGCCCTCTTCATTCACTGGCTGTGTGGCCTTGGGCATGTCGCTTAACTTCCCTGAATGTCAGTTTCTTCATTGGCAAAATGGGTAATGTGCCCACCTCAGAGAGTTCTCGTGATGAATAGATAACTGAGGCAGAACACCCAGCTCAGGCTAGATGCTCCATAAAATTTAGCTCCTCTCCTCTCCCCTCCTCATAAAATGAAAAATTAAACAGCCCGTGATTAAAGTATTACAAACTGGCTTATTGGCTTCATAGCAGAATAAAGGGTTTTGAAAGAATGGGCCGCAGGGCAGGGCAGTTCTGAGAGCACAGGAGATGGGCAAAGGGCATTGTCAGGACAACCCAGGGCTTGGGGCACAGCTGAGGAGCGCAGGTGAGGAGTCCAGACGGCATTCATGATCTAGTCCACGACCTGGAGGAGTTTCCTTTGCTTATGTTGTTAGGACACAGATGTGTGGAGCTTACAAGACACAGTGAAGCAGGAGACGGATGTATAGACATGTAGGCGGATGGGACGATGGATGGATGGACAGATGGATGGGTGGGTGGGTAAACAATGGCAGATGTTCTAGAAGGACAAGAAAGGACTGTGGGGTGGGCCAGTTAAGGAGGGCTCCCTGGAGGAGGGAATATTTAAGCTGAGGTAAGAACTGGAGAATGAAGGACTAGGGGAGAACAGCCAGAGAGAAGGTAGGAGCAGGACGCCAGGCCAGACCACCCTGGGGCCAGGACGGAGAGGAGCCTGTGGGAACATTCAAGCAGGAACTGCCATGGTGCAGAGACCGTGTACAGCAGCTTAACGTGGCCTCTCGGTGTAGGTTGGATGGGATGAAGAACAACTAGATTTGGTCAAATGTACCATGAATTTAAGGCAATAATTCCTGAAACCAGTGTAGAGTAGGAATAGCAAAGGGACAGTCGGTCTGTCCCCTGGCCCTGACACTGTCCCCACAGGTTCTGCTGGGCCTCCTGCCGGGCACAATTCTTTCCCATTCAGCCCCACCCTGCACAAGAGCTACAGCTGCCCGGCTCCTCCTCCCTGCTGTACAGGGGCTGTGGCAGCTTTTCCTGCCACTGAGAGGCAGCCAGACACCGTGCAGGGCTCATCCTAGACCAGCTGAGTATCAGGATTATCTGGGACACCTGGGGCACTTGTTTAAAAAAACAAAAAGACTCTCCCAGCTCCAGCTGAAAACAACTGAAGCAGAATCTCTAGGGTTTGGCCCTAGAATCAGAATTGCTAATAGCTCTGCAGGTGGTGAAGATGTTTATCCGGGTTTAGTGTAATTGGTGAGGAAGGAAAGAGCAGGGATTTGGAGAGAGACAGACCCCGCTGGTCTCAGGCCCATTCCTTCTGAGCTGTGTAGCCCTGGGCAGGTCATTTCACCTCTGAGTCCCAATGTTCCCACCTATAAAATCGGCATTATAAACTCTCCCCAAGGGCATGTCAGAGGTTCCCAGCACAGTGCCTGGCACATAGTAGGTGCTCAGTAGATGCAAGATTAAACCCAGAGATGGCTGAGGGCCCTGACTGCCCTTCCCTAAGTTACATGCACACAGCCTGTGAGTAGCTCATTAAGTCTCCCCAAGAGGCAGTGTCTGGAAGTGACTTTGGGGAGAAAGAGGAAAGTCCCCAGAAAGGGCCTGTGGCAGCAGATCCAAAACATAGAAGTTGAGATTTGACTCAGATCTTCTCTTGCCCATCCCAGCTGGCTGGCCCTGGAAGAAATAGTGGAGCAGACAGGCTCGTCCCTGGGGCCTCGGATCCCTTTAGGGGCTCTTCCTCCCTCTGTCCAGCCCACAGGCACCCTCGCCTCCCTTCTCCCCTTTTGTCTCAGGTCAGCCAGGCCTCACGCCCCGGAGAGCTGTTGGCATTCAGCAGCCTCTGAGCACCAGAACCCAGAGGTCTGTGGGTTGGGACAGGGAAGCAGGGGCTGAGGGTATCTGCTCGATTTCACCATGATGAAGATGTGAATGGGGCAGTTTTCTGTCGAGTGGAGACAGAGGACCCCGGGTGGAAGGGCTGGCATTGAGAATGCTCAGACTAAGGGCAGAAAGAGCTTTTCCAGATCTTGGCCGTAGACGAGAGGAAAAAGGTACTGCCGGCTGTGGCATGAAGGAAGAAATGTAAAGAGTGTGAGCAGGGACAGGGGGGAGTTTTTTCCTCCACCCATCTTAGATTCATGGGCTGGAGCCCTGCAAATTAGATTAACATAAAACAGATTAACAAGAGAAAAACAAGCAGAAGCTTACCCATGCGTGTTTCCCACATGCACGTGGGAGCCCTCAGTGAAGAGCAACTCCAGCGGGTGTTTGGAACTTGAGCTTACATAGTACCTTAGCAAAGAATGATAATTTTGTAGAAAAGTGACAAGACAAAGAAAGAACTTTGAGCTTTGGGGTGGCAGTTTGTGGGAAGACAAACACATTGAGATACTAACGGTAGGTGAGGACTAGCTCTAGCAAGGTCTGTTGTTACATGGATACCCCTGGTGCCACCTCCAGGCTGATGACGGTGTACAGTTGTCTCTGGTGATTAACTTCTGTCCTTCCTGGTTGAGAGGGGAGGGGGACACCTTTGCTGATTTATGTCCTGCTTTTAGGCAGATAGCGGAGGGCAGAGATCTTTTCATGTATCTGCATCTTCTCAATAGTCTTCAGCAGGTGAGGGGCAGGTGTGGCGAGAAGGAGGGAGGGACAGTTGGAAGGACGGGAACTGTGGCTCTGAGATGCTGATGCTGGAGTGGCGCCGTGCGATAGGAGGTCAGCAGCTGTGGGACCAAGTGGCTGAGGCAGGGGAAAGATGAAGGCCCCGGGAAACGAGGCCATCTAGGGCCTGAGAGGCCAGGATGGTATTGGACAAGTCATCCCTGTGGGCACGAGAGACCCCGGGGGAGGACAGTGCCTGCGGTGAGGAGGAAGGCAGTGAGGGGGAGGGGCCAGGAGGGCAGGATGTGTCAGCGCTGAGCAGGGGCAGAGGGTGACATGGCTGTAGGGCAGAAGCCCCAAAGGAGAAGGGGATTTCATGCCAGGTGGTTTGGAAAAGCAGCATGGGAGCAGGCAGACCTGAGGTACAAGGCATGAAGGAGGAGGCAGCAGTGTCCTGAGGGCTGGACAGTGGAGGCAGGTGCTGAAGAGGGTTAAGAACAAAGGGAGTTTGTTTTCTTTCTGTGAAACAAGGGTCCCAGAGGGCTCAGCGGGAGGGTCTGGCTACTGGACACAGAGTTAGGGACTGACTGCTCAGCAGGGTGGGCAAATAGACAGCACCCTTGACGCCAGCGCTGGGCTGCTCCCTCACGCTAGACAGAACTAATGGGTTGTCACACTCTTCCCTGGTGCACCCTGCAAGAAGGCAGTCACGCCAACCTGGTATGCACGTGAATCGACTGGGTGCCATTAATGCTGTATAAAATGGACAGTGCCTTCTTAGGTCACCACAGCCTCCAAATCACTCATAATGTTGTCTGTCAGTGTTTCACTCATACTAACTATACTCACAGGAGACTGGCTACACCCTCCCCCAGAAGGGGTGTATTCACAGCAGTAGTATCCTGTTCGGAAGCCAGAAAGGCTCCTGATCCTTCTCAAATAACCACCTTCCTGGTGGCAATATGCTGGGAAGGTAAAGCTTTAACCATTCAGCTGCTTAGGAAGCATGGACCCTGAACCAGAGAGTCCTAAAAGACTCTCCCACCCCATGGCTGAGTCCCTTTCTAGTGGTAGAATTGCCCTGTACCCTCTATCCAGGGTCGCTCCTCCTCAGACAATAATGTTGTCTCCCCGAAGGTTTTCTCTGCTCACCCTCTCTCTACTGCGCACTGCTTGAGATGGGTGTATGTCCCTGAATCAGCTGCAGTCTCCCTGTGCCACTCCAGCCAACCTAGGAGACATCATTTGTGGATTTCATTCATCAGACCTTAGGGCAGAAGGGCAGGATGAGGTTTCTGGAGGCCTTGCTATTGTAGTTACTGTAATAGTTTGATTTAGGACAGATTGAGTTTCCATGCTGTCTTAGTCTATTCAGGTTGCTATAACAAATTATTCAATACTACAGACTGGGTGGCTTATAAACAATAGAAATTTATTTTTCACAGTTCTGGAGGCTGGGAAGTCCAACATCAAGGTGCTAGCAGATTCTGTGTCTGGTGGGGGCCTGCTTCCTGGTTCACAGACAGTGTCTTTTCACTGTGTTCTCACATGGTGCAAGGAGAGAGCTCTGGTTTCTTTCATTTCTTATAAGGACATGAATCCCATTCATGGGGGGCTCTGCCCTCACGAGCTAATCACCTCCCAAAGGCCCCACCCCCTAATACCATCATATTGGGGATTAAGTTTTCACATTTGAATTTGGAGAGGACACAAATATTCAGTCCATAGCAATTCCCTTTGGGACATCTGCATCTAGCAGAAAAATGATGCCCAATCAAGAGCTTAAGAGGTCTGGTTGGACCAGGACTCAGACTAGGTAAAAGACATGGATGAGATCACTCAGGAAACATAAAGCGGCTGGCTGAAAAGTCAACAAGGAGAATACGTCAAAATTTTAGGGCAGAAGGTAGAAGAGCAGGACCTAGAAAGAACCATGTACTTTTTGAAAACGAGCACACCCATCAATCCTGCCAGCATGTAACATTCAACACGTTTGAATATTTGTTTCAAATGGCTTTGAGCTATTAGCATTGGCACCTTGAAGAACTTCCCCGTGAATCAGGTGCTGAAGGACTTTGCACCACATTCTGAGATCTCTGATTGTCGGCCCTGACCACTTCTATCTCATCTTCTGGATTCTGCTCAAGAATGGGAAGCAAAGATGTCCCTCCACAAGACTCAGATGTGTGATGGTGTAAATGAGAGCTCCAGAATAGTGGTGCAGATGGTGCTTTAGGAAGGAACCAAACTTTGCGTGGAGAACAAGGATTAGACTATATGAGAACAGAGACCTTCTCTGCCTTGTCTCCAGTTTTCTGTAGCAATATCTGGTTCATGTTTGAGTTGAATGGATGGGTGGGTGAATAAATACGTGAATGGATGGGTGTATGGATGGATACGTGGGTGGAATGGATACATGGACAGAGGACGGATACATGGGTGGAGGATGAATGAATGGATGGATGGGTGGATAAACGGGCAGTGGATGGATAGTGAGTGGATGGATAGGTAGATGAATGGATGGATTAGGGGATGGATGGAGGGCAGGATGAGGTTTCAGTAACTTGTTCTATTGTTAAGGTTGCTGCCCTCTCTCTCTGCTGTGTCCCAAGCCAGCCCAACCCACTAAGAAATCATAGAGGCCCTTTACTTAATCTCTTAAATTTCAGGGATAATAATATTATACAAATTTCTCTTTCAACACTGAGGTTTATGTTTATGTGAGAATAAAATTGTAGATGCGGAACTCAAGCTTTATGAAAAAAATAACGTTGCAGGATTAATAATGTATGTAAATATGTAAAACTTCTAATATGTATTTATACAGCCTCTAAAAGAACTACTCTAAGGGAAAAAAACACCATCTTAATGGCATTTGAAACATTTTAGGTTAGTAATAATGGACCCTATATAATTAATTCATGAGAAATATTTGCAGGATCTTCCATCTCCGAAATTTCCAAGAAATGGCTGTAATAAGAAAAAAAGAGATTCTGTATATCCACTTGCATTTGAGCAGCACAGTTTTTTACCTGCTTCACCCCCCACACAGATACCCAAAGCCTCTCTGGTGTAATGACTCAGGGTCCCTGCGTCACTACTGGAGTGACTCACCATTTGTCCTGCCTCATTCTAATGGCTCCTAGTGTGGAAAAAGGACCCAGAGTTCCAGCCACATAGACCAGCATTTTAAACTAGGGGGATACAAAGTTGGAAAGGAATGCCCATACCTGCCCCATGCACCCTACAGTGTTTCTGGAAGAATCCCTGGAGAAACATGGATTGGAGGCTCTTTGTCACTTCCCAGGCCCTGTGTAGCAACTCATGTGTGGCTGTTAGAAGAGGATCATCCTTTCAGAGAGACTCTTACCCACAGGCCAGATCACATCACTCACCTGCTCAGAAGGCTCTGGAGCCTCCTCTCACAGGGCAGACATAGGCAAAGCCCCCTCCGCAGCCTGCAGGGCCATTTATGATCTGGCCCCTCCGAGCTCATCTCTTACAACAGTCCCTCTACTAACTGGGATTTGACTCGCCAAGCTTGACCCTCCCCCTATCCCACCCCACAACCTTTGGACTTGCTTTTCCCTCTCCCTGGAATGTTTTTCCCTCAGATATGCCCACTTTCTCAGCTCTCTGCTCAGACACTTCTTCCTCACAGAGAAACTTCCTCACCAACCCCACCTAAAATACCACCTACCTCCTGCTCTGTACTCTCACCCTAATTTCTTTTTCTTCATGGCAATAATTTATTTATTGTCTGACTCCTCAACTATTAATAGAAGGACACATCCATGAAGGCCGGGACATTGTCTGTCTTACTTACTGGTATATCTGTGGCACTTACAACATCAGTAGGTACTTGTATTAGTTATCTATTGCTGTGTAACCAACAATCACTAAGGTAGGAACTTAAAACAACACACATTTACTATCTCACAGTTTCTATGGGTCAAGAGTCTGGGCATGGCTTAGCTGAGTCCTCTGCTTCAGAATTTCTCATGAGGCTGCAGCCAAGATGTTGGTCAGAACCAGAGTCTCATCTGAGGGTCTGATTGGGGAAGAATCCACTTCTAAGTTCATGTGCTTCTTGGCAGGATTCAGTTACTTGTGAATGGTTGAACTGAGAGTCTTGGTTCTTGCCAGCTGTTGGCCAGAGCCCACTCTCAGTTGATTGCCAGGGCTCTCTCTTTGGAGTAGTTCACAGTATGGCATCTTGCACCATCAAAGCCAGCAAAAGTGAAAGTCTGCCAACAAGACAGAAGCCACATCTTACATGACATAATCGCAGAAGTGTCATTTCCTCATCTTTGCCACATGCTACTGTTAGGAGCAGGTCACTTTGCCTGCCCACACTCAAGGGGAAGGGATTACACATGTGAACACCAAGAGGTGGGGATTATTAGAGGCTGTTTTAGAGTCTCTCCACCAGGCTGCTCAGTAAATACTTACCAAATATTAAATCTAATGTCAAAAGCTGATGCTAAGATAGGAGAACTGTGAGCATCAAGGTTCTTGCAATTCATCTCTTGCACAATGTAGAACTTCTCTGAAATTTGCTTTATTCTTTCCCCAACTTCCTGCTAATGCTTTGCAGCCAGCCTAGTCTGCTTGCCTGTGCAGGCTGCTGCAGGTTTTAAGGATTCAACCCAGAGAGGTGGCCCCACACAATTCTGGCCCTTTAAGAATCTATAATCCAAAGGTCTGAGCTTATTCCTTCTGCACCAGGATCTCCAGAGCTGGTAAGTTGTATCCTTGCTTATTCCACTCTGGGACTGGTGTTCTTATGCAATGGGTACTTTGCATTTATGAGGACTGGCTGCAGCCAAGTTAATAATGCATCTGAAGAAAAGAACACTGTGCAGTCAGGTGGATCTTATTAATATGATTCAATTTAAAAAGGGCTATTACTTCAGAGTCTTGATGTCTGGGATGCTGTTAAAGAATTCTTTTTTTTTTTTTTGATGTGTCACCATGACAACAGAGAGACACCCTACCCCCTGACCTAAGTCAATTACAGATTTGTCTATGTAGGGGATTAGAGTGCACTCAGCCTATTAGGAATTCTCCTTTGCCTCATTTGGCAAAAGCCTGGGCTTCTTGTCCAGAGTAAGCAGGAGTCCCAATCTATCAATATTCACTGACGCAGCCGTCGCCATTCATTAACAGAAACTCGATCAGCAGACAGTTATTGATCACCAAGCATGTGCAAGGCACTCTGGGGCGTTCATGGCATTCATGGACATCTGAGAAGTTGACAGGCCCACTTGGGTAACAAGTCACAGCCACTCATGGCAACAGGAGCCACGTAGGGCCAACCTGCACAGGGGCCCTGAGACCTGCACAAAGGGCCCTGGTGAGGAATCCTGACATCATGAGGTGCAGGCTCCACAGCTCTGATCTGCGGGGGAGGCTGGACTGATGAGAGGCGCGAGACAGGTGGAGGAAATCTACCCTGGGCCTTAACTTTATGCAAACCCAGTCGACAGATTGCTGAGTCACCTTGGGCTTGTCACGTAACCTCTTTGGCCTTTACTTTTATCCCTTACATGAAATGGGATTAAGGTTTTCCCTGCTGAAACGCTGGGATCATAGGGAACATCAAACAGAAGAAAACAAAGGAGTGGGCTGGGTAAGGACTGTGCTCCATCACCAGTGTACAGGAAGGAGGGCCCCCCAGAAGGACCTCAGGACTGCTGGGGTGGGCAGAGGGGAGGAGGCGGGAACGCCTTCCCGGCCTGGAGGAACGTGGTCAGCAGAGAGAAAAGGATTTTGGCCAGGAAGTCTCAGCTGAGCAGGGGCCCCCTGGAAGGACCCTGCTTCTGGCAGTGGTTCCCAGCCCTGCTCGGCTGTCAGGAGAGCTTTAGTCAGGCTTCTGAACCTCTCCTAAGTCCATCTGTGCACTTGTTTGTAAAATCCAGTTTTAGCAAAAAACCCTGCTAAGTCAGTTTAGCAAGAACACCCCACCCTCCGTATCTGATCACCACCCCCCAGGTGATGTCTGGTTCCCCTGGCCTGTCTTCAGCAAGAATCTGTCAGGCTGGTTTGGCCAGAATCCCCCTTACCCCTGAGGTTTCCTCTTAGGAATTTTCCATCCACTGGGCCTCACCCTGCTCCTTGCCTGTAAATTCCTACTTGCCCATCAGAGTTGAACCCAATCTCTCTCCCCCGCTGTAAAACCCTATTGCATGGTCCCTATACCTATCATGATGGTCCTAAATAAAGCCTTTCATAATGGCTTTATTAAGTGTCATCGAATAAGTTTCTCTTTAACAACACCCACATTCCTGGGAGGGGAACTCAATGCCTGCTGCCACTCAAAAGGACCGGTAACTTGGATCCTTCAAAGTCAAAAGTGGGCTTTGACTGGGGACAGGATGACTATTTATGAGGAACTAGGAGACTAAGAAGGGCCTAGACGTTCCCCAAGGTACAGACATAACTCTTGAAGCCAGCCCTGCCCTATGTGAAGGTCCCTTGTCCTCCCCAGTTCTCTCAGGCCCAACAGGGGCTTCTGCCAGGATGAACAGTGGGGGTTCATGGAAGAGCCCCATGTGCGGCAGATGGGAAGGGGAGGGGTTAGAGAAGGGGAGCAAAAGTCAAGCAGACAGAGGTCAAACCTGGCTCCGCCCAGAGAGCTGTGTGACGCCAGGCAGGCTGGCCAACCCTCTGAGCCATTCTCTTCATCTGTAACGTGAAGCTGATATTCCCAACAACCACTGGGGCTTGAACAGGATGGTGTATGAGAAGCTGCTTAGCACAGGGCCCGGTACCAGTAGGTGCTCAAGGAAGGGGAGCTGTTTGTACAGGTCATTTAGAATTCTGGAGGAAGGAAGTCCATCTCCCAAGGCAGAGGAGCACGTGCAGACACAGTTTGTTCTCAAGTTTCAGTTGAGTCATGGCCTTCAGAATATCAAAGGCCAAGTCCCGTCTGCAAACCCTCTCCAGCCTGAGAGTCCAGGCTGTGCAAACCCTGCCGGGCCTGTGGAAGGGAGAAGAGCCAGGCTGACTTCCGCTCACCTGACGGACCTTCGCTCTGAGAAGCCTTCCCTCCTCTCCAGGTCAGGTCAGGGGCCCCCTGCTCAGCCCCCCTCACTGCCCCAACACTGCAGTCTGCTGCTTGTGTGACCATATGTCTCCTCAGAGAGGCCTTGGGGGCTGCTCGGACAGTGACAATATTTGTTTTATTCATTGTTGTCATCAAGGTACCCGGCACAGTGTTGAGCATATCCTAGGCATGCAATAAATAAATGAATGGGGACCAAAGACCCCTGAAAACACTCTCCATTCTCTGTCCACACCTCCACACTGCCACTATGCTGGTGTCTCACTCTTCCAAAGAGACCTGAGTTCGTCCCACCTTTGGTTCTCCAAGACGACAGGGAGCAGCTCAGTTGTCCCAGGACTACTTCCCACCCTGCCCCAGCCTATGACTCAACTCAACTCTATGCTTTGGGCCATTTTGCAAGCCAGGGAGGATCCAAGGGAGAGGGATGGGGTGTTGGAGCCCTCTCCCCATGATGGGAAGGAGAAGGAGACAGAGGATGAAAAGGTTACGGTTTCTTAGCTCCTTGCTTCCTGCAAGGTTATGAGCATATGTTGGTGCTCTGGGCATTGAGGGAGCAGCTAGATCTAACATTAGCTGGCTAGGTCTAATATTGCTTTAGTGTCTTGGGTGGAAGTGATCTTTTGACCCCCACTAAAGATAGGCAAAAAAGTCTGTGATATCCAGGATTACACAGAACTATTGCTAAGTAACTTATGTGTCCTAGAACAAAGTTCAAGGACAAAAATAGAAGAATATCCAGTACCCATATAGGTATAATTTATAACATTTGGCATTCAATAAAATATTACCAGGAATGTAAAGAAGCATGGAACTATGTCCCAAGATGAGGTTAAAACAATCAATCAAAATCAACCCAGAGATTATACTTAGAATAAGAAGACAAATATATTTAAAGAGAGTCATAACTACTATATGTGTTCAATAAGGTATAGGTAACGTGAGCAAGTTAAGTAGAGACATGAAAAATACTTCTTTAAAAAGCCGCTATGCAGTGTCTAGAGATAAAAAATAAAATAAAATGTCTGAGATAAATACACTGGATGGGATTGACAGCAGATAGACACTGCAGAAAAAAAGATTGGTGAACTTGAAGACATAGAAATAGAAACTATCTAAAACAAAACACAGAGCAAAAAAATTCTATTGCCTAATGACTTTGAAGTTGCCATGATGTCTAGCACAATTTCTTGGTTTTTAATAAATTAATGTAGCTAAGTGTACACATTTACAAAGTCCACGGTAGCATACAGTAATGTCCTAGGTCTTCACATTCATTCGCCATTCATTCACCAGCTCACCCAGAGCAACTTCTAGTCCTCCAAGCTCAATTCATTGGTAAGTGCCCTATACACTCCACCCAACAATAGTAGAATATACAGTCTTTTCAAGGGTACACAGAACATTTATCAAGCTTGACTATATTAAAGGCCATAAAATAAATCTCAATAAATTTGGAAGGAATCATAGCATACAAAGTATGTTCTCTGACCACAATGGAATTAAATTAGAAATCCATAGCAGAAAATTAGCTGAGAAATCCCCTAAATGAACATACTATTAAATAACCCATAGCACAAAAAAGACAGCAAAAGAGAAATTAAGTGTTTTGACATTGGGTTGTTTTTAATTTTTTAAATTTATTTTTTATTTCAGCATATTACGGGGGTACAAATGTTTAGGTCACATATATTGCCTTTGCCCCACTCGAATCGGAGCTTCAAGTGTGTCCATCCCCCAGATGGTGTGCACCAATTGTTTTTTGATTCAGTTTACTGAATGTAAATTAAAGCAACCTATCAGAATTTGTGGGATGCACTAAGCAAAAGTCAACTCAAAATGGATCAAAGACCTAAATGTAAGACACAAAATGATAAAACTACTAGAAGAAAACAGGGGAAATGCTTCAGGACATTGGTCTGGGAGAATTTTATGAATAAGCCTTCAACATACCGGTAACAAAAGCAAAAATAAACAAATGGGATTATATCAAATTCAAAAGCTTCTGTGCAGCAAAGAAAACAATATAGTGGAAAGACAACCTACAGAATGGGAGAAAATATTTGCAAACTACTCATCTGACAGGGGATATATGTAAGGAACTCAAACATCTTAACAGCAAAAAAAAAAGTCAGATTTCAAAAATGGCAAATGATCGGAACAGACATTTCACAAAAGAAGACATACAAATGGCCAACAAATATATGAAAAAGTCCTCAACATCACTAATCATCAGAGAAATTCAAATCCAAACCACAATGAGGTATCATTTCACCCGAGTTAGAAAGGCTTTTATCAAAAAGACAAAAAATAACAAATGCTGGCAAGGATGTGGAGAAAAGGGAACATTTATACACTATTGGTGGGAATGTAAGCTATTATAGCCAAAATGGAGAACAGTGAGGAAGTTTCTCAAAAACCTACAGATAAAATTACCATATGATCCAGAAATCCCACTACTGGGAATTTACCCAAAGGAAAGGAAATTATTATATCAAAGAGACATCTGTACTCTCATATTTATTGCAGCACTATTCACAATAGCCAAGACACAGAATCAGTCTAGGTATACAACAACAGATAATGGATAAAAGAAAAATGTGGTATATGCACACAATGGAATACTATTCAGCCATAAAAAATGAAACCCTGTCATTTGGAGCAACATGCATGGAAATGGAAGACATTATGTTAGGTGAAATAAGCCAGGAACAAAAAGTTAAACATCGTGTGTTCTCATATGTGGAAGCTAAAAAAAGTTGACCTCATAGAAGTAAAAAGTAGGACAGAGGATACTAGAGGCTGAGAAGGGTGGGGAGAAGGGTGAATAGGGAGAGATTTTTTTAAAGAATACAAAATTATAGCTAGATAGGAGGAATAAGTTCTAGTGTTTTATAGCACTGTAGAATAACTATAGTTAACAGTTATATAGTATATAGTTTCAAATAGCTAGAAGGAGGATATTGAATGTTCCCAACACAAAGAAATGATAAGTATTTGAGATTATGAATATGCTAATTACCCTGGTCTGATCACTATACATCATGTGTGTCAAAACATCACTATGTACCCCATGAATGTGTACAATATTATGTGTCAATTAAAAAATAAAATTAAAAAAAGAATTTGTGGGATGTAGTTAAGACAGTGATTAAGAGGAAATTTATAGCACTAATTGACTATATTAGAAAATAAGAAAGGTCTGAAATTGATGACCTAAACCTCCACCTTAAAGACTCAGGGGGAAAAAAAGAGTAAAGTAAGTAAGCAAAAGAAAGTAAGTGATAAAAGTTAGAGCAGAAATTAATGAAATATAAAACAGAAAAACAACAGAGAAAGCCATGAAACCAAAAGCTTGTTTCTGAAATACTCAATAAAATTGATAAATCCTTAGAAATCAGAAGAGGAAAAAAAGACAGAAGACACACGTTATTGCCAATATCAGGAATGAGAGAGGAGAAATCATTATAGATTCTAGACATTAAAAAGATAAGAACGGAATATTATGAACAAATTTATGCTAATACATAGGTCAACTCAGCTAAAATTGATGAATTACTTCAAAGACACAAACTACCAAAACTTACTAAAGAAGAAATAGATATTTTGGATAGTCTTATATCTATTTAAAAAATCGAATTCATTTAAAAAAAAATGTTGCCATAAATCTTAGTGAAAAGAGGCTGGGTGTGGGGACTCACACCTGTAATCCTAGCACTTCAGGAGGCCCAGGCAGGACGACAGCTTGAGGCCAGGAGTTTGAGACCAGCCTGACCAACGTAGCAAGATCCCATCTCTACCAAACACATACACACATACACACAGAGAGAGAGAGAGAGAGAGAGAGAGAAGAAAACTGCAGGTCTAGATGGCTTTAATGGTGATTTCTATCAAACATTTAAGGAATAAATAACACTTAAGCTACATAAAGTTTTCTAGAAACCAAAATAGGAATGAACACTTCCTAAGTCATTCTATGAAGACAGCATTACCTTAATACCTGGACCAAAAAATTACTTTCCAAAAAAAAAAAAGAAAGAAAACTATAGATCAATATCACTCATGA
Organism: Lemur catta; assembly: GCF_020740605.2. Classification (NCBI taxonomy): domain Eukaryota; kingdom Metazoa; phylum Chordata; class Mammalia; order Primates; family Lemuridae; genus Lemur; species Lemur catta. The sequence continues at coordinate 173,121,362 of NC_059128.1, forward strand.
ACATATATGCAGACATTCTTAACAATATTTTAGCAAATCAAATCCAGCAATATATTTAAAAGGTAATGTATCATGTTCAAGTGGAGTTTATCTCAGGAATCCAAATCTGGTTTAACATTAAAAAATAATCAGTGTAATTCACCATATTAACAAATAAATAAGGAAAAAACTACACGATCATTTCACATCATCTCAACTAAAAACTGTATGTTCAGCTCCTCGTATGGATAAAGAACACTTAACAGCATCCAACATCCATTACTGATAAAAACTCTCAGCAAATTCGGAATAGAAGGGAACTTCCCCAACCTGATAAAAGGGATCTATGAAAAGCCTACAGCTAACATCATATTTAATGGTGAAAGACTCAAAGACCCTCTAAGATCAGGAATAAGGCAAGGATATCTTCTCTCACCACCCCCGTTTAGCGCTTTATTAGCATTTAGCCAGTGCAGTAAGAACAAGAAAAAGAAAAAAAGTCACCCAGATTGGCATGGAGGAAGTAAAACTCCCTTTATTCACACATGACATAATCATGTCTGTAGGAAAGCTTAAGGGATCTACAAAGAACTACTAGAACTATTAATAATAAATGAGTTTAGCAAGGTTGCAGGATACAAGGTCCATATACAACAATCAGTTGTATTTCTATCTACTGCCAATGGACAATTGGAAATGGAAATTTTAAAACACCACCATTTATAACAGCATCAAAAATATGGACTCCTTAGGGGTAAATTTAACAAAAAACATGTGTAAGACCTGTACAATGAAAACTATAAAACATTGCTAAGAAAAATTAAAGAAGACATGAACAAGTAGAAAATATAGTGTATATATGTCAGAAGACTCAGTGTCGTTAAAATGTCTAACCTTCCCAAAGTGATCTACAGATTCCATGCAATTGCAGTCAAATTCTTAGCAAGTTAGTTTTTTTAAGTAGAAATTCACAAACTGATTCTAAAATTTATGTGGAAATTAAAAAGACCTAAAACAATTAAAAGAATGCTGAAAGAGATAAAATTGGAGAACTTGTGCTACTTAATACACTTAATATCAAGACTTATTATAGAGCTACTGTAATCAAGACAGTGTGATATTGCCATAGATAGGCATATAAATCAATAGAACAGAATAGAGAGTTCAGAAATAGACTCACAAATATAAACCAATTAATTTTCTACAAAGGTGTCCAGGCAAATCGATGGGGAAAGGATAATATTTACACGTGGTGGTAGAACAATTGGAAATCGTACACAAAAACTTGAACCTCCACCCTTATCTCACCCTCTGTACAAAAATTAACTTGAAATGAATCTTAGACCTAAATCTAAGCATTAAAACTACAAAAATTCTTGAAGACATTAGAAGAAAATCTTAGTGAAAAGAGGCCAGTTGTGGTGGCTCATACCTGTAATCCTAGCACTTCGGTAGGCCCAGGCAGTAGGGCAGCTTGAGGCCAGGAGTTTGAGACAAGCCTGAGCAACATAGCAAGACCTCATCTCTAATAAAAAAAAACAAAATAGAAAAATTAGCCTGGCATGGTGGTGCATGCCTGTTGTCCCAGTTACTTGGGAGGCTGAGGCAGGAGGATTGCTTGAGCCCAGGAGTTTGAGGTTGCAGTGGGCTATGATGACACCACTGCACTCTGGCTTGGGCAACAGAGTGAAACTCTATCTTAAAAAAAAATATATATATATATACACATATATATATATGTAGATAGAACCATAAAAGAAAAAAAATCAATAAATTAAACTTTAGCAAAATTTAAAACTTTTATTCTTCAAAACACATTGTTATGAAAATGAAAAAGGCTGGAGAAAAATATTGCAAAATGTGTATCTGACAAAGACTTGTGTTTAGGATATATAAAGAGCACTCACAACTCAACAATAAGGCAAACAATCCAATTAAATAGTCAAAAGATTTGAACAGATACTTTACCATGGAAGATATACAGATGGCAAATAAGCACATGAAAAGATATTCAACATCATTAAGCATGGTGAAATGCAAATTAAAGCAACAGTGAGATATTGCTACCCCCCCACCACAATAGCTAAAATTAAAAATATTGACTATACCAAGTGTTGGTGAGAATGTGAAGCAACAGGAATTCTCATATCTCATTGATGACAGTGGAAAATGGTATAAACAGTCTGGAAGCAGTTTGGCAGTTTCTTAAAAAGTTAAACATATGCCTACCATGTGACCCAGCCATGCCATTCCCAGCTACAAAAAAGCAGTGAAAGTATGTGTCCATTGGTACAAATACCAGTATTTGTACACAAAAGTTCACAGCAGCTTTATTTGTGACAGCCTAGTCTGAAAATAACCCAAATGCCCATCAACAGTGAATCAAAGAAAAACAAATTGTGGGACATATTTACAATGGAACAATAGTTGGTGATGAAAATGAACAAATTATTGATACAGGCATTAACATGGATGAATCTCAAAATAATTATGCTAAGTGAAAAAATCCAGCAAAAAAGCATACTGACTATATGATTTTATCTTTATGTAATTTGAGAAAATGCAAGCTACTCTATAGTGACAGAAAACAGATCAGTGGTTTGGACTATAGTGGTGATGGAAAGGACCAGAGTGGGCCAATTAGAGGAATATTTAAAGAGGGAATGATTAACAGGACGTGGGAAAGGACGAGACGTGGGGGATAGGGAGAGAAGGGTGTCTTGGATGTCTCCCATATTTCTAGTTTGCAGACCAGGAAAGTTGGTGGAGATTCTATTCCCTACGCTGGGGAGCACCAGTTCAGTTTTCGACATGAGTTGTGGTGCTTTGAGAGGTTCAAGTGGAATCACTGGGTGAGCAATTGGATGTTCTGGTCTGTTGCTCAACAGGCCTGAGCTGGAGGACTCAGAACCCATGTCAACTAGGCCAGCGTTCATGAATATAAGTGACCTGGACACACAGAAATGGTGACCCAAGTGGCTTTGGTATGCAATTTCTAAAAAATTCAAACTGACCAAGATACATTTATTCTGTTCATCTTTGGAGAATAATGAAATGTTTTATTTTCTTTTCATTCAGTGAATGTGTGTGTGTGTGTGTGTGTGTGTGTGTGTGTGTGTGTGGTCCTTCAGTGAAAAGGGCTCTGCCAGGATCTCACTTTGTGATTGATTTTGGACAAGTTGATTACTCTCTGTCCCTTGTTCTCCCTGGGCATAGAATTCTACATTGGCAGTGACTTCCACACTTTAAGGCTGTTCTGTTCTGCTTTGAGTCCTACCGGGAAGTCTGGGGTGTTGCCTGGGCCCCATCTCTCTCACAGACCCTGACCTCCAGTTTGTCTCCCAAGCAGCCGTGAGACTGCAGAAAGCACATCAGTTCCCAATCTCTTCTCATCTCCTTTCTCATTGACTTCTCATCACAAAATAAGAACGGTGGACTCTTGGTGCATCCATCCATTCATCCAATTTTTATAAAGTACCTACTATGTGTCAGGCACAGTTTTAGATGAAATAGACAGCCAGAGTCCTTGTTTTCCTTTTATGATTGAGTCCTTGTTTTCCTTTTATGATTTCTAAATGTGATTTGTATGAGTTCATCTAGTGCTTGGGTTTTTGTTTGTTTGTTTGTTTGTTTGTTTGTTTTTACTGTAGAAATATCTCTCAATTGGGCTCAGAGCTTAGAGGACAAAAATGAATCCTAGACCTATGATTCAACAAGTTACTGTAGTTCTTTGTGATTTTTGGCTCAAGGTCAGGTTCAGAGCCATCTCTTATTTTTATTTAATGTGGTTATTTTGTGTTCTGTTCTCCCAGATTTGCCTTTCTAATTAAATTTCACCCAGATATATGGGAAAATGAGTTTTCGCTCCCTCGTTGCTCTGAGGACGGGGAAAGGACTTGTATAATAAGTATGCTGGGGGTGGGGAGAAGGGATTGCAGCTGGTAGTAAGTAAAATGAATCATGCATACATAAATAATAGGAACAGACCACCCTGGAGCTGGGAGGCCTGGATTGCATATTTAAAAAATATGCATGTGTTAGGAAGAGTGCAGCATTTCTGCAAGAACCTAAGAAATGACCTTTACCCTTTTGCAAGATATTTATCTCCTGAGGCCCTGGGGTTGCCAGGAGTGAGATAGAAATGTAGATGGGACAATCTTCTCTCTTTATATGTTAGTTTGATGTTCCCTACTATATTAATCAACAGAAATCTATTATGGATAATTTTTTTATAAATCTTTTTTTTGTACACTTTGTATTTTTCCAATTTCTACAATGAATGGCTACTCCTTTTATAATCAGAGAAACAAAATGGAATTTTAAAATAGTGGAATTTAAAAATAATATTTATAATCTGGATATTGTGGTGGGCACAACGGAAATATTTTGTGTGGATGTATAAATTCCATTGTAAGTCAGGACTACAGGCAGTACAGGCCTTTGGAACTTAGAGCATGGTACAAATAAACCACTCCTCCCCTCCCCCCCAGAAGACTCCCTGGTATTGTCATCTGTTACCTCAGTCTCTGTCCTACACTGCTTGTCTTTCCCCATGGCAAAGTCCCTTTATGTGCAGGGGCAGTAGCCCATTGTTTCCCTAAGTCTACAGCGCAGGACAAAGGAGGCTGTGCAAATATTTGTACAATTTTTGCCTAATGAATCGAAACTGAATTGAAGATGGGCACCTGCTCCTAGCTGCTCACGGTCTAGGCTGGGATTATTTGTGTAAAATGGCAGCAAAGCTGCCTAGCAGAATATTTATGACTTGGTTGAGCTGCAGACTACTTCTATAAGATGGGTGGGCTCAGCTTTCAATGAATTTTGAGGGTTTCTTTGGGAGCCAAGATGTGAGTGTTGAAAGGACAAAGGAACAGGCTGGGGATAGGAGGGGAGAGGAAAGTTCTGAGCACACGGCACTGCACTTTTTCATTTCTGCTCTGTTTACAGTCATTGATGGGCACGGCTTGTTCCTCTGTCAGATGAATAATGATGATGATAGTTGCTATTTTGCAAGAACTGACGTGCCAGGCACTGTGCAAGGGGCTTGCACTAGTCAGGACGCTCTTGGTTGCAAGTGACAGGAAAATTCAATTGTGATTTGCTTGGGGAAAAGTGGGGGCTTTATTGGAAAGTGTCCTTGAAAAATCCAGTGGTATATTGGTTTTAGAAACCTGCCTTTCTCTCGACTTTGCTTTCCTCTGTCAGCCACAGTCTCTGACACAGTCTCTCCAAGTGCTGGCCAGATGGTCACCAGCTGCTTCAGGGTGACTTTGTACCTCTTCATCACAGTGAAAAGAGATTTAACGGGAGTAACGGTCTCTTGAGTATATAGAGTCTTGAGTATATATGGGGAGGCATATACTTCCCAAATACGTTTTCCCTGTAGGAAGCTTTTCTTTTTCCTTTCCTGTAGCCCCTTCCTCCTTTAAGGCTCAGCAGGTCCTACTCAAACCCAAAGTCCACAGGGAGAAAGGGGGGGACGCCTCCTCCAGAATGGAAGATGGCATAGAAGTCCTTGGGGAATAGGGAAAGAAACTGGAGGGGATGAGTCTAGGAAGAGTATGATACCTGATCTTGACCTAGGGAGGGGGACGGTACGAAGACAGAAATCCCAGATAGGTAGAGGGGGAAGCTGACAGCAGAGAGGGGCTGTGCCCCACGGGATGCCCTGTGCCATCACAGGAGGGCTGCAGTGAAGTAAGCCGTTGGTGTGGCAAATTTTGCAGAGAAATAGTTAGAGATGGTGCCCCTGAGTCACCTTCAGTCCCCCTGTGACAGAGGAAGGATCCAGGAGTGCTCACGCATTCCTCGTGGAGGGTGAGAAAGCGGTGGAGAGAAAGAGGGCTGGCCCACCATGGAGTCACAGTGGCTGGGAGACCAGCATGGACAGGTGGCCCAATCCCGCCAAACAGAGCCAGGCCCAAGGCGTGGTGGAATGGCTGCCAAAGAGAGGCTGTTTTTCTGCTGGAATCAGAGCCGGAAGGCTGCAAGCCTGGGTCTGCTGGGGTCTCACAGGGGCCTGAAAGAGCTGCTAACGTGGAAGAGAGCAAAGCTGAGATGGTGAGTCCCTGAGGCCCTGGCACTAAATCCAGGCCTGAAGCAGATGTGCCCTAGGCTTTTCATTTACATAAGCCAATCAATTCTTCTTTTTTTTTTTTGTTTAAACTAGCCTGAATTGGGTTCTCTGTCTTTTACAGTGGAAAGCTCCCGACTGACCCGTGTAGGGAAGAGGGAGATTACAGTGGAAAGCTCCCGACTGACCCGTGTAGGGAAGAGGGAGATTACAGTGGAAAGCCCCCGACTGACCCGTGTAGGGAAGAGGGAGATTACAGTGGAAAGCCCCCGACTGACCCGTGTAGGGAAAAGGGAGAGGGCATGAACTTAGGGGCAGAGCCTGGAACCAGTGAGAGGACAGTCAGGAGGAGACTGCACAGGGACAGGAGAAAGGCTGGGTGGTGTGGGGTGGGCTGTGGAGGCCCTCAGGAGCCAGGTCGGAGAGTTTGGGGTGATGCTCAAGGGGGCAGTGAAAAGAGTTTGTGCTCACGGATCAGGAGCGGCTGTGCAGTAGGAAGACTGAGGACAGTGCTGCATTCGGGCAGCGCGGAGAGAAGGGCAGGTTAGCGGACACCCGGTGCAGAGACTGACTGCCCATGGAGTCTGCCGGTAATGAAGGCGTCCGGGTGGCTGAGACGGGGAGACACAGGGGCAAATGGAGTTGGGAGCTGGGAGGAGGCAGAGTTTGGTGCTGGCTGTGGTAATGTGAGGTGGAAAGTTCTAAACAGAAAACCGGAGAGGAGGGGGAAATTTGGGTAAAATCTGGGTCAAGTGTGTGGATTTGAGAACCATCAATAAAAGAATGAAGTAAGTGATGAGCTCGTCTCCAGAAAGTGCACCTCAAAGGGAAATAGTAGCAAATAGCCGGTTCCATCGGGCCCAAGGCAAGGTGTGCTCTGGCACATGGGGTCACTGTGGACTCGGGCTGACAGCACAGGCCTCACTACCGCTGCAGGTCGGATCATCTCCCACGGAGAAATTTCGCAGGAATCCCCACCAGCCAGAACCCGACATTTTCAAGAAATGACCCACAACATGGGATGGAACCAAGGACAACCGCGCGCCTAGGCGATGTCTAACGGGGTGTCAGGGATGTCAGTCCCGGGCTCCGCGAGCTTCAGGGGCTGCTCCGCGCGGCCGGAAGCCGTGGAGAGGGAGGCTGCGGGGCCGCGACCTCCCCGGGTGCCTGCAGGCCGCTGGAGACTGAGCAGCAGCAGGGACTGCGGTTGACACAAGGCCGGATGTGGTCTGAGCCGGAAGAGAAGCGTGGGATGGGCTGAAGGGGGTGGGGCGGTACGGTGGCGAGAATTGGAGAATTGTGACAGTTTGGGTCCACGTGGCAGCCGGCCGAACCCAAACACACGCGCCCTTCTCGGTATCGGGATCGGCGGCGCCGGGCAGGCACGTGGGCCCTAAGCACTCACACCGGGGCCCCGGGCCGGGCCGGGCCTGTGGATCCGGGCCTTGGCCCGCGTCCGCGCTGCCCCGATCCCAGGTCCGGCAGTGCGAGGCGCTCGGCGGCCCTGCGCGTCAGTGGCCGCAGTCCCCGCGCGCTCGGGCTGCGTGTGCCCGTGGCTGCCGCACGCCGTGATCTCCGCAAACTAGCACGCGAGTTCGGCCTCCCAGAGGCAGCGTCCTCTGCGCAAACCGCCAACCCCGCGTCCAGGGCCCGGGCTGGACAGCACCGCAACACCGCCTCCGGGGCGGAGCTCCAGGGCGCCAGGGGCGGGGCGGGCCGGGACCGGAGCGCGGCGGGGCCGGCAGGGGGCGCTGCGGGGCCCCGCGCTGGCGGCGGCCGGTGCGCACCGCCCTCGCCACCCCTCGCGCCGGGAGGAGCGAGCGCCGAGCGCCGAGCGCCGAGCCCCGCGCGCAGCGGCGGAGCTGGGGCTGGGAAGGGACCGCGGGCGGTGAGTGCGGCGCGGGCCGGAGCCAGTGCGGTTGCCGTTGGGTTTGAGCGGCGCGGAAGCTGGAGGCGGGCGGGCGTCCAGGCTCCGGGGTTGGGGAACTGAGGGGCTCCCCCAGCACGCCAGTGGGACAGGGGTGAGGAGACTGGGGCAAGCATCAGGTCCGAACCCAGCGATTAAGCCCCCTCCTCCATCCCGGCCTGGCCCCAGACCCTAGCCCCAGACTTGCGCCCCCTCCAAGCCACTCCCCCGCGCGCCCTGTGTCCCAGCCCCCGCCCCCAACCCCTCTCCGAAGCCCCGGCGCGGTCTAACCTTCCCTGCAAATCCCCTGCTCTCTCCCCAAGCCCTCGCCCCGCGACTCTCGCGCCCCCCGTGCCTCCTGCTTCTCCACCCCTAGCCCCGCGCCTCTGCTGCGGGGCCTCGTCCGCCTCGTCCCCGCCCCTCCAGTCTTCTCCCGCTCGGCCCCCGCACCCCTGCCGCCTGATCCAGCCCAGATTCCAGCTCCCGGAATCCCCTTTCCCGGGCAGTCCCGAACTGGCCAGTCTCCAGGTAGGAAGGCGGCCGTAACTTCTCCGTGGCCTTTCCCGGGGGTGGGGCTGGCTCCTCTGGGCAGCTACCTGCCGCCTGGCGCCTCGCGGAGTCCCGGGCCCGGCGGAGGGGCGGCCCCGCGCGCAGGTTAGCATTCCTGGATGCTCAGGTTAGGACTGTGTGCTTTAGACCCTCGGCGTTGCTTTTGCGGGGAACTTGCCTGTGTCCCCAGCTTGTTTAAGCTGGCTTTGTCATACACGCAAAAAATGGATTTGCTTAGAGGTTGCTTTCTTTGCGGCTGCAGCCGCCTTTCAAGTTGTACCTGTGGATAGCAAAGGATTAGCGGTGCAGAAGGACGTGGAGCCATATTTTCCCGCGTCAGCCGTGCGTTCAGCGGTTGCGAAGGGGCTCCGTGGGTAGTGAGGGTATCACCGCATGGGTGGCCAGTGTCTTCGTGGGAAGGCAACGATGCTTTGTAAGCATTCAACAAGTAAGATCAGGAGAGATGTGGAATCAGATCGGGCTGTGAATGGGGAAGTGTGTGTGTCTCAGGGGATGGATGGCCAAGGGAGGATGGGGAGGGCTCCACACTTGGGGACGTTTGTTTACATTTGCAGAAAGCCCGCGGATGTGGAGCGGGCAGTGCTGAGCCCACCTTTTCAAACGCGATGTGACTGTGGACGGGCTTGGCAGCAACTTCTCCTCCTCAGAGGTATTGGCGCCTAGTCCAGACATCTGTGGGAAGAGGGCTTACAGCAGATGGCTTGAAAAGCCTCGTGGTCCCTGGAGAGAGGTGGAGATGCACAGCTACAGCCTGAAAGCCAGTGCGTGAATCTGCCCCATCCCTTCTGGTTTTCATTAAATCTTGGATTAAATTAATTGCCTATTTCAGAGAAAGGACATGTAGGGAGACCTTCTCTTTGAGGGATTGGCTCCTGGCCAGCCCACCCTCACTGATGCCTTGGGAGGCTGCTTTGAGCGTCCTTTTCAGGGTGGACCACCTGGCCTTTGGAGCACAGCATGCTGAGCATTTGTGGAATTGCAGTATCTGCAGCTCTTTTTCTGTTGATCGGCTTGAGTAGTAATTAGCTGAATGTTCTTTCACTATTGAATAGGTAAGTAATTAGCCCAAGGACACACTGGGGCTCAGTAAGGTCTTTCTGAGTGTCCACAGATTCCGTGGGCTTCTCCTCTGCCCTCACCCCCCTGCTCTGTGATGAGTAGCTAACTGTCAGATGCCCCACTGTCCAGGAGCATCTGCAGCGGTGGGTGGGACCATCTCTGGCCGCAGCCCTCTGCCTGGCACCCTTATGTGGTAGGTACTCCATGTTTGTGGAGTAAGGAAATGGAACCCCCTCTTGAATCAGTCTGAATCCACAATCCATGGTTTTCCATTTTGCTACACTATTTTCAAAATGTTACCCTTAAATTTAACACATTTTTAAGAAAACATATAATCTCACTAGAGACACACTCATTTTTGTGTGTGTTTGAACAGGGAGCTCAATCTACAGGTCAGGCTCTGATGACTGGTCTGTAATCTCAGTGGGAACTCCAGAATTTCCATGAAGAAAATTCGTTGTCCTCGTCCCAAAATTGGGGTGGGGGGTGCTGGGCACCCTGGGGAGTTACCAAGGCTGTCTGCTGCTGGGTGAGTTCACCACAGCTTAACTGATAAGCTGTTATCAGTTAAGGGCCCTGAGCAGTGGCCGCAGCCCTCGGTGGCATCTCCAGGGGAGACAGGGTGTCACTTGCACAGCTCCACTGGCCACTTCACATTGCACCATCCTCACTCCAGGGGATGCCGCCCACCCAGAAGCTGCTTCTGGTGGAGGGCTGGGATTGTCCCTTCTCGCACATTTCTTGCATTATGGTTCACAGCTCTACTGGGAGGAGGGGGCTGGTGTTTTGGGAGTTGCTTTGGCTGTGACCCACTGGCAGATGGAGCAAAGTCTAGCTCTTCTGCCTCTGTCAAAGGCCAGCCTTAGAGAGCATAGCCAGAGGCTAAGGGGGTAGGAGCACCCTATGCCCCCCTTTTTTCAGGAATCTTGGATGCGTTAGGGCTAGAATTGAGAATGCCACTTGGATGTGGGAACCTGCACTGCCTCTGGCTGCCATGAGCTTATCTTTCTTCCCCAGGCTGTCTCTGTCTTCAGGTCTGGCTCTTCCTCAGAATTCCTGCAGCTGGTAAAGATCAGTTTTCTAGAAAAGGTTTAATTAATGCCTGAAATATGTGACTGAGAAAGGGAGGAGAGGGAGAAAGAGAGATGCTACTATCTGGAGGTGGGTAGGAGAAAGGATGGCAGAATATTCAAGGTCCTGAAAATTCAGGGGGAGATTTTGGCCCCAGCACCTATCCTGGGGCAAGGTTCTTGGCTTATAGGTAAGGAAGTACACCCACATTCTGGAGTAGGGGTTCCCAGTTAGAAGAAAAGTCACTGAGATAGGAAAAAGAGCCCCCAGTAACCTGAAATAAGGTTTGCTGGGCCCACCATTCTGGGTTCTAGAAGGCCTTGAAAGCCAGCTGAGAGCTGGGCTTCGCAAGGTGGGAGGGCACCAAGCTGTTTTAAGATTCTGAATGAGCAAAGTGCCATCTTTGGAAATGGCAGCTTGAGCCAAGATTGGTCTGGGGTTTGGCCTGGAGGAGCCACATCATACCTGAGATGCTGAGGGGAGAGTCAGGGAAGTGACAAAAGTGGCTCAGAAGGTGCACCTGTACTTGTAGAGGGAACGGCCTTCTAGGAGGATGGAGGGCCTTTGAATACAAACAGCCTCCCAGGGACTCTTGCTGAACCTGCTGCGCACCCTTGCAGGTAGACTCTGCCCATTGGAGCACCTCCTTGGAGATAGTGCAGGGCAGCCATAAGGAGCCTATGAACCTGGAACGAATGGCAGGGTCTGCTCTGGGTCCAAAAGGCTGAAGGCCCCGGTCACTTAACTGAGCCCCAAACTCCAGCCTACCTACCTTCTGCCCCCAGAACCTGCAGGCAGCTCTGACCCTTCTTAGACTTTGATTGAGGAAGTCATTGGCTTTTGGAAAAAGATCAATCTCATAAAGAGAGGAACAATCTTGGGAACATGGAGGAAGTTAATGATTAAAAAGACATGGAAAAAGAACCTGGAGGAGCCTTACAGAGTAGTTCCTGCAGCCAGGAGGCAGCCTTTGCCGCATGCCCTTGGCTGGGTCATCTATGCATGCGTGGGTTCATCCCTCCACCCCTCACCCCCATCACCCCCATCCTTCTGCACACTGGCCAAGCCCCCTCTTTGCTGGGTACTCTGGGGTGGAGTAGAGTTTGGGGAACCCAAACATCTAGTAGTGGAGACTGTAGGAACTTAAAAATTCTATTCATATTTGCAGAGTCACTTCCCCAACTTACACATTCATGTTTCTGTTTACAAGGCTTCCTTCTGTCACCCACTTGCTACCCTCTGTGCCTCTGTGTGTGACCAGCTTCCTTAGGAAAGCTATAATCAATAGCATAGAAACCAGAGCTTTAAAAAACATAAGGATGAATATTATTGCACCTGGTTTTAACACTCACACTCTCTCCTTTCCTCTTTTGTTTGTGGTTAGAGCCATCATTTACACCAAATTTACAAATAGTTCAAATGCTATTATTTGTCCTGCCTCTCAGTCATTTAGAGACATGTGTCTTTCCAACCAACCAAACCAGAGCTCATTTTCCTAGGCCTACCTCATTCTTGGATCCAACACCAACTTTCAGGCCTTCAGAGATACAGCAATATCATTTTGAGCTTTTTAGCTTTAAAATGAAATGAAGCTCTTGCTTGCTAATTTTGTCATCTGCAAATATAGGAGAATCTAAAGCTAGAATGAAACATTTACTGTCTTGTTAATTCTTTATGCTTCTAAAATGAAAGAGGCAGTTGGATTAGTAGAGAAAAGTTATTAAAGTTATGGTAGAAATGTTTAGAAGCTCACAACTAATAATGGTGGAACACAGACTTACAGAAATACACTATTAAGCTTTAAATATAGTTACTAAAACATAGATATAAATATGAACTTTCTTGAAAGTATAGACAAGTATAAAAATTTTGACAAGTATAGATTAAGTATAGAAATTTTGATCCAAGTTGTTTCATGCATTATATTATTAGGATCATATATTGTGTTTGTACAGTACCTTACCATATAAGTAGGCAACTATGTCCATGATCTCATTCAATCCTTCCAGCAAGTCTGGAATTTTCTTAGAAATGGGGAGAGGGGACCTCAGGGTGATTAAAAGACTTCCTCTAGAATTCAGATCTCTTGAGCAGAGAAATACTATATAAACCTGGATATTCCAGCTGTAGTTGCTTGATAACTAAATGCGGTTACATAGTTATTTGAAAATTACAGGTAGTCTCCTGCTTAGAGGTAAAAGTAGGTATTGGTTTTCTCTAAAATGTTCTGCAAGTCAAACGAACAAACAAGAACAGTGTGTGTGAAGTACTACCAGAAACCTCTTAGAAGGATTTCTCAAAGTTTGTGGATATCAGAAGTTCTCTGCTGTTCCCTCCTGATATTAGACTACCTGAGTTTGCTTGTGTACTCAGCACAGTGCAGTGGTTAAGAGTATAGACTCTGAACCCAGACTGGCTTTGAATTCTGGATCTACCATTACTAGCCTTGTACCCTCGGGTAAGTTACTTAATTTTTTGGGCCTCAGTATCTTTATTTGTAAAATTAGGGTGATGATCATACCTACTTCATGGTATTGTTGCAGAGCTGAAATGAGATTATTTGTGACAGGGACTTAGAGCAGTGCCTAGTACATGGTACATGCTTAAAAAAATGTTAGCTGCTATTCCTCTTAATTTATTCCTTAAAAATTCATTTTAGATGCAAACTGATTGCACTGAAATGATGGATATAGAATAATGGATAAAACACATACAGTCTCTGTCCTCATGGAACAGAGCACATTATACTGAAGTTCACAGTGAAGGACAGGAAGGTCAGTGCGGACGTATTCCCAGGCTCTTGCCCACTTCTTATGGCCATGAGAGGCTGGGGTGTGGCCTGCGAGGGGTTGACCATGCTTGGGGGGTGGGGTGTTGATCTTCAGCTGGTATGCACTGGTGTCACATGATCTTGCCAGCTGTTTAAGACGGCCACTCACTTTGATTGGTCTGTGTCTGACCCATGATGGCTATTGATGGTTTAGCTATCACTCTTGGCCATAGGTTGTTAGTGGGCAGCGTGACAAGGGACCATAGACTCAGTACATACTCAGGGTTCACCGGCGCTTTCTTGGTCTTGGTTGGCAGAGTGCTGCCCTGGCTGCTGTTTTGGACAGGCTCCTCAGCAGCCCCAGAAGCCTTCGATACCATCAGAGACCCAGTGCTCTGAGCGAGAAATAGCACAGTTGCTCCTGAGGGCAGGTGGGGACTAGTCAGAGGCAGGAAGCCAGCACACCACGTTTCCTGGGTCTGTCAGAGCTGGAACCTTTTTGACCTGAAGATACTACGTTGAGAGGCATGGGTTTACTTACTGGAGCTGGAAAGGGAAGCGCCTGCTCCTCAGACCTTGCTCTCCTTTGCTCTGGGCATCCCACAGAGAGGTTCCCGCATGGCAGCCTGCCCTGCTAGCACCTGCCATCACCAAGCTGGCCCAGAGCCTCCTGCAACTGGCTGTGGATGAGAGAACCCTTCAGAGATTGCTGCTGCAGGGACTTGGGCTCTTCTCTGGCTGGTCTGAGCGTGATTAGCACTCTGGAATACTTCATACCCATTCGTCAGCAGTCAGGCTGAAAACCGATAATCCATTATCTTAATGGGCAGCTGGCTTATTTGTATTCATTTTTAAACTACAGTTGACCCTTGAACAATTCAGGAGTTAGGGGCACCAACCCCCCTGCACAGTCTAAAATCCACATATAGTTTTTGAATCCCTAAAAACGTAATTATTAATATCCTACTGTTGACCTTGGTGGCCTTACCCATCATAAACAGTTGATTAATACCTATTTTGTGTTACATGTATTATATGTTATATTCTTACAATAAAGTAAGCTACAGAAAACAAAATAGTATTAGGAAAATTATAAGTAAGAGAAAATGTATTTACTATTCATTAAGTGGAAGTGGAACATCATACAGGTCTTCCTTCTCATCGTTGTCATGCTGAGCAGGCGGTGGAGGAGGAGGAAGAGGAGGGATTGGTCTTGCTGTCTCAGGGGTGGCAGAGGCAGAAGAAAACCTGTGTATAAGTGGACCCAAGCAGTCCAAACCCATGTTGTTCAAGGGTCAACTGTACTAGAATTTGAAGTGAATGAGGTTTTGTCTTTTCTTTTTTTAAATACTTGCCCCGCACTTGTAAAATAAAGACATGGCAAATAATGCCAATCATTTGTACATAGGAAGAATTGAGTTAAAAGGGGGAAAACCTTTTCTCTGTTCTACAGATGGCTTCTCAGGTGCTCTAACTTCTCTGGTCTTGATTTCCCAGACCAAGTCCTCTTTTGTCACTAATGTGTCTCCATTACAGTTCCTAATGGAAACCCAGACCTGCAAAATCAAAGCTTGGGCATTTATGGTCAAAGGGCAAGGCATGGATGGTTGATTTTCTGGGTAAAAAATTGCCGTGTCTTCTTTGAGAAAGAAAGTATATTTTTGGAGATGGCTAACGTCAGCAGGCAGGAGGATCTCAGCAAGCCTGTCTCATCCTCAGTTCACATAATTTCTAGCATTTCTGAGTTAGCAGCATATGATTTTTATTTCCTCCTCTTGTGCTTCTTGCTCTAATGACTGCTGATTATCTTGAAGCAGCTGCATTAATTGATGGTGTTTAACGACTGTACTTACAGTAAGTAATTGCAGTTGGCTTGGCTAAGGATAGGGCATTCTTTTTCCTTGCTCTTTAGCTTGGGAAGTGTTTACTCTGCATGCTGAATGCTGGAAGGGGAATCAGGAACTCCCTCACCTCACTGCTAGCCCACTGCTCAATGCTCACACTCCCCTAGGACATCATGCGTCATCACAGCGTCAGTTCTGACTGCATTCTGATTGTCTGCTCATGGGCCTTTCTCCCTGGTGTGATGCGAGCCCCTGGAGGGCAGGGGCAATACCCAGCTCCTCTCTGAAGCTCCAGCACAAGGACTGGTGAGAAAAAGGCCTCAGTAAAAGTTCGGGGAATGAATGATGAGTAGTTGTAAAGCTCATCAGTTATGGTAGTGTTTGGCTGCAAGTAACAGAAAGCCCTTCTTCAGTGGCTTAAGCAAATAGGAGCTTATTTTTCTCATGAAACAAGATGTCAGAAGGTTGGTGATTGCTGGTGTAGGTTTCAGCAGCTGAAGTCTGTCTAGACTGACACTTTTGTTACTCTCTTGGTCTTGCCTTCATGGTGGCAAAATGTTTGCTGCAGGAAGGAGAAAGTGCCAGCCACTTTGGGACCTTTCATCAGGAATGCAGATATTTTCCCCAAAACACCCAGCAGACAGACTTCCCCTGACATTTCATAGCCAGAACTGTATCACATGGCCACCCCCCAGTTAAAAGGGACGTGAGAGTATGTAGCAGGGCACATTGTGAAAGGCACACTGTTGGAACAAACAAATCAAGTATGTTTCATGGCTCAAATATGGTAGGCATTTACTTTTTGCTCACACAAAGTCCAAAATGGCTGTTCCTGCTCCATGGGGGGCTCTCCTCCAACAGGTGAGTTAGGGACCCAGGTTGTTAAGGCTGCCATGCTCATTTGCATCAGTCAGCTAAGGAGGAAGGCAAAAGGAGGAGGGTGTGTGGGAGGGTTTTGCGGCCCAGGCTCAGAGGTGGTGAGTTACTGCCCCTGACATTCCGTTGGCCGGGGCTCAGTCACCTGGCCACACCTTCTGCAAGGAAGGTTAGGAAATGTGGTCCAGCCCTGTGCCTAGGAGGGAGCAGGGATGGTTTCATAATTAGCTGGCACTCTCTGCTACACTGTCCCTGCCAAAATCAGGATTCTCTTAGCAAGGAAGAAGGAATGAATATCAAGGGGAAACTGGGGGTGTCTTCTTTAGAAGGAAATGCTGTAGTAAGAAGGCTCCAGGCAAAAGTCGGCTTCATTCCCAAAAGATCATCTGTTCTACATCCCTGCTTCTGCTCCCACCTTTGGAAACTGGGCCAGATGGCTCAGTAAAATAATGGGAGGTTCTCATTATCCCTCTTTCTCTACCCAGGGCATGTTCTTAATGGTTTTGTGGGAATGGGTCCTAGTTGACTCAGCTCAGCAATTGGAGGTGACCCCAGAGGAAATAGCCTTCAGCCCCCCAAGGCCAGAGGAACCTGTGAGAGCTCCTTGGCCACGAGCTTTCCAAGTGTCCCCACCTACCCAGCCTCCCAAGGTTTCTCCTCCCCTCCAGGCCCCATCCCAGCCCACATCTGGAGGGGAAGAGAGGGCACAGTAAAGAGTGACCTCTGATTCCCACTCTAATTCATTGAGAAATGATTTCCCACCACTTCCTGGTAATTTTTCTTGGTAAACATTGATATGCGATCCATTGATCTATTGGGTTTTAGTGTTTTATTCTTGTTCAGCTTGCTGTAACTTTCTGCGACAGGGGCTTCTCCATCAACAGTGTTTTTCTTGCTGCCCTTCCTGCCTGCATGCCTGCCTTCCCACACACACCTGTTGAGCACCTGCTGCTTACTCCACTCTGTGTCCACCCAGCCCTGGGGGAAGCGGGCAGGGAAGCTGACTTAAGACTGTAGTGTTGATGAGTATTGTGGGAGGGCTACGCCCTGGGGGCCGTGGTTGCCCAATATTGGAGGGCATCACCCAACTTTGGTAGCTGGGAAGGCTTCCAGGGGGAGGTGGCATTTCAGCTGAGTTTAAGGATGAGCAGGAGCTAACTGAGTCAAGAATGCATCTGGCTCAAGAGAGTAAAATGGGTACAGACACTGAGTTATGAAAAGGGGCACACAGGGTTCTGAGGGAAGAGCAAGTAGTCCATTGAGCCAGAGTTGGGTGTGATGGTGTGGCCATTCACTCATCCAGTACTGCTGTGCTCCAGGGCCTGGGGTTACAGTGGTGAACAAGGCAGGGAAGGACCAAGCCCCAGTGGAACCCATGGCCTGGGCTGTGAGGGGGGTGGGTCTGCAGAGGAGTTGGGCCAGAATCTGAGGAGGGCTTGGCTGCTGCCCGGACTCTGCTCTGAGGGTCTCTGCTGTTGGAGGTTGAGCAGGACATGGGCTCCATCGCTTGTGCCTTCACCTCTCATGCCCTGTCCCGCTGTCTCTCATTCTTGTCTAGTCCTTTGCCCAGGCATTACTCAGGCTATAAAAATAGCGGCTGGCACCAGAACACCAGCATGTAGTTGGAGAGGAAAGCTGAGACTGTCATTACATATCAAGATACTTGCCAGGGAGACTTTTGATGGAGCACTTTCTTAGAACCCTGAGGACAAGGTTTTAAAGTTGGCTTACGATTTTTTTTCTCCCTTGAACTCATACCAATACTTCTGGCCACTCACTCAGAATGTGTCCTGGTTGTTCCTGTTACCCACTCCTGCCCAGAGGCACATTGAAAGGAACACAACCCTGACATCCACCAAGTGAGGGCTCACCTTGGCACAGACTGGCCTGATTGAGGGGGCAGGTCATCTCCATGGGGCCCACTGGAGGATGGTGGCATTCCATCACGTGTTCACATCTAACACGTGGTGGCAGACCCTCACCCAAAAAGGTAACTTTAGCACTGCCTGAGAAAGTCATGGCTCTCACCAGCTCACATAGCTTTGTACTTTCTTTCCCTAAGGAAATGAGGGCTGAGCCAGGGTTTAGCAAAGGTGTCAGCTGCCTTCATTCTCCCTCCCAGCCCTGTTTACTAAGGGGGACTGGACAGTGCTGGGAGGTGGGGTACAGAGAGATGAACCTTCATGCTAGTGTGAGCCAAGGGCTGAATGAAAAACACTTTGCTTCAAGGTAGGTTAACCTGAGTCTATAGACAGAGGCCTCCGATGCTGTTCATTGGGTGCCTTCTTGGTCCAGGTACTGTAGGGAAAGCAAATAATATTGAGAAGGAGAAGGATCATTACTATCTTAATTGCTTCCCAGGATAGATCTCATCCGATCGCCTCCCCTATGAGGGAGGAAATCACATTACATTCCACTAGAATATAAACTCCATGAGGGCAGGAATTTTGGACTGATGTAGTCACTACTAATCCCCAGCTTCTATAACTGTACTCGACATGGAGCAGGTGCTCAGTAAGTATTTGTTAAATGAATGAATGAATCACCATTTGCAGGGGATGAAGCTGTAGCTCAGAGAGATGGAGTAACTTGCTGGAGCCTCTAAGGGGTAGAGTAAAGGACCTGGGTCTCAGTTCCAGGGAGGTACCATGAGCTGTGACTTGGGGACCCTGGCCCCACTGCCCCTGGAATGTGGGTTACTTCTAGGATAGCACTGTGGGAGGGATGGATCCTGCCTGGCTTCATGGTCTGAGCACGGCACAATCTTGGCAAGACCTACCGGTTGTATAAGGAGGAGCTGTAAGCCCCCAGATGTCAGGGCCCAGGAGGTTGGAGGGTGTCTCCTTGCTGCCAGCACCTTGCTGTGGCCTTGCTGTAGCCTTGCTGTGGCCTTGCTGTAACTCGGGGCGGGATGAATATGCAGGAATGTATCCATCAGCAGCTTGCGAGTGACGTTTCTATAATATCACCTTCATCCTGTCAGGTGTGTGCTCAGAAACTTACATCAGCTCCCTACTCCTACGGCAACCTAGTCTAGCCCCTGCCGTCCTCCACCCTGTTCCCTGATGAGTCACTGCATAAGGCCTGTCATCAACAGTGCAGGAGGGTGGGCTTTGCAGCCCTGTAACCACTGTACAAGTCTGTCCTCCTGGGGATGCCCACTCACGTCGGGCATGCTTGCTGACATTCTCCCGGCCCTTTTAGTTCAATGCAGTTTCTGCCTCCTTCCTGAAGCCCTCTCTGATCATCCCAGCACAAAGAAACCTCCCCCACCTCACCTCCCACCTGCCAGACCCCCGTAGCCTTCCTGTGTCTGTGCAGTGCATTTTCTCATGGTGTTCCTGGAACCCTGGGTTCTGCAGGTGGATGGGGCTACTGCTAAGTAGGGCACAAGGCCCCTCCCAGGACACCTGAGCAGCTCCCCTCGTATCGGAATCCCACATCAGGTTCTATGTTGTGTCGACTTTTGAAAGAGGATACTATTTCAAAACCATTCGTCTCTTTATAATTTATCATATAATTTACCACGTACCTTGTGAGATCTTGCTTGACTGCATTGTTTAAAAATAATTTAAATACATTTTACAGCATTCTTTTTTTTCTGATTTTAAAAGTGATACATATTTGTTTAAGAAAATTTGGAAAACGCAGAAACATATAAGTCAGATAATAAGCCTTCCAGTATTCCATCACCTGCTTAAAGAGTGCTAAGCCAAGGGGCCGAGCGCTGTGGCTCATGCCTGTCTAGCACTCTGGGAGGCCGAGGCAGGAGGATTGCTTGAGCTCAGGAGTTCAAGACCAGCCCAAGCAAGAGCGAGACCCTGTCTCTACTAAAAATAGAAAGAAATTATATGGACAGCTAAAATATATTATATAGAAAAAATTAGCCAGGCATGGTGGCACATGCCTGTCGTTCCAGCTACTCGGGAGGCTGAGGCAGGAGAATTGCTTGAGCCCAGGAGTTTGAGGTTGCTGTGAGCTAGGCTGACGCCACGGCACTCTAGCCGAGGCAACAGTGAGACTCTGTCTCAAAAAAAAAAGAGTGCTAAACCAGTCTTCCATCCTGCAAGTTGTTTGTTTTAAAGAAAATTAAAATTACTTGTAATTGTAGTCATTACCATGTTTAACATTTAGGGCATATTTTCTCTTTCCAGTGTTTTTTTTTTTTTCTTTTTCATTACTTTTAAAAATAACAATTATTTAAATTTATTTTTTAAAATAGCACAACATCAAAATTCTAAAGTGTATACAATAAAAAGTCTCACTCTCACCCCACCTCAAACCACTCAGCTCAGTCTTCGTAACATACATTCTTTATAACATAATTGAGATCAAACTATACATGCTGTAGTATTGTAGCTTGCCTTTTTGGCTTACCTATATTGCATTTTCCTCTGCAATTAGTAATCTTCTTTTGTTGTGTACCACATGTTATAAAAACAAAGCATTAAATACATGAGTAGATATTGAGAATTCTTCTCACTTCCTGATGGAAATGACCACTCTTAATTTGGGGGCTGTTTCCTGCCAGACCTTTTTCTGTAAATTCACATATACATATTAAAATATGCAAATGTGTTTTATCTAAGTGAGATTATACTGTGTCTCTTATGTTGCTACTTTTGCTTTTTCTCTTTTGTTTTTAGCTTGGCAATATTCCTTGGAGATTTGTCCTTCCACACCTAAGCCCACTTCTTTCTTTTTTAAGGTTGAATCGTGTTCCATTGTGTGAACAAACTAATTTTCCAGCCATTTCCCTGTGGATGAACATTTCGGTTGTTTTCAAATTTTTATAACAACTCCAAGTGCTGCTTTGTATGCATGAGTGAACATTTTTGTAGGATGGATACCTAGAATACGAATTTAGGGGGCGAAAGGTGTATGTGTTTATTGTTTTGATGGAGATCACCATCCCCTTTACAAATACCATTCCATCTAACCTTCTCACCAATAGTGTATGAAAGAATTCATCACCCTTGAGACTAACATTCAGGAGAGATGAATAATATTTTTTGCCTTTTTTTGACTATCTGCAGAGTGAGAAATGCCATCTCATCTTTAAATGTGTATTTCTTTGCATCCTAATTTTCCAAACATATGTATACATATACATATTGAAAAAAACTTTAGAGTCGTGCAGTACCTGGTTCTGCATCCTTTTTGCTTTCACATCAGGTCAGGGGGGTTTTCTCTGGTCATTGCATTGTTTTCAAAAACTCAGTTGTTCAGGGTGGCTGCCCTGCTGAACGATTGCAGATCACCTGGAGTGTTTCTGATCTTAGTTTATTTATGCCTTTGATTTCCAAAGGTCCTGGGAATGACATGTCGTAGAAAAGAAAGGAAAGCAGAGGGAACACCCCTGCAGAGAACTGGCACAGGGACTCTCCAGTAAATAGGAACCAAATTCAAATTTGAATTAGATGTTTGATCAGGGGTTCATCCCTTAGGTGTTTGGCAAGGAGGTCCCTAAAATAGCATCACGAGCTCTTTTTATATATGAAGGTTGTATACTCTATGTTAAATGTTAAGAAGCTTGAACTATTTGATATGTTCCACTGTGAAAAGTACACAGCTTTGTTTGTTGTTGTTTGGACAGAGGGATTACGATGGTTTCAGAGCATTTAACAGCAGCGGAAACACTCTGGAGTCAGCATGGTGTAATGGAAACAGCACCCAACTGGCAAGTCAGAGGGGCCGGCTTCAGATTCTCGCTCTCCCCGGCTGAGGCTGACTGTGTAAACCTGGAGAAGACACTTAACCTCTGGGGTCCCCTGGGGTCATGTGGTCAGGATGACCAGGGTGTGAATGGGTTTGGAAAGCTTGGCAGAGGATAGGCTAACAGTTAGCCAATTCCAGCTCAGTATTAAAGAGAACTCTAAGAATTAGCACTTTCTAATAATGAGATTGGCTGTATGTTGCCAGTTTTCAGAAATGTTCTGACATGCGGTCAGCCAGCTCTGTGCCAGGCTTTGTCCAGCGCTGGAGACACATTTGTGAATAGACAGACACCATCCCTCCTGTCCTGTGGCTTAGGTCAATCCCAGGAGACAGCCAGCCAGCCAGGAATTTTAGCATGGTCATTTGATTATGTAATGATAGTCCTGAGAAGTGTCTCAAAGGAGAAATACAGGGCGTGAGACAGGATGCTGAACTCACCAGGGGAGTTCAAGGGCAGCTTCCCTGAGAAGTGATCTTTGAGCTGGGATCCAGGGGTGATGAGAAGTCAGCCAGGTAGGAAATGGGAGGGCAGAGAAGAGGCAGCATGGTTGGCTGGAGAAAGGCAGAGAGGGCGAATTGCTGGTGCTGTGCTGAGCCTCTCTGTTCATTCATCTCTTCATTTATACATTCATTCACTCATTTAACAGATATTGATAACCACCTGCTCTAGACCAGGCACTGTTCTTGGCACTGGGGACACAAGTGTAGGGGGCAAGACTGACAAAGTTTCTATCCCCGTGGAGCTCACTATTGCTGTGTCACAAATCATCCCCAAACTTCGTGCCTTACTTAAAGTAACCATTGCTTTACTGTTACCCTCATGGTCTGGAGGTAGACTGGGCCTGGCTGGCTGTCTCACTTGGGCATCTCCCACAGTTATTCAAGCAGGAACTGGTCTGGAATTGTCCCTCACATGTCTGCTGCCTGGGCTGGGAAGACTCAAACAGCGGGAGTCAGAACAGATGGGCTTCTTGGGCATGGCTGTCTGAGTGGCCTTTCACATGGTTTCTCTAGCATGCCGGCTTCAGGGTTCCAAAGCAAGTGGTCCAGGAGAGAGTGAACCAGGTAGAATCTGCATGGATTTTTCTGACCTGGCCTTGGAGGTCATACAGCATCATTTCTATCACATTATATTCATTGAGGCAGCTCCAAAGGTCTGCTCAGGAAACTTAGAAACCCCTCTTGATGGGAGACATGACAAAGTATTTGTAGACCTGCTTTGAAACCGCCACATTCTCATTCTCTGCATTCCTGAGCATTTCAGCATTGGCTTCAAATGGGCTGCCTGTCTCAGCTCACCAGGTCCTCCCGAGAAGGTAGTCTAATGGCCCTGTGTAGTGGCTCCAGCATGCCCCTCCCCTCCCCCAAGCTGCTCCAAGAGCCATAGGTTTCTGAATCTCAGGTTCTTTTTTGTGGGGAGGTGATGCCCTTGTAACTAGCATTTTAGGCACCTGCCTAACTGACCCAAGTCCCCAGGGAGCAAGGCTCTTCTGTGGATATGAGAGGTATCTGGCGGGGGCAGGCACAGTGCAAGGGCTTGAACTGAGGCTGCACTGGCAGGCGGGACTTTGGAGGCCATGGGCAGTGTTTGGCTGACATTGTGGGAAACCGTGAAAGGGCCACAGATCTGTGACTACCCAACAGGAAGATTACAGAAGACAGTCCTTCTTGGAAGAAAAAGATTTTGTATTATGTTTTAAAATTAATCTGTTAGAATGATTTGTTTTACAAAACAAGGCTTTCAGGTATGTTCCTAGCTTAAAGACAGGAAGCATGGATCTCCATCCTGATTGAATCAGTTTTACCTCGATCAGTGGTGTAGCAGTCTGTGGTTAATTTTCACAAGGTTGGTGAGCAGAGTCAACTTCTTATAAGCAACAGTAAGTTACTTAATAGTCTATAACATTCCTAAAGTACACACAGTAGCACCGAACCAGTAGCTCAACAGACCTTGGAAGGTGAATACTAAAGCAGGATAAATATTACAGGATAGTATTTGGCTATCCTGTTTAGTAGACATACCTAGAAACTCAATTTAGAGACTGAATTTTATGATGATAATACGGATTGAGTACTTGCTCATTTAGCTTGAATTTGTGGAAACTAGTGAGTAAATAAGACTCATGGCTACCCTATTGCTACTCTCAAGTTTCTCATTTAAGTACATTTGACCTGGAGCCTTGTGTTTCATTACAACTCTAACCTAAGTGGAATCAAAGCCTTGACACTTTTAAGAGTATTATTTCCTACCCTATTGGCAGGGAGCTGGGACTAGATGCAGTTCAGTTTCCTTCCTAAGGTAAATGTCTGCCATTGTATGTGACAGTGCTCTTAGCTCTCTTTTTGCTCTACCTGTCACTTTGTAAGTACAGAGGAGCCAAAAAATAATTTTGAAAGCTTGTTTTGGGATCTGAATCAGGGAATCCTTGGATCTTGGTGCGTGGAGGATTCCTAGAGGTCACCCTTATCAGTCCCTCCACAGCATCCCCAGCAGGTGGGCACCCACGCTTGGCCACCTCCATGGGCAGGAGGGCTCATTCTGTACTGGCACTGCTGGCCTCCCACGGAGCAAGGCAGCAGTTTTCTAAAATTTATTTTAAGGGCACGGAGTACCTGCCCACTGGCCCTGGCAGTGATACCGATCTGCAGGGTTCCTGGTATCCCACTCCTCGTCACGGTCGAATAATAGTATGGTCCTGCAGCAAGTGTAGGGTTTTGCGAAGTTCTGTAGGTAAATGTGCTCCTAGCCTGAAAAAGGCTTCATAGGGTGAAACACCTTGCAGTGGCATGCATGGGTGCTCCGTGCACGTATCCTGTTTCTGCGCAGTATTTTTAACACAGAAATGCAAGGATCGGAAAGCATATGTGGCCTTGGCAGCCTGTGCCTTCAGGGCTGCCTGATTCACATTGTGCAACTGTGATTCTCAGGACTTTGTAAGCTTTTTTTTGCCTTTAAAAATTTGACTTTTATCACTCAAACTTTCATCATATGCCACTTGCAATTCCAGTTTTATAGCCTGTCTATTTAATCCTGTGTGCTTTCCTTGACATTTTAAGAAACTTTTAATTGATACAGTTTGCTGGCAAAATAAAAAATAAAATTAAAAACAGCTATAGTTTTAAAGTGACTTTGTGGTGAATAAATCATGCCAACTGCATGTTCTCTTTTCTTTGTTGAGGTACTTATAACTGCTCTTGACATTCTAAAATAAGAATGCCAGTTTCAGATTGTAGCTACTTCTAAAACTTAAGAAAGAGCAAAGCAGAGAAGTTGGACAGAACATAGGCTTCTTCCAAAATGTCAGAAAAAATAACTGAAGAGAACATAAAAGTGAAAATCTTGGCCTGATGAATTAGTTATTTCAGTCTGTTCTGGCCCTGAGAAACGATCAGCTGCCTTGACAAGTTTATCCTTCATAGAGCTGGAAAAAACCTCAGAGGAGAGTGATTCTCTCTTTTGTAGTTCACAAATGAAAACAAAAAAATCTTTACTATTTCAGGGATTTAAAAATACTAAATCTTCAGATTATCAGTCTCAAATCCTTTTTGGAAAGAAACGGTAGATAAATAATTCATGGTGCATATTTTAAAGACATATAAAATGTGGAATAAAAGGTCTATTAGAAGAACATGTACAGTGGGTAGGCTGCAGGCTGCTGCTCTGCCATTTGTCACTGCTGAATTAAAACTGAGCAAACCGGCACTGATGTTTTTTTAAACATGTAATTACAACTGTATGTGCTTTGATTGCTAGATCTGGTACTGTCATCAGATGACTGAGTTTGAGAATAATTTTTTAGAATAACTGTGTGTGTTGTCAAACCTCCAATTGTGGGTTGCTGGAGAAATACTCTCGCTCCCTTGTTCCTAACAGAACCCTAATTCTGCTCAGGCCTCCACCCTTTCCCTCCTTGCATGGGCCTCTGCCAGGAGGTGACACTTGATTGGCTCACCCAGTCCTTGAGGTCCGTTCCCAGTGCCACTGATTGGTTGGGCATGGCATGTGACACACTGCTGCCAGTAAGATGGGAGGAGTTTCTGGGGAAAGCTTCCTTGCTGCCACTAGAGATGCACAGGATTATCCCTTCTGCTTCTGCCCATTGCCAAGCATGGCTGTGGTGCCTGGGAGTGTGGCCGCCATCTTGTGGCCATGAGAGAAGCCAGCCCAGGGAGAAGACAAACACAGAGAATGGCAGAAAGCACGGAGATAAAAAGACTTCGGCTGCTGTTGATGCCTTTGAGTTGTTGAATTAACCAGCCCTGGAGCTGCTATCCTAATACTGTGACTTGTTACATAACAATGTTCATGAGTCTCTTTGCCTTAGGTAGAATTTTCTGTTACCTGCAGCCAAGTCATACATATTCATGTGTGCATATCCATGCATAGACATATGAATTATTTAATATAGAACAAAAAATAAAGTTCAAAAAGAACAAAGGTTACCATCCCTGTGTCTCATTTATATCATATCTAAGAGTGACATTCAGCCTCGTCAGTGACAAGTTCTAGGTAGGGTATTGGTTTGGCTGCTTTAACAGAAGTGAAGTAACAATGGCTTAAAAAAGTTTGTGGATTGATTTTTCTCTCCCCAAACAATTTGAGTTGGTAGGCAATCAAGGAGATGGTGACTTTGCCCCTTGGGGTCATTCAGGATGCTTCTCTGTCATCCACTAGGATTTTGTTTCCATCTGCATGATCAAAAGCTGGCTCACCATCATGTCAGTGTTTTGGAGCATGGGCGGGGGCAGGAAGAAGGGTCAGGGTGGGCCGGGACAGCCTCCTTTTGATCTGAATTTGTCAGATTATTTCCAGTCAGGGCTCATTGGCCAGAACTTGATTACCTGACCACAGCTAGTTGCAAGGGAGTCTGGAGCATATTCTCTTTAGCTGGGTGGCCATGTATCCAGCTAAAACCCAGGGGATTCTGCTCCTAAGGGAGAGACTAGACACTTTGAGACAGTTCGAAGTGTCTGCCACATAGTATGTCTGCTACAGTGAAGAGGAAGAACGCAACAAGGGCCGAGTGCTGGGCCCACTCTGTGAATGTGAAGCAGGGCTTTGAGCCATGCGGGCCGGGCTCCATGAGCAGCCCCGGTCCCTGTGCCAATTCTGACGTATCCTGGCCTCTCTTCAGATCACCAGAGGGACTTAAACCAGGTAATATTTAAAACGTCTTCAAACTCTGACTTTCTCTGGCATGGTCCAGTGGGCTTTCTATTTCCAGAGTGAGGGAGAGGGAGCAAAGACAAGGGAGAAGCAGGGTAAGCACATGGGTATTGAAACTATCGGAGAAATCACTGGAAACATTCATTGAGAGCTTGTTGGGAACTGAGTACTGTGCTGTGTGCCTTGCATGTATCAGCCCCATTAGCCTCACACAACCTGTGAGACGGGCCCAGTGATTGTTCCCATGTCGTAGGTGGAGAAGCTGTGGCTCACTGGAGGGTAGGGCAGGGCTCCAGACCTAGCCCACTGGCCCCTGGGCCCCATATACTTAACTGCCTGTTATGGGAAGGACTGGGAAATGAGATGGGATTTGTGGGGTGTGGCCAGATCACAGCAGGCCCTGAAAGCAGGGCAGAGAACATTGGGCTCAACACTACCCTTTATCCAGGGCCTGCTTTAGGATCAACTTGCAGCATTGATTAATGCACCACCCCACATACCTCCCTGGGTCCCCTGAAGCCAGGAGGTCACTGTTGCCACTCCATGTCACATCTGGGCATGACAGTGTCATGGGTACACCCCCCCTCACTACCCTAGGGTAGAAGACAGGTTGCTCTTCAGGAGGAGGGTACCGAATGAGAAAGGTGCCTGGGAGGGGCACTTGTGAGGCAAAGTGCAGAATGTTCAAGGCAAGGCACACCTCATGGTTATTAGGCATCCTTCAAGATGTTGCCCCTGCTGAGAGGGACAAGGAGGCCTCTGCACCTGCTCCTCTCCAGTATTCCTGAAGGAGGCTGGGTCCTGGGAAGAGATAGACCCTGGCCCTAGAAAATGAGGTCAGTCCTCAAAGTGGGCCTGTCCCTAAGCTGGCACTCTTGGTGGCATGGCTCCTGCGATCAGACCCCTCCTTCTGCTCCCACCTGCAGATCAGTTGGCTTTGTGCCCAGAGGGCACTCTGGGCAGGAGTGCTAATCAGTGGTGTGCTGTCTGGTCCCACTGAGGGAGGATTCCCGGGGCCAGCGGTTCAGCTGGCCTGGTGAGAGGGAGTGAGACCCTTGCAGCCCAGCCCCTGTGGGACCTCTGGGCAGCCGGCTGTCCCAGGTGCAGCGATTCACTGCATGTGTCGCTGTGGGGTGGTGCCTGGAATGACCCACCCCCTTCTCTGGCTCTTCTCACTCACGACAACCCAACACCCCACTGCCATCATTAACAGTCAGTGCAGTCTGACTAAACGCCATCCCTTTGGTTCATTCTGTTTTCCTAAAATACAGTCACAAATGCACCACCTCCAGTCTGCTCTGCGAGACTGAATGCCAGTGTCGCCACGTCCAGGAAACCTACCTGCCATATCCCAGCCTGGATGTGGTCTCCTCTCTCCTGACAGCAATGGTTACATGTGGCCTATGTCTATTTACTCATTACTTCCATGACCAGACTGTAAGCTTCCTTAAAAAAAACCTGTTTAATAAAAAATCCTTTAACTTCAGACATACAACAAAGCAGAGTGGATATAATGAACCCTCACAATCTGTCACCCAGCTTTAACTATTGTCAGCATTTTGCCAGGCTTGTTTCCTCCATTCCCCTCAACTTTGTTATACCCTGCCCCCTGGAAGATTTTAAAGCAAATCCTAAATCTCATTTCTCCCATAAATACTTTAGTACATTTCAGCTGTGAGCTTCAAGATGGCAACAACTATACCCTACGTCCAGTGTCCTTACCACTTAGAATGGTACCTGACACTTACTGGCTCTCAGGAAATATGTTATTTTGAATCAGGTGACTTACTCTCTGAAGGAACTAGCATCAACTTTTAGAACTGAGCCTGCAAATTAACTGGAGAACTCTGGAATGTGAACAACTGCTGTGAACTCACAGCCCCTCCATCCCAGGTGCCTGTCTTGCTGCCTGGGGTTTCTGGAGGCTCTAGAATCTGTCTATCTTCATCAGACTTCAAGGTTGGTTTATTCTTAGCCAAGCATCTTTGATTTTGCAATTAAACTCCACTTTGAGGTGACCTTAGAGAGGGACAATTATTAAGATACAGCTTTTACCTTTGCTTCATTCATATTTAGTTCACAATTGTGGACTTGAAGGATTTATTATTATTATTATTATTATGTATTTACTTAGACCAAGATAATTCTGACCAAAAAAATCAAAGTGTAGAATACATCTAAAGCATTTTCTTTAATGCCATCTTTCTATTCCTAGTAATGGTATTTTAACTGCACAAATGAAAGATAATTGAATGCACATTTTCTTTCAAGCTGTGTTGGTCGTGTTTACCCTAAATTCTGTATACTTTGAAGGAGACCCTAGATGTGGCATTTCCAGCTCTTACGTGGTAAAAAAAATAGGCCAGGGCTTGGGCTCTGGAAATCTCTCGTGGTAGAACAGCAGCTTGTAAAAATGCCTTTGATATGTTTATTTTTTTCTCTTAATTCAGAAATGGTATTTATCATAATGTAATGGGAACAGCTTGTTAACTAGCACTGTTTTCAAAATTGTGTTCTATAATCTTTTCTTTCACTGCTCAGATTTATTGTAAGGTTGAATTGAGTTAGCTGGGTTTTCTGTTTTGTTTGTTTTGTTTTGGTTTTTCTGTTTCATCAGGAATTCAGAGGAAGAATTTAGCACAGGGGAGGAAGCTGTGCCCAGCAGACAGCTGATGAGTGGTAACTGTTACGTGTTCAGATTTCACATATAAAGGTTGTTTCCACAGAAGTATTTATGGGAGTCGGATTTGGTCATGATGCCATATTGAGCCAAGATCATCTTTTCCATTGAAGGTGATGGGACTTGAGAGATTTTGGGGGATCAGGACATGTGGGGGCTGTAATCCCACAGCACCTGCCCCTGCCAATACAGCAGTGAGTGGATTTTATTTTGGGGGCTGTGAGTCAGCAGGCCGTGGGGTTTCTGCTCTGGACCCAGAGTCCTGGCTGTCCTTGGCATGACTTGTATGAGTCTGATGGGGTGTCTTGGTAGGCGCAGAGCTCCTGTGGAAGGAGAAGTGGGGGGAGATGGCGGGAGGGGAGACTAGGGATTGATTGCATGACTTCTCGAGTGGCTGCAGGAGCCTCCCACCTGGGGCTGGATAAGGGGAACTGAGGCTGGAGATTGGACCACGGAGCCAGAAAGAGCCAGTGGGCTGGTAACCCTGGTCCTCTTGGGGTGGGGCCCAGCAGAAGCTGAGGCAGATGTTCCAGGCTCGAAAGCCCAGGGCAAGGCTGAACTCAACGGCTGAGTCAGCCCCAGGGAAGGCTCGTGTGGTAGAGGAGCCGTGAATGTGGCTGCAAACGTGGCCGCCTGCCCTGACGGGTGGGACGGGCCGTGAGGAGGGAAGTGGCGAGTGGCCAGGGTTTGGAAGAGGAACCACAGCATGGAACAGAAGCAGCAGCTCAGGGGGAAGGGCGGATCCGTGTGTTCGGATAATGGCGTAGGGGTCTGCATGGCTCCTCCAGAGCATGGGAGTCAGCCACGGCGCGTACCGACTCTGTGCCGGGTGCTCCGCCTGCTGTGGTTCTTGCTCCCACTGCCACCTGCTCTTTCAGGCTTTTATCCCCAGTCTGATTTAAAAATCAGGATCCTGCGACTCAGAGAAGTGAAGTCAGTCAGTTGTCAGGAGGATACACAGGAAATAAGCGGCAGAGCTGGGAACTGAACACAGATCTGCCGGTCTCTGGAGCCTCGTGCTTCCCACCACTTCCCAGCGCCTTTCGTTCTCTCCCACTGAAGAAGTGTCCCCGTGAAGAAACACCCACAGCAGAACCACACACTCTGGTTCTCACGTCGGACACACGTGCACACATGCACACACCCCTGCCCCTTGAGGGCCTGCAAAGAAACATCTTCAGATTCATGTGAATTTTGGATTCTGTTGTCATTATTTAGCATTTTTTAAAAAGTAAGAAGAAAGCATGACCTTTACCTCTGAGTTTTCCAGTGAAATGGGCTCCAGAGAAGACATGTGTTTAAGGGGCTGGTGGTCCCACCAGCCTGGTCCCTAGCACAGGGAGAAGTCCTGGGACTTTGGCCATGCTGCAGGCTGTCGAGGAAGGGCCAGAACCCAGAGAATACCATGGGGGAACGGCGGGTGTTCCCACTGCTTGTCGAATGAAAAGCCACAGAAAGGCAGAGATACCAGTGGTCCAAAGACTAGAAGCAGTAAGGCAGTTACATGATCCCAGCCATCTGGTTAACCCAACATATTTAAATCTAAACTAAATATAACCCCTTTCCCCAAAAAAACTCAGCATATTAAAGCACATAGACAAGATGGAGATTTGCATGTGGTGCCTGCAGATGAGGATATGGAGATCTGGATCCTGGCTTAGAACTTCTGGTGAAGATCCAAGGCGTTTCCTCCCCATGGTATTAGTTAGCTTGTGCTTGCTGTCAAGATCCCAAAACTCATTGGCTTAAAACTGCAACCATTATACTTGCTCCTGATCCTGTGGATGGACCATGCAGTTCTTTTGGTCTGGGCAGACTCTGCTCATATGATCTCTTGGTGGTCTGGCTGGAGCTGGGTGGTCTAGGATGGCCTCACGTGTGTGGCGATTGTCAGGCTGGTTGTTTGAAGAGAGTCTCAGCAGGGACTGCTTCCCTTGGCTCTACCTGGTCTCTCATCCTCCAGCAGACTAGCCTGGGGTCTTCACAAGGTGGTCTCAGTGTTGCAGAAGTAGCAGAGGAGGACAAGGCCCAGTGCATCAGTACTTTTCCAACCTCTGCCTGCAGCACATCTGCTGTCATCCCATTGGCCAAAACAAATCCTTGGCCAAGCTCAGAGTCATTGTAGGAAAAGACTATATAAGGCCATGAATATGGAAAGGCATGAACAAATTGGGAGCCCTAACTGCAACAAATCTACCCTGCTGTAAGCCAAAGATGTAACTTAGCAAGCAGTGATTGCTTCTACCAAATGCCCACCTGAAGACAACTCTGGACCATACTGTGGTTAGTCCCAATGTGAAAGGGCAGTGTCAGGTAAAACCATAGGAAACATCCTTAGTTGTTCTAGTGGCCTGTCCTGCCTGTCAGGGAGGTGGGAAGTCCCCAGGAGGCTGGAAGCAGGGAGTAGTTGAAGGGCCAGACCTAGCCCAGCAGTGGAAGAAAGGACCTGGCCTCCTACATGCAAATGCAGAGCAACCAACAGGCTAGTCTGGCCTCCAAGGTGATGAAGTAAGAGACACCACTTGGCCTCAGAAATCAGGGGTGGTTGATTCCTGGGGATGGTGTGGTAGCTTCCCAGGCCCAGAATGAGGCCTGAAGACAGGCTGTGAGCCAGAGCTGCAGAGGGAGGGATATGAATAAGAACACATGATTATGCAGTACTCAGCTTGGGGTACTGGACCCCACCCTTGGTTAGGGATGGACAGAAGCACTTTACATTGGAAGGTGTAAAATTGGGGTCTGTTTGTTAACAGAGATACCAGTTGCTGGAAATACAAGTTCAATTGTGAGGTGCAAGTGGATTTTTGTCAATCTTTTAGCAAATGTTCTCTTTTGGTAGAATGTCTGACAGGTCCCTTAAAGGGGTGGTTTTCAAACTCCCCTGCAGGGCCCTTGGGGAGTGGGTGGGAAGGAAGGGGCTCCAGGACTCTGGCTCCTGCTTCATTCCTAGCAGATGTGCTTTTTAAAAAAATAGGTTATTCAGATATAATTCAACACTATACAGTCCACCAAGTGTACAATTTAATGGCTTTTACTATTTTCGTGCAACCCTCACCACATTAGCAGATGAGCTTTTATCTGATTTTGTCTATCAGATCTCTGAAGGAGATTCTATTGGAAGGAGGAAAAAATTCAGGTTTGAAATTATTGTTACAGTTTTACTGTAGGTTAAGAACCTTTTCTAGAGAGACTGTGTTTTCAAGTTCTTTTTAAAATCCCAATGAGAACCAGGAAACAAACTTGATTTCTAAAACTGATAAGGTAAAACCAAAAGTAGCCATTCCCTTTTTTCACAGAAGGAATATTTGGGGCCTCATTCAGCTTTTTTTGTTTTGTTTTGTTTTGTTTTTAAAGTCCTCCTGCACAGTTCTAATGTGGCTAGAGGAATTTAGAATGAGTGGAGTGGGGCTTCAGGAAGACCCCCGGATGCAGCTGAACTAGGCTCAGTGGTCCAGGATCTAGGGAGGTCTATAATTCGTGGAGGGGGCTGGTCAGTGTAGGAGCAGATCCTGTCGCACACCCAAGACGTCCCTAAAAGCATTACTGCAATGACTGATGTTCAGATTAGTGATTAAAATTAGAAGACCAAGGTCATCTTAGCAGAATGTTCATCAAAAAATTTACAGATTTAAAGGTTGGAGGTCATACTGGGGCATGCTGGTCCATGTGACGACTTCATTGTCCGGCACATTGTAAATGCTCAATAAATATCCTTTACATTTTTCTTTGGAAAGGTCATGTCTGTAAAATATCTCACTCGCTGTTGATGTCAGATAAACGAGGCATTCATGAACTGGTTTCCTGTTGTTAACTTGAAGGGAGCATTCTCTGTTGGGCTCATGTGGGGACAAAGACTAATCATAGAGAGTGCGATTGTTCTCCAGCTTGAGATTCACACCTCCCTGCCAGGGGACTGGGCTAATCGGATTATTTTCAGTTGATAAACTTGGTTTTCCATCTCTGAACACTTGTTTATTGCCTCTGCTTCATTCACAGGACGTGTTCCCGATTTGAGGTGAAACCATGAAGAGAAAATAGAGCAATAATAATGCTTTTCCGCAACCGCTTCTTGCTGCTGCTGGCCCTGGCTGCACTGCTGGCCTTCCTGAGCCTCAGCTTGCAGTTCTGTGAGTAGAGCGGGCGTCACCAGGGCGTGGGAGGTTAGGTAGTTTCCTTCTGAAACAGAGGGCCTGAGTTTGTGGGAAACAAGGAGGCCCCAAAGCCTTGTTTTTTAGAGAACAATGAGGTTGAAAACAACCAAGTCTTTTTGTCATTGGCGATCATGGTGTGTGTTTGCAAGCAGGGACCCTAAACCACCGAGCAGCGTTTAGGGTGTGCTCTTTTGACTTGTGCATGGATCCTAAACTGCCTGGTTACTTGAACATTCTTAGTTCAGATTTCCCAGGTAGAGACAGCAAGTGGGCCAGCTTGACTTTTGTGCTGAGCCACACCAAGCAGAGGTGTTTGTCCGGCTGGTGGGGTCATTGAGGGTTGCGTGTCCATTTTATGTCTAGTCAGCTGTGGGGTTGCAGTTGTTTGGGGCAGGGTGTGGGGATCAGGTCCCCAGTATCAAGCTTGCTCCCTGGGCAGCAGGGGCTTCGCCTTGGAAATCCCAGTGGCAAGGCAAGAGTGCTCTGATGAAGCCAGTCTGCCACCCTCACCTTCCAGCATCCTACACTGGGATCCCGGTGCTCAGGCTGTGCCCCAAATCTGTGCACACCACAACTCCCCCAAGAGTGGCTGTCCTCAAACACAGATCTGGCACTGGGACCTTGTTGGTTGCCACTTCTCAGTGGTGGCCCAGGTCTTCTGGAAGGCTCCTTGCCCTCCTGTGTGGCCCCTCTCTGCTTGGCGTGCTCTAGGAGTGCCAGCCTGTTCTCCATGCCACAATCCTGGTGCCCTCTGCCTGGAGTGCCTGCCCTCCTCCTCACCCCTCCCACCCTTTCCCTTTCAGCCCTGCCTCTTCTCCCCCAGGAACCTTCCAGGAGGCCCCAAGGGTTTGGTGCTTCTTTGATGTATATCAGAATGCCCTGAACCTGTTCGCCTCCTTTCACTAACCATGCAGTATTGTATTTTTCCATTCTTACATTCTTCGAGAGCAGGGACCATGTCCTATTTCCCTGTATGTCCCAGGAACCAGCAATGCCCAGCACATAGTGGTATTTCATAAATGTTTGTTGAATGCATGAATCTATGCCTGCTCTGAAAAGCAGGTAGACCCTAATTCCTTTTCCTTCTGTCGCTGTGTACTTGAAGCTGAGAAAACTTCTATATGATGCTGGGAATTGTGTTTCTGCTGTTACCTGTCTCACCCTAATGGGTGGGAGACAAGCAGTTGGTCCCCATCGCTGCCCAGGGCAGCCCTGTGAGGAGGCGGTGCTTCTGTCACAGTGTGAATGAAGGAAAGAAGGGCAGGTGGCTCAGTGAGTGGGATGTTGTGAGTGTACAGAGGAGTGTGGGAAAGACTTGGTGTTAGGAATAGGTGGTTTGAAGAGAGGAGGCTTTGGGCAAGTTTCCCTGGTTCACCTCCAGTTGCAACATACTCCTATGCACACATCTGGTGCATATGACAGGTTATTTCTAATAGTAAAGGGAATTAAAAATACTCATTTTATCCTTCCAGAATTGGTAAAAGGATCAGGAGAAGGTGGGCATCAGAAGTTTAAAAATATTCCAGATGGCTAATGAACTGATAGGAATCCTTTCCAAAAAGTGTGGTAGGACTTTCAGTAGTTTAATTGTCTGTAACTTTTCATTAAAAATTTTCCATCCTTTGGTTGGAGAGGTAGATGTTACAATCAACCCTGATTTTTATTCTGAGAAGCTGACAGGTTCTGAGACATGAGTGTGGGTTATTTGTGTTTGCGGCGTTTCTCTTGCATGAGCTGGTTTCCACGTCACTGAATTGGCCTGTGTGTTTTGCTTATATAACTCTTCTGAAAGTACCTTCTGTTTTAGGAGAGCCAATTTGCAGCCATACTTTTTTAAGGAAAATTTTGCAGAGTGAATTAGCCTGGCTGGGTCTGAGCTCTTTATTCTTGGATACGCTGGAGTCCGGAAAGACATTAAGATATGGACGTTCTTACTGCTCTTCTACTTCTAGGTAAACTGGAACTTTGGGGTTTCCCCATTTCTGTAGAAATGGGGTTTAATTGCTTCATTTATTTAATTGCTTTATTGGTTGCTTATTATTATGGTGTAAGAAAGTACGCTAATTCATAATGCAGAGGTTTATGCTTAAGTAGCACTCATGTTCTCATTCTTACCCTAAAATATATGGACTTTTTCTTTGCCATTTCTTTTGACTAATTTTTGAATGCCAAATTAGCACATAAACTAATTTTAAGTAATATATTTGAGGCAACCAAATATAAGTTGGTTTTCTCATGCTTTCAGTAAACAGTGTAGTTTTGTTTTCTGAAATGATTGTAGGTTTTGTCTTTTTAATAGTTTTCTTCTTCTGATGTTGTGAATATGAAAAAGATATTTACCCAGCTTATGATTCAAAAATCAGATTTTCTAAATAAGCATTTCTTCCATGGGTACAGAAAGTACGTAACAAACCCACATATATTTATTAAGTGCTTATGTGTGTTTGACATTTTTCTACACTGTGTGGGTAGAGGTAGGCAGGAAAGAGATACAGAAAAGATTAAGAGACTGGCTAACCCGAGTGCAGTGGTGTTTACAACTAATTGATCACAACCAGTTACAGATTCCTTTGTTCCTTCTCCACTCCCACTGCTTCACTTGACTAGCCCAAAGATACTGCTCATAGTTTCTAAAAATATGTTCATCTTAAATGGTACTAATGACTTGCTACATGCTAATAGTAAAAATCATTCATTTTGTGTTTCTAAGTCCTTGATGTTTTGAGTTTGGACGTGGGAACATTCTGAAATTCCTGTTATTTGAATTGTAGGAGGTTACAAGTAAGGCGTGTTTTCAGTTATTATAGTTAAAATATACACAAGTGGAAAAATAACTTCTCAAATTGAAGGATTCCTTTAGCACGAGGAAAGACCGTCGGGATGCAAAGACTTATGAATCACGAGTTATGTTTCTGCTTTTTCTGCTCATTTGTAATCATCCACTTTCCTGCTTTAACCCAGCATTTCCTTAATGCTCATTTTGTGCTCATTTCGCCACGTTCCAACCGTCATTCCCAAAATGGCGGCATGACGGGAGCAGGCAGGCTCTGGAACCATAGCCTTGGGTTGGAATGTCAGCTTCCCCGCCAAGCAGCTGTGTGCCCTGTGTCTTCTTCCATAAAATAGAGTTCATTATTGCTACCTTGCAAGGTTGGTGTCAGAACAGAACTTTGTGGGAAAACTCTTGGCTTGTGGAAGCAAAGCCAACATAAATCTTTTTAAGCAAACCAGTACAGAGTTCCAAATAATGCACCATCATCAGAAACCAGGGCTTAACCAAAAGGTTGCCAGAGCGGATGTTACTTCAGCTATTTGGCAGAGGGAAGCTTTTGAAATACACCATATGCGTATTTGCTTTTAATCGGAGTATATTGGCCATGATGAGGGTTAATTTATACTGAGCACATGGTGCCCATATCTGGACCCGCCCTCCTGGGCAGGGCTCTGACTGACCACAGTGGGCTCAGAGGGACATGTTGACGGTGAACCGGAGACTCAGATTCCCTTTCGGAAGAGAGGAGGGTTCACCTACAGAAGTGAAAGCCGGGGTTGTCTTCAGTATCTCAAGGGCCTTCCCTGCTAGAGGAGCGGGACCTGTCCTGCGGGGTCTGGGCGAACATGGTGACGCATTTCAGCTAGGTGCAGGGTGGAAGTTCCTAGCAGTCAGTGTAACACAGGCTTGGAACGGGTGGTGTGTTCTCCACCACCTGGAGTCTGCAGGCTCTGGAGGGTCGCTCTCTGAAGAATAGAGTTATTGTGCAGATCATTGGGCCTGATCCCATTTAAAGTTTCTTAAAATTCTGAGGTTGTATGAATTTTATCTTTCCTTGTCAATCCAGGGCCATGAGTATGTGCAACTTTGTTCTTGAGCAAATGTTCCTTGCATTTCCACCATGCGTTAGAGCCTGGGCTGGGCATTTAGTCCCCCAGGGGCCGCAGGGAGCTTTCTGTCCCAAGGAGGAGAATCACAGGCAGGCACTGGGAGTGCTGTGTGTGGTGCGCTTGGGCAGGTAAGAGGCAGCCTTTCCATGGGGTGGGAAAGGACGTGGACTCTGGAGCCAGGCTGCCAGAGTCAAGTCCCTGGCCTGCCATTTACCAGCTGTGTGACCTCAGGCAAGACATTTACCTTCTCCGTGCCTCAGTTTTCTCATCTGTAAAATGAGGGTAATGATGGTTCTTATTTCATAGGGTTAGTGAAGGATTCAGTGCACCAGGAACAGGGCCTGGAACATAGTAATCACTACATGTGTGTTTGTTAAATCAAATGAATGAGAGATTACTTATGGCAGGATAGAGGATAAGAACCCAGTTCAGGCTGGGAGTCAGGGAAGACTTCCCGGAGGAGGTGACATCTGAGTTCATTTCTGAGGAAGAGTAGGGGTAGATCAAGTAGGAAGCTGGGAAGGGCATTCCTGGCAAGTGGAGGTGGGTGTGCCAAGGCAGAGGGAGTGAGAGCACGGCCCAGGTTGGTCACCTGTATGTAGTGTGAAGGTGGACCAAAGACCAGGGGCCACTTCCCATCACCGCGTTACATCCTGAAGGCTTCAGGTAGCCACTGAAGCAGGGAAGGTGCCATCAGACTTGTGTCTTGGAAAGACCACAGTCCATTACAGTGTTTTCCAGTGGTTTCCTGGGCACCTCGATCAGAATCACCTGGGGAGCTTGTTAAAAATGCACGTGCCAAAAACAAAAAAAAGAGCAGATTTTGTGCCGCTCCCTACAGAGTGAGAATCTTGGTAGGAGTGGAACCCGTAGCAAGCTCCCTGGGGGAGTCTAATGTACACAAGATCTGAGAACTACCAGTCCCGAGGCTGGTGAAAGGGTGAGGCTGGGAGGCAACTCGGAGGCCGTTTTGCTCATCCAGTAAAAAGCTGAGGGTGGCCAAGGTGAAGAAATTGGCCCTGAAAGGAAAAAGCAAAGCCAAGAGACGTCATGGAGATGCTGTGGGACTTTATAGCTGATTGGTGTTGTGGGGCCAGGATGATGGGAGGACTCTTCTGTGGCACCCAGGAGTATGGCTCAGGTGGTTCAATAGGTGCCCCATTCATGCCTGCATTCATTCACATAAACGTCTCCTCTCCACATGGGGTAAGTCTGCTGAAGGCTGAAGGAAATGCCCAGAACAGACTGGAGGGTCAGCCAGGCAGGGCTGGTGGCTCCCTGGGTCTGAAGTGAGAGGGCTCAGAGCAAGAAGAGCAGGGGACAGGGCCAGGCTGCAGGATGAGCTGGGGGCGGAGCGGGGGGGGGAGTGGGATGGGGATGTCGGTGAGGGGCATGGGGGTCACTAGAGGTCCCCGAGGGCCAGTAGATGCGGTGTCCTGCCTGAGAGCAGACCTCAGGGTCTGAGGCCTGAGAGAGACCCTGCCAGGAGGCACTCTTTGAGGACTTTGTGCTCACTGTTGGTGAAGCCCTGGCTTTGGGAAGACCAGGTCTCCTTGGAGCATATGGAATCCGCTCCAGACCAAACAGCCTGTGAACTTGTTTTGTTTGGCCCAATCAATGTTTTTAGATTTTTTAATTTATTTACCAGTGTTTTTAAACTAGGCAATTGCATATAACTTCCAGCCCCTGCTTAAAAATCAGACTTTCCACAACCAGAGTCCCACAGTCCCTTGTGGGACAGTTGGCAGATGCTGAGTAGCTGAGTAGGGGCTGCCCCCCTTGGGGGGGGGTGTGCTTGCCCTGTCACCGCAGTTGCCACCTGCCTGGTCCCTGTCAGTTCCTGAGCCGGTGCCCCGGGAGGCAGAGGGAAAGAGGAGAGAGCCAAAGATGCAATTCTGGGCAGATGGCAGAAGAGAAGCCACCAGGGAGGCAGAGCAGGAGCAGCCAGGGGGCCCCATCGACAGGGGTGGTCTGTGCGGGGAGCAGGGAGCCTGCCTAGGAGTTCTCGGGTGGGCAGCCGAGGAGCCCCAGCTTAACCAGCTCAGTGTGTGTATGTGTGTGTGTGTGTGTGTGTGTTTGTGTGCGCGCATATGTGTGTGTGTGTGAGAGAGAACATGTGTTTTCTGTAGCTTCCCGGGTGCCTCTCTGACCTGCAGAGCCATCATTTTTCCTGGAGCAGCTCCCATACCCCCCCTCCCTTTTTATGTGCTGCGGTGGGTTTGATGTTCATTAGGAAAGAGAATAACGAGGCTTGGTAGACCAGTGTGTACATTAAAGTGACACTGCCTCTGAGCAGGCAAGCTTGGAGCCCTGGAAGGAGCCACGGTGTTTTATTTTTGTTTTGTTACATTTTGTTTTGTTTTTAAAAGACAGGGTCTCACTGTGTCACCCAGGCTGGAGTGCAGTGGCATGATCATAATTCACTGCAGCCTCGAACTCCTGGGCTCAAGCGATCCTCCTGCCTCAGCCTCCCGAGTAGCTGGGACTATAGGTGCACGCCACCATGGCTGGCTAATTTTTTTATTTTTCGTAGAGAGGGATCTCTCTGTGTTGCCTAGACTGGCCTTGAACTCCTGGTCTCAAGTGGTCTTCCCACCTCGGCCTCCCAAAGTGCTGGGATTACAGGCAGGAGCCACCATGCCTGGCCTGGGCCAGGGCGTTTTGACACCTGCCTTGGTTGTGCAGACCCTTGTTCCTCAGCCTGGGCCCACTCTTTGTACATGGCTATGAGCATTTGTAGTTCCAACTGCTTGTGGGGACCCCTGAAGGCATGTGGTGTATGGTGGTAGGGATTTTGCTGAGGCACATATTGGATAAAAATAGCGGAAAATGAGCTACTCAGCTGCTGAGCAAGCCAGGTCCTGCCACCCAGCCAGGAGACTTTGTTGTCCTCTGTTCTTTGTCCTGTGTACATTTTTTGGAGAAAAGCATGTGCCACAGTGATATGTGTGAATCTGGGGATTCAGGAAGGTCTTAGTATATTTGCATGGTTTGGGAATGCAAGCCCTTAGAATGCCAAGGATCTAACGTACCATATGCTCTATTCCAAAAGCCAAATCGGTTTCCCCCTGGGCTTTTATTTTGGTGAGCTGGAGATAAAAAGTGTGATGAATTGAGAATGAGGGTTTACATTTTTAACCTAAGAATTCTATCATATCTCCATGTCATCATTATGCCCAAAGTTTTACATTTAGTATTTTTTTTATTAATTTTGATCCTTTTCTTGAAGGTTTTTCTCTCCTTGATTTCCGAGAGTTTTAATTTTGATTTTCCTCGGAATGTTTTAGTGTCCAGCTACCACATAGAATTAAATATCTGTGGGTGAAAAAAAGTCTTTAAGTGACAAAATTAAATCTGGCAATTAAACTTTCATTACAGTTTCTTAAGCTCATGTTGTAGTTGCATTGGAGGGAGGTGAGAGTATCACGTAGCAGGTTCTTCCGCAGGCTACACATTTATATCTGTGGCTCATCTCTAGTTTTCTTCCAGGGTGGGGATATTGTCATTTCACCCCCTTCTTTCTCTCTTTCCCCTCCTTCCCCACCTACCTTCCTTCCTTATTTTTGGTTTCTCATCGTAGAGAAGTTCTCATCAAGAATAATTATGTGACGGGATCGAGATGTATGTTTCAAGATTTTTATATAATAGGAAACAGAGGGGAAGGCAAGCAAAGCGTACAGGAGTAACTACTCCATCACAGCATGATTGCATACTGACTTGGAAGGTTGTCCATAATATATTAAATGCGAGTCCATGTGGTACTCTCATGTAGGAGTGTGTGTGTGTTGAGTCAGCAGTACTGATTCCTCTCCTCGCTTTAGAGGAGAGGAAGCTGCCATCAGGGCTAGTTAGTAAAAATAGAAAGTGTTAGTGAAAGTAGTCAGTGCGTTCAGGAGGATACCTGCAGATCGCCAAGACCCAGTGAAGAGACAGACAAAATAGGAGCGAAAACCACAGATGTTTACGTTGTCGTAACCACCAAGGGAGATGAGCCAAGGACGCGGCTGGAGTTTGACCAGCGGAGTGTGTGCCAGCGGAGCTGACCAGCGCAGGGCCCGCCCTGTTGTCTTGGCAACAGGGCTGCTGCCCCACATCCATGACGTTAAAAGGTGGAAGTCCACCTTGAAATGCAGTGAGTGGTGATCTTAACAGTAGCCCCACCCTAGGGGAGGGGACGGAGAAGAGGAAGCAAAGGCAGAATCCAGATCCTGTGTGAGAGGGAGAAGTCAGGTGGGCACCGGGGAGAGAGCCCTGGGGCCGACTCCCGTCCTATGGGAGGCCAGTGTGGCTGCAGCGCACACCGCAGGTGGTGCTCGGGCCTCGCTGGGGCCCAGGAGAACCGGCTGCCCAGGGCTGGGAGAGAATGAGGGGTCGGCCGGGGGACAGGGCCCCACGCTGTGATTAATCTGGTTCCAGCTCTGGCGCCGCCTCTTGCCTCTCCCTGCCCTTTTCTTTCTCTGTGTCACCTGAGGGGCTGGCCGGGGGTCTGCTGGCCGGGGGTCTGCCTCTCCCCAGCCCCAGGTGCCTACCAGAGGGTGGGTGGCTGTGGGGGACGTCCAGGTACCTAGGGCACAGGCCCTACCCTTGGCCACATTGTCTCTTTCCTGCAGGTGGCCTCCCCAGGCTCCCCCCTCACCTGGCTGCCCTTTCTCCCTGTACACAGACGGCAGGTGACCAGGCCACCTTCACACTTAGTGGGGTTGGGGGGCTCGATGGGGCGCAGACCTCTGAGACACAGGAGGCATATTTGCTCCCCTTGGGAGAGGGAGAGCAATGTCCTTGGGCCTCAGTGACTCGGTCACCATCCCCACCAGAGCAGGGGTGGAAGCACAGGTGTCACCTCTGCAAGACACACGGCTGCTCACATACACTGAAAGGTACATGTGGATTTCTCTGGGTGATAGGATTATGGGTGATTTTTATACTTTGATATTGAATGACTATTTTAGGATGGACTCATGTTTATATGAAGTGTAAAGATCCCTTTTTATTTTGAAAAAAGAAAATTAATCTTTTCTTGAGAGTTTTGAAACTGGAAACCTGTTTCCATATATCTTGGGTTCTTAGCCTGAACCCACGACTCCTGCGTTGTCCCATGTGGTTTCGGGGGTCCTGTAAGCCTCCAGAAACCAAATTCAAAAGAATATGTGGCAGTCCTCTTTCAGGGGTGAGGATCAGTGGCTTTTATCCGATGCTCAAAGGGGAGGGTGGGGGATCCAGGACACAGGAAGCTTAGAGAGACACAGTCTTCTCATGGTTCTTTTCCGGGGCCTGTCCTGGAC
This sequence comes from Lemur catta, assembly GCF_020740605.2. Lineage (NCBI taxonomy): Eukaryota > Metazoa > Chordata > Mammalia > Primates > Lemuridae > Lemur > Lemur catta. Next base: position 173,164,390 of record NC_059128.1, read on the forward strand.
ATCTCTGTCATTTCTAGTTTCTGTCATGACATGGAGTCTTTGGGCTTGGCATCCTCTAATCCAATGGACATGTTGGGGTGAGGCCAGTTACCAGTGGCTTCCGGAGGAGAGGGGGGTTTCCTGACCCCCCAGGAGGCTACAGCAGGGGTCATGCCAGGGCACAGTGGGAGCCCCGAGCTCTGGCAGTGGGTGGACGAGTTCTGGCAGTGGGTGGACGTAGTTCCCAGCAGCAGATGTGGGAGGGAGGGGTCGGGGGTGGAGCCCAGAGCCTGAGAGTGGCCTGGTCGGGGAGCTCCAGCCTGACAGGACGTGCTGGGCCTCCAGCCCCACGAGCCCCAGCCATGGTTCCCTGGCTCCCCCGGGCGCTACCAGGCTTAGCAAAAGTGCTTCCCAAATTCTTACCTAACGTGGTTCACCATGAGGCAACATGAAGAATGAGAGAAACAAGGAAGGTTGGTGTTATATTATGGCCCAACGTGGGTAGGTCAAAAAGGGAAAAGTGGGTTCGACTGTTCGGTCAGTCTTGTCTATGTAAAACCAAGTATCTCACAGGCTGCGAACGTGGACTTGGCCTTTCACGTTGCAAATGTCTAACATGCGGCCCAGCCTTTCAAAGCACTGACTGAAGGCAGATAATAGAACTGTGGGATCTTTGTTGTGGTTCTGGTTTGCACTTGACAATTACAGCAGACATGTTTATATTCAGTACAGGGTATAGGCAGGGTGGGCATTTAAGATAATTTAGTGGGTTGAAGAGCACTAAGGGAATTGTGGGAACTGACCAAATTGAGCACATCATTATTGCTTGGCAGACCCGTGAAGGAGGGAGAATTTAAGAGCCTTTTGGATTATTGGGAGGAGGGAATTGGAGGAATTAGGTGGCAGAGCTGGAAGTGTCTTAGCGTCTGTGAAGGGTGTGGATACAGGGGTTCAGCATCCCTTCCTGATCCCAGGTTGAGCCTATAAGAGCCTATAAGAAATAGCAATAATCACGTCAAGGGGATGGATGTGGAAAATAGTATTTCTTGATCCCTTACCAGATTTCACCCACAGGTGACATCTCGAGTCATCCTCACCACCACCCCGATGTACAGGCATCACCATTTTCATTTGACAGATGAAGGAAATGGGGCATAGAGAGGGTCACACAGCGAGGAAGCACAGAGCCAGGACTTGAACCCACATCTTTGTGATGATATAGCTCATGTGTAGCCCCCATCCCCAGGCCACCTCCCTGCATTCAGAACCGTGGACAATCACAGCAGCAGGGGCAACTGAGGACACAGACTTCAGTGGAGTCCCAAGGAGGAGGTGACTGTAGTCCCCTAAGAGGTGACAGCCCAGATTTGAGGTCCCAACAAGGGCAAGGCAGGCCCTGCAGCGAGGAAGGTAAAAAGCAGATGGTGTGGCTGGACCCTGACCCCAAGAGGTTCTTGCTGGTGCAGCCAACACTCTGGCCCCATCGTGCTCATGTTCACTGGGACACTGTGGGTCCCTGACACCTAATTGTGTCTGTCTGGTGTCTATGTGGTCACAGGAAGAGCTGGCAGCAAACCACACAAGCTCGGGATATTGGGATGCAGGAGTTTGGTGGTTATCTGACAATCCCACTGCAAAACAGTGTCTTCCACATGGGACAGCCTGTCTTTCCCGGAAAGGGCCCTTATTGGCACAGCTGCCTAGAGTCAGGTCCTCATCCCTGGACCAGTTTTCACGGCAAGGACAGGGTCGTGGAGGAGCAGCATGGCAAGCCCCCACCAGGCCATGGGGTTGGTGTGGGGGGAGGAGCCACTCCTGAGGGAGGATGGGGCTGTCTCCACAGCAGGAAGTGGGGGGCCGTGAGCTCAACCAGGCATGGGGGCACCTGTGAGGAGCTTACATATGACAGGTTCCTAAGGTGAGAGCTGGTGGAAGAAGGCCAGGTATGCAGGTAGACTTTTGTCCTCTGCCCTGTGCTAGGGCCTTAGTGTGGAGAGGTGAGCTGGGACCGCGGGTGTTGGCTTGGCATCCTGGAGGAAAGACACTGGACTATCTCGTGCCAATCAAACTGACTCCCAGATGATGAGCTGACAGCAGGCACCTGGCTGTAATGTACCTGCTGTCCCTGAGGATCACTGAGTCATGGGAATAACTAAGGTGGCCCCAGCCTCAAGGGCCAGACAGGGGCTGTAGCCTGGGAACCTGTGTTTTGATCTGACCCTGACCCTGACCCTCGGCCCTTTCCCTTCCTTCCTTCTAGTCCATGGGGATCATCCACAGAACAAACTGAAATTAAAATAAGCAAATCTTCATAAGATGAGACATCTCCCTCCAGAGAAGCTTATAGTGTTGGCCTCTGAGCCTTGTTGATTAGGTCGTGTTTTGCCCGAGGCTGTTATTGACCGTTCATAGTAACTTCCCAGTATTCCCTTTATATTCAAGTCTTCACTGCAACATTCCTGCAGCTGCACCCCCAGACCCACATCCAGGGAGAGCAGGAGACACCGTGACTGAGGAGGCCGTTTTCTCTTTAAGGTCCATATACTTTCTCATTTCCTTTTCCTATTTATAGAATAATATCTGCCTGTCCTCCCCAAGTGGGTTGTGAGCTCCATGAGGGCAGGGACCTTGCCCATCTTACTGTGAAGAACCTCCAGCAGGTGCTCAGTAATGTCGGGTGGCTAGATGCACAGATGCATAAACACCAGGCCTGGGGGACTTGGGGCAAGTCCCGTGACCTGCCTCTGCCCATGGTCTGCCTTCTGCTGCGGGCTACTCTTCCTGGGGTGAGGTCCAAAGCTAGAAAAGGCAGAGGGGGTCAGTCTGGCTTGTGTCCCAGTCAGGGCTGTGAAATGTACTAGTAGTGCCCGTGGAGCCACCGTGTGGGCGCTTGGTGGGGGCGGTGGACAGGGGCGGTGAAGCAGCACCTGGTTGTTTTACTTGAGATTCGAAGAAGTCTGTGGTTGGCTGCTCTTGAGAGTGAGGGGGCCCAAGGAAATGCTTCAGAGGTCATGTTCTCTGCCATTTCTTTGGAACTGAGACCATGTCGTGATCTTTATACTGAGGAGCGTAGATGTGCAGACAAGATTAGAGTGATCATAGATGAGCTGAGTGGGGCAAGCAGCCGTCAATGAGAGACTTGTCATAGGTGGCTGACGGAAATTTTCCCGCCTACTTGGTAACCACACTGCAGAGAAATTGCATACCTGTCGGTACAGAGTTAATCATCAATAATAGATGTATCTTACTCTGTGATTCATGTCGGTCGTGGTGGCATAGTGGCCCCAGGGCACTTGTTTAGACTTGTGGTTTTTCCCACCTATGTAGTGAAACTCCTTATCCTCCCATCTCTTTATCTGCCCACTGTCCCTATCAGCTGCCACAGTCCCTTTCTCTTGTCCTGTGATGTCTGAGCTGCTGTCCTCTGCTTGGGGTCAGCAGCTGGAGGAGCTGGGGACCTGGGCAGAGCCTGTTGGGAGGTGCAGGATCCTGCAGTCCAGGCTGCCCCCGGCCCCCAGCTACCCCTCAGCCCCTTTGTCAGATGAGCAAGGCGAGCCCAGAGGGCTGATGTGGCAAGTTGCACAGCGCCTGGCAGAGGCAGCTTCCAGCCCAGCGCCTGCTCCCCCAGGTTCTTCTTCAGCCCACAGGGGACCCAAGGTACGTCGGGAGCCAGTCTGCTGACTGTGCCGTGTTTGGCCCCCGCCTCTCCTCTTCCCCTCCATGTGGCCAGCTTCATTTCATCCTTCCAGGCTCAGCCTGGCTGGGCTCTGCTTGGGGTCTTCCCTGGAAGGCCTGTCTTGGGTTAGGTAACCCTCAGGGCTCCACGTGAGGATTCAGTGAGCTGTTTCATCAGAAGCATGGAGCACAATGCCTGGCTCAGTTCAGCAAGCATTTCTGGACGGCCTGTCCTCTGCCAGTTAGTGGGGAGTGTAAACCTGGAAGAGGCTGAGTCCCAGTCCTCTGCACGTTTGGGGTGGTGGGGTGACAAACCAGGATACCCCTGCTTACGTGTACTGTGGTTTCAGCTGTGACAGCCCAGGAACTGGGTGGACTCCTAGCAGAGGACATAGAAACTGCCTGGGGATTCAGGGTGGGCTTCCTGCAGGAGGTGACCCCCAGGATCACTTATGGTGTTGGCCAAATTTGGGTAGCAGAGCGGGACTGAAGGTAGAGTTGCAAGTAAATGGAAGAGCATGTGTGAGAAACATCCTGTGAGGTGAGGCGGCTCTGAGCAGTTCAGAACAATGAGAACCAAGTTGAGTGGGCATCAAGATGGAGCTGGGAGGCTTCTCTCCCCATGGCTGTAGGCATCAGAAGCTCCTGTAAATGTCTGGTGTCTGGAGAACACCTGGAAGGGCCCCTCCTGGATGGACAATGCATCCTGGTGACTTAGGGAGGCAGAAATAGCACAGGATGATCTCACAGTCTGAACTAGTAGACAAGGCTGACTGCCCAGATGCCAGAGGAAGTCCAGATAAAATCTTTCTGGACAGAAGTTCTCGTTCCGATCATTATCCGATCTTTATCTGTGGTTTTCAAACCACTGCTTCCTTGGGTCATAGGTGGGTCACGTATACCCAGCCACCATGGTTCCCAAGTGGCAGCCCCAACAGGCCTCACCCCATGTGCTTACAGATAAACCAGCAAACTGTGGGGACTCTGGGACACCCAGGGTCCCTACCTGTGCCCCTCTGCCCCTGTGTCACTCATATTATCCTGGTTTCTTAGCTGCTCTTCTCCCTGCCCAGGCTCCAAGGGAGCGTGCCCACAGGCATGGCCAGGGGGCCAGGATTTGGTAGATTTCGTAAAAAAGCAGCATCAAGGACTGAGGGTCCTTCTGCCACCAGCCGAAAGGGCCAGGTCATTAAGACACTGCCTTAGCACATCTGATTTTCCATATTCCCTTGCTCTGGCACTAATCCCCCGATAATAAATTACCTCTGATACCTGGGCTGTATGTTAACTGTCCTAGCCCTTTCCACCTGCTGGGGAAGAAAGTGACTCTGGGAGCAACCAAAGGGCTAATTTTGAGTTGGTAAAACTCAAAATTCTCTAGGCCGGGCGTGGTGGCTCACACCTGTAATCCTAGCATTCTGGGAGGCCAAGGCGGGTGGATCGCTCGAGGTCAGGAGTTCGAGACTACCCTGAGCAAGAGCAAGACCACGTCTCTACTAAAAATAGAAAGAAATTATCTGGCCAACTAAAATATATATATTAAAAAAATTAGCTGGGCATGGTGGCGAATGCCTATAGTCCCAGCTACTCGGGAGGCTGAGGCAGTAGGATCACTTAAGCCCAGGAGTTTGAGGTTGCTGTGAGCTAGGCTGACGCCATGGCACTCACTCTAGCCCAGGCAACACAGCGAGACTCTGTCTCAAAAAAAAAAAAAAACCCTCAAAATTCTCAAATTCCAATTCTGTAGCTCTGTGATCGTTGTTTTGGTAACACAAGTAATGAATGCAGATATGTTTATTATTTTAAAAAGTACATCTAGACATTATAGATATATATGTATATTTATATATATAGGATATATTAATGTGTGTTCACTGTATATATACAGTCATGTGCCACATAACGATGTTTCCATCAATGACGGTGGGCCCATATTCTAATACAGTATTTCTACCATGTCTTTTCTGTGTTTAGATATGTTTAAATATACAAATGCTTAGTACTGTGTTACAGTTGACCACAGAATTCAGTCCAACACCATGCCGTGCAGGTTTGCAGCCTGGGAGCAACTGGCTGTGCCGCTTAGCCTAGGGGTGTAGTAGGCTATACCGTCTAGTTCTGTGCCAGTGCACTCTGTGATCTTTGAACAATGGCGAAACTACCTAAGGACGCATTTCTCAGAATGTGTTCCTGTTGTAAAGTGACACGTGACTGTACATATGTATGTGTGTGGATACATAAAACAATATAGACACTTGTAAAAAAAGTAGGAATCCTTCTTCACACCCCATTCCATCCATTCCCGAGAGGAAACCACTGCTGCATTGTGACGGACAACCTTCTGGACGTTTTTCGAGTGCATTTACATAATAAACAAATGCCTGTGTATTCATACATTTATAGTTTGTTCTTTCTTTACACAAAGAGGATTATTAATACATCAATATCCAGTGACTTGGTTTATGCATTTCACATAATTTATCTTTGATTCTTTTCCCTTCTTTTTAACTGGGGTCGAATATTCCACGGTATGGATGTAACATTCTTTCTGCTAGTGATGGATGTGTAGGCTGTTGCCCTTTTTGTTACTGCAAACAGCCCTGCGGCGAATCTCTGTGGCCGCGTATCTGTGCATGGGCATTGTTATCTCTGTGGAGCAGATTCCGAGGTGTAGAATAATGGGGTCAGTGGGAACGCACAGAGAACACTCGCGTGGCTACTGCCAACACTGCCTCTGAAAGGTTGTTCCAGCTTCCGTCTCGCCTGCAGTGTTTGGAAGCATCAGGTTCCTCACACCTTTGCCAATGTTGGATATTATCATTAAAACATTTTCCAGTCTGATGGGGAAAAAATGATGTGCCGTTGTTTTTTGTTTTACATTTCTTTAATTATGAATAAACTTGAGCACCTTTTTATGTATTTATTGACATTGGTATTTATTTTTCTGTAATTAGCCTGTTTATATCCTTTAATGATTTTTCAGTTGTAGGGGCTCTTATGTACTATGGACGTTAATCATTTGTCTGTTATGTGTGTTACAAATATTTCTCTTTCAGTGTATTGTTGTCTTTTATATTCGTTTATGGCATCTGTTTGCCAAAGGGAAGTTTTAAATATTTATGTAGAAGAATTTATAGAAGAAAGTAGGAAATTTATTTTTTTTATTTTATAAAAACATCTCATTCTATAAAATAGAATGAGTGTTCCCAGTAGGGAATTTAAATTGATTTAGATTGGTGGTTGGTCCCTATTTTAGCTATTGTTCATATATGTGTGTGCGTGTATGTGTGTGTGTATACACACACACACACATATATATATATATATTATGAGGATTAATGAACCTTTTAAAGTTAAACAGATCCATGGGCAAACTTGCTTTTGTGTTATTTTCCTCAATGAGTGGATGCTGAAAACACGACTATTATTGTGTAGGGAGTTCTAGAAAATCTGTGATGCTACATAGACATTCCCTAAGCATGGAAAGATTGGGGGCCGCTGAGACAGAGACTGTCCATGGAGGGACAGACGGCTGGGGCAGCCCCAGGGTCTCATTCCTACAGATCAGCATCCAGAAGAGAGAGCCTCGTCTCGTGTCTGTATACCACCCCTCTCAAGGAAGAGGAGTCTGGTTGCCCCACCACTGTCCTCGTTGACTCTGGTCACAGGTCCGCCCCTGCCGGGGATGGGGACACTGTGATTGACAGTCCAACCAGACCACACATGGAGAGCAAGGGCTGGTTCACTAAGGGAAAGAGGGTGCTAGATGGACCCACACAGGGTACCCTGAAGACTGCGCTGGGGAAGCCAGCCTGGGGTCAGAGGAGCAGCGGGAGACGGGCTCCCTCCACCTTGTGTGCCTTGGTCCTCGGCTCTCTTCTATAAAGTGGTCTTGTGAGGATTGATGAGCGGGTACCTGTGCCTGGGCTCTGGGCACCCCAAAGTAAAAAGCAGATGGAATTAAATGAGGCACTTAGCAGGTCCTCAATAAGTGATAATGGTTTTCCTTGTTGGTGTTACTGGAATTAGAAGGGTGTTAGGATGCAGTAATCAGGTCATCAGAAGTTGTTAATATGTAAGTTCTTCCTTGAACCACCCTGAGTGCCGCCCCTTTTTTCCTCTGGGAAGTCCCACTGGTGTTGCCTAGATAACACTGGTGAGGGGACGGTAATGGCATTGAGAAAGAGGCAGGGCACAGTAGGGGCTCAGGAAACACTTCTTGAATGAGAAATGGGCGTCTTGCTCCACTGAAGTGCACCCTGGTTCTGAGGGAGAGAACAGTTACTCAGGGTGAATGAAGCCCAGCCCCACACTGGGCCCTACAGCTGGGCTGGCACCCCGTGACTGTGCACCGTGACCTGCTTTGCTTCCCTCGCAGTCCACCTCATCCCCGTGTCGACAGCTAATAAGAATGGAGTGAGCAGCAAGAGTCGAAAGAGAATCATGCCTGACCCGGTGACAGAGCCCCCCGTGACAGACCCCGTTTACGAAGCTCTTTTGTACTGCAACATCCCGAGCGTGGCCGAGCACAGCATGGAAGGTAGGCCTGGCTGCGCCTCCTGACTTGGCCCTTGCAGGCCCGGGACTCGGTGCCTGGCCAGACACCCCTCTGGGACTAGTTCTTCAAGCAGCGTAGCACAGTGGTAAGGGCAAGACGGCGGGGCTCAAATCCTGCAGTTGCCCCTGGGCTGTGCTGGTGAATGAGCTCTGGGGCCCTGGCACCTTCATTTGTAACACAGGAGTGACCAGCAGGACCCACACTGGGACTGACGAGAGGATTAAGTAACAGCTCTGAACAGCTCACAGCTCGTGACCAGCCTGCCCGAAATGTTTGCCATTATCACGATCTTTAGTGACATTGGCAAGATGAAAAGGTAGCCTTGGCAGGCTCTAGGACAGCACCCTCAGCTACTCCGTTTTCTCGGGTAGATTCTCAGAATTTAGGTCTTGCCATAAAGGTGTGGGAAAATACAATTTCTATGTCAAAAGTTTTGCTTTTCTGAAAGCGTTTCAAAGGATGGTGTTGAGTATTTGTTTATTTGTGCCCTGCCTTATTTCATGAAAGACTTAAAGCAGAGGTCGTGGTTCCCAGTATTTCGGTGACCCTCCTCCTAGTCTGTGTGTAGGTGAGGCCACATTAGCAGTCGTGCCCACCTTTCACTGCCTTGCTGTCCCCTGTCACACCCCAGAGCATCCTGTCATTCCGGGAGGTCTGGGACGTTGACCAGCTCTCACGGTCCTCTGTCCTGCCTTGTAAGGCTATTCGCTGGCCCCCACCCGCCTTCACGGGGGCTGTGCAGCCTCTCCGTGGCCCCCACTGCCTCCTGATTCTCAGCACAGGCGTAGCCAGGTCACTGCCCCCCACGCCCTTGTAGAGTAATTGACACCTATTGAGTGATGACTTGACGACGTGCTTCTCTCCCACAGGTCACGCCCCGCATCATTTTAAGCTGGTCTCAGTGAATGTGTTCATTCGCCACGGGGACAGGTACCCACTGTATGTCATTCCCAAAACAAAGCGACCAGAAATTGACTGCACTCTGGTGGCTAACAGGTAAATTGCACTTTTATTTTATTAGCAGAGAGGAAGTCTTGCTATATCGCCCAGGTTGGACTCGAACTCACAGGCTCAAGCGATCCTCCACCTCAGCCTCCCAAAGTGCTGGGATTACAGGTGTGGGTCACTGTACCCGGCAAATTGTACTTTTTCTGAAAGTCATTTTCAAGAATCTGTTAAATCACGTACAGTGGAGAGTTACAGGACGGGGGAGTGACCTATGCTGGATGAGCCCGTACCGTTTGCAGGAGCTTGACCTTCAGAGCAGTCCTGCATGTGGATACGATTGCAGAGTTGAAGAGACTAAGGCCTGCAGAGGCAGGGCCACCTGTTTCAAGCAAGCCAGCAGATACACTGAGGCTGGAGCCCAGGTCAGCTGGAGGCCCACCCTGCCAGTCTCAGTCTGCAGTAAGCACTGAGCTAGGAGTCCTTCCCCCAGCTCAGCTGTTCCATTTGAGGCTGCAGGCAAGTCCCTTGGTGTCCCTGAGCCTCAGCCTCCCATCTCTAAAGTGGGGATGGCAACACCCACCGAGCAGGGTTGGGGTGAGGGATAAGTGAGATGACACAGAGCAATGCATGTTAGCAATTGCAAAGCCACGTCAGATATTATTTCAACCTTTTAATTTTTCACGGAAGTGGAGACAGCCTGTTCTTAGCTGAAAGCCCTTAGGATGAAAAATAATTAAACAGAGAGTGCAAATTGTGTCTATGGGAATGGCATGGGCCTAAAATTAGAAGCACAGTTAACAATAAAATGATGGGCCAGGCCTCGGCAGATGTGTCTCAGGGCACATAACATCCCTAGCAGGGTTTACTGAATGAGGTCAGGAGCGGAGGGAAGCATTCCGTGGGGAAGACGCGATTCTGATGGAATGCTCCTGGGGTGCCAGCCTGCGGGCAGGGCCAGCCTGGCAGCACTGTGGAGTGTCTCACTGCGACCAGGGCCATTCTGTAAAAGGGGCACTTTGCAGCTGGTCTTGCAGGGCCCTCGTTCCGTCACACCGACGGCAGGACCCTCTGCTGGGGCCGTGTCTGGAGCTCCTGTCTGAGAGGCTCGGCTCCTGGGACCAGCTGCCCTGGCTGCCTCTGCCCTCATTTCCTTTGCCGGGTTTTAGTTTATTGGACGCTCTGTATTTTCAGAAGCTACCTTAAATCTTTTGTGGAAAGTGGGTGGACTGTGCATGTTTAATTAATGTTGATTAATTAATTCCATCTTTGAAAACAATGACTTGTCATCATAAACACGTACTTAGAGGGAGAGTGTAGGAACCCCGGTGAAGTGGACCCACTCTGGGCTGCGGACTCCTGCAGAGCTGCGGGATCAGGGTCACCAGCACTGCTTGCTGTCTTCCCAGCTGCTATTTCAGCTTCAGAAATGAGTAATTTTGTGACCCAGTGAAAGGAAGTATTTGGGCCAGCGGGCAGGGCACAGTGACCTGAACCAAGCAGCAGCTCTGCTTGTCCTTAACAAGTCAGTTGCCCTGGAGTTTCCATCCACAGTGCCACATCCCGGGCTCTCAAAGCTTGTGTAGTAGATGCTGCTTCTTTGTGGATTCCATGTGCTTTGTGAGAAGGGTGCCATTTGAACCCTCACAGTGCTCCATTTAGCCAGCATTACGGTGATTAGCCGTGCACACACCATGTTTAGTAAATGGTTTTTCTGCCTTCATAAATATGAATTAAATACACTTTTCTACAAGCAAGAAAAAATATTCACTTCAATCAGCATTTATTCAACAAATATTAGTCTTATGCTCCTATCATGTGCCCGGTACTATCACATGTTCTTGGCTCATGAACCAAGAGGTGGCACATGAGAAGGCTCCTGAACGAAGTGAAGCAGGCAGCCCCGAGGAGATCCGGGAAAGAGTGTTCCAGAAGGAGGGAGTGGCGAGTGCAGGGGCCTGGGGCTGGAAGAGCTGGGCATGTGTAAGCAGCCGTAACAGCAGCATGTGGCTGGGGTGGAGGAGTGAGGGGCGGGCGGTGGGCTTGTAAGGAGTCACAGAAGGGAGGCCATGCCTGCCCTCAGGGGGCCTGCTCACCTCTGGAGACACAGCTGGTGCCCGGGCCATGGCCAGCCGTCAGTGCAGGGTGGCCAGCACTGGTGGCGGCAGCAGCAGCTTTAGAGAGAGAAGAGAAATGGAAGAAGAGCAAGAAGTAGCAGTGGAAGTAGTTTGGGTACCACATTTGGGGCATGAGGTGGAAGAGGGCGGCCTGACTCAGCCTGGGGCAGGGAGGGAGGCTGGCAGATCAGAGGAGGCTGCCCCGGGGAAGGGGGCCACAGGCTGTGCAGGAGCAAGTCAGGCAGCAGCTGGTGCTGTGGCTCAGGCCGTGAGAACAACCTGTGCAGTGTGGGCTGGTGGCCGGCTTATGTTGGGGCCCTCAAAGTTAGTTTCACAGGCTTGAGTGTGGAGAGGAGAGGGGGGCAGGAACTAGGTCATCTGAGGCTGGGAACACCCAGTGAGGGAGTATGGGCTGCAGGCTACAGGCTACAGGCAGCCGGGGAGCTGGGGAGTGAAGGGAGGAAAGGAGGAAGATCTGACAGCCATAGTGTGGAGGATGGCGTGGAAGCTGGTGGCAGTGTTTGTGTCATTAGGGGGATAGTGATCCAGAGGAGAGACTTCACTTGGAGTCATGGCCTATGTACTCTTCCTTCCCCCCTCACCTGCCTGACCTCCCCTGCCGCTCTCCTCACCCTCACTCACTCTGCTTCCACACTGCTGTCTCTTCTTTCCACATTCGGGCACGCTGCCTCAGGGCCTTTGCACTGACTGTTTTCTCTTTGATAGGCTCTTCCCACACATAGTTTTATGGCCAGTTCTCTCACCTTCAAGTCTTTGCTCAAATGTCACCATCTCAATAAGACCTACTCAGAACAGTCCACTTAAAATGAGAAGGCACTCTTTCCTCCACCCTGGTCTCCCACATCCCCTTATCCCACTCTGCCTTTTGCCACAGGCTGTTACCGGCTAACACACACACACACATACACACACATTTATGGTGTTCAGTGGGTATTGTCTGCTTCCCCAGGCTAGAATGCAAGCTTCCTGACAGCAGGGGTTTTTATTTGTTTCTGTTTACTGCTGCTGCATCCTAAGCACCTCAGCCAGTGCCTGGCATATAGGGGGAAACATGATAAATGTTTGTTGATTGAATAAATTCTGGAGGCTGGAACTTAGGGAGTGGAAGCAGAGATGGAGAGAGGGGATAGATTTTAAGAGAAGGTTACAAGGTGGGATCAATAGGACTTGGTGACAGGTTGGACAGGGGGATGGTGCCCAGGTTCCGGATTGGGTGTCTGGCTGGTGATGGTGCCCCTCCCTGGGATACAGAGCACAGAAGTAGGGCGTATGAGAGGGAAGTCATGAGTACAAGCTTCAGTGCTATGTTTGAGCTATCATGAAACGTTCAGGTGACACTTTCTAGTTGGCAGTAGGTGTGCAGTTTTGAGGCTCCAGAGCATTGTCTGGCTGGGGGATAGAGGTTTATTTGAGAGTCTTCAGCATGTTGATGGCATTCGAAGCTGCAGGCATGAGTGGTATCACAGACAGGACCTGAGGACCGAGGAATGGGCCAGAGTCTTGGGAAACACCAACATGTAATAGGCGCAGAGAAGAGGACCCCAGGAGGCACATTGAAGTTGCAAACAGGGAAGAAGTCAGGAGAGTGGTGTTTTAAGAGCTAAGGAAAGCTGGGCTATTAATCACACCTAGTAGAGCAAAGGGATCCAGAAAGCTAAACACTGAGAAAAGTACATTGGGCTTATCTTTTTATAATTTCATTTTATTAGCAATATAAAATGATAACTTCCTTAACTGGCATAAATTTTGAAAATCTAGTGTGAATTCATTCCAGTTTCCAGCCATGTACACGTGTTTGAATTGTGTTTTCTGCTAACAGCCTCCTGGTCTCTGCCTGCCTTCTGCCTGCCTTAACGTCCACGCAAAGCTCAGCGGTCGTTCCGATTATAACCAAAGCACAGTAAATTTTCTCTTGGGTGTGTGGATTAGCCTCGGGGTTCTGTCTCAAGCTTTGCGGCATAAAGAGGTGTGAATAATGCATATAAAAGTGTAAATAGGAATCTGAAGTGAATGATTTGAAGGCTTAAGATAGTAACAGTTTTGATTCTCTCAGTCTTCAGTATGATAGCAGATTTCCAGTGAGGCCACAATAATAAAATAAAATTCATCCTCACAGATATAATTATTTCCATATTAGTCGGGGTAAGGCTAGGCTTTTGTAACAAGGAGACTCAAGAATACATTAAATAACAGAGAAGTTCAGCTTTTCCTGCATGAAGGTCTGAGCTGAGTGTTCTAGGTCGTTTGAGTGGGGTCTGCCTGGTCGTTCAGGGCCCAGGTTCCTTGCGGGTTGTTGCTCCCACCACCCTCTAGGGATGTCTACATGGCGGAACCAGGGCTACTGCCATGCCTAAACAGGGGCCAGAGGGAAGCAAGAGAATATGACGGGGGCACACCCGTGACCTGTATGCCTAACCCCAGAAGTGGCATACACCCCTCTGTTCCATTAGTGGATACTTAGTCATGTGGCTCTACCTAACCTCTAGAACTTCAGCAATGGGATCTAACCAAGTTCTCAAGAGAACAGGTGGTAGTGTACAACTAGTAGTCTCACCCACAACAGCCTTTATTTTCAATACAATCATTCTTCAATATCACAGGAAATTGGTTCCAGGATCCCCCTTGGATGCCAAAATCTGCAGGTGCTCAAGTCCCTTCTGTAAAATGATGTAGTGTTTGCGTATTACCTACGTACATCCTCCTTATACCTTAAGTCATCTCTATATTATAACACCTGATACTATGTAAATGCTATGTAAATGGTTGTTACACTATATTGTCTATTTGTATTGTTTTTTATTAATATTGTTGCATTGTTATTTTTATTGGGTCTTTTTCCGAATATTTTTTTGATCCATTGTTCATTGAATCTTTGGATGCAGAACCCAAAGATATGGAGGGCCAATTGTATTTTCATCAAAATCTGAATATTTTAATAAACACTGTGGGAACTTGCCCTATTCATTGCTACAGATTATGAAAGGCTTGGTGTTTTCATGAAACATACAAGGATGGGACACTTCAGAGTTGAATTTATTCACGCTTATTTTTGGAGCATCTACTGGGTGCTCTGTACCTGCTGGGCCCCAGGGATGGAGCAGTGGGCCAGGCAGGCAGGGCCTGGGTAGTCACATCGAGGACAGGTCCAGGGACTCAGGTCACCTGGTCCTCTTCATGTTAAAAAGATACAGCCATTTGTTATCTATTCTGTTGAACTTTCTATACCAAAAAAAAAAAAGGTAATGAATGCAGTTAGATATTAAAGCATCATTAAGCAGTCAGATGTCCTGAAAACCTGGGACATCTCAGCAAACACTTTCAGTAGTGAAATTTCATTTCTAAAATCGGCAGCAAAGCTTTCTCAGATCCTCAAAAAATCACCAACCTGAAATAATGGCCCAGAGCAGAACATTTGGCTCCTGTGGCTGGATGGCCTTTGTTTATGTGGGTTCCTATCAGCAGCCTCATTATCAGTCTGGACATTTTATTTCCCAGTTTGCAAACGTTTATGTGCTTTAGCCTCAGGCAGCACAACATACCCTCTGCTTTTATGGAAAGACATAATTCCCTGTAGCCATCCAGCGTGATTTATTGGACTATACTACATGTAAGGGTTAGCATTCTCTAATTTTAAAACACATTTTTTAAAAGATGGATTTTCATTCTTTAGCTTTATGTTTTTGAAAGATAATAAACCCATTTTGGCAGCCATTTTTAAAGCACTGCCAAAGTTAATTGGGCTTTCAGACAGCGGGGGTTTGCCATTGGAACAGTTTATCTTCGCTTCTCTTCAAGCTGATTCTTACGCAGTTCAGTTGTGAACTGCACTGTCTGGCCACCCCTGTTCAGCTGGAAAATGCATATCCATTCTAAGGAGATGTGTGATTCGTAGGTCATTTCATTATTCAGGAAAATTGTATATTAGTGACTAGAAAGACTTACCACGTATACTTTGTGGCAGGAATATAGATTGGGTTTTTTTTGTATTTATCACCACTCCCTATTTAATGAGCTCTTGTATGTGCAAACTGCACAGTGAACTGTAAAGAGCTATCAGAGATTTTGGTTATTTTACTCAGTTAACAATATTCCTAAAAGGAGATTTTTCTAGAGGTCAGAAAAATGAAGGGAGGATTAAAGGTTACCTAGGTGAAGGATGCGGGAGATTTTCTAGGAGGAAGGAGTAGCATGTAGAAAGTGGTGGAAGTGCGTGTCTGTGTGTGTCCAGGTGGCCAGAGCACAGTGTTAGGGGGGAGGGGGCCGGGTGAGTGCCAAGGGGGGCAGGGTCAGATGACAGGCTGCGCCCCTTCCAGAAGGTGCCCATGGAAAGGGCAGTGATGGGGAAGGATAGAGTCAGAGTTGCCTTTTAAGTTGATCCTGTGGCTATGGAGAAGGCGAGATTAGTGGGGCATGATTAAAGGGTGGAAAGGCCAAGGAGAAGCACATTGCCGTCCAGCCAAAGTTGCCTGAGACCAGAATGCAGGTAGTGGCCGTGAGGATGCAGGATAAAGGGACGAACACACACCAGGAGGAAGAATCTGCAAGACTGGGCGTAGGTGACATGCGCAGGGGCAGGGAAGGGAAAAATTGGGACACCTCCTAGCCTAGGTCATGACTGCTGTGTGGGTGTTGGTGGCCTCCCAGAGAGGGAGCCCAGGAGGCAGTCCAGGTTGGGGAAAAGGATGGTAGAGGACAAAGCTGAATCCCTCAGTATCAGTTCAGCTGAGGTAGGGACTCAGGCTGACCTTACAGTGCGGGGATTTTGTGTGTAGGTGTCAGTGGTCAAGTAATAATGAAATTTGAATTTAGAAGTGATTGAGCCAGTCCCTACTGTGGGTAGGAAAGGCCTTGACACATTTGGGATGTTGCTCGCTGAAGTTGAAAACTCTTTGGACCACTAATTCTCTGCATTGTCTCTTTAGGAAGCCATATCATCCTAAATTGGAAGCTTTCGTTAGTCACATGTCAAAAGGATCCGGAACCTCTTTTGAAAGCCCCTTAAACTCCCTGCCTCTTTACCCCAATCACCCACTGTGCGAGATGGGGGAGCTCACACAGACAGGTACGTGTGACAGCCACTTGCTTAGTATTCTCCCACAGAATGCGTGCTCTTCTGTGTACACGCATTTGCGGCAAACACCCCTAGGTGGTGCTGTGGGGCTCAGGGGGGTAAGGAACTCAGAGTCACCCAGGCATCTGATGAGACAGCTGATTTCTAAAAGCTAAATATAACCTTTTTTCTTATTACAAAACCAGTACATGTTCATGAAGAAAAAATGGGAAAGACAATTAACACGTATTTTGCAATCTCCCCCAACTATCCTGAAGTGATATTTAAATATAACCTTTCTCTATACTTAATTTTTAAAAAGTTATATCAGGGGCCTGAACTGTAACAAGGAAAAGGAAACGAATTTATTATACAATTCTACATATCTTAATATAAATGCTTGAGAACAGCTACACTAGGAAACTGAATCAAGTAACCAAATGCTTGTACCAATGTGCATTGGTGACTCCGACAGCTACAAATGCAGATGACTGAGGGATGTTATATTGGTGACTCTAACACGTCGGAACATGGTTTTCCAACAAGTTCTGATCAAAGCAACATACAGACATCTCTTAATTTATATTGGATTTCTGGAAAATTTGGTGGATGTTAATGTTATCCAAAAACGGTTTTGTGTTTTATATACACAACAAACCAGAGTTAGGTTCAATAGGCTAAAGTAGTCAAGCAGGTTTTTCACATGTGGGAATGTCTTGTGGGGCAGAGAACAGTTGTCCCTTGTGGAGACTGTCTATCCCCCTGGCCCCCACCCATTAGGTACCTCCTTTCCCATATTATTGTGATAACTCCACCTGCAGACCCTCCCTGAGACAGTACAACTCTTGGTGAGAACCGCAGCTTAGACTCTCTGGTTGTGAATAACAGAAACCAACTCAAGCAAAAAAGTGAAATTTACTATAAAGATTCAGGGGTGACTCACACACTCCCAAGGTCAAGAGTGTGACCAGGCCTCCAGAGACTGGAACTGGAAATAAAAAAGCTATCTTGTATCCCCACCTTTCTCTGTGGTTTTTTGCTGTGTCTGTCAACACAGTAGTGCCAGTCTTAGCCACACCCAGAGATGAACTTGCAAGTCCAGATCCTTTTTTTTTTTTTTGAGACAGAGTCTTGCTCTGTCACCTGAGCTAGAGTGCCGTGGCATCAGTCTAGCTCACAGCAACCTCAAACTCCTGGGCTTAAGTCATTCTCCTGCCTCAGCTTCCCAAGTAGCTGGGATTACAGGCACGAGCCACCATGCCCGGCTAATTTTTCTATTCTTAGTAGAGACAGAATATCACTCTTGCTCAGGCTGGTCTCGAACTCCTGACCTCAAGTGATCCTCCCGCCTCGGCCTCCCAGAGTGCTAGGATTACAGGCATGAGCCACCTTGCCCAGTCTGCAAGTCCAGATTCTTGAGAGAGAGAATCTTTCAAGGTCCCCAGGGGTCAGTGTCTGTCAGCTCTGGCTAAGGGCTCAGGATGACTGTGCAGAGAGCAGGGGTGGGGAAACAGTCTCTGGATCCAGGGCTATATATACCCTGACGAGGCTTGGTGGCAGGTGGCCCTCACACACCCAGAGATAATCCTTCATTCAGACCTTTCTTCTCAATTGATCTATTATCATCATTGTTTTCTAAATTAGTATTGCTCTAGAAATCATTTTTGCAGTACTGTTTGTTCCTGTTCCCTCATTTTCTTTTAATGGTCACTTTTGTCTTCTATTTTAAATGTCATGAAAAATGCATAGCTATTATAATAATCATTTGTAATTGGCACACTTAAGGCGCCCCACAGTAACTATGAAAGATAAGATTGCTCATTAGTGCCTGCTCTGTTCAAGATGCTTTGGCAGCTGCTGAGTGTGGGAGGGTGGCCAGATGAATAAGACCCTCTAGCCTGGCCTAAAAGAGCCTGCAGCTGCAGCGGACGATGTGCATGGAGCCAAGTAACTATAATGCTGGAAGCCGCAGGGTCTTAGAGATAAACACAGGCTCTGGAGTCAGGCAGACTTGGGAAACAGGGCGAATAATATCTTCCTGACATGGCTGGTGGTGACTTAGACTAGGTAGCATGGATAGAGTACTTAGCACAGTGCCAGCCTATGATGGGCTCTCAATGAATGCAGCTCACGTTGTCATAGAGGTCCAGCGACACAGGGAACAGGAAGAATTATTAATTTGACCTGGGAGAGGAAGAAGGAAAGCTCTACAAAGCAGAGTTAGAGACAGGCACCAGGTGAGGATTTCTCTAGGCAGAGAAAGGGGAACAGCAGGAACAGAGTCATGAAAATGCAGGCTGTGTTTAGCAAGTATAAGAAGCCCTAAATGGCTAGAACTTAGTATTTCTACGTGAAAATGTAAGGGACAGTGCTGTGAGCAGGGACTGAGAGCACAAAATTGAAGCCAGGCGGGGCCTTGAGTTTTGGCTCTGCCACTTCTTGACTGTGAATGGCTCAGGGGCTTGGTTTCCTCATCTGTCAAATAAGGAAAATGGGGATGATGATAGTAACATACCTTTCTCACTGGATTTTTGTGAGGATTAAATGAGAAAGGCTGGCGCCGCACAGGAAGCACTCCAACTTTAATGTGTGTAGCCTAAGAAAATAAAATAGCCCCACAGGGGAACACTGGCCAGACACAGAATCTTAACGTTCATCACTCAGGGTTTGCCTTTTTTTTTTTTTGCAAATAGCTTTAGAAATGCTAAAGCCTGTTCCAGTCCAGGTTCCCGGGGGAATTCTGCTCTTGAATCTCTTGAGCTAAGCATGGTGGCACATGCCTCTCTAATCCCAGCTACTTACTTGGGAGGCTGAGGTGGGAGGATCATTTGAGGCCAGGCGTTGGAGACCAGCCTGGGCAACATGGCTGAGAGCCCATCTCCAAAACCAAAAACCAACAACAAAAAAACCCACAACAAAACTCTTCATTCACAGTAGGACTCAGACATTCTTTGGGTATTTTGCTGAGCTGTTCCCCTTCTGGGCCAACACATTTCCCTCTGTCTCATACTTTTCAGCCTAAGTTGTCTCATCTTTGCAGTGGAACTTTTAAACCACTTGCACATCTGAATAAATGGCATTACTGGTCACAGGGCCTGTGTGTAGTTGTACCCGCAAAGAATTCATACCCATTTACTGAGACTGCATTTCCTTACATCCTGCAGGCTGGAGGGTGAGCTTGCTTTTGTCTTGGATTGCCTTTTCCTGCTTAAAGATGAGGCTTTTCCATTGTTTAAAAAGTTAATTTATTATTGTACTGTGGTAGTTCAAAACTAAAACAATACTAAAAAGTAAACTTAAAATTCTTCTACCCATGTTCCGTCCACCTCAGTTCAGTGCCTCTGTCATCCCCAAGTAACCGTTGATATCAGTATCTTGTGCATCGTTCCAAGGTTTCTTTATGTAAAATACAGGCAACTGCAAATACATGTTTTTATTTTTCCCTCTTTTTTATTTAAAAGGAGCATAATAAACATACTATTCTACCCTTTGCTTTTTTCAAATATTCTGTCTGGCTATCTGGGAGACTGTTCCAAATCACAAGGAGAGCACATCCCTGCTGCTGAGCCCGGAAAGCCCCAGCAGGACTAGGCAGAATGAACCCAGGAGATGGGCAGAGAGCGTTGGGCTGGGCAAACTGGGGAAGACGGGGTCAAGGAGGGAACTTTCCAGCAGTGAGGAGGCTAAGCAGCAAGCAGGCAAGCTCAGTCTGTCCTTCCCTCACTGATTTCACTGAGCAATCCCTGCACCCTGGGGAATGCTGTGTCCCTGGGCAGGAGGGAGAAAGCTCTCCTTAGGCCTGTGCCACTTACAGGCTACACCTCCCCCGGTGGGGTGATTACCAGCCCCCGAGGCCTACCAGTCACCGTGCTCTCCCCAGGGAAGAGGCCAGTTGAGAGAGGGGGCAAGGCAGATGGTCCTTGTGCCTCCAGAGGACAGGGCCCTACTCTGCTCATCCCTGCATGGATACCCCCAAGAGGCTCCCTTTGCAAGTTGATGTGAACCCATTCTTGCAACTTCTATTTGGTGGGGAAATGGGTTTGATTGTATTGTGTTACACTGCTCTAACACGTGCCAGAGTTGGACACTAACTCAACTTCCCCTTGCTGTCCCCTTTGCTAAGCTGGTAGTGAGGAAAGCTTTGTATCCCCTGTGTTTCAGGAGTCGTGCAGCATTTGCAGAATGGCCAGCTGCTGAGGGACATCTATCTAAAGAAGCACAAACTCCTGCCCAATGATTGGTCCACAGAACAGCTTTATTTAGAAACCACTGGGAAAAGCCGAACCCTGCAAAGTGGGCTGGCCTTGCTTTATGGCTTTCTCCCAGATTTTGACTGGAAGAAGATTTATTTCAGGCACCAGCCAAGTGCTCTGTTCTGCTCTGGAAACTGCTACTGCCCAGTGAGAAATCAGTATCTGGAAAAGGAGCAGCGTCGTCAGTACCTCTTACGTTTGAAAAACAGCCAGCTGGAGAGGACCTACGGGGAGATGGCCAAGATCGTGGACGTCCCCACCAGGCAGCTCCGAGCTGCCAACCCCGTAGACTCCATGCTCTGCCATTTCTGCCACAACGTCAGCTTCCCCTGCACCAGAAACGGCTGTATCGGCATGGAGCACTTCAAGGTGATCAAGACGCATCAGATTGAGGACGAAAGAGAGAGGCGGGAAAAGAAACTGTACCTCGGGTATTCACTCCTAGGTGCCCACCCCATCCTGAATCAAACCGTCAACCGGTTGCAGAGTGCTGCTGAGGGCAGGAAAGAAGAGATCTTTGCCCTCTACTCTGCTCACGATGTTACTCTGTCGCCAGTTCTCAGTGCCTTGGGCCTTTCAGAAGCCAGGTTCCCAAGGTTTGCGGCCAGGCTGATCTTTGAGCTTTGGCAAGACAGAGAAAAGCCCAGTGAACATTCTGTCCGGATTCTTTACAATGGTGTTGATGTCACATTCCACACCTCTTTCTGCCGGGACCACCACAAGCGTTCTCCCAAGCCCATGTGCCCCCTTGAAAACTTAGTCCGCTTTGTCAAAAGGGACATGTTTGTGGCCCTGGGTAGCAGTAGTACAAATTATTATGATGCATGTCACAGGGAAGGATTCTAAAAGGTATGTGGCACAGCACTGTAGAATCTATGCCAATACAGAGGGCTAGGAAAGGTCCACTTCTAGTTTTATCCGTTGCTAAGGGTGTAAGATTTTTTATTTTTAGAGGCTAAAGATTGTGTTGGGAGCCACGTGGATGGTTTGGGTTGAACAGTAGGCATGTTGCTATAATCTGGTACGTGAGTTGCTTGTTACAAAATGGCCAGTTCACAGAGGAAAGAAGGTACTTTATCATAGCCAGACTTTGCATACAATGCCAGAATAATACTTCAGTACCCAACATTGCCAATCCAAGTATGTATTCTTTTGGCCTGCCATGGTCCTGTATGATGGAACCAGCAAACCTCAGCCAAAATTTTCTTAATCTTGGACAATTTTACCTTGTCCTTGTTCAGTTAAAAATTTCTTAAAGTGATTTATGTAAAACAGGGGTTGGCAAACTTTTTCTGTAAAAGGCCAGATAGTAATTATCTGAACTGTGTGGACCAAAAGGCCACATTTAGTCTGTCACAGCTACTCAACTCTGCTCACAGACTATGCATAAATGAACAAGTGTGGCTATGTTCACAGGCTGTAGTTTGCTGTCCCCTGATCTAAAAAATAGGCTCCACTACAATTGCACTTCCAGCACTTTGAGAACCAGTTGAATACTAAGAATTATTTAATGGTTTCTCTAGTAACTTCTGCTAGAAACACAGAATTTGGTCTGTATCTGACACTATTACAAAACTTGAGGGGAAATAAACATTGAATCACAATGAATCATAGAAAAATTATTAGAAGAATACTCATACTTGATGTTCATGATGATTGTGGTAAAAGATAGTTTTAAGTATGTTTTAAAATTTGTCTGCTGTAGTCTATTTGCTGTATATGCTGAAATTTTTGTATTCCATTTAGTATTTTTATAGTCTAGGAAAATATTTTCTAAGACCAGTTTCAGATGTGCTCTTATTCCTATAGTAATATTCAATTTACTGTAGCTGCTTGGTAATTAGAAGGAGGCCAGAAGATGAATTCAGGCACTTTCTTCCAATAAAACTAATTATGGCTCATTCCCTTTGACAAGCCGTAAAATTGGATCAATTTTTAGACCATTTTCATCAGTTTCAAATGGTAAATTCTGATTGATTTTTAAATACATTTTTGGAAGAACTTTGTTACTAGATAGTTAAAAAATCTTTATAGGGTGTTTTATAGATTAGAAGCAATTATAATTAAATCTGTGATTTCTGAACTAATGGTGCTAATTCTATTCAAAGAAATGTAAAGTGCAAGTGAGATTACCTGGTGTCATTGGAATTCCAACTTTTACTCTTTGTTTTTGTCCAGTGTTACATTTGAATATGTCTGTTTCTATAAATAAATTTTTGAAGAATACATCTACTCTGCAACTAATGGTTTGTACCTATAAGTCACTCTAGTTCTTTTCAAGTGAGAACCAGTATCTTAAAGATTTATTTTAACTGCTTCATTTATTGCTGAAGTTTGTGTTATCTCTCAAGTATTTAAAGCCTAATCAGTTTTTTTTCCTCCCACTCTAAATATATCTGAATTAGAACTGCTAAACACAGAGCTTGAAGATTTAAAAATAAAAGTGACTCAGAAGATTTTTTTTTAAATCAATTTATAACATCTTTTGGTAAAAGTAAATATTTTGGCTAAGAGCCACCACCAAAAGTGTAAATACAAGTTTTGCCTCCTAAGACATTGGGTATGCACAGCATTAAAATATCATCTTCAATATCAAGTTCTGAGATACTTCATCCCATAATAAACACTGAGCACTGAGCTGAGATTAATGAACACAGTCCTTGGTTTCTGGGCAGTGGTCTAATGGCTTAAGTCGTGAGAGGTCTGGCTGTTTACATGTATTTATTTGGCTTTCTTGTTTTTATTAATACGTGCACACTGGAAATAATCAAACATACTGAAAAGCAACTTCAAAAATGAAGTTCTCCCCTGATCCCACCGCCAGAGGTAGTAAGGTAACACTGTGAGCTGTTTAACAGATATTCTTCTGGAAAATTTTCCATGCAGATGCAGAAATACATGTAGTTTTTAATAGGAACAAGATCATTGTATATATATTGTTCTGTAACTTGCTTCCCTGAAAAATACTTCTTATTGACCTACATCCCTTAACAGTATGTCTTAAAGATATTTCCATATTAAGATGATAGATAGATAGGTATATATAGTTATAGATGGCTCTTTTTGTAGCCACTGAATAATATTTCATGGTATAGATTAGACAACTTTTTAAAATCTCATCAAAAATGCATGAAATGGAAACTTAAAGCCAAGTCCTGAAACAGGACTATAAGACTACATAGAATAAAACAGAAGCTAACAATCGCTTGTGTTGATTTTCTAGCCCAACTGAGTGGTTAACCCTTTCTCAGTGTAGCCACAGATATTTATTAATAGGAGTATTCTTTTTCCAACTTCACATGGAACAGAATCGAAGAACTTAATCTAATATTGCCGTTAAGCCTATTTGAGGATCTTTGTAGCTATAGCAGAATTAGACGTTCTGGAAGATTTAGGTGATTCCTTTTTCTAGAACTCTTAAAGGCTGATGCAGAAGAGGCAGGGATGCATGCTTCTGTGTCTCTGAATCTTCAGGAAGCCTTCTGAACAGATTTAGCAGCCCTGACTAGGGTGGGTGTACTCTGGCGTGTGTAAACACAACCACAAATAGAAAGCAGAAAATAGCTGAGGTTTACATTGCAGTTCTGGCTTTAATAGTGGCCAGCACAGAGCTCTGGCCTGGACACCAGTGAACTTCCATTGCCCAAGGCCACTGAGGGAACTATGGTCTGGATTGTACCCCTGCTTAGTGCCAACCCAGGAGCCACCTCAGATGAGTGATAATTGCTTCTGCTTAAGAGGGACCAGCTGAATTCCTCAGAGTGGCTGCTCAGGGCTTCCAGACCTCCGAGCCTGACTGCCGGCTGAGACTGGCCTTGATGAGGAGAAGGTTTCCCTGAGGGGCCGGGAGAGCCCTCAGAGCTGCAGAGCCCCTCGGCAGAGGGGTGGCCCGAGTCCTGGCTTCTGGATAACTGTCAGTAGTAAAGGTGCCGTGTACTGCCAACTACATGAGTTCCACACGTGTTTCTTTATCAATCTTGACAACATTCTGAGGCAAGTCCTGTTCCCCTAATGCAAATAAGGAAACAGGGTCAGGGGAGTAAAGTCACTTTTCCAAAGGAAGAGTCAGAACCCAGAGTTAACCCAAGTTTACCTGATACTAGTGAACTTTAAAGAGCATTTACTGAATAAGATACTGTGGGAAAAGGCTTTACCTATACTCTTTCATTAATGTTCGCAGTAGTCCTACCAAATACCATATTTGCTGGCAAATGTCAATGAATAGTAAAACATAGCGGTGTTGCAGCAGTTCTACATTTAAATCTAAATGTTTAGGGGAATATTCCAACTCTGCCTCCAACCATCTGTGGCATGCTTGCTATTTTTGCTAAGAAAACTACTTATGTAATGTAAAACTTATCTTCGCAGTGATGTTATATTATGCTCAACGACTAGGGGGCAGCATCAAATACAAGTTTTAGTCTTCAGGGCCCAGTCTTCCATTTGTAAACGAAGTAGGGTAGTTTGGGGTGTGTTTTAATAGCTTGAACTGCTGTCCTGGCTTGCTCAGCACCAGGTAGTTTCCCAAGATATGGAACTTTCAGTGCTAAAAACTGGGAAATCCCAAGCAAACTGGCACAAGTTGGTTACCCTGGTGTTATATGTTGAGACAAGCATTAGCTACTACTGTCATTCCCACTTTACAGAAAAGGGAACTATGGTGGAGGGAGGTTTCACATAGCCAGCACAGCTGGGACTCACGCTGTGTCCATTTCACTTGAAGGACCACGTTCTTAAACACAGTATATGATAATGCCTCTCTGAACCATTTAGGACTACCTTTGGTTACATGCTATGGAAACCTGATTACAGAGGCTTAAGCAAATAAAGCCTTTCATTGTTTCCAGTGACTTCCACAATGTCATCAGGAACCCAGACTCCTATTTGTAGCTCACTGACCAGAATGAGGCCCCTTGGCCCACCTCCACTGCAAAGGAATCTAGGAAAGTGAGTATTTTTATTAGGCACGTTACTGTCCCAAACAAAATCAGGCTTCTTTTACTAAGGAAGAAAGGGGAAGTGAATATTGGGTAGAGAACTAGGAATGACTGCCACACTCGAAAGCCACCATTAAGCTGAAGGTCCCTCACTTCAGGACTTCTCATCCCAGTTGCTGGCCGTGCTCAGCCGTTGGCCCTTTCAGGGAACTGCTGTAGTGAAGACAGCCATCTGCTGAGGGACACGCCTCCTTCCCAGGGCAGCCACAGCTAATGACTGGTCAGAACAGGGATTTGAAGGTCTGAGGACAACCCTGAAGGGCCATCCCAGCTTCAGAGCTCCCTGGGGTCAACCAAGGCCTTGTGACTGCATCACAGCCCACTTCTACCTCAACCTGCACTCCTCATGACTTGAGAGTACTCCCCAGTAAATCCCTGCATGCATACCTGGCTCAGAGTCGGCTTCCCGTTAACCGACCTGCAATGGAAGGCAAGCGAGTCCTAGGGGCTAAGGTCCTGCTAGTATGGTCAGGAAAGCTGGAGTCATTTCTAGGAAAGGAATAAATACTGATGACCCATTTCTCCTTCTATCACTGCCTTTGAAAGGCTTATCATTTTATTGTGGAAGCTAACTATGCACATATGAAGCAGTAGGAGAAATTTGATTTCAGACGATCAAAAGCTAATTACAGATGCTGTTATACCAGACTTCCCACTTATTGAGCACATACCATATGACTAAGCATTCATGTGGACACTGGACTAATTATTCAACTGACAGTGTGTATAACTCACAGTATGACTAACCGTTTGAAGTAGGCATTTATTATCCCCATTTTACAAGTAAGGAAACTGAGGCTCAGAGGTAGGCATGTACCCAGGATCACACAGTCAGCAAGTGGCAGTCTCAAGACTAGAACATGGCACATCCTAGACTACAAAGCTCTCCCAGGTCCCTCTAGCACGGCACTTCGTCTCCCCGTTACAGCATGACCCCACACAAGTGGACAGGTACACCTGACACTCGGGCTATATAGCCCACAGTCTACCCTACTCGAGGGAGTGATCCCCTTCTTGCATCTCTGTTATGGACATTCATATTTCTAGCTCCTTTTGTTTCTGTTTCCATTTTTTTTTTCTAATGCAGCTTTTCTAAGGAAGTAGAATCATCTTATAGTAGATTGTATTAGCCAGGGCTCCCCTGAAAACAGAGTCTGAGAAAAAGAAGCTAAGTGTAGGTAATTTGTTAGGGGATGTGATCCGAGGGAGCAGGAGTGAAGGACAGAAGGGATGCGACAGGGATGTGTAGCCAGTGTAAGAGTGTATACTGAGTTGACCACCCTATGGTGACTGGTTGCTCTATCCCACAGGACCTCCTGAGAAGCCTTATAAAATATGTCTCAGAACTGTTCGCTTGGGGGAAGAAAAGGGAAAACAGTTATCCCTTGGCTCCCATCCACAGCTATCTCCCCTGCACTTCTGGACTGAATGTGCATGAGTGCCCGGCAGGTTTCCCTACACACCCTGGCCTCACAGAAACCCCAGGGCAAGAAGCAAGAGAAGTGAGATGCTGTCAGATCAAAGCCTGCATGGACCTGGTCGACACAACAGTGGCTGGAAAAGGACCAAGAGGCTTGGAAGGGGAGTACGATATATGTCTGCTGTGCATGATGAACCAGCCTTTGTTGAGCACTTTAACGTGCCAGGCATTGTGCTGGGCTTTGTATACATAACCTTGTTTCATCCTCACAGTAATGCGGTGACTTAGAAATTACTATCATCCTCATTTTTAAGATGGGGGAAGAAACTGAGAGGAGAGGTCATTTGCTAAGGCCTCACAGCTGGGAAGCAGCAAAACTGGGAGTCACACCAGCCTAACTCCTGAGCCCCTGCTCATGATCACTGTGCCACTATAGTAAATATTTCTCACAGGGTCCTCCATAAGGCATGTGTGAATATCTCCCTCTGACATATGTACATTGTACATTCACAGCAGTGTCAACAAAACCAGGCCACTCCTTGTCAAAAACCCTTCCTTGGCCCTCCACCGCCTTCCAGATAAAATCTAAGCTCCTTAAGGTAACCCACGAGGCCCTTCATGGTCAGATTCCCATTTACCCCTCCAGCTTTATTGCTTGCAATAAGTGCAAGGATGAAGGAGTTTTATGGGGACTACAGTTGTTGACACATTCTCTGCATGCCTGGAAGAGAGAGAAAGGGTCTTAGCATCACCACGTCGGATGTCGGATTTAAAGGATCTCTGAGAGGACAGTCACTTCCAGAACACCTAGCAAATCTCAGAACCTGGCAACTTATTAGTTCTTCACTCCGCCATCTGTGGTCTGGAGTGTGAGATCTCAGAAAGGGAAAGAGCTTTGGAACCATACAGACCGAGTTCAAATCCAGTTCTATACCACTTGCCAGGTGTGAGACCTGAGGCAAGGTGTCTAGGCTCCCTAAGCCTCAGATTCCTCATCTGCAAACCAGGTATGACTCCCATGAGAGAGTGTACATGAAGCTCCAGGCACATGGGGCATCTCGACATAGCAGGAGTCATTATTGCTCACACGTAACTCTTTTCGTTTCATTGCTTTGAGTCATGAAAACCACCTGGAACCAGAATATGTCCCTGCCCACTTGCTAAAGCCAGGAAGCCCACCTGGAGGCATAGCACCATGCTCTAGGTATAACTAGAGAATACAACTCCTTGGGCACATGCAATTCGCTTTGGGGTGAAAAGAATTCAAATTTACCGAGTCCTGCCTTTGTGCCCAACACTATGTTTGACACTGCATATAAACATCTCAATTATTCCCCAAGAGGGCTTGTCCTTTCCCCATGTTTCTTTCATTATCTGTGTCTAACCCCCTTCCTTCCTGCTTTAGAGTTGCTATTCATTTGAGAAGCAAATGACCCCAGAGTTCAGCAAAGGCATGGGAGTCTGGACGCCCCTAGAGAAGTTGAAGGAGCAGCATCCCAGGACACGCCTTGCACCTCTACAGAAGAGAGATCCTGCCCTCAGCACCTCACCTTCAGGGCATTGCTCCCCTCCTTGCTGCTGGGGCAGACAAGTGAAGTGTCTATCCCTTCCTACTCTCCCTCCCCTCCCCTATTGCCCAGTGCTTTGTCTGGTGTGCTCCTGGCAACGGTCCCCAGGAAGGGCAAGTCCTTCTCCTGGTGGGCAGCTGGCTGGCTTCCTCCCAACTCAGACCCAAGCATGTCTCAGGCATTCCCCAGGATGGGAAGTACCTCCAGGAGCCTTTCCTCAGAAGCCGGCCAGAGACAGACTGGGGCTCCTTCAAGCCTGAGGCTGAGCCCATGGAGTGTGCAAGGTGTGGATGTGAAGGGATGCCACACCACCCTCTAGTGGCAACTGCACTTGGGCCTTGCTTTGCCGTTTTTTCCTCTTTCCCTGTTCTCACCAGGTGAGGCCACTTTCCCAGAAACTGAAGCTCCCTCTGGTGGCCTCCACCTGTGTACTTTTTTTTCCAGCCGTAGCAAGTAGAGAGTCACTTTGTGTCCAGATGGTCTCAGCCTAACTGCCCTTTTGCCTCATTGATGAATCAGCTGTTTAATATTCTCAACAACTGGTTCCCTGATTGACAGACTGACCATTAAATTGACTTTAAGGCTGATGGATCCTGATGGACAACTATCTGAAAAATTAATCATGAGTAACTGAATAGTTGGCTGGTTAAGTTTCTAAACCCACAAATCATTTGATTGACCTACTGGCTTTCTGACTTACTAACCCTAAGTAACTATACATCCGACAACCTTAAACTGCCTCTTAACTAACCAGCTGAATGGCTAACACCTGGCTCCCTAATTAAGGACAATAGATGGGAGAAGAGATTGCCCCTTCCTCACACTCTAACTCCTCTGGAGATTGGGACCCTATTCTTCTCCTGTCTTGAGTCACTTGAAAGCTGCTATGGTCTGAGTGTTGGTGTCCCCCCACCACCAAATTAATACATTGGAACCTAGTACCTAATGTGATAGTATTAAGAGGTGGGGCCTTTTGGGAAGCAATAAATTCATGAAGGCTGAGCCCTCATGAGTAGGATTAGTGCTCTTATAAAAGAGGTTGAAGGGACTAAAATGCCCCTTTCACCTTATGGATGCAGCTACAAGGAGCCATCTTTGAAGCAAAGAGCAAGCCCTCAACAGACACTGAATCTTTTGGCACCTTGATCTTGGACTTCTCAGCCTCCAGAACTGTGAGCAATAAATTTCTGTTGTGTATAAACTACCCAGTTTAAAGTACTTTGTTATAGCAGCTCAAATGAACTAAGACAGAGGGCAACCAGGAAACTGATGTTCTGATATACTTCTAGTGAGGTTCTTAACCTGTGCCCCACAGATGGGTTTCAATTTTGCTTTCAAAGTAGTGTGGATGTAAAGTTGTGTTTATCCAGGAAGAAGGTTCACGGCTTTCACTGGATTCTCAAGAGACCAGCACACACAAAGTATGTTCAGAACTACTGCTCTGGGAAGACCCTCAGTAAACACAGCTCAGATAAGCAAAGCCCTTGCCTGAATTCAAGCCGTATTTCTCCCTCTCTCCTGTCAGGCCAGAGTGGCAGGAAGATGACTAGAAGAGTCAGAGAGCCATAGGGGAGGTAGTTGTAACAGGGAGGAAGAATAAAGGCTGAGCTATGTGTGAAGTTTCCAGGGAGAGGCCCAAGGAAGTTCACCTGGGACTTTCTTGCCTGGTGTCCACACTTAACCCAAGATGGCAGAGGCTCTTTAAGTGGAGATGGATATATTTATCAGGGCCTTTTGAGGGGCAGGGGGTATGTGTGAGTACGTGATCATGAATAGCTATGTGACTGTATTTTTACACACCAGTGTGTTCACAAGGGTAGGTATAACTGAGAGGTATGTGTGCACGTGCATGAATGGCCTTTGGGTTAGTGTGTGCATCTGAATGGTTTGTGAGTGGATTTGCACATGCGTGCTTACCTATGGGCCCCTCAAGTCTTTAGCTGAGTTGAGACATTATGAATAAGAATTTCAGTGGCTGAGAATATCCGCAGACATGCGTACAGCCCACACTAGAAGTCTGGGAATCCCCAACTCCTCCCTCTCCCTGATCCCTCATCATCCATCCAATTCGCACTGCCACTCCACCGTCAGCTCCCGCCACCTCTCCCTGGTCTGCAGCGGTCTCCCCTCCGGACCCCTCTGCGCCGCAGCCACAGTGACGGTGGCAAAATGAAGTCTGGGTCACAGCGCGCCTCTCCTGAAACCGACAATGGTTTCCACTGCCCAGGGGTGGCGCCCATCTCCGCAGTCTGACTCGAGGGCTCTCTCAGCGTCGCATCTCTGCTCATTGCAGCCTCTGGGCTAAGTCCCCGGCTTTGGGCGCGCCGCCCCTCAATCCGGCCCTATCCCACACTTCCACGATGCCTTGGCGGGCCCTGCCGCGCTCCCCCTACGTCCCCATCTCAAAGACTACCACATGTTACCGTAACTGCCAGACCTCCAGAGGACCCAAGCCACGTTCCACCCGGTAACCCCTCCCCACCCGACTAGGAGCCCGAGAGGCCACAGGTCTGAGCAGGGCCCGGCACAGACGCGCAAATCTCTGTATCGCGGCGCGGAGCGGTAGAAGTCGCGACGCGAACACAGAAACGCGCCTGCGCAAAGGGAAGAGTAGGCACTTCGATTCCCAGAATCCTCTTACCAGGACTCCATTTCCCAGAAAGCTCCGCGGGCCCCACCCCGGAACTGCCTCTTTGCGAAAGCGGAAGGCGGGACGAACCTGGTAGGAGAGACGGTTTTTAATAGGGTGGGACCGAGAGACGTTTCGTGGAGTGTCTACCTCCAGGGGTCGTTCGTGAGTCAGAAACCAGGACTTTGGAAGGAAGGGGCCTGGCCGTAGCGCTTCTGCGCTTTGCTGTGCAGTTCTCTGATTCCCTGCGTCGGCCGGCGACGAGGCCTGCCTCAGCCTTGCACTCTGTCGGCTCTGGCTTTGTCTGTCCACGGTCAGTGCATGCTCTCTGCCCACCTCCGGCGTCTCTAGCGAGTAAAGGCGGGTGGCCGTGTGGTCCCGCATCCCCCTTTTTCCCAACCCTGCCTTCCTTGTCTTCCACCTGAAGGAAGTGACAACCTCTACTCTTAAGAGCCTAAACCATATGTGGATTCCATAGCTCTTCTATTTCTAGCTTTAGCTGTAAGAGACAAGGATGGGGGCAGGGGAAACAGGTATGGGCAGTAGCTGGGAGGAGGAGTATCTGTGATTCCTCACCTGCTGTCTCTGTGCCCAAGGAGATCATTTTCCTGTGGCCCGACCCGTTCAGCTCATATCCTCAAATGCCTGCATTCTGGAAGTCGTCATCCTCCTTCCTCAGATCCTCCACTCTCAGCCTCATCCCGTGGACCCCAGCAACGCCCATCAGGGACCCATGGTCTATTTTCACCTTTCCTGTCTGGAGCCACTTAGAGCACCTGGCAAGAAATGGGCGCAACTGGTGGGGTTGGGATCAAGACAGGGAGTTTGGGGCATTTGGAGACAAAGAGAAAAATGGAAGGGAAGGAGTGGACTAAAAGGGAGCTTCAGGACGTGAGGGGTTGACAGTTACTGGGGCAAAATGGGAGGGTTGGGGTCCAGGGGTGAGAGAGTGAGAGGGAGTGGGATCTCTCATCACTGGTCACTATATCTCAAAAGGAAGAAATGTGTGTATTGCTAAGCAGGCAGGTCAAGAACACATTTTTCAGAGCTACATTTCTTTATGAGAGACACAACCCATAGTAACTTAGTTTTGTTCTAACCATTTTAAGTGAACTGAACACTTCCCCAATTGCTATTAGGGAGCAACAACCACTGGTAACTTTGCCTTATGTCAGTGGTGCCCAACCTTTTTGGCACCAGGGACTGTTTTCATGGAAGACAATTTTTCCACAGGACAGGGGTGGGGGTTGGAGGAGGATGGTTTGGGGATGATTCAAGCACATTACATTTATTGTACACTTTATTTCTATTATTATTACATTGTAACATATAATGAAATAATTATACAACTCACCACAGATTGGGGACCCCTGCTCTATATAACGGATACATGAAGTACAGACTTCCCAGAGGTGCCTGGCACTCTCCCCATGTTGCTCCATATTGCCACATTTCCTCCCTGGGTAGACCTGTAGTGGTCCCTCCCTGAGACCCTTTTAGGAACTGTGCAAGATCAAAACTATTTTCACAATAATACTAAAATTTATTTTCATTTTTCACTGTACTGATTTTTACATTCAAAACAGTGGGTAAGCTGGGCTTGGTGGTGAGTGCCTGTAGTCCCAGCTACTCAGGAGGCTGGGGCAGGTGGATTGCTTGAGCCCAGGACTTCAAGGTTGTAGTGTGTGCACTGTGAATAGCCACTGCACTCCAGCTTAGGTAGCATAGCGAGACCCCAGCTCCTAAAAAAATAAATAAATAAAATGGTGGGTAAAACTGTACATTGGCATGAATCAAGGGAGTGGCACCAAACTATTAATATATTTGTAGTTATTGTATTTTTCACCAGTATACTTACAGGGGTGTGGAATGGGAAAGCCAGTTGCACTTAATGTCCTTAATGAAGAGTGTTCATTTTACTCAGTTTTGAACTTTGAGTACTTGTCCTTCTAATATTTTGTGTGACAAATTGGGAAGTATGTATAAGGCAAGTCTACTGCATACTGAGGTATTATGTCTTGAGAAAAAACAATTCTGTGGTTGTTTGAGTTGCAAGCTGAACTGGATGCTTTTCTAAAAAACACCTCTTTTACTTGAAACTGACAGGCAGTATGATTACTTGGACCTGAGTAATTTAGTAGACATTTTCTAGAAAATGAACAAAGTGAACTCATTACTTCAAAGGAAACAACTGACATTATTTGATGCCAATGAGAAAATTTGAGCTTTTAAGAAACATTTCTGCCACGCTGAGCTTGACAGCTTCCCGATACGTAAAAGTTTTGGGATTTTTTTGAGTCTTGCCCTGTTGCCCAGGCTAGATTGCAGTGTTATCATCATAGCTCACTGCAGCCACAAAGTCCCAGGCTCCAGCGGTCCTCCTGCCTCAGCCTCCAGAGTACCTGGGACTGCAGGCTCACACCACCACACCCAGCTAATTTAAATTTTTTTTTTCAAGACTGGGTCTCATTGTGTTGGTCAGGGTGGTCTCGAACTCTTGGGCTTAAGCAGTCCTCCCACCTTGGCTTCCCAAAGTGCTAGGACAGAGGCATGAGCCATCATGCCAGCCCATAAAAGTTTTTTTGATGAGCTTTGTGGTAATATTAGTGAATGTGATTTTTTTTAATATCAAATAATGACGTACCAACATTTGGAAGATCTGCATAACTGAGTTTATTAGGTATCTGATGTTGCATAACGAATTACCCTAAAACATAATGACTTAAAGCAATAAACATTTATTATCTCACCATTTCTGTAGGTCAAGAATTTGGGAGCAACTTATCTGGGTGGTTCTGACTTAGGGTTTCTCCTGAGGTTGCAGTCAACATGTCTGCTGGACTGTAGTCCTCTGAGGGCTTGGCTGGAGCCGGAGGGTCTGCTTCCTAGATGGCTTACTTACATGGCAGATGGTAGGAGGCCTCATTTCTTGTTGGCTATTGATGGGAGGCCTCAGTTCCTCACCATATGGACCTCTCCACAGGGCTTTTGAATATCTTCACAACATGATGACTAGCTTCCCCCAGAGCAAGTGATCCAAGAGAGTGAGAGCAAGGTGGAACCCTCAATGTCTTTTAAGATCTACCTTCAGAAGTCACACTCTAATTTCTACCACATTATATTCATTAGAAGCAAGTCACTATGTACAGCCCTCAATCAAGGAGACAGGAATTAAGCTCCATCTCTTAAAGGGAGGAGCATCAAAGAATACATGGACGTATTTTAATAACGCTTTACTTAGTGAACCAATATTTTCCAAATGACCAATTCATGATAGTACAAAAACCATCATGTATGGGTAAAAAAATCTATTCCAATTACAAGATAGTCCAGTGGATTTTTGATGTAACAGTACAAAAAATTCACTGATCCTACTTTGCTTCTACACTTTAGGAAGCGATCATTTGTTGAGTTTTAGTGTGGCATCAAAGAAGAATATCTACAATTACCTGAAAAGCTATTTAAATACTCCCCCTGCCATTTCCAAATATATATCTCTGTGAGGCCAATTTCATATACTTTAACCAAAATAACATCAGAATAGACTGGAATGTAGAAGCTGAGAATCAAGCTGTCTTTTCTTAAGCCAGACAGTTAAAGAGATTTTTTTAAAAAATGTGACATATTGGGCCTGACTGTGCATTTTTTGGCTCTAAAGAATTTTGTGCATATTTCATAGCTCTGTGAGTCTGTGATATTTGACTTGTAACCTGAGAGCCCCCAGACCTCTAGCTACATATGCAGTCTCACCACATTCAATTCACAATGCTGCCAGTTCAAATCATATGAAGTCCTTCATAAAAAGGCCTTTGCTTCTGGCGTAGTCCCTCTCTCCCCTAGGGTCAGGCCAGATATCAACATCTGTCATACATCACATCATCTGCCAGATTCTCTCACCTAAAGGCCTCACAAGAGTAGCTGTCTACTGGGGTTGCCAGCCCACCAGTTCTGAAAACTGACACACTCGGAATCCACTTTAGACTTCTTTTAGGAACTCAAATGAGTGCATTCTAAATGGAACCCCACAACAGGTACAAAGGCAGCCTCACTACACTGTGGCTGAATGGACCCACTTCCAGTGTGGTCACCCAGTGTGGTTCCAGGGTCCCTTCCTGTCACTGAAGGGCCTATAGCTATGAAAGCAAGGTTGCTGGGTTTCTCCTTCCGCTTCTCTTAATGTAACTCTCAGAAATTCATAAATCAAGTATAGGTTGAACATCCCTAATCCAAAAACCTGAAATCCAAAATTTCAGACTTTTTGAGTGCCAACATGGACCAGAAAAGCAGTCAGTCATCTGGCCTGCACAGTGCTGGTGACACTGTGATAAATCCTTCCTCCATGGCTTTTCCAGACACTTTAAGAACAATCACCCTTCTCTGAGTAGTTGTCCATTCTATACCCCTCTGTTTTGTCTGAATTAACAAATGGTCTTTTCTTTCATTTTATTTACAAAGAGGCCCCTTACTTTCACCACTAAACTATCTCCAAACCACAATACAACATGAATTATTTCAGGGAGAATCCTCTAGAAGCAACATGTCCCCTATAGACTATGATGCCTATAGGCTACACCTCCTGATCTGATCTCCAGATGTTTAACTCATCTCACTTTTTTTTTTTTTTTTTGAGACAGGATCTCACTTTGTCACCCAGACAGGAGTACAGTGTTCTGATCATACCTCACTGCAGCCTCAAACTCCTTGGCTTGAGCGATCCTCCCAGCTCAGCCTTCTAAGTAGCTAGACTACAGGCACGCGCCACTACAGCCGGCTAACCCATCTCACTTTTGGGTTTTCTCACCTCTGTCCATGGACTGCACTTCCTAGGTGCTCTGAACAGGCTACTACAACCCACACTCCAATTCTTCAGGGCTGGGTTAAGGATTTGAGCATGGTCATTTAGACTGATGGGTATCAGTTAAGCAGAGTACACTGGGTAAATATTGACCCTGGAAAATCCAGGGACTTGAACTCAATTTTTAGAGGTCAAAAACAGTGAAGAAATCAGAAATTCAAGAAGCACATTCCTAGGCAAGCACAGACAGCCAAAGGTCCCATGCTCCCTGTTAAGGCAGGACTAGAGGCCTAAGTATAGAAGGGCCTGAGCATAAAGATGTGGATGCTTCCATGGTCTTACTGAGCTAAGAGAAAGAAAAAAGGGGAACATAACCCCAGACTAGGTGAAGGATGAAGAAGTAGGTGACAGTTTGTTCCACTGGAAGTTTCTTTGGGCCCTGGTATTCCAAAGAAACTAGGCAAACTCAGCAGACTCAAGTTTCAACATTGCCCTTTTCTTTTTGTAATCCCTACCTACATTCCAGTTGATTTTTCAACATGCCGCCTGGAAGTTGCTGAGTTTTAAGTTCCGTGAGGGCGTGTTCACTGCTGTATCCCCAACACCATCACCTAGAACAGTGGTACACAGGAAGTATTTGCTGGATGGGTCATCAACAGATATATGTATGGGTAGATGGATGTGTGAGTGACTCTATATTGATCCACTGTACAGTGCATGCTTCTGGTTCCCACAGTGATTTATGATCCTCCCTGTGATAGGTCCCTTTGTCCAGTCACCTGCCCCTTGATACCTCTGAAAGCCCTTAGTCATTTGGCTCAAATGCCCTAACTTTGGAGACTAGCTTCTTATTAACTAAACCGTTGCACCACTCACTCTTGTAGCCTTAAATTAATTTGGGTTAATTCTTAACTGTTTCCCTTCTGTACATGTGTCACTTAATAGTTTACCTTTATCTGATTTTCGCCAATTTCCTGTGCATTTGTGGTTTTCTACAGGAGTTCTCTAGGGAGGCCCCAGGCAGCCCCACGAGATGAGTGTGGGCACTTGAGTTTTCTAGGAGGCCTCTCCTCTCCTGCTGTCCTGGTTCTCATCCAACTGGTGTCCATCTAAACATTCCCACCCAGGGAATTATTTATGCTGCAGAAGAAAGAATGCCCTCCCCAAAGCCAGTTCTTGGGGAAAAGAAGAACTGTTGATATAGCCAGCGCCCCAAAAGAAGATTATTCTGCAACAGCTAAAGGTTGGTGACATAATTTTTCTCCAACTCTGTGAAAGCTGCCCATGTTTGCTTTCTTACCCATGAATTCCATTAGTGTATTTTCTCCAAATGACCTTTGGAACAAACAGGAAGGAAAGATTTTAAAT
Source organism: Lemur catta (assembly GCF_020740605.2). NCBI lineage: Eukaryota > Metazoa > Chordata > Mammalia > Primates > Lemuridae > Lemur > Lemur catta. Next base: position 173,201,765 of record NC_059128.1, read on the forward strand.
CAATAGAATAAGCTTTATGGAGACCAAGAGTTTATCTATCATTGATTCTCCAGCATCTAGTATAGTATCTGACATGTTGATGCTCAGTAAAAGTTTGATGAGAGAAGAAAAGAAAGAAAGGAGGGAGGGAGAGAAAGAAGAAAGGATTGGAGAATGGGCATGAATGGAACAAATGTTAATGTATTGTTCAGAAATAATGTGATAATAACAGTCTTGTTTTCAAACTTGATTAGATGCATTATCCCTGATACCTGGAATCAATAAAGCAATTTAAGTCACTTTGAAAAATGAAGAGTATATTTATAAAGATAAAATAAAAGCAGTATTTATAAAGATAAAATAAAAGCAGAATAACAAAAAAAAAGTACTCTTTAAAACTTAGGTATGAACAGCAGTGGTCATATTTTAAGATAAATTCAAAACTCTGCAATGTTAACAGCCATTTGTTCTGTGTCTGTGCCAATTCTCAAAAGCAAATTAAAACAACCAAGAACTTTATTTTGGTCTACAAACAGTTGTTTTATGGAAAAGGGCAAGCTGATGGTGGTGGTGATAGAATTGACTGCAACTGGTCTGTTTGGTATTTAGAAAAGGTCAACTAATCAGAAATGGTGCACCGAGGAAATTTATAAATATCTAAGCTTCCTGCCATTGAGAGAAATCTAGAAAATGCTCAAAAACATTTAATTATGTGCCAAGGAAAAACATCTTAGTGCAGGAAAAAAAGGTTAGGGAATTAGCATGTTTTTAGTATCAGTCTTTCATTTATTTGAGAGCATATGGCCACACAATTCAGGTCCAGTGAGCCAACTTTGAATGACATATACTGTACATTATGAAAGAACACACCACCACAGTGGAGAAAGAGGAGTGATTAAGACATAATTTTTAGAAAGTCAAGCTCTTAAAACTAAGGTATTGTTTCTTCTGCAACCCAGATGGCAACATATATTAAAGTTCTCAACGTTAGTAAAAGTCACTATAATTTTATATTTCCTTAATTTGGGGAAAATAAAAGGTAACCTAGGAGAAAATCTAAAAATATCTCCAAATGCCAGCTTTGCAAATATTGCATTAATGAAGCATGTAGTTTGGTGAGTTGAAGGGTTTACCAGGCTAATTTAGATTATCATGATCAGCACAACTGTATCAAGAACAAACAAACTATTGGTAATATAGATAGATGATGGCTGATGACTAGCAAAACAAATAAATGTACTATCTTAGCTGCTGTGGGTTGTTCCTAAAGTTACAATAAGATGATTAAGGCTTTACCTGTGCAATTGATTTCACCTGTGAAATTGTCTAATGGAAGGTTCAGTGGGTCCCAGACTTCAGCCAGGGATAATTTTTGCCCTTTTACCATTTTTACTGCTATTTAACATATTTTTTTCCTTAAATCAAACTTTTTTTAACTTACATATATTTAAAAGAAAATTTAATGGATATTACTACCTAAAATCATCTCTTAACACGCATTCTTTGGAAAACACTTCAATAACAAACAATAATAATGATAAATTTAGATTATTTCAAAACTAAATTCTGTAAGATATAGACACACTGGTAAAGAATAGGCCGGGCATGGTGGCTCATGCCTGTAATCCTAGCACTCTGGGAGGCCGAGGCGGGTGGATCGCTCGAGGTCAGGAGTTCGAGACCAGCCTGAGCAAGAGAGAGACCCTGTCTCTACCAAAAATAGAAAGAAATGATTTGGACAGCTAAAAATCTATATAGAAAAAATTAGCCGGGCATGGTGGCGCATGCCTGTAGTCCCAGCTACTCGGGAGGCTGAGGCAGTAGGATCCTTTAAGCCCAGGAGTTTGAGGTTGCTGTGAGCTAGGCTGATGCCACGGCACTCACTCTAGCCCGGGCAACAAAGCGAGACTCTGTCTCAAAAAAAAAAAAAAAAGGAATCCTTAGACCTCATGGGAAAATGTTGGGGTAAATCATATGCTCAGGTTACAGTTTGCTCTTTGTGGCTTTATTTAAGAAGCAGTTAATGTTTACATGACATTGAACTTCAAAGTCCAGGCAATAAGGAGGAAAAGAGAGTGAGAGGAAAAAACAGTTTATGTGTGTTGCCTCCTTGTTCTTCCCTGCCGTGCAGAGAGGCAGGGGGGTTGCAGGGGTTTGGGGGAGCAGGACACAGCCACTGGAGGCAACCAGAGCAGGAGAGTAGGGTCTTATCTTATCAGGGTGCAATAATTTTTTATTAAATTATAAAAGTTTATTACAAGTGCTGTGTTTCCCAACTCACATGGCAGTTACTCTTGTTGAACTTTCAGTATGTCTTTAAATAATAATCCTCTTTTCTACAATCTTGGTGTGAAACTCTTGCTTTACTTTTCTCAGTAGTGATGCAATCTCCAATCAGGTTGTGTGTCTCTACAGTGATACTCTTGGTTTATAGGAACAAGTGCTGTTTGGGGGACAAAGAAGGGCTTCATTTATCTGTGTGATACAATGAAAAGATCCTCTGCATCATTATTCTTTTCAAGTACTTCCTTTCCAATTCCTGAGGGAAGGGGTGTCACTTATTCCTGACTTTGTAGTTGGGCCAGCCTCAGTTGTGGCATCAGCAGGGTGGACCAGGGGTGAGGCTTTGCCAGATAGGCCCCTGGACAAAGTATCTTTCCAGGCTTGCTTGAAGAGGACCTCCATGCCTGAAAGGAAGTCACTTTACCTGCATTTAAAAATTTCGTGGGCTGGGCATGGTGGCTCACGCCTGTAATCCTAACACTCTGGGAGGCAGAGGCAGAAGGATCACTTGAGGTCAAGAGTTTGAGACCAGCCTGAGCAAGTGCAAGACCCCATCTCTATTAAAAATAGAAAAAATTAGCAGGTGTGGTGGCGCATGCCTGTAGTCCCAGCTACTCGGGAGGCTGAGGCAAGAGGATCGCTTGAGCCCAGGAGTTTGAGGTTGCTGTGAGCTAGGCAACAGAGCAAGACTCTGTCTCAAAAAAAAAAGTAGAACAAATAAAATAAAAATAAAAATCTTGTAATGTAATATTTTGAGATGCATGTATTTAGATACATTTAGAAATGTTTAATCCCATAAAAGGTCCCCTTAAAGTCAGGCTCCATAGTTGACAGGCCTGTGTGTTCTTAAACAAGTATCTGAAAGACAGGAAAGGATGCTGGAAAGATGTTCCTTTAAATGAAAAGGCAGGGTGAGATTTAAAAAGCTAACTGCCTCTTTCCCCAAGGGGTGCAGCATAACTCTCCACTCCTTAGGTGTGGGCTGCACATAGTGACTTCCTTCAAAGAGTACAATGTGGAAAGGGGGGGAAAGAGTAACTTTACAGTGGAGAAACCTGACAAACACTACCTTAGCAGGTGATCAAGGTCAACATCAACAGTCATGACTCATGTTGATGGTCTGTACCTTGATGTAAGATGAGAATAGCAGTTTACCTCTGTGGTCTTTCTCCCCTAAATCCATGATCCCAGTCTAAGCTTGAGAAAAACATCAAACTCAAATTGAAGAAAATTCTATAAATATTTGACCAGTACTTCTCAAAACTGTCTGGGTCATCAAAAACAAGGGAAGTTTGAGAAACTATCAAAGCTCAGAGAAGCCTAAGGAGACATGACAAGTAAATGTAATGTAACAATCTGGATGCCTTCCTAGAACAAGAAAGGACATTAGTTAAAAACTAAGAGAACTGAATAAAGCTTAGACCAGGGGTGGGGAATCTGCAGCCTTAAGGCCACATGTGGCCTTCTAGGTCCTTAAGTGTGGCCTTTTGACTGAGTCCAAAGTTTATAGAACAAATCCCTTTATTTGTATTAATACATTTTTGTTCATCTTTTATATTTTTATTTATTTTTTTCATTTTCATTTCTTTCTTGAGATTGGACCTCACTCTATCACCCTGGCTAGAGTGCAGGGTTGTCATCATAGCTCACTACAACTTCAAACTCCTGGGCTCAAGTGATCCTCCTGCCTCAGCCTCCCAAGTAGCTGGGACTACAGGCATGTGCCACCACACCCGGCTAATTTTTCTATTTTTAGTAGAGATGGGGTCTTGATCTTGCTCAGGCTGGTCTCGAACTCCTGACCTCAAGCAATCTTCCAGCCTTGGCCTCCCAGTTTTTATTTTATTTTTAAAATGAAAATATTTAAAATACCAAAGAATAAAATAAGATTCAATGAAATAATCCTCCCAGATTGACCAGCACAATTAGAACATTAGTAGGCCGTAAGGGCTAAATTGACAGCTGCTATGCTCATAATTTAGGCTGATGCCATGGTACTCTAGCCCAGGCAACAGAGCAAGACTCTGTCTCAAAAAGAAAAAAGCAAAATAAATAAAATAAAAATAAAATCTTGTGATGAGTATTTTGAGGTGCATTTTGAGCCTGGTGCCACTACCGCACAAGCCTGGTTGGCAAGAGTTTCTGGGGATCAAGTATGCAGTCTGTTATCAACTTTTGACAGCGGTGCACTGTGTTTCTGTTTGAAGTGGAATTTGTGAATAGTTGCACAGCTCGATAGTATTTTTTGATTTTGTCTGCTTAACAGCCCATCACGTTAAAGAAAACCAAGAGAAAGCTGAAGGAAGAAAACAGATTTTTAATGAGGATTGGGAATTGCGATATTATCTTATTTCTGCTAAAGATAAGATGATTTGCTTGCTTTGTGACACTGCAATAACAGCATTAAAGACATTCAATGTTCATCAGCATTATAACATTCATAAGGACCACAAATATTTTAAATTAGAGGGAGAGGCACAAAAGGTTGTATTGCAGAAATTAAAATGTGAAAAGCAAAAGCAAAGACAATTCTTGCAAGCAGCAATAAGACCTGGAAATAATGCCACTGAAACAACTTATAAAGTAGCCTATGTACTTGAGAAAAAAGGGAAGCCCTTCAGTGGTGCAGAAATTGTGAAAGAAAGAATTGTCAAAGTTTTAGGAGGCTTAGACCTCATAACATTTCAGAATACAGACAACTGCTTCTTTTAAGGAGAGCCATAACTGATTAGCAGCATGAATTAGCCTTCAGCTTAACACAACAAATACATAAAATACTTCAAAAGGAAAATATATATTATTCCATTTCTTTGGATGAATCAGCTGATACTACTGACTCAGTCCAGGTTTTATACTTCATTCGGGTCATAATGGAAGATTTTCTTTGCTATGAAGAATTACTCACTTTGGGTACTCTTGCAAACAGAACACAGGAAATAGGTATCTTCAAGAACTTTCAAGATAAATGTTGTGAAGTGGGACTGAATTTGGTAAATTTAATGAGTATGTGTACGGACAGTGCACCTTCCATGACAGGAAAATGTGAAGGGTTTACCACACAAATAAAACAAGTATTAACAGATCCAGATGCTCTCATGTCTTTTCATTGTATTTTGCATTGTATTTAGCAAATTCTCTGTGCTAAAGCTACTATTTTAAGTGACACTTTGTAACAAGTTATAAGTATTGTTAACTATATTCATGCAAATGCAACACAGCATCATTAGTATCATAACATACTAAAGTTGAACGAAGAGGTATTCAATGTGGATTTGCTGCATCATTCTGAAATGTGTTGGCTAACACAGGGGCAGGTGTTAGCCAAATTTTATATCTGTGAGACCAGATAGTTAAATTTTATGAAGAACAGAATCAGCAATGTGCATTATTAAAAGAAGGTTTCTATAAGAATGCAGCATTTTTGTGTGATATTGTGTCAAATCAAAATGACCTGAGTATTTCTTTGCAAGGTAAATCTAAGTCTATATCTGATATGTGGCAAAAAATCCAAGCATTTTGAAAAAAGCTATCTTTTTTCAAAACACTTCTTCAAAAGGAAATTTTGGATGAACATTTTCCCCAGTGAGCAAAGATCATTCATTGATGAGCAGAATGATATATGTGAATCATTTGAAGAATATGCAGCTGTTGTAGACCTATTAATTGGAGAATACAATGAAAGTTTCACTGACTTTGAGAATCATAACCTCACACTCAAATTAGCATTTCAGCCTTGCCTAGTTGATATCACCAAGGCACCTAAAGAACTACAGATGGAATTGATTGAACTCTCAGTAGATGACATTTTAAAGTCATTGTTTGATGCTAAGAAAGATCCAATTGAAATATGGAAAAATGCAGTAAAATACTCACACCTTTGGGAACATGCCTGAAAAACACTTTCTTGCTTTCAACCACTTATTGCTGTGAATCTACATTCTCCTACCTAACCCAAATCAAGACGCCCTTAAGTTCACAAATGACTGATACGTGTCTAGAGGATCAACTGAAACTGTAGACCTCGATGCTGCAACCACATATTCACATGCTTTCCAACAAAAAGAAGACACAACAAAGTCATTAAAAGGTTCGTTAGTTAAAATTAACAAACACTTTTCATTTTTTGAGATTATTAAGTACATAGTAGTTAGGTTTTACAAAATAATGTACATTTTTAAGTATAGCTAATTGAAGCCTCTTGAATGAGGCCTTATTTGATTACAGCTAAATTAACGCTGCCTTCCAACATGAAAATGTTGCCCACCTCTGGTTTAGACTTTAGTTAATAATAATGTATCAGGCTGGGCATGGTGGCTCACGCCTGTAATCCTAGCACTCTGGGAGGTTGAAGTGGAAGGATCACTTGAGGTCAGGAGTTCGAGACCAGCCTGAGCAAGTGCAAGACCCCCAGCTCTACTAAAAATAGAAAAAATTAGCCAGGTGTGGTGGTGCATGCCTGTAGTCCCAGCTACTCTGGAGGCTGAGGCAGAAAGATTGCTTAAGCCCAGCAGTTCAAGGTTACTGTGAGCTATGATGATGCCACTGCACTCTAGCCTGGGCAACAGAGCAAGATTCTGTCTCAAAAAAAAAAAAAAGTGTATCAGTATTGGTTCATTAATTAACAAATGTATTACACTAATGTAAGATGTTAACAATAGGGGAAACTGGGTGTTGGGTATATGGACATTCTCTACACTATCTTCTCAACTTTCCTCAAAATCTAAAACTAATTCAAAATAGAAAGTTAATTAAGAAAAAAAAAAAGCTGGGCACAGTGGCACACTCCTGTAGTCCCAGCTATTTGGAGGCTGGGGAGGGAAGATTGCTTGAGGCTAGGAGTTTGAGATCAGCCTGGGCAATATAGCAAGACCCCATCTTACAAAAAAAGCTAACTGCCAGGGAAACCACTGGTTGGAAAAGTACTGAGATTCTCTGTGATTTCCAGTATTTTCTGAAAACGCTGGAGAAACTTTATAACCACATGCAGAACTAGGTCATGCCTCTGGTGACTGTCACCCCAAGATTAATGTGGATAGATTCTAGTTGTACAATCCAGTGCTTGACGTTCAAGAGGGGATAGCCAGAAGGAAAGGTAAGGTAATTAATCATTTAATATACACATACACTCATCGTTCATTCACTTGTATACCTCTGTACTGAAACAGTGACATCCTCTCTCCCAGTTCAGCTCTTCCCAGCCTCCTTCATGGACTTCTCCAGTCTAGTCATCCTGAAAGGTGGTGTTTCTCATATACCTCATGTACACAATACCCTACATTTTTCTGTCCTCAGCTTCATCTCCCATTTACTTGCCAATAAGTCTCAAGTCTATGAATAGATCTACCTGCTGAAAGATGCTCCCCACTTGGGTGTCTGTCCCACAAGACAACAGATCTGCCATGAGACATCCTCAAAACTTGCTGAACTCACTACTTTTCTTAATCCCTCTTTTTGTGGATGATGTCACCACCCCCTCATCTACTCGGATCAGGAACTCACCCTGGACTTGTCCATCCTAGAAATCCCCTCAGCTACCAAATTGTGAGGTTCTACCTCCTGAATGTTTCCTGGATCTGGGTCCTTCACCCCAACCTCAGTACCGTAGGCAGCTTCTTTTCATGTCTTATCTCAGAGACAGTGTCACCCCCTAACCGGACTCCTGCCTCCAGTCCCTGTACCCCTCACACTGCCCACCCAGGGTGTGTCTAAGACACAGGCCAGGCCACGCTACTCATGCTGACGGCCCTCCCAGATGCTCTGTCACCCCTGGAAGGAATCCAGGCTTCTCATCCTGGCACACAAGTCCTTTCACGAGTTTCCTTCTCTTGTCATTGCCTCCTCATCTCCTGCCACGTTCCCAAACTCACCTTCTGACTCTACCAAACTACTTCCCTTTCCCAATGTCTTCCCATGCTCCACTCCTACTTGGTCTTCACAATTCAACTCTAGCTCTCTTTGGGAGCCTTCTCCGAGCCTCCCAGCCTGAGGCAGCAGGTGCCTCCAGGCCTCCTCCTGGGTGCCCCTCCCCGCCTGAACCTCTGCCCCTCCTCCACTGCGCATGACTCTGGTATGCACTCATTCATACATTCATAATTGGCTAGGCTAAATACTAAAAATACAACAGCCAAAAAAAAATCCCACCTTCTTGGAGCTCTTTGCACACCGTGTTTGGTTTTTCTGTCTTTTCCCTTTGAAGGTAAGAACTGTTCTTATATGCATCTTAAGCACTTAGCATAGTGCCCAGCACGTAGTTGACGCTCGAGAAATATAGCTGGGTAAGTGAAGGGAGGGCCCTGATTTTGTTCCTCCTGTCCTTCATGCCACTCAATGACAGGAGGTAGAGAAATGCCTTCAACATGCAGAGGAAAAATAACTTTAATACATCATTCCATCCCCGCCCCGGCCACCTCCCAATTTAGTTGATTTTTATTCCCCTTTGAGCAGCACACATTTAGTGACAAATGACTCCTTCTCTGAAAGTCTCCACTTGCCTCTGGAGGGAATAGTACTTCCACAATCAGAGTATTATACACGCTGGTGGTACAGTTTTAATTTTAAGAATCGAGCTACAGAAGCAGCACAAACCATTATATTTCTAGGACAGGATATAAAAGTTATAAACCTTGGTGCCATGTAACAGTGACACTAAGGGGGCCAGAGGTTAGGGGCGGAGAGGAGAGCAGAAGTGGAAGGCCCCACAAAGTGGGTTAATTTCCTCCTCTTACAAAAATGGAAGTCATGAGATGCTGCGTCACACTGATGAGTCGAGAACTAGAGCACAGTGCTCAAACCTCTATTGCTTTGCTTTTTATTGTACGGCCTTTCGTAGAGTTTGGATTTTTTAATCGGAAGATTTTAGAGAATGAGCTGGACTAGAAAGACAATGCAGGGGCGGTGGCGTGTTTACTGTGGAAGCGAGGCGGCTCAGTCCCCAGGAGGTGGTGTTAAGAGCTCCTTCCTCTGGAGTCGTGACAGGCACCGCGAGGTGGATGTGTCTTGTGTTGACTGCAGCCAGTGACCTCAGGGAGGGTGTCTGGCCTGGCTCTCAGCTGACAGCCTTCCCATCAGTGCTGAGTCACTGGCTGCAACTGCAGCTAATGTGCTCTCCTAAGGGCACCACGGATGCCCTCTGCCCCCGGTCCCCAGGGCCTCAGGAATAGACTCCTGGAAATTCTGAGCGAGGTGCCAGGAAGTCCACTGCAACCCCCCTGTCAGAAAGCCTTCCTCCTCTGATGTGGGATGTAGGGTGGCTGTCCTTGTCCCTCTTTGTCCTCTTTTCTGATGATGTCATTCTCATCCACTCTGGGGAGTTGTTGGAAAGAACACAGCCTCTGGAACCAGAGGACCAGGGTGACAGGGTGGCCACACACTGCCTTGTTCAGGGACCTTGTGCCAGGCACTCAAACTCTTTATGTCTCTGTCCCTGAAACCACCCCTCCCCTGACTAACGGTAGGCTACGATTTGAATGTCTCCTCCAAAATTCATGTTGAAACTTAATCCCCAAAGTGGCAGTATTGAGAGATGGGGCCTTTAAGAGGTGACTGGGTCATAAGGGCTCTGCCCTCATGAATGGAGTAATCATTAATAGATTAATGGGTTGTCATGGAGGGAACTGGTGGCTTTTAAGGAGAGGAAGAGAGACCTGAGCTAGATGAGCATGCTCATCCCCTTGCCACGTGATACCCTGCTGTGCCTCGGGACTCTGCAGAGTCCCCACCAGCAAAAAGGCCCCCACCAGATGTGGCCTCTTGACCTTGGACTTTTCAGTCTCCATAACTATAACAAGTAAGTTCCTTTTCAAGTATTCTGTTATAAGCAACAGAAAACAGGCCCATACCCTCCCCATGTCTCCAGATTCTTATGAGGCTCAAAGAAGGATAGTACTCTGTCAGCTAAAGTGTTATTGATTAGTAGCAGCCTCTCTTTGAACTTTTGCTTATAAAGTCTCCAACTCCAACTACATCGCATGAGTCACGACATCAGATTTCAGTGTCTGATTTACTTTATGTTGGTGTATGCATCCATGCAATGGGTGACAAAGATGAGTGTGTGCCTTGTGGAATGAGATGGCTGGGAGTCCTGGGTGACTGGGCAAAGGTCTGGGTTAGCTTCCCACATGGAGAATCCATTTCACTCCAGGCAACCGCTGGACAAACTCAGGCTATTGATTATGTAAGAGAGAGAGAGACAGAGAGAGAAAGAGAGACAGAGATAGAGAGCTGGCTAGTCCAAATGTGTCACCATCAAATTGTGTCTAATGAAGGACTGTCTTATACTGTCTTCCCCAAGGAAGTTTGTAGCATCGGTGCCCTTCCGTCAGGGTGGGTTGCAGCCCCCACCTTTACAGCACCAGTGGTCATGCCTGCCTCAAGAATGACGGGGTGTGTGTGTGTGTGTGTGTGTGTGTGTGTGTGTGTGTGTGTTCATTTCGATGGTCTTAGGAGAGGCTTCAACATAAGGCCATTCTTGCTGGATTCCTTTGGCTGAAGTGTGTCCTAGTAAGCTGAAGCTGAGGCTGAGGCTGGGAAGAAGTTCAGGTGTTTCCCGTTCATCGATCTGGGCAGAAGGAGACAGGTCCGAGAAGCACTGATCTGGCTGGGAGGCTGCTCTCACCAACCAGTGAACAAGAGTCTGGTGATCAATGTCCTTGCTTGGAGAGGATCCTCCCAGAAAGGGCTGTGAGTCAGGGCCCCCGGGAGTCTCGGCTGGGGACGTCAAATGAGTCACTGGGCTTCCTGATGCCTGCCGAGTAAGTGGGAGATAGTGCAGCTTGCCTTCGCCAGTCTGGAAGGCCGGTGGCCCTTTTGGGAGGAGGATCAGCAGCCAGGAAACGTGCCACCCCTGTTTCCTTTCCTGCAGATCCCAGCCAGCCGTCACGTCTGAGCAGCTCAGTGTCTCATTTTTGCTCATATTTTGTTTTTCTTTTTCCTCCTAATGTTTTTTTTTTCTAAGTTGAATCATTCAGATCTCCTGATGGTCTCCGAAATGAGTTGAATTTTCCTCGCCTGTCATTCAGATCCTGGCCCCTCCCATGTCCCCATTCGGAATGCACTGTCACTCCAGCCAAATTCATCAGCCGCCCGACCTGGGTACGCCACAGACATTTCCACCCTTGCTCATGTTTCTCCTCTTGTCTGGGTGCATCCCCCACCCCTCAGATTTTACTTTCTCTTTTTACGTAAACCTGTTGAAAGGCTGAGCAAGGCCCACCTCCTCGGTGGTGCCTCCCCCGACTACTCTAGGCCCCTGGCCACTTCCCCTGCCTCTGAGCCCACAGCCCCTTCATGCTGGGCACGGCTCTGATTGACGGTGGTTTGCATCTTATCTGCCCCACCTCTCCTTTATGCCGGGGACGTGTCTCACACTTCGCTGTCTTTCCAGCACTTGGAATGGGCTATAATATGTAACAGATGCTCCATGGTGTTTGCTCTAGATAAGGATGAAAGGCTCTGCTGCCCTGAGCGGTGCTTTGAATGCTTGTTCCTATAGCCACTGGCTTCTAGAAGAGTCTGCAGGTGGAGTGCGGGCAGAGATGCCAAGAGAAGAAACCCAGAGGAAAGCTTGGCTTACATCCCTTCTGTACTGAGGTTTCAAGTAACATTAATTTTTAAAAAAAGATTCTGTGCTGAAAATTTTAAAACCATTGGCATTGCTGCTATTATCACATGCCACATGTGATAAACGGTGGGGGAAGTTCATGCCCAGCATTGACAAGCGTGCCTGTCACAAAGAGAAGCCATCAGAAGAGGAAGTCTACAGACCACGTGTGGGCATTTTTCATAGCACCAAGAAAATATACCTGTCCTGTAGAAAAGGATTTCTTAGACAATAAATTTGCCAAGACCAGCTAAATTCTAGGACTTCGCATTTTGGATCACAAAAGGTCACAGTCATTGAGGCTCCCTGGTGCGTTCTGCGCAGGGCTAGAGAGCTGTCTCCTTTGCACAAGGCTTCACAGGCCTCTGAGGGCCCCAGGAGATAGCGTGAGGCCCAGCCTCGCTGTTTGCTTCAGTAAAAAGCCTTCTTCGGATGCCCAGACAGAATCCAATGCCAATTAGCTCAGTTAAAAGGGGACTGGAGTTGGCATAAGGATGTAAGTAAGGAGACCTAGGCTAGACAGTCGGGTGCAGCCCGGCCCAGGAAACCTGAACAGAAAAGTGGTTCACATGGCTGGCTGCTGTCTCCAGGCCCACCTCATCCCTGCTCTGCCTGTCTCCGCTTGGCCTCTACCAGCCGAGAGTCCACAGGACCTCCTGGCTTCAGAGCCTGCTGCCATCTGGATGTCCTAGTACAGATGGCCTGCGACTCAGATCACATTTGTGAGAGATAGATCCTGGGGTTGGCCGGGTACAGCCTGTGCCGAGTCGTCCACTCTCTGGACGACTGCCTCATCAGTGGGGGGGTGGGGGGGTTGCCACAGGGTCAAGGAGTACCCACAGGGCAGGCTGGCTGCAGGGGTGAAGGGGTGGAGCCCAGGCTGCCAAGGCGAGGGCGGTGTGGGAGGGGAAGGAGTGCCCAGCACCTGGCTCTGCAATTTGCAGGGGTTTTGAGCACACCCATAGCATAGTAATAGTGCAGTGGATATTTTCACAGTCTGGTTTCACTGGTGCTTATAAGGCTCTTGCCTCCTCCTTGGGCTGCAGTCAGATTTCTCCCCCACAGCGTGGACCTCGCAGTGTGGGATGGAGTCTGGTTGACCAGTTTCTCAGCTTTGGCAACAGGGGAAGTGAGGCGCTCACACACAGTGCACTTGCATCTTACATGACGGGTAGTGTGTAAAGTCAGCGCACGCCGTGAAATACGTGCAGTCAACATGTCTCCTGAAAATCCTCTAAGTCACCCATAAAGAATGAGACACATATATCTCTCAAGAAGCCTAGCACAGCCATTTTCTTCTAGCACCAGAACAGACCATGTTTTTTGGCTGACGACCAGACAATGTGGTTGGTTTGCATTCAGGGCTGTGTTTTATGAGAAATCTTTAAACATTGGGTCCCTTCTCAGCTAGAGAGAGCCACGTGTTACAGAGGCCCAGGGTAGCTGGGCAGCCCAGGAAAATGCAGCCTCCCTCTGAGGTGTCTGCTCAGTGAGGGGAATGCCCTGACATTAAATCCCCTTCCTTCTTCCCTCCCTCCTCTTTCCCCTCCCTCCTCTTTCTCCTCCCTCCCTGCGCCTCCTCTCTCCCTCCCTTCCTTCTTGCCTTCCTTCCTTGCAAGGGTATATCATTACAGTGACTTGTTAGCTGTATGTGGGATGAAATGTCACTGTAAAAGGAGCCTCAGGGTCCTCCTGTGTGAACTGAGGAGAGTAGGCCTCAGGTTGAGTTGTGTAGATTTGTTGTAAGCTTTAAATGACCTAATAGTTGTAGTCTTTAGAACTGTGTCTGATACAAAGTAATTGCCATATGAGTGTTTTTAAGTAACAATAATTTTGAAAATCTCATGCCTGTTAACCAGCAGTCTCTAGTCCTACACCTGTGAAACAAATGAAGTCAGCTGCCTTAGATGCGGGTGAAATCCCGGCCTGACTGCAGCTGAAAGCCCCGGCCCAGACGGCTGCAAAACAAAATAAGAAGCTTGAACGTTCCTCGTGATCATTTTCCCCTGCCCAGGAGCACAAATAACCCACAAGATGCGGACTGCATCTGCTATTGCAGACAGCATGATGCCCTGGGCCAGGCTGGAAGAGATAGGGACAGACGTGGGCCTCCCACAACTGCCACCCCGGCCACCAGCAGCACAACTGATTCCCCTCAACAGGACCCAGCCCCCCTCCTCGGGTCGCCTCCCCAGAGGGGTCTCTGCTGAACTCTCTCTCATGTGTCGACCCCGCTAGTCTCCACCAATCCCATTACCGCATGCTATTTCATTATAACAGTTATCACTATTTTAAAAGATAGGATTTTTGTATATCTGTTTTTTATTATGCCTTCCCCACTAGCATGCAAGCGTATCTGTCTCATTTTCTGCTATACCCCAGCACCCGGCACAATGCTGATACATAGTAGATGCTCAGTAAATATTTGTTGAATGCATGATCCATAATAGTGTCAAAGAGTATGGAATTGAAAGGGAAAGTATCACACATTCTTTCTGCTTTGCCTATTATCACCTTTCTATCTCTTGCTACCATGAGCTGGGAGCTGCTTCCTGAGAGCCGGTGGTCTGAAAGCAGACTGTCCCATGCGGGAACTGCTAACCACAGGAGAAAGGACCCGCCCGACTTTCCTTTGAAGGCTCTCACTCTTGCCTGTCTGCAAGACGGGACATTTGTCTTAAAGCCTCAGCTAAGTACAAAGGCACTGGTTGGTGCCTGGACAACCCTTAATCTCGGAATACTCACATACTGTAAATGGAAGACATCAAACCCAAACCAATAGCAAGAGCAATTGGCATGGCATTCAGTTTTCTTCTCTTGACTATCAGTTATAAAATTTACTATTTTATATATCCAGAAAGAACATGAGTTGGTCATATCAGTAGTTCAAACCAAGACAGAAAAACAATTCTTCACTGTAAGTCATAGATGAGTTTACAAGTATAACCAACCCAAATTTTTGTGCAGTTTCTCACTTGGGTACTGTTGGCATCTGGGCAAGGATACTATTGTAATGTGGGACCTTCCCAGTGATAGGACATTTAGCGTCCCCTGTCCCTGGGGAACTAAATGCCAATAGCCCCCAGGAGTTTTTGTGACAATCAAAAATGTCCCTAGGCATCTCACCCCAGGTGTGAGATTCCCCAATCTCACATTTTCTGAGGGGTGAGACTGCTCATTTGAGAACCACTAGTTGGGGAGAAATAAATTGCTTCGTCTTACTCCCAAAGTGGTATTTTAGCATTATCTTGCTTGGGCAGTTTTAAAAATCCATTTCTAATTATATAAGTAACACATTCTCTTTGTAAACAAATATTGTATAGCTGAAGTCTCCTTTGACACCCACTTCCAGTTTTAGTTACCCCCTCTTCTCTGAGGAAACTGATGTGTGAGTGTGACTGATGTGGTCTCTGTCCTTCCAGACCCTTTCCTACATGTTTACATGTAGATATAGAAATCTGTGGGCGAGTGGAGTGGAGTGTTGTTGGTGTGTGTGTACTGTACATGCATCTACAACTTCAGTTTTTCACTCCAGGGTCTGTGTTGAAGATCTTTCCATGTCAGAACACACAGAAATGCCTCATCCTTTGTAATAACTGCACGGTATTTTACTATGTCGAGGGGCCTCTTGGCAGAGAGCTGCAAAGGAAATTGCTACCCTGGATGAGGTGTTGCTTGTGGTCTGGTTGCAGGACCAGATGAGACAAAAGCTGAAGTCATTTTGAATCACCCCCTCGGATCCTGCTCAGTCCACAGAACAAAGTCATGCCCTGACTTGAATTTGAAAGAGGTGTCTCTGGGTGTCCTGGCTGTTGTGTACACCCAGCTCTCTGCACCTACCGCACTGAAGTTGATTCATTTCCTTCCTTAGCCTGCGTGGCATTTTCAGTCAGTAAGTTGTGGTTCTAAGAAAGCAGGCATGATGGTCCCCTTTGTCCTTCAACCAAGCAATGAATAAAGGAGAATGTTTACTTTTATAGGTAATTACAGGTCTATGAATTGAGCACCTAATATTGGGCACCTTCACCCCTGATCTCTAATCCTCACAACCGTCCTTCTCAGTAGGAGTTAATAGCTCATTTTTATAGGGGAGAAAACTGCGACCTGGGAAAAGTAGACAATTTGCCTAAGGCAAATCAGTAAGTGACACAAACCCAGGGCTTGTTCTCAGATGATTAATTATGATATCATCAATTTATTTATTTATTCAACAGGATTCACTGAATGTTTATAATGTGCTGGAAGTTCCCAGTATCCGGCAATAGGAATATGGCAGTAAATGGAGATGAGATCTATCTCTGCCTGTCTAGAGCTGACATTCTAGTTGGGGAGACAAGAAGTAAGCAAATACACACACACAC
This sequence comes from Lemur catta, assembly GCF_020740605.2. NCBI lineage: Eukaryota > Metazoa > Chordata > Mammalia > Primates > Lemuridae > Lemur > Lemur catta. The sequence goes on from NC_059128.1 coordinate 173,217,986, forward strand.
ACACACACACACACACACACACACTATATTTTAGAGAACATTAAGTACCATGAATGAACATAAAGCAGAAGAAAGGGACAGTGAGTTGCAGGAGGGGCTTTTTTAGAGTGTTGGATAAGGGCTCCCTGAGGTTGTGGCATTCAGGGGGAGCCCTGACTGAAGCAAGAGAGTGAGCCACGCTGAAATCTTCGGTGAACCAGCATTGCAGGCAGAGAGCAGTAGGTGCCAAGGCCCCAAGGTAGAATATTCTGGGTATGTTCAAGGACTATAAGGAGGCAGGCCAGGCCAAATTGGAGTCAGCAAGGCAGAGAGAGAGAGAGGACGTGAGATCAGAGAGGAAGCCAGACCCAGTGTGTGAGCTGTTCTAGGCCTATCATGGTTAGGACATCAGATTGATTCTGAGTGTGACAAGAAGTCTTTGGAGAGTTAACAAAGGAGTGGTGTGATCTGGTTTAAGTTTTGGGGGAATTATCCTGGGGGCTGTGTGGAGAAAAGGTTGAAAGTCGGGCAGAGTAGACTTGGGGGCAGCAGGTGGGAGGCTGCCAGGGAAGAGAAGGCTGTGGCTTGGGCCCAGGTGATAAGCTGTGCAGAGAGTCCAAAGTGCTTGGATTTGGGTATGATCTGAAGGTAGAACTGATAAGGCTTTTTGATGAATTGGATAACCTTTAAGCAGTTACAAATGATTCCTAGGTTTTTGCCTGAGCATCTCATTGGCGGTGGTGCCATTTTACTGAAATTGGAAAGCCTAGCATGGGGTGCAGAATAGGGGAGCAAGTTCAGAGCAGACTGGGGAATGAAGAGTTCTATTTGGGGACACATTACAATTGTGATGTGTATTAGACCCGCAGGTGGAAGTGCTGGATCAGCAAACGGACTCACCGACTCAATGGGGAAAGAGTCCTGGCTAGAGATGCAAATGTGGGCGTCAGCAACAGCTTGATGATCTTTACCAGTGCAGGACTTAATGAGCTTAATGGGGATTAAGCAGGACTATTTAGTTCGTTACTTACTATGTGTAGGTCACAGTGCTTTGTGCTTGGAATACAGCAGTGAGCAAGGCAGACATGGTGATTTTTCTAAGGAACTTGCTCTGAGCCCTGTATGCCACCAGGAATGGTCTTGACTTTTGTTATTATTGAACTTATTAAATGTTAGAGTAGAAGCAAGCTTAGAGATAATCAAGTGCAAACTCCAAAACCTCTTTCCAATTTATAGCTGAGGAAACTGAGGCCTGGAGAGGTTAAGTGATTTGTTAAAATCTATTGTTTAAAAGCCACTTATATTTAGCATTTTAAATAATACTTATGTCCAGTAGAAATTGCTCATATTCTTCATTTTTCTTATACTCTAAGAAAATTGAAGTTGAGTGAGAGTAAAAAAGATGATTAAAGACTGTGTGAAAGACCTATGAGGAATTCAATTGAATTAAATAAATAATTAGTAGTTGCTAGCCTACTGTGCCAAAAACTATGTGTATAAAGATAATTACAAAACATCCTAAGGCAGCCCATAGAAGGGGAGAAAATATTTGCAAATCATATTTCTGAAAAGAGACTTGTATCTAGAATATATAAAACTTGTACAACTCAATCATAAAAAGACAATAACCCAAGTGAAAAACTGGCAAAGGGTCTAAATAGACATTTCTCCAAAGGAAATGTATAAGTGGTTAATAAGCACATGAGAAGATGTTCAAATCATTAACCATCAGGGAAATCAAAATCAAAACCATAATGAGATACCATTTCACATCCTCTAAGACAGCTATAATCAAAAAGACAGACAATACCAAGTGTAGGCAAGGATGTGGAGAAATTGCAACACTCATACATTGCTGATGGGATTGTAAAACAGCACAGCCACTTGGGAAAACAGTTTGACAGTTCTCTAGGATGTTAAACATAGACTTAGCGTATGACCTAGCAATTCCTCTCCTAGGTATATACCCAAGAGAAATGAAAACTTATGTCCACACGAAACTTGTATACAAATACAAATGACTATATGCAAGTGCTGTTCATAGCAGCATATTATGAACATACAATAGCCAAAAAGTAGAAACAATCCAAATGTCCATCAACTGATAAATGGGAAAAGAAAATGTGGTATAGCCATACAATAGGTGATATCCATATATACAATGGAATATTATTCAGTAGAATTACCTAAGAAGCAAGTTTAAGGTGAGAATGGGGATCCCAGGACAGAACCCTGTGAAGCACCAATACTGAAAAGAGAAGTAGCAAAGGAAAAGTCTGAAGAAAACAGATGGTCGGGAGTAGAAAACTAAGAGAGAGACAGAGAGAGAGAGTTGATATTATGGAAACCAAGGGAAGATTTCAGGAAGAAACTGCTTAACAGAGGCAAACGCTGTGAGGTCGTTGCTGAAGACCAAGACGCAACCGCCAAACACAATGGACATCCGTGACTGCAGTCTGGTCTGAACCCACCTGCTGTAAAGACATTTCCAGAATAATTGAGGAAATAATAGGAATGTGAAATGTGTGTAAGATATTACAGAATTACTGTTAATTTTGTTAGGTGTGATATGATACTCTGGATATGTAGGAAGATGTTTGCTTTTTTATAAATGCATACTGAATAACTTCAGGGGGAAATGTTAGAATGTCTGTAATTTATTGAATATTAATTTAGCAAAAAAATGAATGAAACACTTGTAGAACATATTAACAGTGATTAAATCTAAGTAATGAATGTATGTGTTTATTATACTATTCTCTCTACTTCTTTGTCCATTTGAAAACTTTGAAAAATCTAAAGTAATCAAACAAACAAAACCTGAAAAAAGGCCACTGCATTAGGTTGAGCAGTGAGTATAACGCCCAGAATGGAGGGGATTGAGGTGAGGCTGAAGAGTGGGCACAAACCCTCATGCAAGAAGTTTAGTCTTGAAAGAAAGAAAGCTAGAGAGGGCAATGAGGCAAATGAAACTTTCTTTTTAGTGGACAGATCTGGGTTTGTGTACAGGCAGCAGGGAGAAGCCAGTAAGAAGCTAAAGACTGAAGGTGTTGCTGAAAGAAGCAATAATTCAGGGAGGGAGAGAAGAAAAATGTGAACAAGAGCTCTCAGGCAAGTCATTCAGGTCAGGAGGAGGAGAGGACAGTTGTTTTAAGCTGGGGGTGAGAGGGAATTATTTGATGTGAAAAAAATTGAATAAACGTGAACAAACCTGTGTTCCATCTCCACTGAGGACAAATGTGTGCAAGTATGTATGTTTGTGATATTGAATATAACAGCAAAAACAAAGCTGCAAAATATCTCCCATCAGTTTCCTACATTTTAGAAATGACGTATTGTATTATTGGGATTTGTTTGAGAGAACACCAACCATGGAGCTTGCTGGGTTGGAGGAAGTTTAAAGCAAGGAAGAGAGCAGGCAGCAACGGGGACCATCCTTCCCCACCCAGGGAGAAGATGTGTGGTTCACAGCAACCAGGACCCCAGGAGTTGGGCCAAACTCCAGTTTAATCGTCTTACGACCTATGTCAAAATTCCAAGGGGTGTCCATCCAAGGGAGCAGGACAGCAGCATCATTTGGGGACTTGTGGGCATGGTGTCAGGTCATGAAATTCAGTGTGGTGGGGGGAGCATCAACAAGCAGACACAAAGACCCTAGGTGGTTAGATCATGACATGAGGCCAAAACAGGAGTCGCCGTTAGCCAGAGCTGGACTCCTCCCAGGAGGTGGGGAGGCAGGAGATAGGGAAGGAGGAGGGCTCTGAACAATGGGGATCAAACAGGTTTCTCCCTTGGTGGCCTCAGATTCCAAAAGATGGCACCTAATGCTGTCACAACATGCATAGGCTTCCTGTCCACACAGGAGCTTCGTTTTCTGGTCGGCCTGTTGGTTGAAGATTCCAGGCAGGCTGGTAGTGCCACAAAGATATGGACAAATATCTTGAGCAACCTCAATGGAGCCAGGACCAGGCAAGGATCAAAGTACAACTGTCCTTCTGGGTAAAGAAATAGCCACAGATATGCTCCAAACATCATATAACCTTGAGATGGTTACGCAGCTCAGATTCACGTTAGTTGTCTCTTTTGTCTCTGTGCCCCAGTGACGTGTTCCACTGCGTAAATTACATGAATGAGGACACCATTCGCTTGTCAGTGATTCTTAAACCTTTTCACCCAAGGACTTCTAATGACAAAGGAGAGAAAACTTAGATCCTGAGAACTTTGAGGGTCTTGGATCTAATTAGTATGTCCAAGGCACAAAATCTATTCCATGTCTCCTGGTTACCTTAAGAACCCATGTGTACTTTGTATTCTAGCAATAGCAGGACAGGAGATCTCCAACTGTAGTCAGCATTGTGTCAACTGTGTCAGTCAGCTGCTGTACTAGTTTTCTGTTGCTGCTGTAATAAATCACCGCAAACTCGGTGGCTTGAAACACACATCTGCCTTACACTTCTGTAGGTCAGAAGTCTACATGGATCCCACTGGGCTCAAATCAAGGTGCCTGCAGGTGTGTGTTTCATTCTGGAGGCTTTAGGGGAGAATCCCCTTCCTGCCCTTTCCACTTCTAGAGACCGTCCCCATGCCTTGGCTCATGGCTCCTGTCCTCCATGTGAGACGCCAGCATCGTTTCTTCCCCCGACCTTTCTCCCCCAGTCACGTCTCTTTCTCACCAACTACCGTTGGGAAAGATTCTCTGCTTTTAAGTCCTCGTGATTATATTGTGCTCATTCAGATAATCCAGAATAATCTCCCCATCTCAGGGTCCATAATCTTATTCACATCTGCAAAGCCCTTTTTGCCACGTAAAGTAACATATTCACAGGTTCTTGGGATTAGGACGTGGACATCTTCTGGGGCCATTATTCTATTACAGCTACTATATTGCAAGCAGCCCTCCTGTCAATCCTAGGGAAAGATAAAGGTAATCCCCATCTTCCTGAGAGAGTAAACAGGCCGGTGGTATTTCCAGACACTTCTCCTCAAGGGATCTAGGCTTTATTGTATACTGCCAACAGTCATCAAGCTCTCCCAGAAGCGCTACCGAAAACTTTCGCAAAAGAAAGAAGCTGGATAACACTTTGTGCAGGAGTGGGATGAAAAGATGGATAGATGTCTGGTTTGGGAAAAAGCTCTGGTGGTTTCTGTAGGAAAAGGAGATACGGTGTTCCTGGATGGCAGAATTTTTTTTTAAATGGCTTTGGGAGGGTTGGCAATGGCCGGTCCTGGGACGCAGGTGTGGAGTGACCACAGGGCTGCACTTGGGGTTAGTTGCAGAACCCTGAACAGCTGACAATGAATTGCTTGTGCTGGGAGGAGGTACGGTCTGGCCCATGGGGTGCACGGATGCATGCGTTGGGAAATGGGGGTTCTACTCAGACCGCAGCTCATTCTCTCCCACCCTACCGCCAAGCAGACCTCATGCTGCAAGGACAGACCTTTCTTTTCTCAGCCCCATCTGTTTGCATATGACACTCACAGTGCTTCTGTTAATTCAACGTTGACCCTATTTCATGTAAACTAATTCTCTTGGCCTTGCTATGCAAGGAGAGTATTCTCCCATCTCTCCCCACGGTTCCACCCCTTAGCTTCCCTGCACTGGCGCATCACGTCTCCCTAAGCTCAGAAAAAGCTGCCTGTGGCTGTGCTGCGCGAGTGCATGTGTGTGGGTGTGTGTTGCAGTGGTGGAGGGGGGAGGCTGGGCATCCTTAGCCTCTCTCAAGTCCTCACCATAGTGCCGAACATACAGCAGGTTTCCAAGGCTAGTTTCCTCCCTCACCCCTCCCTCGGCCCTGACAGCTTAGTTTCCTTCCAGGCCCTCACCCACCAAATCACCATGGCAACTGAAAACACCCCCCATGGATTTCCCAAAGGCCTCCCCAGGGACAGGGTCATCCCCACTGGGAACCTCTGCTCACAGGGGTGTGAGTGGAAGGCAAAGCCTGTGCCCAGCAGGGCTGCAGGGGAAGTTTCTGGCTTACAAAGGCTGAAGAAACTTCCTGGAGCAGCCCCCCGCTGGGCGCCACTGCTCTAAACAGTGACTGATTTCTTCCCGTTAAAGCAATCGCATCTCTCTGAAACTTGCTCTGAAACTCCCCCGTTCAGCCTTTCAACATTTGGCCGTGATACGCCCAAGGTGGGGCTCCCCTCAGAGACTCTCCACCCTGGCTGCACACTGAAATCACAGGGCACCTTTAAAAAATCCTGCTACCCAGGTCTCATCCCCGAGAGTCTGATTTAACTGGCCTGGTCATCTAGCTATTTTAACACTCCTGGTGATTAGCCAGAGCTGATAAGCTGTTATCAGGAGATCTTCTCTCTGAATAACCTTGAAGCTGGGGTGGGGGTGAGCTTAGGGGCACTGAAATAAACGCTTCCCATTGGCCGGGGAAATTTCTTCACGAGTCCCTCCCCCTGTAATTGATTCCACTCTTTCTCCTTTTCCCCCTTCTCTACCCATTTCTGGTATAATTATTTAAAATTATAGTTCCCTTTCATTCATCCAAGCCATTATTCCATTGCAACAAAAGGTAAGGATGGAAAAGCCAGCACAATCTACAGCTCAGTGTTTTTATTTCCTTTTGGCTTAAGGTCTTACTGAACAAAGGGAGAGTTATGGTGAGACACTCGATGAGGGTAAATAGGAAATGAGTCAGTGTCCGCTGGGCTCAGCCTGGCGCACTCCATGAAGGCAGCCATCTAGAACGCTCCGGCTGCCTCGCACACTCTCCGGGTTTCCTTTGTGGCTTAGTGCTACATCTGAAGGGAGCCAAACCTCAAGCCTTCTCCACATGCCCTGTAGATTTCAGACTCTCTGAAAGAAGGCACTGTCAGCTGCGAATGATTTATTCTGCCGTCTGCCAGGCAGAAATTAGTGAGGGAAAACAGCCAGTTCAACCCTCGCACCAGTAGCTTTTATAAAGGAAGAATCGAAGAACGGTTCTTCTTTGTTATTTGTGAAGCCTGGGTTTCAGAATGCTGTTTGTTTACATTTTCATGAAAACTACCAAAGAATATTAAATTTACGTGTCAGTTTAAAAAGTCATACAGTTGATGAATTCTGTATGGGTGCATGGCATTTATGCAGTCATGGAAATTGTAGTTTGCATCTTAGACCATATGCACCTAGCGTTAGGATTAGAGATAAAATGAGGAGGAAAATGGTTTCCGTGTCCAAAGGGGGCTGGCTGATGCGCTTTCTGGCTTAAAAAAATTGAAAATATCATTTAATTGGTAGCTATGTTAGCAATAGTTTATGGCTCATTTGAACCCGATCTTAATTCATTAAGACAGTCCTGGCACGACTGGATAAGACTGTGGCTCTCATTTGATCTGAGCACACACAGAGCTGCAGAGGCATGCACACATAGATCTCTGTTATACATAGTTCCTCAGCATATACTTAACCGAAGGGATGAGCATGCTGTGCAAAATATAGCACACATATCGTACAGGTCGTGGGCCTATTTGTGTTCAGACCCATTCCTCACCCTTTACCTGCTCTTTCCTGTATCTCGTGGGGGCTGACCCCCGCAAGCACAAAAGTAGGCTCCCAGGTCATCTACGTGCCAGCTGGGCTCAGCCAATGAGAAGCACTTATGGGCTAAGGGTGGGAGGGTAGGAGGAAGGAAAAGGCCAGGGTGTCTCCCTAAGCCTCTCAGTCTTGGATGGTGCCTCTGACAGTAACAGTGGCATGGCTCTAGCCACCTGCCAGAAAGGCCACCATGGTTCCAGCTGCCATCAGTGACCCTAGAACCCAGGCAATGGTAACACCATCTCTCTAGATTGTTCCTTCAGCCCAGGATTGGGAGTGACTTCCTGCCATCACTAATCTAAACTTCTTAGATTCTCTGTCACCTGTGTAACCAATTCTATGTATTAAATTCCCTCTGTTATAAATATGTAGTAGTTTCTGTTGTTCTGGTCAGACTCTGACTGATACATATGTCATGGTTAAAACACATCTTCCTTTAACATAGACTAGCTATTAGCAAATTCCTTAATCAGGGTGTGATTACCAATCTATTATTATTTGTAATTATTTGTTTGAAGGGTAGTTCTTATTCTATTGAAGTTATTTTTACTTGCCAGTAAAATTTTAAAATGTTTAAATGTCATAAATGCTTACAAATTCCACCATCTTGAGCTTCAAAGAAGTGGCCTAATTTTACTTAATATGTTCATATGATAAATATAATGGAAATAGTGAATCATAAGCCAGCAAATGATTGTTATTCACAATGGAACCACTACTGTATTTTGCAGAAATCCTTTCATTCTTGTGCTAATATATATAATGACTTCCAGCAATAGCACCATGGAGGAAGGATCTGGTAGTAGTTACAGTAAAAGAAATGCTCATAATAACTTTGGAACTTGGAAGTAATTATATTTTCCTCTTTACATGATTTATTTTTATCATTACTTGCAATGTCTTTCCTGAACTTTTGCCTAAAATCTCTCCTGCTGACTGCAAATTCAGATCATTCCAGGAGGGGGATGCGTTAGTAGAGTATCTACAAAGGGCCCTCAACTAAAGCAAGTCACTTTGGCTACCATTTTCTTTCTTCCATTCCTTCTTCATCTAACCCAAGTTTAACAGACCCTACAAGTATAAGAAAAGCACAAAAAAGAGCTGGGATTTCACACATAGAACCTGGCACTGTGTCTGTCGAGAGAGTCTATGAGTGTCTGATTGCAGATGGCAGATGAGCATGCTTGATTTTTCTTCACCAAGACCCCACTAAAATGATAGTAACGACATTTAAAAAGTGGCTAACATCCAGTAATGGTAAAGCGACTCTCAGCAGATAAGCAATTTCAGAGAATTCCTAGAAGGTAGACAATGAATGGAGAAGTGGTAGTAGAAGAAGGAGGATAAAGGAAGCCAAACCTGTATTATATGAGTGGGGGTGGAGGAGGGTAGAAGAGAGAGGGAAATCTCTGCAATCCAAGACTTGGAAGAGTAGGCAACTCACGAACATCGGCTGAGACAGTAATGAGGCTGAAACTATGGTGATTAATAAAATCCCACAAGGGAGCAGTTATCCTCTCAGCCCACTGGGCAGCCAGATAGGCCCTCCCCTACCTCTACTCCCCTATCCTCGAGAAACCTGACAACCTTTTTCTCCTCCTTATGAATGAAGTGGCCCCAAAGATAAGACCCCTGATATCCTGGCATTTAGGAGTTCTCTAGCTGAGTAGCTGTGTCCCTACCAGGTAATTACAGTAAAGGTAATAGAAGCAGCAAATAGTTATATAGCACTGTAATGAGTACATTACATATCATTGAATGCTCACAACAACTCTAGGAAGAAACTGAAGCACACAGAGTGCTGAGGTCACACAGCAAGTAACTGGCAGAGCCAAATCACCACAGGGCCAAATCGCCACTGATAAGCCCCGTCCAGGTACAAAACAAACAAACAGCAACAACAACAAAAAACAACAAAACAAATTAACATCTTATTGCCTCATTCTGAAGTAAAGATATCTGAGGAAGGCCAGGGGAGGCCTTGGAAGAAAGGCCACAACATGAAAGATACATAAAAATAAACAAAGAATGACCCAAGGAAACAGTAAAGACAGGAAACCAAAGAGAAAAAAGAAGCCCCCAAGGAGCATCCTCAGAGAAATCTGAGAAGATATTGCATCATAAAAGAACAAGATGCAATGAAAAAAATAATGGGAGAAATGTAAAGAGCCCTTGGACAGTAAAACACATTTGTAAATATATATCTGTATCTATATGTATTTTCAACAGAAGGACAAAGAGATGGCAATCGTTAGAGAAAAGAAAGGTGTCACAGAGGGCTAATCCAGGATGTTCACAGCTGACTGGTAGTAGGGACAGAAAGAGGAAATGGATAATGAGAAAGAGAAGACACTTCCCAGAGCTGCAGGACAAGAGTCCACTAGATGTAGAACCATTACATTTACATGCTGGGGATAAAGAAAATGTGCTCTGTGACATTTGTAATCTGTTCTGTGATCAAAACTAAGTCTTTTTTTGCTCTCTCTATAGGTTTAGTCTAGGAGTTGAAAATAAGTAACAGGGTTTACGTTATTATGACCGTGAAAAAAAATATTGTTTACTGTAAAGTTAGTAATTACTCTGATTACATTTCTTTTCTTGTATAATTTTCTGGGTTTTTTTTTTTACGCTTGAAGTTTGTACTTGCCTTTTTGAGAATCTTTGCCATGATTTTATCCCTCAAGTTTATCTAATCTCCTTATGTAATCAGGTACTCCATCAAATCCTCTTCTTTGTCCCTGAGATCTCCTCTGCTCCAAGGTGGACATCGTGCTCTCTGGGCTCCTGCACAGAAACCACCAGGGTCCTTGCTAGATCACACTGCTTGCCGGAGCCCACTCCTTGCTCTTTCTGGTCTTACTCCCTCAATTTGCTGAAGCAGATCCTCAGGTAACTTTTTAAAATTTATTTTATTTTTTTATTGAGGTAAAATATACATTAGTATAATTTACCATCTTTACCATTTTTAAGTGTACAGATCAGTGGTAATAAGTATATTTATATTCTTTTTTTCCTCCTTCCCTCCTCCCCTTCCCTAGCCTCTGGTTACCACTAATCTAGTCTCTGTTTTCAAGAGGTCAACTTTTTTTCGCTCCCACATATGAATGAGAACATGTGATATTTGTCTTTCTGCGATTGTCTTATTTTACATAACAGAATGGCCTCCAGTTCCCTCCACGTTGCTGCAAATGATGGGATTTCATTCTTTGTTATGGCTGAATAACATTCCATTGTGTATATGTGCCACATTTTCTTTATGTATCCATCTGTTTATGGGCACTTAGGTTGGTTCCATACTTTGGCTCTTGTGAATAGTGCTGCAATAAACATGGGAGTGCAGATATCTTTCCCATATACTGATTTTCTTTCTTTTGGATATATACCCAGTAGTGGAATTGCTGGATCATATGGAAGTTCTATTTTTAGTGTTTTGAGGAACCTCCTTGCTGTTCTCCGTAGTAGCTGTACTAATTTATATACATTCCCACCAACAGTGTACAAGGGTTCTCCTATCTTTATTGCCTGTCTTTTTTTTTTTATTTACTAATTTCCAGGTCTAGAACACAGCATTGCCTGTCTTTTTGATACAAGCTATTTTAACTAGGGTGAGATGATATTGCATTGTGGTTTTGATTTGCATTTCTCTGATGATTAGTGATGTTGAGCATTTTGTCATATATCTGTTGGCCATATGTATGTCTTCTTTTGAGAAATGTCTGTTCAGACCTTTTGCCCACTTTTACTTGCATTATTTATTTATTTATTTATTTATTTGCTATTCAGTTGTTTGAGCTCCTTATATATTCTAGTTGTTAATCCCTTGTCAGATGGATAGTTTGCAAATATTTCTTCCCATTATGGGTTGTCTATTTGCTGATTGTTTTCTTTGCTGTGCTGAAGCTTTGATGTAGCCATTTTTACTTTGGTTACTGTGCTTTTGAGATCTTACACAAGAAATCTTTACCCAGACTGGAACATTTTTCCAATGTTTTCTTCTAGTAGTTTCATGGTTTCAGATCTAAGATTCAAGTCTTTACTCCAGTTTTATTTGATTTTTATATATGGTGAGAGATAGGGGTATAGCTTCATTCTTTTGCATATAGTTTTCCAGGTTTCCCAGTACCATTTATTGAAAAGATTGTCCTTTCCCCATTGTAAGTTCCTGGCACCTTGGTCAATGATGAGTTGGTTGTAAATATGCGGCCTTATACCTGGGTTCTCTATTCTGTTCCAGTGGTCCACGTGTCTGTTTTTATGCCAGTACCATGCTGTTTTGGTTACTATAACTTTGTAATAAATCTTTAAGTCAGGTAGTGTGATGCCTCCACCTTTGTTCTTTGGTTGCTTTGGCTATTCAGTGTCTTTGTGGTTCTGTATAAATTTTAGAATTTTTAAATCTATTTCTGTGAAGAATGTCATTGGTATTTTGGTAGGGATTACATTGAATCTGTGAATTGCTTTGGGTAGTATCAGGTAACTGCTTTAGAAAGAATGTGTAGGTGATAAATTTTATTTTACCTTTTATTCAATTACCACATTTCATTGATACCTTGGCCGAAAGTAAATTTTTAGTTTGAAAATAATTTTTTTTCTTGGAACATTGAAAAATTTTTCCAATGCCTTCTAGCATCCAGTGTTGCTAAGGAAAATTCAAATTTTCATTCTATTGGTAAGAACATTTCTCCCCCCCCACTCTCTTAAAATGGATACAGCATGCACAAGCAATATAAGCATATTGTTTAATGGCACGGTGATATATATCAGAAGAAATGTCTAAAAAGGTGAGGAATGGTTACCTCTGTACAGTGGTACTGGGAAAGACAGGAAACTATTGCTTTTATTTATTTTTTTGTAATAATGTACATTGTTATTTTGAAAAAATGTAATTTGATAAAAATGATAAAACATGTGTTGTAAAACTATAAAGAAAATTCAGTGTAAGATTATCACACAAATCAGGGTTGTGTTATCTCTGGGGCAGGGACCAGGTGGTTGTGCTCAGGACTCAGGGAGGGGACACTAGGGGCTCTGAGAGAGCTGGCTTTTCTGTTTTCTGACATAGGAGACAATTAACCAGTTGCTTGCTTTATCCTTATCCTTTAAATGGTGCATACGTGTTTTATGAAGTCTTCTGATATATAATTCACAATTTTAAAGAAAAGCGTATGACATACATTCATTCCAAATGCCATCTTAAATTTGTGGTTCAAGTCCAGTGAAGCAAAATAAAAATTGTCTTGCAAAGAGAAAATTATCAATAATTCTCTTTAGTTGTATGAAAATGTTTATCATTGATTTTCCCTTTTTGCTTCTCTCAGATTCAATATTACAAGTTGAAAATATCAAGCATTAATTATAATCTGTATCTAAATATTTATTATATCTGAGTTAAGCTTATATTTTTGAAGGCTTGTTTAATCCATGGGAGGGAAAGAAAAGATACTATTTGAACCTCAGATTGCTGGAGATTTCAGAGAAAGGCTTGTTTTGGTAAGGTTATGTTTCTGGAAATGTACTTCTGGTTGTTTAATTCATCCATATTGACTGAGCACCTGAGTCCTACCAGGAATCAATCCATTTACCCAGTAGGCATTTATGCCAGGCACGGTTTTGGTCTAGAGATACAGAGTCCTTGCCCTCATAAAGCTTACATCCCAGGGGAAGATGGGAGACAGAGATTCAGCAATTCAATAAATTAATGTGTTTGAATCGGGTGGTAAAGAAAAATAAAGCAGGAAAAGGAGCTAGGAAATGGGGAGGGAGGCTGAACTGAGTGACGTAGGGGAGGTTTGGTTATCTGGGGAAGTACAATCCCAGCACCTGCCTCTTTCTCAGTATACACAAAGAAACATGTCTCTGTCCTCGAGGTGTGTATAGACTATGAAAAAAACAGTGATAATTCGAACTCTCAGAATCAGAATTTTGTAGAACGGGTAGGATTCAGAGCGCGTTTAGAGTGAAGATGTACAGACAAGGACAGCTTCACATCTAAAGAAAGATGTGTAAGAAGGCAAGAATGGGAGAAAATGAGAGGGTCAATGGCACATGTGGATGAGGGGAGGTAGGGAAGAACTCAAAGCCAAAATGAATTCTAGGCATAATACATGCACAATGGGGTGGGCCAGAGGTACAACCTTTACCACAAAGCAGCTCTCCAAGCAGAGTAGAGAGTAAAGGCTGTATCTTCCCAGATGGAGGAGCAGCCACACTGAGCTGGGCCACTCCATGCCACAGCCAGAAAAGTCATGTCCCCGATCATGACAAGCTCTCAGGCCAATGAGCTCGGACATGGAACATCCATGCACAGACAGGAAGTCTGAGCAAACTTGACTGTAAAACTGAGGGTAACATGAGCACCCGCCCCAGATAAGACCAGGTTGCCTTCAGTTTTAGCAATACTGGTTTGCACTTGAAAAGAAAAGAAAAGAGAAGAGGAGTGGAGGGAAGGAAAAAGGAAAGGAAAGGAGAAAAGAAACACTAACCCCGCCCCCCTCGACTCCAAAGCCTTGAAAACTAGCAGAGCACCGGCCATGGCGAGGAGGTCTCATGGCTTAACACATGGCACCTCTTCCTCCAGTTAGACAAGAGCCCTTTTGCCCCAAATCCCTCTGCTCACCAGGGGTTCTCAGGCCCAGATGCTCTCTCTTTTCCTCTCCCCATCAATCTCTCTGCTTCGGTCATCTTTACCTTTTCTCTTCCTCTCTATTTTTCTCCAAGCCAAGCCCTCCTCCTGTCCTCTTTCAGGAAGTTCTGAGCCCTTTCTCCTGAGAGTGATCCCCCCTTTTTAGTCTGTTCCATTTGGTATCACTTACTTCATGACGTCCCCCAGCCCATGTTCCTTAGAAGGTAAAGTAAGGCCTTCTAGAAATTTCTCTCTGAATGTCTTCCCTCTTGTTACTAACCAAAAAGCAAAAGTTGACATGAGAACTCATGGAAGAAAATTGAGAAAAAATTGCTTACCGATACAATAGATGTTTCTGTTTTCCAGAGCGAGGGGGTGGTGGGGGAGAGTGGGGGAGGAAGGAGAGCGAGAACAGTGGCTCAGGACTGCCATCATTGTGTGCATGTCTGTTTCTCCTTGGCATTGCTGAAACCTACACCTGCCACAGTGCCTCAGCAGATACAAATATGTGAATGAATGACTGAATATAAGTGAATGAGGGAACGAACAAATGAACATGGTAAATTAGGTGTTGTGTACAGTGAGATTGCTCCCAGGTGTCTTGTGATGGTCTTGGCTCACTGTTACCACTGACTGGGGCAGTTTCTTGGACGCCATCCTGGAAACCAGCAATTATCTTCAGGGACACCGCAGTTGTTCCTCCTGCAAGTGTGGTCTTGTGGAACAACATGGTCATCAGCCAACTTCTGCAGCAATTCATAACCAGCTTATGAAATCAACACTTGGGTATCTGGTCTTATCCCAAATTTCTTCAACCCAGACCCTCTTGATTGGACTTGTTGATTTCATAAGTCAATAATCCCTTCACCATCTTACTAATATTGAGGATTAAGTCGTATCAAGGTATAAACCTCTTTAGAAGTTCCGTGAACAATACACACAATGCTTGCATCTCAAAGTCAACTTTTAAAATATACCATAAGCATTATTACAAAGAAATCATTACTAACCCACAGAACCCTGAACACTCAGAATAGCTCATGTGAGCTGCCTGCTAATCCCCCTTAAATCCTGCTCTCAGCACGTAATTCCCAAGCTCAAAACCCAACTGCCTGAACTCCTGTGCCCAGCAGGGAAAGCTACCCACAAGCTGGTCCCACCCTCCAGCTCTAACCGCATGAGGACCATTCTC
Source organism: Lemur catta (assembly GCF_020740605.2). Classification (NCBI taxonomy): domain Eukaryota; kingdom Metazoa; phylum Chordata; class Mammalia; order Primates; family Lemuridae; genus Lemur; species Lemur catta. The sequence goes on from NC_059128.1 coordinate 173,233,313, forward strand.
ATCTCTGTCCCTTTGTCCAAGTAGCTTCTCCTTCCCCAGAACTTCTCATTCCCTTCCTCACTCTTCCAGCCCACTGAAATCAGGAAATTGGATGGGCAAAGGTTTCCTCTCAGTACCCCTTCCTAAAGGGAGCCTTCCTGACACGTCCAATCCTTGTGGCTCTCTGGACACCCATGTCGTCACTTGCTCGTGGTCAGCCCAGCCCCATGGTGCACTTCACAGTCCATTGGCTTATCTCTCCAGCAAGGCAGTACCTTCCTCCTGGAAGGACCCATGCCTTTTACTCCTATTTCTCAGAGTATTTAACACATTGCTTTTTGCATAGTTGGTGTTAGTCCAAAACTCTGATTGACTCAAAGGAACTAAATCCATTTGTCTGAGGACTCGCAGTTTACCCCATTGTCCCTCAGATGATTCCTGCTGGGCACTGGGAGAATTATCAGTATAATCAACATCGAGGTCCACGCCCAATTCCAGGCCTCATTCTCGTGCTTCTTCTTGAAGACTTCATTTCTATCTTTTTTTAGAATGATAACTGGAGCACATGGCACGATCCAAAGAACTCATGTTTCCACTAAATTGATATATGCATGTAAACTAAACTCTATGTGCTGCTTAAACAAGAGAAAATTTCTTTGTTTGTTTTTTTGTTTTGTTTTGTTTTTTTTTTTTGAGACAGAGTCTCACTTTGTTGCCTGGGCTAGAGTGAGTGCCATGGCGTCAGCCTAGCTCACAGCAACCTCAAACTCCTGGGCTTAAGCGATCCTACTGCCTCAGCCTCCCCAGTAGCTGGGACTACAGGCATGTGCCACCACGCCCGGCTAATTTTTTCTATATATATTTTTATTTGTCCAGATAATTTATTTCTATTTTTTTAGTAGAGACGGGGTCTCGTTCAGGCTGGTCTCGAACTCCTGACCTCAAGCGATCCACCCGCCTTGGCCTCCCAGAGTGCTAGAATTACAGGCGTGAGCCACTGCGCCCAGCCTGTTTGTTTTTTTTAAGACAGAGTCTCACTCTGTTGCCCAGGCGAGTGCCGTGGCGTCAGCCTAGCTCACAGCAACCTCAAACTCCTGGGCTCAAGCAATCCAACTGCCTTAGCCTCCCAAGTAGCTGGGACTACAGGCATGTACCACCACACCCAGCTAATTTTTCTATTTTTAGTAGAGATGGGGTCTTGTTCTTGCTCAGGCTGGTCTTGAACTCCTGAACTCAAGCGATCCTTCTGCCTCAGCCTCCCCGAGTGCTAGGATTACAGGCGTGAGCCACCACACTCAGCTGACAAGAGAAAATTTCTAAGAGGTGGAAATTACAATGAGAGGAACGAGAGTTGAGGAAGCACCACTCAAAATGCAGGAACCACTCTCTTTCTAAGGGGGAATGTCATAGATTATAGATAAAGTGGGTAACAGATAAGAATTGCTGCACAATAATAATACCCAGGTGCAAGAAATGTCACATTTCTATATTTCTCTAAAATCACATGAGACTTGGCTTCAAGCTCCTAACTCTCCAAGGTTGGGGAATAGTCCAACATCATGGTTACTGGATCTCCCTCTCCACTCCGTGGAAGTGGGCGGGAGCCCCAGGCTTTCATGGGTCTAGGAAAATGAGGGTGTCCTGATCATAGGCCATGGTGGTTGCCATGGTACCGACTGCTCCTTCTGCGACTCCATGTTCTAGCCCTTTCTGCCAGTCCGACCCTCTGGGAGGACCATGGAGAGACTTCCTGGTGCTGTGCTCCTGTCTCCACTGGCACAGGTTATCTGTGGAGACCCCTACTCAGGCTCTCAAAACTGCAGGGTATGATGTGCAGCCTCCATAGGCTTTCTGCGAGCCTCCCATCTGCGTTCACCCGGGGATGGTGGAACACAGACCCCTGCCACCCTGGAAACCTCTCTCCCCCACATACACACAGACTTCCTGTCTTTGGGAAGCCACCAATAGGGCCGGGCCACTCTTCCCTCCATTAATCACACCACCTAGCTCCACCATCCTGAATAATAATAAATCTTTCAAACAAAAATCTGAGTGGAGGGGCTTTATCCCAGGGACCCAGAAACTTCTCTGTTTTAGGCTCTGAAGCGCAAAGGGCTATTTTTTCCCTTCTCAGGAAGGGGAGACAGCCCAGGAAAAAAAAACTCAAGGCTAAGAAGAAAATTACCTTACCATACTTTTTTGCTGATAAGGCCACAGCGGTGAACAGGATAAGACACCAATTAATTCTCTGCCACTCTCTGTTTCATGGGTGAGCACTCAGCCTGTGGGGCGTGTATTTGTATGTGTGTGGTGGAGGTGGGGGCTGGGTGGCCCAAAGCACTACCAAAGGAGATTGGGACCCGATGAAATCTCGAAGGGCAGCTCAGGAAGACAGGCCCTGTGGGGAAACCTGAGCTGCGTGTCTGCAGCATTAACTGTAGCAGGTGCCACTGTGCCCTGTGACCATCGGAAATGAGGAGACAGCAATCGGCAAGGATTCCCTGTGTGGCAGCTGCACTAGGGCTGGAGTAAGGACCAGGACTGCCAGTGTAAAGGCCCAGGGTGGGAGAGGCCTGAGATGACCTGTACTTCACTGGCTCAGCAGCGCGTCCTGGTGCGGGGCTGCATTTGAGGGGACACATTTTTCTAGCTCATACAAAAGTGTTACATGTCTGATAGGACTCTGTCTAGGAAGGACTGTGGGATAGGAAAATACACCAGCGTCAGAAAGAGTCTGGGTATTTGGATGGTCATAAAGATCGATAAATTTCTATACCAGTATCCAATCTTACATTAAAGCTCAATCAGGCATCAGGGAAACAAAAAGCTTTTATGCAACTGAACACTGATCATGGGAAGCCAGAAAAAGGGGAAATCAGGACAGAGTAGTGCCCCTGTCCCCGTCCCCTGTCCTCCTCATAAGAGTTGGCCAGGTGGTCAAGCACAACATTAAGAAATAGCTAGATAAAGCTAATATTAGTTCAGGCAAATATGGAGAATTTTAAAAATAAATTCTCACTTCAAGAATTAGAGTAGAGCTTTTAAAGACGACTGTTACGGCCACTTTTCCTTATTTAGTATTGTAAGCAACCTGAAAATTTTCTTAAAAAGTGTATTCTGGCTGGGTGTGGTGGCTCCCACCTGTAATCTCAGTGCTTTGGGAGGCCAGGAGTCTGAGACCAGCCTAGTCAACGTATCGAGACTCTGTCTGTACAGAAATACCTTAAAAATTATCTGGGTGTTGTGGTGTGCACCTGAATCCCAGCCACTCGGGAAGCTGAGATAGGAGGATCACTTGAGGCCAGGGGTTTGAGGCTGCTATGATCTCAATACCACACTCCAGCCTGGGTAACCTGTCTCTAAAAAAAAAAAGTGCATTCTATATAAGCCTCTTAGAATGGAGAAATTGGGAAGGAAAAGATTTGAGATTTCTTTTGTTAATCATCAAGAATGACTTTTTAAAAGTTCACTTGGTTCGCTTGGGAACTATGAATGTGATATCTATTCATTGCAGAAAAGAATTAGATCAATATCAAATTGTTCTTTTTAAAATTATATATATGTTATAAATTGCATATAATTTGTTTTCCATTACTGCTATTTATGTTTGATCTTTTCTCCATACGTTTCACCACTCTTAGTTGTTTCTGTGTTTGCCAATCTGTTAGGCCAATGACCCTCCTCGTATTTTTCTCCATTTCTGTGATGCTAGTGACGTTAAGCATCTTTTCTATGCTTTTTGTCACTGGTACATTTTTCAGTGAGTTACTTGTTTGTATACTTTGTCCTTTTCCTAATGTGTTGTTTGTTCAGTTAGTACTGATGTTAAGCCTTCATTACTCTCTTGAAAATATTTTCTCAATGTATGTTATTTGTTCTTTATGTTTATAGTGTCTTTGCATACAGAAAGTTTTTATGTAGAGGAATCTACCAGTGATTTTCTTTATGATATTTGGGATTTTGTGATTTATTTAGGAAGATCTCCTCCATCATAAGATTATAAAAGTATTCTTTTATTTTTCCCTCTGGTGCTTTTATAGTCTTTTTAAAAAGTTTGTATACTCAATCTAGCTTTTATTTATTCGTTGTATAATGCAGGGGTAAAATCATTAGTTAAAACCACCTAACTGCATTTTCTATGCATCCTAGAGAAAGAAGGAAGCTATGCTCTTTCATCCATGTAAGAGATAGTGGTGAGAACTCTATGAGAGAGCAAAGGATGTTATCCAACAAAGATCATGCACTCTAGTGGGAAGGCTATTTTGGCAACCATGTGATCCAAATTTTCTAAAATGGTCCTGATTTGCTATATTCTTTCTTACTGACACATAGTTACCACCCAGCTTTCAGAAATTGTGGTCACAATGGAGCTAATACAGCTAATAAGGTTGTCCATAAGCCCATAAAAGAGGACAAACCAGGCACCACATGAAATACATTGAATTGTATGAATTCAGAGGAGCAAGGGGCACTTCTGCCTGGGAAGAGAACGTTTGAACTGGACCTTGAAGCCAAATTAGTTAATAAATTTTGATAGACCAAGTTGGAAGGGAAGGTCCTTCCAGGCTGAGAGGGAACACAGGAGCAAAGGCAGAGAAACACAGGTTGTGTTTCTTGAACCACGCCCGTTGCCATATAGGCAAGTAGTGCAGGTGAAGTTAGCTAGGAGTTTGAGGCTGGAGAGTAGAAAGCTTTGAACGCCAGGGTAACGAATTTGTGCTTTATTTTTTATGTAACGGATCACCACTGAAACCTTTTTTAAAACAGCTTTATTAAGGTATAATTCACATGCCATACAATTCACCCATACAAAGTGTATAATTCCATAGTTTTTAGTTTATTCACAGATAGGGGCAACCATCATCATGATCAATATTGTAACATTTTTATTACCTCAAAAAGAAACCTTATACCCTTTACCTGTCACCTCCCTAAGCCCCCATGTCCATCCCAGCCCTAAGCAATCACTAATCTATTTTCTGCCCCTATAGATTTCCATGTCTTAGATATTTTATATGAATAGAATCATATAATATGTGGCTTTTGTGACTGGCTTCTTTCGTTGGCATGATATTACCTATAAAGCCTTGAGCTACAGAATTCTCTAATCAAACTGGCTCTTTAGAGAGAACGTTCTAAATTCAGGATGGTAGAAGAGGCCTGGGAGAACAGGGAGAGCCTTTATGAGGCCAGTAAGTAGCTGTGATAGGGTCATATCAGTGCTTAGTAAGCAAGTTTTTGGCTGCAAGTAAGAAAATACTGAACTATAAATGCCTTAAATAACAGTGACATATTATCCAACAGGGAATCTGGAGGTGGGTAGTTCTTGAGTTGGTTCCTGGCTTACCAATGTTGCCAAGGACCCAGCTCTTCCATCTTTCTCTCTACCATCTTAGTGTACTGATTTTTACACTCTGACTTTTCCCCTCTTTGTGGCAAGACGCTGCTGCTCTTCCAAGAATCACCTCTTCATACAACTGCTTATAAAAACGTGCATCTCTGTTTTTTGAGGGAGCAAATTTTTTCTAGTGCCCTACCCAACAGACTTCCCATCATGCGCCATTGGCCAAGGATCACATCACACAGCCATGCCTTAGCTGCAAAGTAGGCTGAGAAGGTACATATCAGCCCTGGTCAGTCCCTGTGGTGGGTGGTGAGCTCTGTCAACAAGCAGGAAGGGAGGGGGGTGGCTATTGGGTGGGAAAACAAGTATTTCCTACAAGAGCCAAAGAAGACCCAGGATAGTATAATATCCTTAGTCCAACAAAGGACAGTCTTTCCTAAAGATGAGAGTGGTCAGCAGGGTCAAATGGCACATTGAGGATAAGGATGATGGTGATGGGCCGGGTGCGGTGGCTCATGCCTATAATCCTAGCACTTGGGGTGGCTGAGGCTGGAGGATCATTTGAGCTCAGGAGTTCAAGACCAGCCTGAGCAAGAGCAAGACCCCACTTCTACTAAAAAAAAAAAAAAAAAAATAGACATTGGCTGGACAACTAAAAATATACAGAAAAAATTAGCCGGGCATGGTGGTCCCAACGACTCAAGAGGCTGAGGCAGTATCATTACTCGAGCCCAGGAGTCTGAGGTTGCTGTGAGCTAGACTGATGCCACGGCACTCCAGCCTGGACAACAGAGTGAGACTCTGTCTCAAAAAAAAAAAAAAAGAAGGATGGTGATCGAGAAAATGGCGATGGAATTGGTCATTAGAAGGTTACTGGTAACCTGCAATTGCTACATTCCAGTAATGAGGAGGAAGAACAATGGCAGATTACAGAGCTCTGAGAAGAAAAGGGATGATTGGTGAAAAGGTATAGGAACTTTTAGAACAGGAAGCAGGAGAGAAATTGGGCAACAGAATCAAATGAAAGGTGTTTTTCAAGATGGAAAGACTCTTGTAGGTAGCAAGATAGTTTACTGAGACACTAATTTAACAGTTTTTGCTCTCACTATCATAGGTCATAATTATGGAGATTTAAATAGTGGAGTTAAAAGAAATAAAATACTAAAAATATATTTCAAATATAGGAGTATTATTTGTTTAACATTAAAAGGTAAAAGAGATCCTCTTAGGCAAGACAGGAAACCTAGAAGCTATAAAGGAAAGTGTTTGGCTACATACAAATTTAAATGTGTTCCATATTTAAATATATACTACACACAAAGTTAAAAGGCTAATGATAAAGTCGAGAAAAGTATATATTTGCAACCTATGTCTCATATGTGCCTAAATATGCCTAATATAATACAAAGAGCACCTATGAATTGACAAGAAAAAGACAAATCAACAGAAAAATAGGGACATAGAAAGACAATTTGCAAAAAAATACAAATGGTCAATAAACTTACAAAAACTTATTCAAACTTATCCATAATACTAACACTTATATAGTGCTCATTATAATCCAGGGATTTTTCTTAGAGTTTTACATATATTATTAATAACTCATTTAATCCTCACAGCAACCCTATGAGGTAGGTATTTTAATTTTTTATTTTTTTTGAAGTTTGACATTTGAACATTTATTTGCCAAATCCTTATATACTCAGTCTTCATGATAATCTGGTGAGAATCCACAAGCATAGCTTATGCTTCAGTTGATGACTTCCCTAAGCCACATGTGATTTCTGTTTTAAAAGAAATCCACAACCTTTTAAGTTATTACACTTGGACTATGCCTTAGATTTCAAAGCATTCCCTGTTCATTACGGATTCTCACCTTAACCACACAACACAGGATATTTGGAGCTTATGTTACTGCTGTTCTCTTACCTGTTTTAGTTTTTTTTTAATTTTTTAAATTTCAACATATTATGGGAGCACAAATGTTTAGGTTACATATATTGCCTTTGCCCCACTCGAGTCAGAGCTTCAAGTGTGTCCATCCCCCAGACAGTGCACATTGCACCCATTAGGTGTGTATATACCCATCCCCTCCTCCTCCTTCCCACCTGGCCAACACCCAATGAATGTTATTACAATATGTGCATTTAAGTGTTGATCAGTTAAAACCAATTTGATGGTGAGTACATGTGGTGCTTATTTTTCCATTCTTGTGATACTTCACTTAGTAGACTGGGTTCCAGCTCTATCTAGGATAATATAAGAGGCGCTAGATCACCATTGTTTTTTTGTGGCTGAGTAGAACTCCATGGTGTACATATACCACATTTTATTAATCCACTCATGTATTGATGGGCACTTGGGTTGTTTCCACATCTTTGCAATGGTGAATTGTGCTGCTGTAAAGATTTGAGTGCAGATGTCTTCTTTATAGAATGTCTTTTTTTCCCTTTGGGTAGATGTCCAGTAATGGGATTGCTGGATCAAATGGTAGTTCTACTTGTCATTCTTTGAGGTATCTCCATATTGCTTTCCACAGAGGTTGTACTAGTTTGCAGTCCAGAAGTAGGTATTTTTATTATCTCTTTTTGTCAGATGTGAGAAATATCTTAAGACTCTTAACCAAGGAAATACAACCACTAAGTGGCAGACTTGGACTCAAATGCAAGCATTTTGACTTCAGAGTCTACACTCTTAACCACTAAGAATCAGGAAAATACAAATTAAAAGCAAAAGTGAGATGCCAATTTTTACCCATCAGATTGGTAAAATTTAAAGAGTGATAACATCCAGTGATGTCAAAAGCATGGAGGAATCTTCAATCTCATACATTGCTGGTATGAGATTGAAACAAGTATGATTTGCTTCACCTTTTTTGAAAACTATCTGAAAATATCTATTAAAATTAAAAATATATAAAAAAATTTGAGCCAGCAATCTCACTTTGGACAGCCTATTCTACAAAAATAAAAGTATGAAAGTATAAGGATATTTATTGCAGCAATGCTTTAATAGCAAAACAATTTTTTTTAAACTTCTGGGGAGAAAACCTGTTTCTTCATCAGTAGGGAATGATGAAGCTTATGATCAGCATATGATCAGCCATACTAAGAATGAATTAGATCACTCTTTTCCAAACTTTAATCAGTCTTATACCATTAAAACATTTTTATTTGAGTTGTCTCAGTTTTTTACGTAAATTTGTCATAAAATTAATTTTTAACCCCCCCTGCAGTCAATAGAAAATCAATATTACTTCCTATAAATAGAAATGATCCTTAATAATAAATACAAAGACAACAAAAGAATGTTACTAATTTCTAGTTAAACAGCAGAGCCTACAGAAGATTCTGATCCTGAGCCAAGCTCTCTACAAAAGGGTGAAATCTCGTGTCAGAGAGGGATTAGAGACACACACCACTTGATCCAGAGTCCTCTAATGCCTGTCACAGGCCATCTTAGCTCCCGGGAGCCCACAGTACTGAGCAGCCCAGACTTCTGGAAACACGCAAAAGATCGTTATCTTTGATCTGAAGAGGCATCCAGTTTACTGATAAAAAACCGTAATGTATGTTGTTGAATCCAACTTTAGTATGACAAGCAAAGTGAAAAGAATCCCCTGTAAGTGCATTCACGCTGTTTTAGTGCACACATGGGATGAACATCTTAAGTTTAGCCATCGGAAATTGCCGTTTTTCTAAATCAAAAAAGGCCTAAAATTGGCATTTTGATATAGTTCAACCTAATAAATCACCGAGGATGTGAACATTGATTATAGGAAGGGTGAGGGGATAAAAAATCTCTAAGTCTTTTATTATATTGTTCTCATTTATGAGTATGTGTTACTTTTGGATCTCTAACAATTCTAATGCAATTTTTTAAAAAGGAATCCAAAGACAGCACTTAGCCTGAGCTGTTAAAAGCTGTGAATAAGCAGCCAGTCCCTGAGTAAGTCACACTATTTTTGCCATCTGGGGTTTCCTCCCCTCAGCGCTATTGGCGTATTAGGCCAGGTATTTCTTTGCTGTGGAGGCCGTCCTGTGTACTGGAGGATGTTTATTGGCATCCCTGGCTTCTACCCACTGATGCCAGTAGCACTTTCCCAAAATGACAACCAAAAATGTCTCCAGATGTTGCCAAATTGTCCCTGGCCGGGGCAAAATCAGCCCTGGTTAAGAACCAGTGCTCTTGTCCTCAATTTCTCATCACTAAAGGGAGACATACAACCAAATGCTTTCAGGCTCCCTTGAAGTACCAAATTCTCTGACTGCATCAATATTGAATCTACAAATGTGTTTTCCAGAAGCTGTTTTCTTGCAGGGCCACTAGAGGGGACACTCTACTACACAAAGGCCAAAAACAGAGCACTCGGAACTTTGTTTTCCTCTTTCTTTGCCGTGTTTCTGTTTCTGACAGTCCCAGGCTTAAATAAATAGTCTTTGATGTTGAGAGTGATAACCCTTAACCATGAGGCACGAAGAGCTATTTGTCTTGTGCTTTGTGCCATAAAAGTCAGTGTTTTCAGATATGGGCGGGGGGAGGAGGGAGAGCAAAATGTTCTCTGCTTTTTAAACATTCTTCATAAGGCAGTCAGATGAATCATGCCTCTAAAAAAAGACACACATTTCCACGAGGGGAGCCTGTGGGACAACCAGGCTGGAAAGTGAAAAATCCAGTTGTCTTCCTGGTCCTGCCACTTCCAGGCTGTGTGATGTTAGCCAAGTCTCTTAACCTCTCTGTTACATATATAATAAAGCTGAGGCTGAGAAGTTAAGCAACTTGCTGAAGGTCATATAGTGTGTTAAGAGGTCAAGCAAGGGCTTGGATCTGACCCATCAACTTTGAGGGATAGTTACGAGGACCAAATGAGATGGAATACATGAAAGAGTCATGAAAAATAGAAAACCCCATACAAGTTCACGGTATGGATTTGCAGATACTATGGGAGCGAGAGAAGGAGATGGCTGAGAGGTGGTATATGGGGTAGGTCCACACTGCTAGTGGAAGATATTCCTTCTCCAAGTGTTATAAATTACAGGAAAGGGCCTCAATGCCCCTGAATCCTTCACTACTGATGAAACTTTACCCCTGGAACTTACGGTTTTGATCCCTATCACAATGGACAGGAGGGTGACACTTGGAGGATGTTACTTTATGCTCACATGAGTGGTTTAAACACCTTAATGAAAGTGAAGGATCTACTCCAACACTATTTTTCAACATTTTTTAAAACCCTGAGCCACCATAGAACATATGTTTCAGAGAGAAACCCAGCTCACATACGTATTATAAAACTGAAACAAAAGTCTTACTTATAATGTACTTGGATATTTTCTATTCTGTCACTTGAAACCAATGCCAGCCCACTAAATAATGAGTCCTGACGTGCAGTTTTAAAAGCACTGTGTGGGAAGGTTTTGTGAAGGAGAGGAGGGAACATGGAGTCTGGAACACGAGATCGGGACAGGAGGCAGGAGATACGGCTCCAAACATTACCCAGGGAGCCCCAAAGATGAACTTTTTACAATTTTCCGGGGTGCTGATTCTCTGAGGCATGATTTAGGAGGAAGAAATTGAAATTTCCAAAATTCGCTTAAATGAGTGGGGATGGGCCATAAGGTAGCAGCCTCTACGCTGGGTTCTTAGAGGTCATGATATAAACCCCAAACCATTAACATAATATATGATGGTATAAAGTAACTACTGCAAAAAAATTTAAATCCAACATTTATTGAGCCCTTAGTGGATATCAGACATTATACTAAGCACTTTACCCTGAGTGATGGGACATAAATTAAGTCTGAGTGTTCTCTGATTTTCTTCTCTTCCTGCCCACTAACAAGAGTTCTGGCTGCACCCATCCACCTTCTTCTTCTGCCCCTCAGAAGGCGAAACTGGACAGAGGCAGAAGGACCAGAGAAACACTGGTTAGGACTGGAGAAAAAGCTTTGCAGAGAGTCTGAGAGAAAGAAAGGGAGGCAGAAGCTGTGGGATGTAAAGAGCTTGGATAGAAAGAGAAAAGGATGTTAAAAGATATTTCAGGGACTCTATAATGTTTCAGAAGTTCAAGTGTTGAACAGGAGTTAATTTGAAGTTACTTTTGGTGACTGAACTGTGTTTTTTGGACTGTAACCCCACCCGAGACTGGACCATGTGAGTCATGGTGTCAATAGGGTTACATATGCAATATCATATTTAATCTACATGACAAACCCATGAGGTGGTATTATTATTTCCTTTTTTTTTTTTTTCAGATGAAGAAAAGGCAGTTGATACAGTCTAAGTATCCTTAAGGTCATACAGCTAATAAACAGTGAAACCAGCACTGGGACTTAAGTCTTTCAATCACCAAAGCACAAGCTCTTAACAAGTCCATGAGCAAAGATGATTTCCAATGTAAACAATATCAGTTAAGAATAAAATACTTAGAAGTCAGTTTAACAAAATAAGTACAAGTCTTGCACACTGACAATGATAAAACATTGTTGAAAGAAATCAAAGATCTAAAAAACGAGGCTTCCCAGGTTCATGAATCAGAGGATTTAATATTGTTAAGATGGGAATACTCCCCACATTGATCTACAGGTACAATACAACATCTATCAAAATCCCAGCTGGATTTTTTTCAGAACTTGAGAGGCTGATCCTAAAAATCATGTGAAAATACAAGGGATCTAGAATAGCCAAAACAATCTTGAAAAACAAAAAGGTTGGCAGACTCACAGTTCCCAATTTCTAAACTTATTACGAAGCTACCATAATCAAAACAGCATGATACTGGCATAAGAATAGACATCTAGATCAATGGAATAGAATTAAGAGTCCAGAAATAAATACTAATATTTATGGTCAGTTGACTTTTGACAAAGGGGCCAAGACAATTCAGTGAGAGAAAGAATAAACTATTTTTAAAATAAACTTTGTATTTTAGAACAGTTTTAGATATATAGAATTAAAGAAATGGTTCTGGGATAACTGGATAGTCACATGAAAAGACTAAATTTGGATCCCTAACTCATACCATAAACAAAATTAATTTAAAGTATATATCGATTTATATATAAGAACTAAAACTATAAAACTCTTAGAAGAAAACCCAGGTATAAATCTTTATGACCCTGGATTAGATAACGGTTTCTCAAATATGATGCCAAAAGCACAAGTGATAAAAGAGAATATCACTAAATTGGACTTCATCTCAATTAAAAACTTCTGTGCTTCAAATAAGACCATGAAGAAAGTAAAAAGACAACCACAGACAAGTAGATAATATTTGTAAAATATATATCTGATAAGGGACTTGTATCCAGAATATATGAAGAATCCCTACAACTCAAAAATAAAAAGACAATTAACCCAATTTAAAAATGGACAAAGGATTTGATGAGATAGTTCTCCAAAGAAGATATACAAATGGCCAATAAGCTCATGAAAAGACATGCAACATCATTAATCATTTGGGAAATGCAATTCGAAATCGCAGTGAGATACCGTATCACATCCACTGGGATGGCTATAATCAAAAAGACAGACAAATAACAGTGTTGGCAAGGATGTAGAGAAATCAGAACCGTCATAAATTGCTGCTGAGAGTGTAAAATGCTGCAGCACTTTGGAAAACAGTTTGACAGTTCCTCAAAATGTTAAACACAGTTACCGTATCACCCAGCAGTCCCACTCCTTGGTATCTGCCCAAGAGACGTGAAAGTGTAAGTCCACAAAAAACTTGTACATGAATGTTCTTAGCAACATTATTCATAATGGCCAAAAAGTGAAAGCAACTCAAATGTTAATCAACTGATATAGGGATAAACAAAATGTCATATGTTCACACAATGGAATATTATAAAAAGGAAGAAAGTACTGAACTATTCTGTCTTAGTTCATTTTCTGTTGCGTATGACAGAATACTTGAAATTGGGTAATTTATAAAGAAAAGGAATTTATTTCTTACAATTATGGAGGCTGAGAAGTCCAAGGTCGAGGGGCTACATCTGATGAGGGCCTTCTTGGTGGGGACTCTCTGTAGAATCTCCAGGTGGCACAGGGCATCACACGGCGAGGGGCTGAGCATGCTCATGCTAGCTCAGGTCTCTCCTTATAAAGCCACCAGTCCCACTCCTGTGATGACCCATTAATCCATTAATCCATTAACCCACGAGTGGATTAATCACCTCTTAAAGGCCTCACCTCTCCATGCTGCAACACTGGTGATTAAATTTCAGCATGAGTTTTGAAGGGAACAAATATTCAAACTGTAGCATTTTACAATATGGATGAAGCTTGAAAGCACTGTGCTAAGTGAAAGAAGCCAATCCCAAAACGCCATATGTTGTATGATTCCATTTGATGAAATGTCCAGAAGAGGCAGATCTATAGAGACAGAAAGTAGATCAGTGATGAGTAGGGTTAGGGGGAGGGGACAAATGAAGAATGACCGCTAATAGGTACAATGTTTCTTTTGGGGGTGGCAAAAAAGGTTGAAAAATTAGATTACAAATTACACAATTCTGTAAATATCTGTAGAACTGTACCCTTTAAGTGAGTGAATTTTATGGTGTGTAAATTATATCTTTTTTTTTTTTTTTTTTTGAGACAGAGTCCTGCTCTATTGCCCGGGCTAGAGTGCCGTGGCATCAACCTAGCTCACAGCAACCTCAAACTCCTGGGCTTAAGCAATCCTTCTGCCTCAGCCTCCCGAGTCGCTGGGACTACAGGCATGCACCACCATGCCAGCTAATTTTTTCTGTACATATTTTTAGTTGTCCATATAATTTCTTTCTATTTTTAGTAGAGACGGGGTTTGGCTCTTGCTCAGGCTGGTATCCAACTCCTGACCTCAAGCAATCCTCCCGCCTTGGCCTCCCAGAGTGCTAGGATTACAGGCGTGAGCCACCGTGCCCGGCCTGTAAATTATATCTTAATAAACTGTTTTTTTAAAAAAGAGTGAATGAAATGAGAGAAAATGGGTGCAGCAAGTACAGCAGAATCTTCCAAGGAATTCCTTGAGTCCATAAAGATTTTTTTTAAATACCAGCGTATAACTGCATTTGTTACAGCAAAGGAGGAGGTTGCTGCAGACTGGGTAGAGGCTAGAGAAGCATCACTGCACGCACTTCTCCGCACTTCCAAGTGAATGGTTTGCCCATTTCCCTGATTTTATTCTCTCTGTTAGTATCAACCCCAGAGCATGCAATGCAAGGATCTGTCTCACGTAGGCTCACTGATCATTGCTGCTTCTTTCTTTTCTTTTTCTGTTCACATTATCCTGGTCCCACAAGTTAGAGTGAAGAAATAATCAGCCTCTGTTCATCTTATTAGAGAAATAAATACCTGTGTATGTGAAGCAAGCAAGGCCACTAAGCCTTTGGGGAAACAGAGCAGGGAGGTGCCCAGAGGCATTTTCTGTAGAGAGGGAAGGAAAGAATAAACAAGGCTTCTGCCAAAAATGCCTGGAACTTAAAGTGCTTTCCTCAGCCCAAGGTCAGGCTCTGTGTGAACATTGACAGTGAACCTGATCAGTTGTCGCTGCTCCCTTGATTAAAAGCATGTGGCTTTCTGTCTTGTGAAATTCACCTCTGTGAATTCCACCTGCCTAGGGATTCAAGCCCCATGGAACAAGTGTAATTCCTCAGAGTGGCAACTGGCAGAGCTCCCAGGAGCGGGTAACAACTACACAACGTCCCCAGCCATCTGAGGCACAGATTGCCTGGGACAGGCAGAGGGGTCCCTGTGACCAGGCACCCCACCCCACAGTGGAAAGGAAAGGAAAGCTATTAATGTAAGGCACATTATCGAGCAGGCCACCAACAACTCCCAGAGCCCTCCACGAGGAGCTGGAAATTCCTGGCTTTTGTCTTCCTCTTAGAATGAGACATTTACTCTAGGAGAATTGTGGAAAAGTACAAACCACAGAATCATAAACCACAGAGGGAAGGTACCTCCGCAGTCATCCTTATCCTGGGCCCAGACGCCTCATACGCGGATGTTCTCTTCTGGCCACCCCTCCTCACCGTTGCTTGCACACAGCCACTGCCAGGACTCGCACTCAGGCTCAGAACAGCAGCTGATTGCTGGTAGGATGGTGCTAAGAGCAGAAAGTGACGACCACTGTCAGGTCTAGATCTGCTGCCTGTCACTTCCAGCACCAGCATCCCCCCCAGCCCCCCAACCCCCGCCCCACTCTGAAACCACACCGTAGTTCCAACTCCTGTTCTGGCCTGGAGCCTTTGATAGGAGTGCTATCGTGTCTTTCTTCTCTTTAGTTTCCTTGCCTGCCCCAGACTTGCCCCTTTAATTTCACAGGCCCTCATCCATCAGGCCAGGAGGCAGCAAAGACAAGCCCGGACCTTGGCTCCCTGTCAGGTGTCCTGTCCACTGTGGCTCTCGGACTCTGCGTCCACCACACCCACAGGCCTGCAGCCACCGGACCTCCCTGGCTTGTCTTCTGGTTCTAGCTTCTCATCCCCACTTGGACCTGATGACAGACTCGCACTCCTGGCCACTCCGGGAAACCCACCCACTCGCCAGCTCTCAGACCTGGGACTGACACATCAGGAAAGCATGAGGCCTGTGTAACCCAGACAGAACACCCCGATGGCCCACTGTTTGCTTGTAGGATTTGGTTTCAAGTCCCGTCTTTATTCTTGTCCTCCGTCTCCTGGACAGGATGCCCCTGGCCAATATTCCTTCAGTCACTCCTGCCACTCAGCATAGTGGTTAAGAAAACAAGATTTGAGATCAGACAATGCAGGCTCTGTCACTAACTAGCTGTGAGACTTTAAGGAAGTGTCTTAACCTCTCTGAGCATCCACTTTCTCACCTATAGAATTAAAAATAACAATAGTACCTGCCTCATAGCTTTATCGTGATAATACCAATAAATGAAATAATCTTCGTAAAGCACTTAGCACAGAAGCTTCACTCTAAGTTTTTAATATGTGTCATATAGTGTTTTATTTTAAAATGGTCATTCTTTCATTCATCATATACTTACTGAGCCTCATGCCACATCCCCTTTAAAGAGTGGCGCCCTCTTAAATCCAGGAAGAGCTAGCTCATCTTGGCACCCAGCGCAGGCAGCTAAGGCCCGTAGTACAAAGGCAAAGGAGAACAGACACTGGCCACCGGTGCCACCCTGGGACGGTGACCAGAGTGCCTGCCGCCTTTCCACATCTCTTTCAATGCCACTGCGACTCCCTGGGTAAGGTGGGCATCACAAGGAAGAGGGGATATGGCAGAGGGGAAGTGAGAGGTCCCCAGGGAAACACCGCTTCTTCTTCCCTGCTTCTGTCTTTGACAGAGTGTGGCCATGCCTCTGCTATGCAGGAGGGTGATGTCCCTTGGGGAGGCCTTGTTGAATCTGTCTGGGACTGTTCCGGAAGTAGGAAGGGCGGCCGGGGGTGGGGAGGCGGCAGGAATGTTCTCCTGGCCTGCTGCTCAGTGCCGGCCAGTGTGCTGAGAGGAGGGCCTCTGGACATCAAAGGTTCCTTTTGTCCCCTTCCGAGTGGCAGGGCAGCCCGGCCGCTGGCAGTGACTCAGGCCTGGCCCTGACGTCACACACGCCTGGCCACTGGCCTCCCTCTGCAGCCAGGAAACTGGCTGGGGAGTGGCACTCGCAGCTGCAGCAAATCTCAAAATAAAGAGGCAACTGCATTTTTCCTCCTCTCCATCTCCTCACAGCACACCTTTCTTTTCTTCTTCTTCTTTTTTTTTTTTTTTGTTTAAAGCCTCGTGGAAGGTTTTACTTGTAGATCAACTTTCAAAATGTAGGAAGTCAGAATGGGTGACATCATCAGAAAAATATGTGGAGCTGATCTCGACAAGAAGTGAAGAACCCAGAGCAAGAAAGCGGTTGCAACTCCTGAGCCCAGGGAGCTGGCAGCGTCTGGGCTTGAGAGCGGCCGGCGCCTCCGAGTAAGTGAAGGCCCACCTTGGCCCCCTCACTCAGTGCCCTTCGCTTGGGGTGCCATCTTGTTCCCTGACACCTGAGGCCTGGCAGGCCCAGCACAGAGGGGGGGTGGGACTGCATTTAAGAGACCCTGTAAATACAGCCCAAAGGAGATTTGATCTCTCTCGTCTCCATAGGACCAGACAAGAATGCCGAAAAAACCCAAAACAAAACAAAACAAAACAATACAAAAACTAAGGCTGAAACCCTGCGGGAAATGGCCCAACTGGTGCCTTTCCCTGTCAACCCTCTTGTTTTGTCTCCTCTTTCTCCTTCTGCCCAAGTGCTCTATTTCAGACTGCCAGAATGTTTGTTCAGAGTTCTGGACTGTTTGCTTCCTGGATCTTATACTGAGTGATCAGACATAAAAATATTTGCTGTTGCAGGCAAATACGTACCCTGTGCTATCAAATGGCATTTTCACACTTAAGCTGGTGAAAGATGGCAGCCCTGGTAAGAAAGCGTTCACAGCCAAGCTGCCTTTACAGACACGCTTCCGGCCGTTCTGCCGAACGCACCTCCATTGTCTCATTACCCTGTTTACAGAGGGCTTATTTTCATTCCTACTTGTGCCATTGCATTTGGGACAATGTTAAACACAAAGACACATTAGAATGTGTCTGTTTTAACTTTGTCTAAAGACTCATAGGTCTTTGCAAAGCCTATAATTTCACAAGTTCTGGAAGTTCCTACCCAAGAAAGTTAAGTTCCCAAGAGAAAAGTTTTAGCATGTACGTAAGAACTGCACAGCACATAGGCATAGAAATCATACCCTAATTTTCCTGGCTTCTAAAGTCATTTCCTGAGTCAGCATCTAGTCTTTGTATAGCTTACTTAGCAGTGGAGACTTGTTCTTCATAAATTCTATGTTAAAATGATTGAGGGGTGTGTTTTAAAAATATCTTACTTTAAAGGCGGTAGGGAAGTTTGTATTTTACTGGAAACAATGGCAAATACAGTTGTCAACTGAATACACTCTTTGGAAATCAACTATCACACTCTAAAAGATCTGTTTTGTAGTCTTACGTTTTACTTTTTGTTTTAATATAGCAGGTTGTCTTGAAGTGAGCGTCTGCTGTACTGCTGACTCCAAGATCTGAATGCTGTGACCGCTACTTCGGTGAGTGTTATTTGTCCCTAACAGCTATTTAAATTTAAGTTTTCCGATTTACGTTTTTGGTTTGTGGTAAGATTTAAAGAAAGGGCAAAAGGGCATAGAGATGTCTGCACACAATGATAACAGCGGTGTCAACGAAAATATGTATTAGAATAGGCTAATTGCTACAATAGACCCCAGAATGTATAATGGCTCAGACACAATAGGAGTTTATTTCTTTCTTTTTTTTTTTTTTTTTGAGACAGAGTCTCGCTCTGTTGCCCGGCTAGAGTGAGTGCCGTGGCATCAGCCTAGCTCACAGCAACCTCAAACTCCTGGGCTTAAGCGATCCTACTGCCTCAGCCTCCCCAGTAGCTGGGACTACAGGCATGCGCCACCATGCCCGGCTAATTTTTTTTTTCTATATATATTTTTAGTTGGCCAGATAATTTCTTTCTATTTTTAGTAGAGACGAGGTCTCGCTCTTGCTCAGGCTGGTCTCGAACTCCTGAGCTCGAGCGATCCACCCGCCTCAGCCTCCCAGAGTGCTAGGATTACAGGCGTGAGCCACCGCGCCCAGCCAGAAGTTTATTTCTTGTTGACGTAACAAACAGCACGGGTCAGTGGAGCAACTCTCTGTCATGCATTCATTCAGAGACACAGGTTGAGAGAGGCTCTGCCTTTTGCAGCATGTGGTTTTCAAGGTCACCTGGTGGGGGATCGCCACTACTCAGTAGAAGAAGAAAAGGGTGCAAAAAAGTGCACATAGTAGGTTTTGATAGGACATGCCTACAAGTGGTGAGCATTACTTCTACTCACATTCCACTGGCTAAAACTCAGTCACATAACCACAACTAACCACAAGGGAGTCTGGGAAATGCAGTCCCTGGTGGGATATCCACTTCCCAGTGACAACTTTGGAGAGTTTCTGGAAAAGAGGTCGTTCTCTCTGGTGCAATATAGAAAGGAACTTGGAGATGCTCAAGGACTTATCCTTGTTGCAGAGAAATAGTGGGAGAAGCAAAAATTATCCAATATTTAGAATTCCCTGACGCTCTTAGGTAACATATGGCCATGTGGGCAAGAAGCAGTGGCTAAGGTTTCTCAAGACACCTCTATCTAATATGACCCTGAGCCTTTATGTGAGCACTGCCATGCTGCCAGTGGTCAGTGAACCAGGGAGGACATTCTTCTTGTTTTTCCTTTCAATGTCCTCTCAGTCTAGGACGGTTCTGGCTCTGTCTCCTGTTCCTGCATCTAGTCATACCAGTTGGAATTGTCCAGCAGAATTCTGCTCCCCAACCGTGAGCCCCAGTGGTCCGCAGGAAAGCTCGTGGCTTCCTTAGCTCATAGTTGCGTCTGCTCCTGGGGCTTTGGAAAGCTACCCTACCCAATCTGCTCCAGGTCTCAGGACACTTACTTAATCAGGGGGAAAATTCCCTGACTAAGGTGAGCCCTTCAAACCAAGTTATTAGAGAAACATTTAAAAGTAGACTTAAAAGGCTCAGGCTGGGGATATTAATGCTACCCCCAAGGATTTGATATGTAAGTCTAGCTTTTCCTTTTCAAAACACTTACTGAAATAATGAATGGTAAAGTTATAAGCCCTGTTTGGAGAACCCTTAACTAGTTTCATATTTTATGTAGCCTTTTACCATTGTTGGTCTTGGTACAGTATTCTCCTTGCTGGTAAATACCAGAAACCATATGACGGATGCCTTATGATGCCCCTAGTTTAAAGGCTTCCAATGAAAATGGGCTAGAGTCTTTGCCTGAGCTGCCTGCTACCTAGTTCTCTAGTTTTGTGGTCAACATCTGGCTAACCACTCTGGTTCCTGATTGAATTTTCCCTTGGACTTGACATTTCTGACACCCACATTCACACCCTGATGAGTACGCATTGTCCATTGTTCCCCAAGGCCCGTTATCAGCCCATTTGACGCAGACTCTCTGATCTCTGACAGAGCCTGATGCCCGGCCTACTCTCTGCCAGTGCTGCCTGGCCTCTGCCCAGTCTCCTCACATCAGGAATAGGCTGACAAAGAGAGGGACAGGCTAACAAGTTGATTCGTTGCAAAAAATACTCCAACCTTTGAAAGTCTATTTTCCTGGGTTGTAGGGAACTAAAAGCGTCTGCCGAGCTGGGAGCTATCTGGGCTAGCGCAGTAAGCTAAAGATGAGACCAGGTGGAATGGGGGAATACAGTGCCTGCTAGAAGGGTGCAGCCAAAGGAGTAAGTTGAGAACAAGTACCAGGTTTCAAAAGCTGGAACCAAATGAGGACGATCTGTTGCTGGAAGCCCCAGCCTAACAGAGTCTGCCAGGAAGGGCAGAGCCAAAGGTCACAGTCAAGGAGGAAAAATATCAGGGTCCATTCATTTGGGAAACTGGCTAATCACAGCTTGTTAATTTCAACTACCATCTATCTGATTATGACTCCTCAAAGCACTAAGTATGCAGGAGTTGACATATGAGTGGTGTTAGGGTTGGGGGAGGGGGGCCCACCTCCTGATTTCTAATCTCCAGTGCACAGTATGGCA
This sequence comes from Lemur catta, assembly GCF_020740605.2. Classification (NCBI taxonomy): domain Eukaryota; kingdom Metazoa; phylum Chordata; class Mammalia; order Primates; family Lemuridae; genus Lemur; species Lemur catta. The sequence continues at coordinate 173,254,221 of NC_059128.1, forward strand.
GAGACAGGTGTGTGACCACGAAACCAGGTAACCAGAATTTCACTACTGTCGACACTTGGTGTGTGAAAGAAAGCCACAGATCCCCTTGGCCATTTGACAGTGTTAGTACAGCATGCTGGGTGACCTCTCAGACAACCAGCAAAGCAGGTTTATGTGCAAATACACATTTCATAACTATTTTGATATTTGACATTTCCCAGAAAAGCATCAAGTAGACATCACGGGAAAAGTTAGACTTTCTTGAGCTTCCTTAACCTTAATTTTGTATTTTATTGTTTTTTTCAATTTTAATTACACATAAGAGGTATGATTCAAATTTGAGGCACCATAATCTTTTCATAGCTGTCATTTAAAGATCTTAGCCTGGTCTTGTTGATCCATGAGGAGCAGACGTGGATTGAGCACGGCAGCCTCACATAGGCAGCAACTAGACCTGGTGGTTATTTTAACCCCAGAGGTTTTATAATTGTCATAGTATAGAAGTACGTAATTGTCATAGTACACAATTGTTATAATACAGAAGTGCAAGCTTCTTTCTCCCCGTGGGTCAGCATTGTAAACGTTCTGTTACTCCTTTTAGAAGGTTTTGCAAAAAAGACCACATCACAATTACTAAGCTAAGAATTCATAGTAATAGGGCTTCATAATTTCTCATGCTGAAATCCCCTAATTTCTTGTCAAGAACTAGCTTGGAAAACACCACACTGAAGACGTCAGGGTTTTGTTTTTAACTCAAGCAGCCTCTGGTTTTCATCAGAACTTTAAAGCTTCCTCCCACCTCCAAAATGGTGTTTTAAAAAATGTAATGCTGAGACTCTGTCAGAATAAGTAAGGTTATAAGTGCAAAATGATTTGGGCAACTTAGGAAAGTGCATGTCACGTCAAAGTGTTGATAAAAATAATTATCATAATTATGGTCAGTATTGGTATTTTGACTTTTGATATTGCTATTAAGTATCGTTATTTTAAAATTTTTTGTCTTTCTAAATTGACTTTCATATGGGATCCTTTGCACCACTTCTAACTAGCCAAAGCATGTGGTGTAAAGATTTTGAAGCCATTTGGAAAGGTTTGATTCTAGGCCTGAGGTCTAACTGAGAGACTTCTAATATCATTCAGAGAGATTTTGACCTCGGATTTGCTGAAATCTTTGAGGGAGGATGGATAGGTCAACTCTCTGCCAAAAGAAGATGATCCTGGCATTCGATGGGACTTCTGGTGCATTGGGACAAGGAAACTTGGAAACCATCCACAGGAGCATTGACCCTGGGTGTTGCTTCCCAAGCCAGAGTAGAGCCCTCACCTTGTCCAAAAGCCTCTAGTCATGAGAGCAGTCTGCTTAGTGTTATGGGGTGGGCTGGGGGTAAGAGGTTATACTGAGGCAACAATCACGAGCTCCATCCAAGAACAATAAAAATGATGTCATTTAAACTAACTGAAAACTGTCTTTCATATCCCAGACCCTACAGGCTGTCATCCTCAACTGTAATAGGAAAATAGTATCTAGTGAAAAGGACTTTCTCATTGACCCAAATGCCTTGGCATCAATTATACCAAGGTATCTCACAACGTAGCTTAAAATTAACCTCAGACACAGGACTCTGTCTATGGTCTGACTTCTCTGGCAGCAGCCAGGCTGTGGCTGGCCTGGACTTTTAAGAGACTTCTCTTCCCTCTGTTTCATTCTATATGAAGCAAATTCCTTTCTTTTATTTTTAAAAATTTATCATAATTTTTTTCAAATAAGAGCCATACCTAGTCACTGTACAAAATCTGGAAAATACAAAAAAAAATCAAGAAGAAAGTAAAATTCACCAGTAAGCCAACAACTGAGCCACAATTGAGTATTAACATTTTGATGTATTTCTTTTCAATTTTGCCTATATATTCTTTTCGTCTTTTAAAAATTGTTGAGATGGTATTTTATATGTTTTTTTGGCCCCATTTATCATTATGGTGTAAACATTTTACCAAGTCACTAAATGGTCTTTGAAAACATGATTTAAAAAAAAAAAAAAGACAGGATCTTGCGCGGTAGCCCAGGCTGGGGTGCAGTGGTGCTGGATCATAGCTCACTGCAGCCTTGAATTCCTTGGCTCAAGCAATCCTTCCACCTGAGCCTCCTGAGTAGCTGGGACTACAGGTGCACACAAACACACCTACCTAAATTTTTTTTTCTTTTTTTCATAGAGATAAGGTCTCACTATGTTGCCTAGGCTGGTCTCTAATTCCTGGTCTCAAGTGATCCACCTGCCTTGGCCTCCCAAAGTGCTGGGATTAGAAACCTGAACCACTGTGCCTGGCCTATCCATTTTTTTTAAATGCACATTTTGATTGCCCTTAGTGTTCTACTGTTAAATATGTAAATATTCTTGTAGTTAAATCTTTGTGGACATCTTAGGGAAAATTCCTAGAAATTGAATCACTAGGTCAAATGACCTATTTTTAAAGTTCCTAATGCATATTGGTGAATTAACCTCTAGAAATTTACCAGTGTATATTTAAAACCCTTGGTCCCCTTCAGTTTCTCATATTAAAATCCATGCTTCTAGGCCTCAATGGCATCAGAACCTCTGAGGAGGAGGACCAGGAATATGCATTTTAATCGACCCTCCCAATGCTTATGCACATTAAAACAGGAGAACCGTTGACATGCTGCATTCAGTTCAATAAATGCTGAACTTGGCAAACACTTAGTAGACAGAAAAAAGTTATGGAACTCTGAGCTAGTCTACTTAAAGCAGAATTTAACTTAAAGCTTCTTTTTGGTTTCTGAATTTTAGATTTCCCTTAGCTATGGTATGGTATAGTAAAAAAATATATTAGCTAGGGAATCAGGAATGCTTATTGTAAATTTGAGATCACTGAGGCCCAGAATGATTCATTTACTTCCTAGTGGTCACCCAGAGATTTAATGACAAAGGCTGAACTAGACAGAGGGCCCAGAACCACCCAATCTCTGGGTAATAGACGAAAGGCACCAACAAGAAGATTGACTCCTGAAGTCACCCTCTGCCTCAGTCAGGAAGCTTTTATCTGCCTTCTGAGGGGCAGGACCATATCTCAGGACACGTGACGGCAGCCCAGACCCAGCGAGGGGTGCAGGTGCCCATATTGGTCAGCTGATGAGGCCAGGCCACTGTGTGCCCTGAGCCCTGAGGTGGTGGCACTGAAGTCTGGCCCAGGAGGGCTCAGGGCAGCCATAAGGAGTACGTCCACAAGGTCCCTGCCATGACAGCAGAGTAGGAGGTGGGGTCTAGAGTCAGAACCCGGACAGCAACGCAGGGCCAGGGCAAGTGCCAGACTGAAGTATGTGGGCAAATTTTAGGTCAAAGCTGGCACGATTTGAAAATAAGGCAAAGCAAGAGCTAGAGGAGAGCTGCAGCAGATTCAACCTCAAGGGTGAGCCCCACTGTACATCAGGGGAGGTTCTTGCCCCAGGCTGTGCCTACCTTTTAAAGTCCGAAAGGTGCTGTGTGCAGGACTGCCTTCCAATGGCAAGTAAGTAGGAGCAACAGGCCAGGAAGAAGGGACTTGAACATGGGCATTTTTTAAAAGATGGAAAAAACAATCATAGCAGAGAACATAGTGATCAAACAGACAATTTTTTAAAATTCTCACCATTTTCTACAAGGAAGTGTGACTATCCATCTTGCCTGCATAACCTTGCTAAGCCCATCAGACTACTCCTGCTGGCCACCTGACAGTATCTGGCTGCACGTGCTTCCTCTCATTCTACCACCTTCCCCTCTGGAGAGCCACCAGCTCGTCCCTGGACTTTGGAGTTCTGCCTCCACAGACCGCTCTGCTCCCTACCGTCCCCAGTTCATGTTCAGCCTCTATAAACTACCATTTAGGTTCCGCCTTGCTTAGGTCCATGTTGATCCCCTACAATGGCACCTGGTAAAGCACAAGAGCCAGAACCCAATGAGGCACCTCAGCTGTACCCGTCCTACATGCTTAGACACCAGGGAATTTGCCTGTGACTGCCAAGCTTCACTGCTTTGGCGCATGATTCCATTATCCCATGGCTGTCCCCACGGGGGATCGCCACTGTCCTGATTCTTAGCCTCCTGGTCCAGACTCGTGGATCCAGGGTTGTGATGAGTATGGATCCTGGCAATGTCTACAACCTCCCTTTAATCAGAAGTACAACAGATAGAGGGTGACTTTCCAAGAAAGGCTGGGGAGTTCAAGTTCTCACTATAATATTTGCCCATTACAAGGCCCATAGCCCTGTCATGACCTCCTTGCCTGAGCTACCTTCTGATACTTGAATGAAGTTCCAGTTGCTCACAGGACCTGGATCCCTGAGCCAGGAAGGTCTATGTGGTAGTGACAGCAGTGCCTCCAGACCAAACCCCCAGGAGATAGACATAGGAGTTCTATGACATCCAGACAAAGTGTCCACATGTGCTGGAGAGTCTTGAGTGGTCACAGAGTAGGAAATGCAAGGGTAGAAAGCGTTCAGTGAGTCCCACGATTTGATAAGTGCTACTGGTAGTCCCACCCTTACCTATCTATGTTAGCTCCATCTCCCACCTCCTCTCACACTACACTAATAATGAACTCCCTTCAGGAATAGAAAGCACTCACACAGTCTCTGGCCAAAGCTTCAGGAGGACCCTGGCACAAGCACACTCTGTCCCTGTCGTATCACATGGCTGTCATATCACCTCCTCTACCCCATAAGCGCACATGCTGCTGGCATCACGTCTGCCTGCTGGACCAAGAGGCACTGCCTCAGAGACGCTCAGCGTCCCCGGGTGGTGATGTCTCACCCCTGCAATCAGAAGCAACTGTGCAAATCTGAAGGCCCATCCAATATGCAGAGAAACCACCCCATTTTTCGTCATCTAAATGCCAGACAGTCCGAACTGCTGTGTAGACAGCTGCCAGGAAAGCTGGAACAGTGAGTGACATCTGAGGCCACTCCAGCCAAGCTCTGAAGGCCCCAAACTTACTGCTGTCTTGACTGTAGACCATCAAGAGGAACCCACATCTATTAGAATGGCTAAAATAAAAACTACTGATGTTACCACATGGTGGCGAGGATGTAGGAAAAGTGGACCTCTCGTACGTTGCCAGTGGGAATGCATTACAGTTGTACAGCCACTCCCAGAAACAGTTTGTCAGTTTCTTATAAAGTTAAACATATCCTTACCATAGGATCTACCAATACCATTCCTGGGTATTTGCACAAGAGAAATGAAAACTTTTAGGTTCGCACAATCATCTTTACATGAATATTCATAGCAGCTTTATTTGTGATAGCTAAAAACTGGAAACTAGCCAGTGTTCCCAAGTGAGTGCATGGGTAAGTGTGGCACACCCACACTTTGGAATATTATTCAGTGATGAAAAGGCACACACTGTTTATGTGCAATATGAATGGATCACAAGGGCATCGTGCTGGGTGAAAGAAACCCAATCTCAGAGGGTTACATAGTGTAGGACTCCATTTCTAGAATATTCTCAAAGTGACAGAATTACAGTGATAGAGACCAGTGGTTGCCAGGGGCTAGGGTTGGGGGTGGGTGTGACTCTGGAGGCAGCACAGGGGATGGTGGTGGTGGAGTAGTTTTCATCCTGACTGATGGTGATTACCCCAATCTACACATGTGATAGCATTTCACAGAATATTGACACACACATGTAAAAACTGGTGAAATTACATAAGATCTGTACCTCAGTGTACCAGTGTCCATTTTTTGGTTTAGACAATGTACTATAGTTATGTAAGATATCACTAGGAGAAGCTGAATAAAGTGTATACTTTACTATTTTTATAACTTCTTGTAAATCGTATGCTGTTTCCAAAAAAAAAGTCATTACAACTTTTTGAAAGTTTTTAAAAATAAATTTTAGAAGAGGAAGTTTCCCACCTCCAGGCAGCGGTATTCATCCTCTGGTCTGTTCTATGAGCAACTCCTTTTGTTTATTTTGCCACCTTCTAATTTGTGGTTCAGCCTGTGCAGCGTCCTGATGGCTTTGGCTTCACCCTCTGCTTTTCAGACACAGCCCATCTTCCAATTGAATCAAAGCTCAAGTATTCCAGCACTGAGTGTGAAATGCCCCCTGTGCCCCTCCCTGAGACTGTAACTTCAAAGCTAGGTGAAGACTCCAAGATCTAAGAAATGATCTCACGGTGAATATCGAGGACAAATCATCCTTCTCGCCCCTGCACAGCAATTTCTTTTCTGGAATGGCTCTTTGTCTGCTCTGCTCTTCATACAGATTATTCTCTTCACCTTCACCAAATGGCCCCTCCTTTAATGGAAGGAGATTAACCCTTCTGTGCCCCCTTTCAGTCTCATTCAGCTGAGGGCTTTCTTTTAACAGCGTTGCTGTCTCTGGGCCTTGTGCCACAGCGGAATGCTGCAGAGTGGGATGGCTGCCTTCTCTTTAAAGCTTTTACGCCTCTGTCAAACACCTTTTCTGCCAGACTTGGCCCTGGGAAGACAGTTTTCAAATTAAATTCATCGTGAGCTGCCTGGGTTTGCAGTATGGAATTGCACAAGGCCATGGGCATTTAGGTCAGGGGGGAGGTGCTGTGCTCACTACCTGCAGAGTGGAATCCCAGCTTTATTTCCTCCCCTGCTCTGCAGAGGGGTCCCCAGCATCACCTAAGATTGAGGTTGAGCATTTGGGCTGTAGCCAATGTGGCATCCTGTCCGGATGTGACAATACACTCACATATAAGCCACTATCCCCCCACCTACCAGGGCTGGTCTCGGCCCCCAATTTCCTGCCTTGCCTTATTTATTTGGGGGACTCATCTCAAGAGACCATGGTGAGAGGGATGGAGGTGTCCATTTCTCAGGCCTGTCTGTGCATTGGTGATCAGGACCGTGTGCCAGAAAGGTGACAATTTGAATCGTTGACTTTTCATAGTTGTTGAATCTCATAGTTTTGCACCTTTTGGTTTCAAAACCATACTGAACAATGGAAAATGAAACCTGCAACTTATTTTTAGCTGTTCTTGCTAACTCATGAGATTTTTCTTTGCAAACCAAATAGGATAAAAGCTACTTCAGCAGGCTAAACTTAGTCTGATTGACTTAATATAGCAATCAAGGCTCATACTTCTCAAGTGACACTCAGTTCCAGGTGATGTTTTGGCCAACATTTACTGTTTTGCTTAAAATTATATTTAGTTGAGCTTTTTCTTTAAAAATGTTAAAGTATATTATAATATTTTCTTCTGAGAGGAATTGGGAAACGTTATAAACCTCCTATACTAGCATCTATTCATTAATTCACTTAATCTATAACTATTTATTATCTATTTAAGTGACATCTTGGACATTTTTTTAAGAAAATTGAGCCAGTGTATTGAATTACAAAGCAGAATACTAGAAATTAAGGAATATGGCTTCTATCCTGGTTGCTGGGGTCTTCAGATATGACACTGTCTTTGAACCTGATTTTCTTTTCCCTTAAAGAAAGCATTTAGATGGCCTTTTTTTTTTTTTTTTTTTCTTGAGACAGAGTCTCATTCTGTTGCCCAGGCTAGCGTGCAGTGATGTCAGTCATCATAGCTCACTGCAACCTTGAACTCCTGGGCTCAAGCAACGCTCCTGCTTCAGCCTCCTGAGTAGCTGGGACTACAGGTTCGTGCCACCACGCTTGGCTGATTTTTCTAATTTTTGTAGACACAGGGTCTCACTATGTTGCTCAGGCTGGTCTCAAACTCCTGACCTCAAGTGATCCTCCAGCCTCAGCCTCCCAAAGTGCTAGATGGCATTTTCTAAAGCATCTTCCCCATCCTATAATTCTATGAAACACACTCTGCCCAAGGAAATGTTGAGCATTTTTTGGAGGCTGTGGTGGTGTTGTCAGGCCACTCTTATTTCTGTCTCCCCTTTCCCTGTTCTAGGAGGGACAGGTTGACACAAAGTCCTGTGGTTTGCTTGCCAGACAACTTAGGCTCCCCTTGGTAAACAAGTGATTAAGTACTTGAAAAACTTCCATAGGGGTTTTCAGCCTCCAGGCTCATTCCTTAACTCACAGAGCAAGTTCTCCAATTTTAGGATGTGGCTTTGCAATACAAAGCTGAGGATTCCACTGATGGTAGAGGAAGGACCCCCAAGACTAGTGTTGGTGAGTCAAAAGCATATCTTTATCAAACCCCTCAATTGTGTTGGGCAATGCTCTGGGTGCCCTGGGAGATACAAAGATCTGGCAGGAGACAAGCCAGAGACATGAGTAAAGATAGATAATTCAATACAACAAAAATTTACCGTGCTTTTATTTTTAGTCCAAAGGAAGTAAAGACTCACTGAGGCTTGTTAAGCAGCTCTAGCTGAGAAGAGGTGCACTGTTGTGGCCCTTCTGAGCTGCAAAGTCACTTATCTGAGAGAAGAGAAGGCAAAGACATTTGTTCCCAGGTGAAGTCTTAGAATATTTGTTGTCCAGGGTTAAGAAAGGTATAAGGAAAGGATTGTGGTCTCACGTGCGGTGGATTTTTCAGATCTGTAAAAATTCTTACTTCTTCACCTTCATTGACATGCCCACCCTCCCAGTCTCTCTCGAAAGAAACTCAGCTTCCTTGCTGAATATGTATTTTGCCAAATCAGAATCTAGAAGACCCTGTTGTTTTACTTGCTCTGCATTTGGTGCATGGCAAGCGGTCATGGCAGCAAATGAACATGTGTGATTAGGGATGAAGGAATGCTCTTCATTGTCACAGGCTCTCAAGGTCATTATTAGCGCCATGTTTCAAACGTGCGGAGAAATGGAAGCAGAAACTGTTCTGTTGCCACCGCTGAGGTAGTGATGTCCGAGATGGTGGTGACACCTGCTGAGGATGCTCCCGCAGGAGGGTCTGAGCTGGGTTAGGGTGGGCTGAGATGTTATCCACCATAGTCTCCCTGGCAGCCTACATCATTTACTACATTCTCTCTGTTTAAAAAAAAAAAAAAAAAAGCACGGTTTACATTTCCCTTCCCCTTCCAGCTGTTTTTTCTTGGAGGGTAACGTAGGTTTGGTTCCCGGGGCTTACTGCCTGATCCTTGCGGGCAGGTGTATACGGCTTCCTCATATCTTACACAGATGCTGATGGATGGAAGTGAGCAAGTTTGTGTCTCAGAACTGGAGGCTTCTGGAGTTGAAACTCCTCAGGCATGTCCCCTCACCCAGGGATTCGTCCATGCCTACTGAGCTCTGAAGAAGACAATCCTCCTCTCCTATTGTCAGGTGGGGTGGGGCTGGTAGATTAGACAGCCCCCCCTTGAGAGCCATCTGGTTGGCATGTGAAATTACTGCACAGGAAGCAGGATGGTCCGCTGGCCACACACATCAGCGGGCGGGAGACCTGCAGTCCAGTCTTGGCCTGCCTGGCCTAGAAAGCAAGCTGGGATGGATTTTTAGAATCACAAACTTTCACAGTTGAAAGGGACTTTGGGGCAAAAGGAGCGGATGTTAACATATAGAGTCATTCGTTAAAATGATGCATGTGAGACACTAAATTTGGTAGAGGAAAATCTCTTACTCAAAAGTTAGGCTTTTAAAAAATCCATTTTAAAAATATGTTAGGGAAGGAACTCATAATATCTACTTAGTTTATCTGTTCAGAAGAAAAGTACTATTTGTAATTTGAAAGCAGGTCAGTCTTAGCCAGAGCACATGCCTGTCATCCCAGCTAGCAGGAATCCGGGTCCAGCCTGGACAATGTAGTGAATATGTCTCAAAAAAAACAAAAACAAAACAAACAAAAGAAAGTAGGTCAGTCTTATTGCTACACTGGTTTTTCTTTAATTGAAAATTTAGATTAGAACAATCTAATGACCTGATAACAAATTTATTCACAAATGTTGACTATATTTGGTGTAACAGGAAACCAGCTGCAATTTCTCATACAGAGAAGGGGTAAACTTGCTTATTAAGTGAGTGATCTTGGGCAAATTGCCAGATCTCTTTCAGCCTGTTTCCTCTTCTGTAATACGGGAAAACTGGATTTCAGTAGGTGAAGTCTTTGCCTTTTCTACTTTGCTTCATAAAAACATTTCCAAATTATGACAAATCTCCTACCAAAATTGTTGCTCTGCTTCCTACCCTTAACTTCTCAACATGGTCTAGTTGAATCCTCCTCTTTTATTCTGTCTTTTCCACCTGCTGGGAACAGCCTGTCTGCAGTTGGTGGCTTCCTGGGTACCCACAATTCCCAGGGCCTGGAGAGTAGAGGCTGGTTCATCTGAACAGGGGTAGTCATGGCACTAGGGAGACAGGGTCCCCTCTACCAGGTGTCTGCACAATGAGAAGATTACCGAACTCAGGGGTGGAGTGTGGATGTACCGGGAAGTTTTATCCTCTTAGAATTGGTGAAAGACACACACTTTGCAATCAGTCACACTTAGGTTTGAATCCTAACTTTACTATTTACCATGTGACTAGTAATCTCTATTAGTTCCTCACCTAAAGTTGATGATAATTAATACCCACCTTGCAGGATTATTGAGTTAGAATTAAACAATGTAGCTAAAATATTGAAGCTGTAGCAGCTTTTCCACAAATGGAAGCTGTTATAGACTTTTAACTCTGCTCAATGTAGAAAGCAGTTCTTATGCAAGATGTAGATGTTCAAAGCAGCATTGGACTTTCTCAAAAATTCTGGCTAAAATATCATCCAAAGGCATTTTTAGTCATTGAAAAATTAAGTCACCATGTCATTTTCTGGACTGAATACATTATAGAGGATATAAAAAATTTTAAACTTTTTAAATTCTGAGAATTTAAACAAAATTTTATGCTTGGTAAACACTTTATTTTTAAAAATTTCTATTAGAATAGCCTAACCAGATAACAAATTTATCCACAAATGTTGACAATCTATATTAGGTATAAAAGGAAACCAGCTGTAATTTTTAATGCAGTGAATGGCATAAAGAAACATGCAGACTGATCCAAATGTTTATAAACCGAGTATTCCTCTGGGACTCAGTGCCCTGACTTTAGGTTGTTTTTTTTTTTAAACATAGATAGTAAAGCTTTGTTCATACTTGAATTATGTACTTTGCATTAGCCATGCAATTTAACTTTAACCCACAGGACTGAAAGTAAAATTAGCTCAGCCTGCAGAATTGGAGTGTGAACAAGTAAGAACGTTAATCAAAGTGATGGGCTCGACCCTCACTGCTAGCTCTGTCCTTCTCCAGCCTGCTCCTGTCAGATCATTTTGGGTTCCTCGTGCTTCACTCGTCAAAGTGGCAAAAAACAGGATAAAATTTTCATTGTGGAAAAGGATTTGCCTTTTAAATTAATGTTTGTGCATATGCCCTGAGGAGATGGATGAGAAGCACGCAATTTTTAAAAATCATAAGTGAATGCATAGCCTTGCCACTTGCAATCATGACAAAGCTTAAGTAATTCAGGCATGAGCATGGCTTTTTAAAAGTGCAAAACAGGATTTACTAGTTGAGAACGTCTGCCTAAACAAGCTCATCACTCTGAGTATTTTCAACTGTGTTCACATTTGTTTAACCCAAGTAGGTCTGGTAAACGCACCACACTTGCTCACTGAGTGTTTGGAACGTCACAAAATAAACCAGTACATGGGTTTTAGGCTCGTAATGACAGAGGGTGGACAGAGAACACCGCAGGGAGGTTTGGAAACTGCTCGCCCTGGCATCTGGCTTACAAGTACCAGTAGGGGACCTGACCACATTCACCACCCTTTCCTGTAAAGGGGATATAACACTGTTTACTCATCTCCTGGGAGCCTGATATGGATTACTGTCGTTGTCACTGTCATTTATTATCCCAGACAGAGGAGGCAGCGACTTAGTTCTACATGGTCAGAGTTGATTCTATAACGTGTATATTTAGCCTACATAATAATTTGTGAGTATTTTAAAATGAATCTCTAGCTTTCAGATGTCATTAATGGGGACTATCTCAACAGATACTCAGAGCATCAAATGCCTAGGTGTTTACGTCAACCTCCTCTGACTCCACTCTAAGGACCCTGCTTTATAGATGACCATATATTAAATTGGTGCCTTGTAACTCAGCGTGATCATCTCTCTAATTCTCGACCCCCATGGTAAAGGAGGAATTGGCCTAAGGACACTCCATTCTAATTTTCTGACGCTGTCAATGCTAACAAGAGCTCATGGAGCAATGATGTGGGGGTGGGGAAGATGGTTCCATCATTGGTATTAGACTAGGAGCTACTGTTTTCGTTAGAGCCACATTTATTTCTGGAGTAGTTGTGGGAGGGAGATGTGCTCCAAAGAGAAGAGGACTCTCTGTGGTGCAGGTATGACCCACAATCTGGACAACTCGACTCAGAGACTTTAAAGTGTATAAGAGGTGGGCAGGGTACTTTCTACACATTAAGCTAAAAATGTTTAATGTGTGGAAATAGAATGTTCTTGGGCAGAAGATAGAATGAGAGCTAGAAACAAAAATCCAGTTGTGAAACCTAGTACCTAAGTTAAGGTGTTTGAATATATTTTCTCCTTTAAAATATTTCTGGGGAACTTATATGTTTTGCTAACCTGATTATTTTCAGCCAGTCCTTATAGAAGATAGAAGCGCTAGAAAACTAGCAACCCCAGAATATATTAATTCATTTTTGCACGTGTTAAAATTAATTAACATTAGCATATTCAGTGATGCAATAGGCAATTAAAGACTTTTGGAGAAATGAGAAGAAGAAAAATGTAAATATATGTTCAAAATCAGTCTCATAGTATGTTATAAAAATGTTGGCTTATGTCCAGGATCTAAAGGTGGGGGTGGGTATGGTTTCTTTGTAGCTAAAGAAATAGAGTGGAAAACAATCTGTTCTATTTTCTTAAAAATAAAGGACTTCTTGTATTATATATCATGGCAAATGAAATGCTTTTCTGTTTTTTACCTGCCGGCAGGATCTGGAGGAAATTTTTCTAGCAAGCTATGCTGTTTTCCTCTTTGGGGACATGGTGACACTGGTTTTGTAGCAAAACAGTATGTGCTTATTAGGCATTTCTTCAAAATCCTGAATAAGCAGCTCTTTCAACAGTTTTTGTTCCACATGTTAAACATTTCATTGCAATTTGAGCTTCAATTGTGTGTGTGTGTGTGTGTGTGTGTGTGTGTGTGTGTGTGTGTGTGTGTGTGTGTGTTGATAGGAAGGAATGAAAGGGGGTGCATAAGAATTCTGGAAGGTTTTTTATTTAAAAAATTAATTCCTCACCATTATGTATTGGAGTCTCTACAGAAAGTGATTCCAATTTATTACATACGGCCAAACTAGATCCCATCAATCTTGAGCAGTGGAGGTAGGGAGATAGTATTGAAGAAGACCTGAAATTTGGTGTTTGAGTAGATGAGATTTAATTTTCGGAAAACATTTCGCTCATAAAACGGATAGCAACCCAGTGTCAGCCCTGACCTCCTGATGTCAATGTCATCGTGCAAGCGTAGCTAAAATAAGCCTCAAAGTAAAACAAAGAAACATTGCATCTCAGCACAACACGATTTCTTCTCTTACAGTATGTACTATCTATAGCCTTTTGGTATTCCTATTCATGGCTTGTTACTTTAAAATTTAGCTTTTGGAGGGGGAGGGAGAAGAAAAATCATTTAGCATTTTCTATGTTCTGAGTGCGTACAGTATGCTGCTGTAAGTCTTAGCATTATTTAGGTCAGTATCCTAAGGATAGCTTTTATCATTCATGATGATCAGCTATACATCCAAAGGAACTCAGCATCAATTTATTTTTCTGTACTGATTTTATTCTGCTTCTAAGTTTAAGAAAATCCATTCACAATTTAATAAAATTCTCTCTGAGGCGGTATCTGCCTTTCTGTACTGCAGATACATTTAGCAGGATACATTTACACTGCTTGTGGTTAAAGGTTATAGCACAGATACAGACAGCTGATCATGCATTCTTCTACAAGCTTGCCGGCACCACTTAGAATTTTGAAAAATAATCTAGAAATGCTATACCCTTTATCAGAATTATTCTTTACTTTGCAATAGCTTAACAATTTTGGTTTTTTGTTAGCAATTCTATGAAATTAACAATCTATAAAATGCATTCCGGACCAGATACATACTGTATTGAAAGCTTTCTTCAAGAAGAGGATATGACAGTATTCATTCCAGCTTATTTTCTTCCTTAGCAAAAGGATTGTTTGATTCTCAGAAGCAGAAGGATACATTCATTGTGGAGCAGCTCTGCCTAAGTGTATGAAATGCCTTCTGTCTGGTTGCAGAATTTGGAGTTTGCTAAACAGTGTTTAGTGATTGGGCTCATCTTGCATCACCAGTTGATGACATTTTTCTTTGTTCCCTCCTACCCAGTTGAACCAAGACTCTGAGGCTGATATGCAATGTCACTTACAACATTAATCAGATACTGCATTTAAGGTGAGCTGTCCCTTGCCTCCTCCTTCCCTAGTGCTTGTGTGCTGCATGCAGTGCGTATCTTGCTTCTGCGAGCCTAAGATGGCAGGCAGGATTAGCCGTGCTTGTGCTGTGTGTGCATGCTGTGTATAGAATTCATTACACGTTGCCTAGTATTTCAGATGTGAGTATGTAAATGCTCTGTATGCCATATCATCTGGTAGCGAAGACTTGTTTTTGCCTCATTACAGCCTTAAATATTTCAACATCACCTTTCATTTCCGATTCATTTGCTTCTGGATGGTTGCTTTTCATCACATTCAAAATACGATTTTACCTTTTTTTTTTTTTTAACAAAGCCAAAACCCCCCACAAAACCCTAAAAACAAAAACAACAACAGCAAAACTCTGCTACCAGATGGTGTCTCCCCTTTCTTCTTGCATTTGCTGTCTTTTAAATAATGTATGTTGTATTGTTAATTAATGTGAATATCAAATTAAACACTTGAAACTTACATGTTTATTATGCAGGTAGGAAGCAAGGTGGAGTCTATTTTTAACTCTTTTGCACTGCATTGTGTGCAAGCAACTTGGGTTCTCAAATTTGTATTTTCAGTGCTGGTATCAGTGGTTTGATTTTCAGCAAATGTGACAGTGGCCTTTGCAGTGGTCAGCTCCGAGCTTTGAACTCTCAGAGGAGGAAGGAGAAAAAAATTCAACATACCACCTCCTTGGCTGCAGCCTCAGAGAAACCTTGGATGAGAAACTTCTTTTTTCAATCCTGTTTTCCTGTTGATAAATTCAGTTCTCGTGATCACAGTACATTCAAGCTGTTCTGCGTATGATTTTTGTGTGTATGTGACAATTGCATCTAAAACTTGTGAGCAAGAAGACGGAGAAATCAGTTGGTCTCCATCGCTTTACATAAAAATGGCTGAGTATCTTGTCATGCTAGCACTGCATTAAGTGATGCATACAGGTAGGTTGAAATTTGCATGTTTTATAGATTTTTTTGGAGCCATGAAGCAAGAACATTAGATGCATTAAATATGACTTTTAAAATAAAAATGATATAAGACAGTTGTAATCTTTGGGGGGGAGGGTATTAAATTGGATAGCCTCTGCTGTTCAGATACTATATAAATATATAGCTTTTATAAACTTATAAAATGATTCTTCTATAAAAGTGAGATGATTCTTTTTTAAAAAAATTCATATATATGATAGGTGTGGCGCCATTAGACAACAAAAGAATTTTTTGAAAAGTCTGATGATTCAGCTTCATTTTAGCTTGAAACTAAAAATAAATGGGTTTCTGGAGATAATTTCAAAGAGCGTAAACAAGCTTAATAAGAAACATTAAAAATATTTAAATTTTAAGAAGCGGTCTTTAAACGTGTTATATGAAAGATGAAAATAAAAACTTACATGCTTCTAAAATCAATTTTAGGTAATATACAAGAATACACTATTTGTATGTATATAATTTAAGGAGAGGAGGACTTATAGTTTTTAAAGGGGGAAATATTAAATATAGATGGCCCTGTTAGAAGAAATAGAGCTTCACTAAATGAAACTGAGCCCCTAGAATGGTTCATTGCAGACCACACAGCTGTGGTTCTGTAAGTACCAGATTCTGGCACTTCTCAGAATTATTTCATGAGCTCTTCCCTTTGAGCTTAACTTCTCAAATATATTTTAGTTTCGAATTAACACTGGGCCAGAACCTGTTTCCTTGGTAACCAAATCGTATTTTAAAATGCAATAACAGATATGCAAAAGAATGTCTTAAAAAAGGAAACAAATGTTTAATGAAAATTTTACAGTTGTTTTCCCTCTCATTTAGAATCTGAACTGGTTTTAGACGTTTTTAAATACGGTCTTCAAGCCTTAAAAATTAAGCCATATTTCTAAACATATAGAGAAAGCTTGTACAGTGACAGCTTTTTTCTTCCTCCTTTGTGCTCATTCTTTCAAAATTAAGGTTTTCTTTGTAATATGCTCCAGAATGCAGGTCAAGTTTTGTGTACCGAGGTGTAGTTTCATTATCACGAGTTCACCAGCGCCACTGAAACAAAAGGTATTTCAGAAATTCTGAGAATCAGAATATGCTTATGCTCTTGTTTTCCCTGATCCCTCCATTGGTAACCTCAGAGCTCCATAGAGAAGGACCCAAACCCAAGCCTATTGCCCCAATGATAAATGCATATTGAGCCTTTGTAGAAACATCTTTATAGGTGTGTTAGGAGGAAAATGCTGCCACACCTGAAACTCCCCGAGGTTTGCTCCGATAAGAACATTGAGATTCAAAACCATCTGTGTAAATAGTTGCTTTATACTAGCAATTTTCCTAATATTCTATTCCATAGCACTATCTGTAAAATCAAACCTCTTATGGGCTACAGGGTTGTTGTTGTTGTTGTTGTTGTTGTTTTGTTTTGAGGCCAACTATAATATTTTGCTTGAAGTCTTTCTCTGGCTCAATTATATTAGAACGTGATTCATCTCATAGTGATTTTGTTTTCCGGGCTTGCCGTGAAATATCCTTCCTGCAACACCTTTTTTTTGTTGTTGTTCTTGGTTGTTGGGAGCCATTTTCCTTCTTGCCTGTGACTTAAAATGACTAAGTGCATTTTAAATGTATTATCAATCAGATAATCGTAAACTGAAGAAAAATGTCAGAAACCTGATTCAGTAGTGCCTATTTAGTACCAATAGCATTAACAGTTGCAGTAGGATCAAGCTAATTGTCATTCACTCCTGAACAAATAATGAGCCAGGCATTTGTAACTAAAACACTATTGCTATTCAGAAAGATTACAACTATAAATCTTCTATTTTGATAGGCCAGTACAAATTAATCATTTTGAACCCATTTGAATCTTAATTACAAGATCAGATGGATGCAATGCAATTGTTTTACCATAAAAATGAATGCCTAATAGATTGAACAGTGTATTTCTTCTTTTAAAAATGTTGATCCTTCTGTTTGTAACTCAAGCATGATTGCGTCATCTTGATTTTCATACTTAATGTTTTTTTTTCTTTTTTGTGGCATTCATTTATGTTGTTCTTGGTCTTGCCTGAAAGAATTTTAAACACAATTCAAGGAGCTATAAAGCCAAATAAGATTGTTGGGAAGTGTATTGTACCATCGTCATTCTAATAAATAGAGAAGTGAATGGAAGAGTAATTATTATATATTGCTTTGTTGTGTTTTGCCTTAATGCTTTGCCTTCATATTTCATAGCAATGTTTACAAGGCACAGAGCTTTTCTAAACTTACCCATTTACAATTATTATTGAATTTCCTGGATTAGCTGAAAACGTTTCCTGCCGATTGTAGAGGATGGCACTTACCCCTTCTCATTGTTTGAAAGACTATCCTTAACCCATTTACACTTTTTGGCTCAGGTGTTTATTCTGGGCAGGCCAGAGCAGGTGCAACAGGAAGAATGTGCAAACAACTGCTTTGTACTCACCAAAATGAAATGGGCAAATTATGATTTTCTGCCTGAATGATTTATAGTATAAAATTCTCAACTCTTTTTCTTCTTTGGAGAATAGGAAATGTTTTTCCAAGCTTTAACTCACTGGGAATAATACCAAGATGGCACCTCTTGCTACTAGACTAATGTTGATCTACCTCAACCATTTCCATAGATTCCCCAGTACATAGACTGGTGGTCAGACCATGACTTAGAGCTTCTTCACTGGTTGATATTTGAGAAAAATCTAGAAAAAGATATAGCACCTTTCTTTTTAGTACTAAATTATGCTAAGCCTTTGAGTCCCTGGTACCATATGGTTCCTTCTAACAGCTCCCTTCCAAGGGAAATGCTATTCTTAATGGCTCTCTTGGCAATTAAACACTCCGTGCATTTGGTGAGCACCTACTATGTGCCAGGAATATTCCAGAGGCTGGAAATACAGTGATGAAAAAGACAGCCCATAGCCCTGCTTCTTATGGACCTGCCTTTAGTGGGAGAGGGGCAGGGGAAATAGGTAAAAATAGACATGTAAACAAATAACTAAAAAAGACAAGTACAAAGATGAAAAATAAAATAAAAATTTAAAAAGCAAGGGTGATTTGGTTGTAGGGAGGAGAGCTGCTTTAGAATAGTTGGTCAGGGAAATTCTTCCTAAGGAGGCGGCCTTTAAATGGAGATCTGTGTGCAGAGAAGGATCCAGCCAGCTGAATATCTGCTGCGGGGGTGGGCATTACCAGGCAGAGGAGTGCTCATGCTCAAACGCAAACTTTCATTTCCTTGTATGACTGTCACTGTCTCAGGGCCAGGTCTGACAACTTCATGGGTAAGCTTCCTCCACAGTAAGAGAATGGCCCAAGTTCCCATGGCTGGTTTTAGCCAGCCATACTCCCAGCATTTGGTACCTATGGGGTCATTGCCTTTGACCCAGTCACCAACCTGCCTAAGAAGAGGCATCGCAGATCTAAATGGTGATGAAATTCTGGCACAGATTCAGTGCCAACTTGAGGAATCCACAGAAGAAAGGCCTCTCAGAGCAGGGAAATTTCTGGGAAGCCTCTTGCTTTATTTTTCATAAGAACTCCAGAATTTAAACTCACAGCAAAACATTCAGATAATCATTTGATTTTTTTCAAAGGCAACATGGCAGAGGGCTCTGCCTCATCCTGCCAATAGATTCTCTTAGTCCCAAAACCCTCCCACTGGAGTGAAGTCTTTTCAGGTTTCACTAAAACACTTTGGCTCTGCAGACATCTTTGCCTGTTGGTGGCTTTCTAAAGACCTTACTACTTAGAGTAATTGTTCTCTGTTAAAGCAAATAGCTCTAAGAAAATACTTCTTAAGAATCAGAACTCTTTTATGCCTTCTAGGTTAGTCTGCTGACAAAGGTCAGAGAACAAAGGGGTAAGTTTGCTATGCAAGTTAGAAACTATAAGGCTCTTGAAAGCCTTCTGAACATTTCAGAAGCACCTTCTAAAGTCGATTCATAATTTATCAAACTTTGCTTATCATGATAGAGGTGGCCTGGCTGGCTCCTTATACTTCATTTGGTTTTGAGAAGCCCTGAAACATTCCACTGCAAGAAAATAGGTTTGTTGTGGTCCTTGGTATTGCCCATCAGTGGGGAAGGAGACTTCAACAATTCAGTTCACTTCTTTGAGCATTTGTTGAGCATCTACTACGTGACAGACACTGCTATAAGCGAGGCAGAATGGAATACGACGGATTAACCAGCCCAGGTTCCCACACAAGGCTAGAGTATTGTATGAAGAGGGAGGATTGTGTGTCCTCCCTGCTCCAGAAAGAAATGAACGGTGTATTGTTCTCTTACTGGCCTTTTGTACTGTTCCCTGGAGGCCAGCCTTCAGTTTGGGGACATCTCAGCCAACAGCAAGGACAGTTCTTCGCTCAGATTTTGTGTCTTGGCCTCACCACCTTCCTGAGATGTCTTGGCTCCTAGTAAGCCACCACATGTCTGCCTGCCCTTCTCCAAGCTGGTCTGCCTGCATTGCCAGGTGACCTCGATAGCGGCTGCCACAGTTGCATTCATGAGCAGATGTTAAGTTGAGAAGCCCTTGAATGTAAAATTTTGAATTTGTGATGCCGGCAAGATGCTTTTTGATTTTTTACCTTCCCTGGCTGACAGCAGGGGACCTCCCTGCTGGCTGTTCTGCAGAAGACTTTCTGGGCAGCAGGTAAATCAGAGACCACTTGCCAAATCAATTGTCTTTGGTAGGTGATCCCAGCATGCCACTGCCATAGCCTAAATGTCTCATTGACCAGAAAATTGCTCTTTTGATGTTATAACGCATTTTGCATCTTTCCCCCTTAATGGCTTTTCCTTGCTTCTGCAGCTATTCCTTCTCAGGGTTCAAGACTAGCACTTGTGTCTACACTCCTTATGTTTGTCCCGGGGAAGGAGTTTGTTTTCTGGTACTGTTTGATTTGAAAAATGCCCGTATAAATATTCTGTCCGTATTCATGAAAAGTAGTGAGGGATTTCATTACTTGCTTTATATAATAAAATAACCCTCTTCCTTACTCTGTGGTCATTGATGCCAAATGAATATTTTGAAATTTCTTTTCCTTTTGCCAGCTAAAATCTCCCACCCTCTCTGAGGCCTTGCTCTAATTAAGGTCTAACAGTCCTGCCCATCTTCCCCAGCGCTGACGTGGAGTCCCTGCCCCCAGGGCTTTACAAGCCAGTGAGACAAGAAAACAAAAGCCACCAGCTGAGAGTGTGGTTAAATCCCAGAAGGGCAGTGCCCTTATAATTTTTTTTCCCTTTCCTCTTGTTTCTTGTGCTGAGGAAGGGAAGAGGGAACCCTGAGGAAGGGAAAAGGGAGGAATTATGCCACTGAAAGATTGTCTAAATTATGCAGGGTGTTGGGGAAAACGATGTGGAAGAGAATAGGGTGATCATCTGGGAAGCAAAATGGGGGGCTGGCTGTAGACCGAGAGGGCAGTGAGGGGGCCGGTGGGGGTGCAGAAGATGAGAAAGAGGGAACAAAGGGAGTAGTCAGGAGATAGCCTGCGAACAAAAGGAGAGGCTGCTTTGCTGCGCCCTGGAGCTGGGGGCACAGGGTACATGGGAGAAAATGGGAAGGGGTTGCAACTAGAAAGAGAAGGCTCAAGACTGCCCCTAAATTCAGACTGCAGGCCTGCTGCAGAGCCAGGTGCTATGATGTTCTGTCTGGCTTCGGTCTTAATGTTGGCCTTGTTGCTTAATTGTCTCGTGTTGCCTATTGTGAAGAGCCTACCGATTGACATCCTTAAAGACAATTTATCCCAAAGTCTTACGAAATTTCCGTTCCCATCCCAAGGGTCCTATTCTACATGCTGAGGATACCAGAGAGTCCCTCACCCCGCTATCGCTCTACTAGATCTGGATTAAACTTTAAATGAAATAAGCAGACTTCTTACACATGCCATAACCAAGTGCTTTTGGTCTTCTACAAAGCACAGACTAGAGACCCACCCAAAATACCTGCTGTAAGCTGCAGACTTTAGAACTTCTTTTTCCCAGTCATGTTGACCATGGCAGGCATGCTGCTCTGCTTTGGTAGCCCCACACAAAGGCTTCTTCCTCTTCCTTCCTTCCTCTTCACCACCCTGTCCAGCCCCTGGTCTGACTGCCTATTGCGCCATGCCCAAAGGGTATTCTGATTGTTTGAATCTCTTGATCTTTGGGAAAACCATGCCTGGCCAGCACACCAGGACTTCGTGCGGCCGGCCATCATCCCTGTACTTCTTGCTGAGCTCATATAGGAATTCAAGAACCACAGACTTCAGTTTCTGTGTGGACCTTAGACCCTTTTTACTCTATCATTGAAGGAACTGTGGCCCAGAGAAGTTGTGACTTCTCAAAGAGTTAAGTGGCAGAACAGAAACATACTTGACTCCTAGACCAGAGCTCTTTCTACTAAACCAAGCTGTTTTTAGGTCACAGGGGCTAGTTCTAAACCAGGGACTGACAAACTTTTTCTGTAAAGAGTCAGATAGTAAATATTTTAGGCTTTGTGGCATCAAAAGACAAAATTTCAACAAATCAAATTTAAAGATCTCATGGCCTTTTATTAGCAATGCATGAAGTCAGTCAGCACCTCATCTACAAAAAATAGAAAGATGCCTCTTTGGGCATGGCAGGACAATTGGTTTTTATAAGATAGCTTGAGTAGGAACAAGGAAACAGCATAATACAAAGGCAGATTGGTTAACATCAGGTTACTTATAAGGGTTAAAGCAGAGGGGGCTCCTTTATCATGCCAGCTAAAATTGGCCTATTATTTCTCTCCTGATTTCTCAGAAGGTCAAATAAACAACTTAATTTCAGTTTGGCGACGTGGAACTTTTGTGTGACTCTATTTGGTTTGGTCTGTTGGCGCCTAGTGCAAGAGCTTCGTCCAAATCAATGGCCTCCCATAAATTTTACTTAACAGTAAGTTGAGGCAAAACTGAAGATGTTATGTAGGTATTTATATAACAAGGGACAAAGCAAATTTCCACAAATTTTGCATTGAAGAAATTCAAAATATAATATGTAATATTAAGTATGATAATAATAGCTATACTAACATAGATACAGAAATGAATGACTGTGGCTGTGTCTTAAGGAAACCTCACTTATGGACTCCTGAATTGGATTTCATATAAATCTTCATATCACGAAACACAGACAATACTTTGAAAGTATCACAGGCTTACTTCCAGACCACTGCAATAAAGCAAACATTGCGATAAAGCAAGTCACACAATTTTTTTTGTTTCCTAGTGCATACAAAAGTTATGTTTATACTATACTATAGTCTATTGAGTGTGCAATACCATTATATCTTAAAAAACTGTTTACCTACCTTAATTTAAAAATACTTCATGGCTAAAAAATCCTAGCAATCATTTGAGCCTTCAGCAAATTGTCATCTTTTTGCTAGTAGAGGGTCTTGCCTCAGTGTTGATGGCTGGTGACTGATCAGGGTGGTGGCTGCTGAACACTGAGATGGGAATTTCTTAAAATAAGACAACAGTAAAATTTGTCACATCAAATGACTCTTCCTTTCATGAAAGATTTCTCTGGAGTATGTAATACTATTTGATGGCATTTTAGCCACAATAGAACTCCTTTCAAAATTGGAGTCAATCTTCTCAAACCTTTCCACTAGGTCATTTGCTGTTACCACCACTAAATTCTTGAACTCCTCAAAGTCATCCATGAGGGTTGAAATCAACTTCTTTCAAACTCCTGTTAATGCTGATATTTTGACATCCTCCATGAATCATGAATATTCTAAATGGCATCTAGAATGGTGACTCCTTTCCAGAGGTTTTCAGTTTGCTTTGTCCAGATCCATCAGCAGAATCACTGTCTATGGCAACAATAGCCTTATGAAATGTATTTTTTAAATAATAAGACTTGAAAGTCAAAATTGCTCCTTGATTCATGGGCTGCAGAATGGATATTGTGTTAGCAGGCATGGAAACAATGGTAATCTTTTATATCTCCATCAGGGCTCTTGGGTGACCAGGCACATTTTCAACGAGCAGTAATATTTTGAAAAAAATCTTTTTTCTGAGCAGATCTCAATAGTGGGCTCAAAATATTCACTAAACTATGCAGTAAAGAGATGTGCTGTCATCCAGGCTTTGTTGTTCCATTAATGGAACACACGCAGAGTAGATTTAGCATAATTCTCAAGGGCCATAGGATTTTCAGAATGGTAAATGAACATGGGCTTCAACTTACTGTCACCTGCTGCATTATCCCCTAACAAGAATCAGCCTGTCCTTTGAAGCTTTGAAGCCACACATTGTCTTCTCTCTAG
Source organism: Lemur catta (assembly GCF_020740605.2). NCBI lineage: Eukaryota > Metazoa > Chordata > Mammalia > Primates > Lemuridae > Lemur > Lemur catta. Next base: position 173,277,866 of record NC_059128.1, read on the forward strand.
CTATGAAAGTCCTATATGGCATCTTCTTCCAATATAAGGCTGTTTTGTCTATATTGAGAATCTGTTGTTTAGCGTAGCCACCTCAATGATCTTAGCTAGATCTTTTGGATAACTTGCTGTAGCTTGTGCATCAGCACTTGCTGCTTCACCTTGCACTTGGATGTTCTGGGGATGGCTTCTTTCCTTAAACCACATGAACCAACCACTGCTAGCTTCCATCTTTTCTTCTGCAGCTTCCTTACCTCTCTCAACCTTCATAGAATTAAAGAGAGTTAGGGCCTTGCTCTGGATTGGGCTTTGGCTTAAGGGAATGTTGTCACTGGTTTGATCTATCCAGAATATTCAAACTTTCTCCATCTCAGCAAGAAGGCTGTTTTGCTTTCTTACCATTGATATGTTCACTGGAGTAGCACTTTTAATTTCCTTCAAGAACTTTTCCTTTGCATTCACAACTTGGCTAACTGGTACAAGAGGCCTAGCTTTTGACCTTTATCAGCTTTTGACATGCCTTCCCCACTGAGCTTAATCATTTCTAGCTTTTGTTTTTTTTGTTTTTTTTTTTTGAGACAGAGTGTCACTTTGTTGCCCTGCCTAAAGTGAGTGCCGTGGCGTCAGCCTAGCACACAGCAACCTCAAACTCCTGGGCTTAAGCGATCCTACTGCCTCAGCCTCCCGAGTAGCTGGGACTACAGGCATGAGCCACCATGCCCGGCTAATTTTTTCTGTATATATTTTAGTTGGTCAGATAATTTCTATTTTTTTAGTAGAGACAGGGTCTCGCTCTTGCTGAGGCTGGTCTCGAACTCCTGACCTCGAGCGATCCACCTGCCTCGGCCTCCCAGAGTGCTAGGATTACAGGCGTGAGCCACCGCACCCGGTCCATTTCTAGCTTTTGATTTAGGGTGAGAGATATGTAACTCTTCCTTTCACTTGAACACTTAGAGGCCACAATAGGGTTATTAATTGGCCTAATTTCAATATTATTGTATCTTAGAGAATAAGGAGGCCTGAAGACAGGGAGAGAGATGGGAAATGGCCTGTTGGTGGAGTAGTCAGAACACACACAGCATTTATAGGTTAAGTTCACTGTCTTACATGGGCACGATTTGTGATTTCAATAGTAACATCAAAGATCACTGATCATAGATCACCATAACAGATATAATAATAATGAAAAAGACTGAAATATTGTGAGAATTACCAAAGTGTGAAACAGAGACACAAAGTGAGTACATGCTGTTGGAAAAATGGCGCCAATAGACTTGCTCAATGCAGGGTTGCCACAAACCTGGGATTTGTAAAAAAGGCACTACCTGCAAAGCACAATAAAGCAGAGTACAATAAAACAAGGTATGCCTATATTCTTCTTTTGATTTTTTTTCCCAATCATTTAAAAATGTAGGCTGGCTACAGTGGCTCATGCATGTAATCCTAGCACTCTGGGAGGCTGAGGCAGGAGGATCGCTTGAGCCTAGGGGTTTGAGGTTGCAGTGAACTATGATGATGCCACTGTACTCTACCTGGGCAACAGAGCGAGACTCTGTCAGGGGGAGAAAAAGTGAAAACTATTCTTAGCTTGTGGGCCATACAAAAACAGCTGGCGGGCAGGATTTGGCCTGAGGGATCCAGTGCGTTTTGCAGATCCATTTCCTAAATTAAAATCTGCAAACTGAGGACCCATTGGCCAGATCCAGCCCACACTTGTGTTCTGTTTGACTTCTAACAATATTTTAATTGAATTAGTTGCCAACGTTTTTTGTTTTCTAATTTTTAAATTGTATTACTTTCCCCCCCCCCAAATTATAAAAGTAATATATACCTACTGTGAAACAGTAAGTACACCTACTGTGGAATGTTAACATTTTGGCATGTATCCTTTCAGCCTTTTATGTATGCATGGTCAATTTTTTAATAGTTGAGATAATATTTGTAAACAAATTGTGTATCTTCTTATCCACTTATTATCACAGTATAAGCATTTTATATCAGTTTAAAGTCTTTCGTTAACTTAACATTTTAAAACTTTACTATGAAAATCTTTAACATATGTAGAAATAGAGAAATTATTTCAATGAACCCTCCCACCCCCCTGTTATTCAACAATTAATTGTCAACTCCGGGCCAGTTTTATTTCATGTAAATTCTCTCCTGTATTAACTTGAAGCAAATCCCAGACATCATATCATTCTATCTCTAAATATTTCAGTATAATTCTCTAAAATATAAGGATTCTAAAAGAAAGCCTTTTTCTTAGAAAATAAATGGAAAGTATTCAGGAGTAAAAGAAAATGGTGTCTACAACTTTTAAGCGGTTTGGGAAAAATGATAGGTAGGTCTGGGTAGAGGGTACGTAGGAATTTTTTGTGCTATTTTTGTAAGTCTTCTGTAAGTTTGAAATGTTTCTAAATAAAAAGTTTTAAAAAGATGGATTACTTTAAAAATATGTTTTTAAAAATAAGGATTACTAAAAAAGAAAAAGAACCACAGTACCAGACCACATCAACAAAGGACAATAATTTTTTAATAACATCAAATATCATAGTCAGCATTCAAATTTGTCTAATTAAGTCATTAAAAAAAAACCAATTTGGGCCGGGCGCGGTGGCTCACGCCTGTAATCCTAGCACTCTAGGAGGCCGAGGCGGGTGGATCGCTCAAACTCAGGAGTTCGAGACCAGCCTGAGCAAGAGCGAGACCCTGTCTCTACTAAAAATAGAAAGAAATTATCTGGCCAACTAAAATATATATAGAAAAAATTAGCCGGGCATGGTGGCACATGCCTGTAGTCCCAGCTACTCGGGAGGCTGAGGCAGTAGGATCGCTTAAGCCCAGGAGTTTGAGGTTGCTGTGAGCTAGGCTGACGCCACGGCACTCACTCTAGCCTGGACAACAGAGCAAGACTCTGTCTCAAAAAAAAAAAAAAAAAAACCAATTTGCTCAATTCCAAATAAGGTCCATACAGTGCAGTTGATAGTCTCTTAAATTTCTTTTAATCTATAGGTTCCTCTTTCTTTTATCCTTGCTATTGCTATAAAAATTTTGTTGAAAAAACTGACCATAGAGTTTCCTCCAGTCTAAAATTTGGTGATTACATTCCTTGGTGCTGTTTTACATGTTTCTCTGTCTGAGAGATTTCCTATAAATTGGTAGTTACACCTAGAGGCTCTATCGGATTTAGGTTCCATTTTCTTTTTTAAGGAGTCAACATTTCATAAATTTTATATAAAAACCCTGATTTGGACTTCATTAGGCAATTCTGCAGATCCTGCATTTCTACCTGGCAACAGTTGGTCTAGGGCTGGGTAGTCACCACCCCATCCCCCACCTCCCTGCCCATTTAGGTGGGATATGAATTATCCTGGAGGCCCTAGTTCACACCACTTCCAGCAAGCAGTTTCACACATATATTTATCTGCCTGGCTCCCCTAGGCATCAGAAGTTGACACCCCTGTTCTAAACATTGTCTCTTCAGGACTTTGGTAGATGTCAACACATCACACACAAGTGGCCTTTCAGGAATGTGATGGAGATGAGAGAAAATGATTTGGAAAAGGACTTCCCTCAAATGCTTGACAGCAAACAGATAAACAGTTGTAATTAGGAGAGGCCAAGCGATAGCATTTGGTGAGAACCAAGGATGAAAGAAAGAGGAAAAAAGTAAAACCATAAGTGAAATTAACAGAGTGCTGCAAGTGAGGAGGGATGAGTTACAGATTCCTAACCTGGGGTGGAAAACAAGGAAGCAAATGGGTTTAAAAGAGGCAGCATAGGGCTGGGCGTGGTGGCTCACGCCTCTAATCCCACTACTTTGGGAGGCTAAAGTGGGAGGATTGCCTTGAGGCAGTTTGAGACCAGCCTGGGCAATATAGCCAGACTTTGTCTCCACAACAAAATTTAAAAATTACCCAGGCATGGTGATGGGCACTTGTAGTCCTAGCTGAGCCAGGAGGATCGCTTGAGCCCAGGAAGTGAGTTATGATGGTACTGCTGCACTCCAGCCTGGGCAACAGAGTGAGACACTGTCTCTGAAAAAAAAAAAAAAAAAAAAGAGAGAGAGAGACACACACAACACTTCGGCATTTTTATATAATATTATCGTAATATTGAAATCTTAAAAAGAAAGAAAAGGGTACAGTAAATGTTAAATTGGTCAATAGTCCTAATCAGAAAGTGCAAGCAGGCAGCTGTAGCACAACAGAAATCTGTGTGGGGATTAAATGAATGAGGTAGGAAAGCCTTCTAGAAAAGGCCCCGGGAAAAGGATCAGGAACCATAGGAACCATGCTGTTGAAATGTTGAAGAACTGGTGGAAATTTAAGAAAGAGAATCTTGAAAGTCTTGGGATTTATTTTTTGATTTGCAAATGTATTGAAATGATGAATATTATAGAGAAAATACATGTTTAGTTGTTTTGAAAATAATAAATCTTTACAGAAAGGAATATAATTATGACAAGTTGGGACAGTCCTGGAAATTTCCAGATCGTTCCCCATACTCAGAAGAATGATTAAGAGAGAGAATCTGCTACTTGTTACGAGGAAAGATGGAAAATTTTGAAGGACAGGCTGACTGTGTAAGTTTTAGACTGTGGTGTTTAAAACTGTTGTCGTGATATTTTAATTATTAATAACAATTTGGGGAAATCTACTCACTTCTGGAGAAACATTTGGCTCTCATGAGAGAAATGCCACTGTTTGTGAATTCCCAAGTGGATGTAAGGAGCCATTCACTTGCTAAGCCTCTTAGGGAAGCCAGAGCCGGTTAACAACTCTTAACAAGCTGTTGACAGGGTCTGATCAAGGTACCACCTGGAACATGTTAGCAGTACAAAAAAGTGGACTGTAGAGTCAGACCTGTGTTTAAATCCTTTTATGTCATTCACCAGGTGACTCTAGCAGATAACCCATGGAAAATTTCTAGGGTGTAAAGGTTGTTTTACACACAGTAGCTATATGATTCTTACTACTTGAATGGTAGGAACTTTGAATACTTCCAGTACTAACAACAGCTACAAAAGCTTACAATTATAGAGCACTTACTGTGTGCCAGGTGCTATTGTAAATGCTTCATGTGTATTATCTCATTTAATTTTCAAAAAGCTGGTAGGCACTAATAATAAATTAGTCCCATTTTATAGAAAACGAAGCCAATGCCCAGGGAGGTTAAGTAACTTGCCTAAAGTGGCCTTTCAAGCAACACAACTGGGCTTTAAACCCAGGCAGGCTGAATCCAAAGGCCAAATTGCCTTGCCCTGCTGCCTGGCACCTTCCAGTGGGAAGCACAGAAAGCAACACTGAATCCTGGCACTTCCCAACTCTGGCTCCTAATCCATGCTCCTCAGTTTTCTTGGAGGTCTTTGAATAATTTTCAGTTTCCAAAAGCCTCAATGGAAACAGACAAACAGGCAATTAAACCACAAGTTTCTTTAGATTGGAATCCACTATTAACAACAGGTTAGCTCAGGTTTTGAGGAAGCTCTGGTTGGCAGTTGCATATCTAAAAACATTGCAGGTTTTTGTTTTTTAAGTGGGAAGATGAATCATTACTTAATAAATGCAATTTAGTGGAGAAGATCTTTCTGAACACATGGCCTATGGAGAGAAAATAAAGGGTACTTGGCATTGAGGAGGTTGAGAGTTGCTAGTGTACATGTGTATGCATGTTGCCCAAACTGTCAGCTTTCAAAACTCTGCCTCTAAGTTACATGATTCTTTAATTTGACGTGCAGTCAATATATTTTTCCTTGATTATTTAAAATGTTTTACTAGCGTTGTATTTAATATTGGAATCTACTTTATTCATCAAAATGATCATATTCTTAAAACGTGGTCAGGAACTGGGATGCCGAATTGCAAGCACTGTATTCCAATCCAGGCTGAAAGCAGGTTGTAAGTCATGCAAAGAACGGACTTTTTAATTCTTTTAAGTTGTAGTTCGGAGAGAAAATTTTCTAAAGAAAATTTTAAAATAAGACTCAATACTATCACACGGAACATGGATAATTTTTTAAAAACAAACAGCTGTACAGAGTGCACTAGGCTGTTAGCTCAGCTAGGCAAGTTTGTGGCAGGCCCTCAGTAAATATCTTTTCAACAAGCAGGCCCTGGATCCCAGCAGGATCCCTCAGGGCCCTTTACTTAAGGAAGAGGACTGGGTCTTTTGCGTGAAATAGCTTCTACATCACGTCGGAAAAATATGGGCCTCTCTTGACAGCCATGGGAAAATACAGGTGACACCCTATTCCTGAGAATTTGGTGCAACTGAAACTGCACAGGACTTTGTCCGAATCCTGCCTCTCTCAAGTGTGCGTGGTCTGGATCAGGAGCTCAGGGACCCTTCTGCGGACCAGGGCCTTGTTCTGACAGTCACTAGGCTCTGTGGCTCTGCAGCCCTAACTACGTTGTCCTCCCGGGAGCAGGATGAGGCCGCTGCCCGCTGTGGGCCTGGGGCCTCGCTAGGCCTCCCGGGGCCTTGTCCTCGGCGCAGCGGTTCCCCGCGTCCCCGGCCCGCGGGGCTGAGGGTCGGGCCGACCTCTTCCCGGACGGGCTGCGTCTTCTGCCCGCGCCGGGGGCGGGCCGGGCCGGCAGAGCCGAGCCGCCGGCGTCCATTTTCTGGGCGGTGCTGCGCTGCGGTCGGACTCGCGGGTCCGGAAGCGCCATGGACCCCCGGGGAAACGCGCTGGCGGAGCCGAGCCCCGTAAGTGCTCCTCGCAGGGTCTTGCTCCGGGCCGGGTGGGCGAGGCGCGGCCTGCAGGCGCGGGGCCGGACCGCTCGTCTCCCCAGGAGGGAGCCTGGAAACTGGGCTGGGCAAACACTCCAGCAGGGCTGCGAGCTCCGCAAGCGCTGGGAAGCAGAGCTGCTGCAGGGAGCAAGTGCCCGCAGGTGCCCGCAGGTTCCCGCACTCCGGGTCCCGCGCCCTGAATGGGGAGGGGGTGGGGTTCGACTGGAGAGTCTGGGCAGGTTGCGCCGCATCTAGTGGCCCCACTGCGCGGCTGTGCTGCAGGGCGGGGGCCGGGGAAGAAATGCGCACCCTGGGCTGGGGACGTGGTGGGCTCAGGTCCAGCAGGCTCAGGAACTGCGTTGACAGTCGCACTTCCCAGTCCTGGGATTGGGAATCCAACTTCAGTCCTGACCCTACGTGTACGTGATAATTTCCTTGGTGCAACACCAAGCCCCTTGAATTGAACGGGACGTGCAAAGACAGGGCCCTGCCCCAAGGGGTTTGCAATCTCAGCCTCCTACTTCTCCCGTAGATAGGTCTGCACTGTTGGTAAAACACAACCACCCGCTGGTAGCCACCTCTTTGCAGAGTACATAATAAATTACTTGAGATTTTAGTCTGTCCACGGTTCTACTTTCTAACTCCTGCTCTGCTATAGGTAAGTGCCTAATTCCGTTCTGGTCGTTGGCCCTAATGGAATATCCCTTGTAAGGATCCATTATAGAAGATATGTGTTATGGTGCCTTATACATATTTTAAAGGTTAAAGACTTTTCTCATAACTATGAAGCTCAACTACTCGGTCAGATTCTCATTATTAAAAAGTACAGAAGGTTTTTGTTGTGGTTTCAGAGAAACTGCTAGCTATGTACTGTATCTAAGCGCGGTGTTTTTCCAAGAGTAGGGACCTATTAGAAGATTGTGGAATCAGTTTAATGGGTTGCTACTGGAAATTTTTTTTTAAAGATGTAGAATATATAGTACAGTACAGAGAAGAATAAGAAGTGTGCATTGCGAACAGTAAGGGTAAGCATTGTTTTATGAGACTTTTGGTTTTCAGTTTATATAACGTAATTTTTTATTTCTGCTGTAGAATGTGGCCAAAAAAATTTTTTTTAAACAGTGGGTCACTGTCAAAAAAGTTTTTGAAACACTGACGCTGGTTAATAGCCCAGGCTTTGGAATCGGTTGAATCTGGGTTTGAGTCCCAGCTCTCACATAACCCATCTGTGTAACCTTGAGCAGGTTCTGTGACCTCTCGGAGTCTTTGTTTCTGTAGCTGTAAAATGGGGGAATGTTCCCTACAGCTGAGGGGTGTTAGGAAGATTACATGAGGCCACATACGCCAATCACTTTGTTCAGTGCTTGACTTATTGTAGGTGTTCAATATATGCTAATTGCAATTGCTGAAACATCAAATCCTAGCAGCCAGTCATGGGACACTGCACTTTTCTTTTTTCTCTTTTTAGATCTTGATGTGGAGGAGATGGAGGATGCAGAACCAAGGATTTCCAAGTGATTTCTTCCAAAGCACGGGAAAATAACTCTGTTAAGGCTGGTCTGTTCTAACTGAGGTAACTAAATTTACATCTCTCCTTAGTCTACATGAAAGAGGAAGTGGTTTTTCTGAGGGACTCCCAAAGGGATATGATTCATGACAGGTTTTGGGATTACAAAGTGACGATGACACTCAAGTGATCTGTTATAAGGAGACACGATGTGCGAAACCCCTGTGATGAAGGGGAACTAGGTGAACAGGGCTTTAGGACAACTGATTTCTTCCAGTTCTGCCAGCAACTGTCCTGGAGCTTCTCAATGTCTCTTCATAGATTTCTAGCTTCTCTAGGCCGGAAGGACCCACCGGCATCACTGAGGCCCAGAGAGTTTAAATAACCTCTGAGGGTTACCCACGGGGTTGGGGTGGAGGCAGGACTGGAACTTGGATCTTTGTTGCTCAGTCATGTAGGTGGCTTCAGAGCCTGCTGTTGGGTGAGGACCTTGCTGGGCACGGAGTGAAGAGCCCACACCTGGGACATTCGAGGTTCTTGTAAACAAGTGCTGACAGCCCAGCGCAGCACACTAAGCTCTACCTTAGAGGCATGTACAAAGCCCCAAATGGGGACAAGAGCAACTACCATTTATCAGGTATTTGTGTGCGTGTGTGCTAAGCAACGTGTTAAGACAGTGTTTTTATTTACTCTTCACAATATCCCTATGAGGTGAGGAAGAATAGGTGTGAAGTATTAAAATGTGGAAATAGAGACAGATCTGGAAGGCTTTGCATCTCATACTACCTTATGGAGTACATTCTGTATGCAGAGCACCACCCTAGGGCGGCAGAGTGCCCACCCTGGAGGAGCTTGGGACCTAATCCCAAGAGGCCTGGTCAGATAGACGATGCCTGCTGTGCACCACGCCCCTTAATCTGCTCTGGCGGTTACAGGGTGTGCTCTGCTGCAGGAACAGACCAGAGTGATAGACATACCAAGTTCTTGTCTCTCAATTCACTATTTCATTTTTTTCCACTTTAACATATACTTCTACCCATCTATTAAAACCTATGCTCTCAATTTATAAACAGTAGTAAGGCTTTCTCTGAATTCATTTTTTTCATCAATAAATGTTTATTGAGCTCCTTCTACAAGGCACTTGGGAGCTGAAGACCAAACAGGTTGTTTTTACAATCATGATATTAGCCATGTCCAGTCTCTTGGCAAAGAATTAGTTGTTTAACTGTTAGCAATTTTCTATTTTTAATATGCTGGGATTTCAGCTCCAAGGATGTGTTGGAGATTGACCCCTATGAGGGAAGGGTATATATAGGAAGGCCATTTTAAAATCCTGAAACTCTTTAGAAAGGAATTTCTCACTTCTATTTTAAATATTGATTTTGCCATTACTGTTACCTGCTCATAGAGGCCTTTTTTTGGGTCACTTAACGCATATCAGAGAAAAAGCAGTTTGGCAAGGGGGCTTTCTTTGATTTGAAATGTTCTCTTTTAGCTTTGTAAGCCACAGAGGACCATGGAGGGGTCAAAAGTAAAGCAATTTAAGAAATGGTTTTGTTTAGTGTATAAGGTAGAAAGTTAGAGATAGCTCCAAGAATTGCGTTAAGCAACAGAAATCAGATTGCAATACTTGAATGCTACTTATAATAACTTAATCCCCACATAAAGCACATGTTTTGTATACACTTTGAGTTCTGCAAATACACAGCAAATATTTGAGTACCTGCTACGAGTATGACACTGTGCTAGAGATAGTGGAGAATTCAGCAGCAACAAAATCTGGTCTCTTCCCTCTCAGATCCTGTTATGTAGTTGAAGAAATAAAATACACAGAAATAACCATTGGTAAATGCAAAAAGAAGATATTTGGGTAATTTGAAGAGGAAGAGATCTGTTTTACCCCTAGGGGTCAAGAAACTTTCTTGAGAAAAATCTTTTATGCCAGTCATTTAACGATATGGAGTTTCAGTAAAACATATTGGAGGAGGCATTTGAGATAGGAGGAACGGTGGGAGATGGAGAATGCATGGAGCATACCCGGGGAAAAGTGCTGAGCCCAAAGGAGCTAGAACTGATACATACAGGCACCAAGTAGGAAATCAAGCTGGAGAACATTCAGTGCTGAATGATAATGGTCTGGAATGACAACTAGGAAATTTGAATGTATGAGCCAATAGATGTCATTAAAGATATTTGAACAGGGGAGAGTTGTGGCTGTACTTTGGGCACATGCTCTGTGAGGAGACCAGGTGAGGCTGGGAGGGAGGCTGTGCAGAACTAGAGGCAGGGAGACCAGATAGAAGGCTACTACAGCCCACCAAGGAAAAGGTGGGGTGGGGGAAGGCCCGAAATGGATGGTAACAGTGAAATGGGAAAGGAACAGATGCAAAGAGAGGAACTGACAGAAGCTGATGTCTCGTTGGAGAAGGAACAGCTAAAGCTGGTACTGAACTTTCCAGAGCAGTGGTACGCATGGAGGAAATGTGGAAAAAGGTGAGGAGCTGCATTTGAGAGCTGCTGAGTTTGAAGTGTTGAAGCACACTGTCTCCCAGACAGATGGGGCTTTGAGTGCTGCAGGAAGGCCAGGGCTAGTTTGGGAGTCACTGATATATAACAAAAAGTCAAGACGTGGGGGAAGAGATTTTCCAGAGAGAGAGTCTAGGGAGTAAAAGGTTGAGGATGGAGCCTTTTGAGAAAAGAAGGGAGGACCTAGGAAGGCAGAGAGAAGTCTGACAAGATAGCAAGGAAGAACCAGAGAGGACATGACTCCAGAAGTCAGCAGAAGGGGTTTCCCAATGGAGGGAGTCTGGCATGTCAGACCCTGGAAGGGGAGGGATGAGTTTTAGAAGACCGCTGGATTGACAAGTGCTAGATTACACATTTGTTTTCCTTCATAAGGTAATGTGACTTACAGAATGAATATTAAGTGGTTCCATTTGCATAAATTTGTAGCTTGCAGAAATCAAGATTCACTGTTAAATTTAACCCTAGCAAGCCCCCAAATATACTTTGATTACTAAAATTCAGGCTGTTAAATATGGTTGTGATGGTAGTCATACTCTGCATCCCGTTGTCAGCAGACCAAAGAACATCTCTTAATAGTCCTTTAAAAACTGTGTTTGTTGATACAGAAAGTTTCTAAAAGTAATTTAATTTCATTGTCTTTTACCATATGGCTATTGTATGACGTACATGTGTCTGCATGTTTTCACGTGTGTATGAGCTTAGTACAACGGAATGAGGAGACTGGGGTCAGATAAATTTAGTTTCACAACCTAACTGGGCCATTTCCAGGCTTGTGACTTTAGAAAAGTTACTCTCTCTCTATGACTAACTTTTTCCATTTATAACTCATATAGGATTATTTTGAAGATTGAGTAATATATAATGTGGTCAGGATCTATACCATAGTAGGCAATTAATAAGTGTTGGTTCCCTTCCCCACACAACCTTGTATAGATATTAAATTTATACATAATGTGCTCTACACACAGAGCTTTATCTTTGACTCATTTTAATGTGTTAATTTTATCACTGAAAGTGCACACCTCCCTTTATAGCTGATCTATCCTGTGTTAGTTGAGTAACCATCAATTTAGTATGCTTAGGAATCCGCTTGGGGAACTTGTCAAAATGTCCATTCTCAGGCCTCAGGCCTAGAGATTCTGATTCGGGAGATTTGGTTTGGAGGGTGGAGGGGCTGTGGAATCTGCGTTTTAAATAAGTGCTGCCTGGCTGGTGATAAAGATTAACAATTTGCCAATTTCTGAGAAGTAGAGAAGGGGATAAACCTGAGACTTCGTAGGCTCATTTTGAATCCTGTTTCTATTAAGGACATGTCTGTGCTTGAAAGTTTTATAATTGTATCATTAATGTTTATGGATTATATCTATAATTAGATAAAAACAAATGGATTCCAGATAGTCAATAAATGGTGGTATTATTGCACCCCCATCCCCCATTGCCGTCTGCTGTATAACCATAGCAGTACTGGGTGACATGCAGCCCCAAACCAGTTTCATTTTCTGTGGAGGAAGTGATGACACTCTGTCCCTATGCCCAGAGTTTGTAAAACCAATGTAACTTTAGTTGTTAGCAATATTATGTGGTGACAACACCGCATAGTCACGCCATTAAGATATTTTGATACATTTATCTATCTGACTCTGTGTCTTCTGGTGGATAGACATCACTGTCATTGTATCATTTCCCTCATTCTCTACATCTTAAAATCATATAATTTTTAGGCTAAAGTTTATGTTGTTCATCTATTCCAACCTCATTTTCTGGATGAAAACATATTCTTACTCCTAGCTCTCTTCTTTGCTTATTCACAACAAACGATTGAGACATACAGACATGTTTGGTGTTTAAGGCAGGTATGGAGGATATAAAACATTTGTGCATATTGAATTGTGCTTTGTTTTCTACACTTAAGGTAAAAATAGGATGACTTAATGGGAATATATTTATTAAAACTATATTGAGTCATTTTAAAATGTTGTCGGCATCCTCTTGCTGGTTTGCCTCTTTTGGAGGAGAATGCTGAGGGCCTGGAGCCTTTCCCCGAAGGAGGATTTCTCTCTCTTTATCTGCAGTCCCCAAGGGAGGAGGCTGGTCCTGACATTCACGGAGTTAGTTCCACACCTTATGTGTATTATGTCAGCCATTTTATTGGAACCTCAACCCGGTGTGGTGGCAGTTGAGGCAAAAAGAGGCTCAGTAACTACAGCTAGGGTTGTAGAGATGAGAGTTTCACGCCCTGGGGTCTGTCTGACTCAGCCTCTTCTCTGTATACCCCAGGCTGCCTCCCTAGCCATATAGTGAGGGTATGAAACAGATACTTGTTCCTGATTTTAGCTCAGAGAGTTAGAGACCCTCATCCCTAATATTATTGTAACCTCCGAACTTTTGACAAGAAGCAAATGGAACAGAGATAATGTGCTAACTTGAATTTGTTCAACAAATATTTACTGAGTACCAACTCTAGGCCAGGTATCGGATAAGGGCCCCACCCTCATGGGGCCACCTATCTCTCCAACCTACCCTTATCTGCCATCTGTACTGCTGCAACCTTTTTTTTTTTTTTTTTTTTTAAGAGTAAAAACACCAGTGGATTTCTTCACTGATAAGATCAATCAATTTGTGTCTTACTGTAGCTGTCACTGTCACTGTGAGGGGCTAAATATTCTCAGAGTAGCTATGCCAGGTGAAGTTTAAAACTGCTCCTTGGGGGATTGGCCAGAGGTGCTCTGTCAATGTTTGTTGATTACCCCCTGAGGCCCTGAGGAACTCTGCAGGGGACCAGGGAAAGAGCCAGAGCCCCTGAGAGTTCGGTTGGTGGAAGGTGAGAAGACCCCATGTGAGAGACCAGAGGGGAGGCCTGGGACTTGTTCTTAGCAACCAACCATGGTTGCGTGACTATGCTGGTTTGGTTTCCTCACTTGTAACCAGAGAAGGTTTTGCCCAATGATGGCTAAGTTTCCTTCCAGCTCTAAGATGCAGTAATTGTATTTCCTGTTGAGCAGAAAGGCAGAGGTGCTAGGACAAGCAGCTGAAAAGCAGGACAGGGGCTAAGTCTGAGATCTTCTAGGGGTCCCGGTTTCATAGCTCTCTCCTGCCGTCCTCATAGACATATACTAATACCAGCCAGACTTTGGGTTCTTCCTTTACCCAGTATACTTTGGAGGAAATGAAGATTCTTACAGGATTGGGAATGGCTGGGAATTGTGGTTTTCAATTTTTATGGCTAAAAAGAACCTGAAAATAAACTAGCCCAGCCTCTTTACATTCCATATAGGGAAACAGAGTCCAGAGAAGTCACAGGCTTGTTCAAGGTCACACGGTTAGTGGCAAGGTGGGGGCAGAACCTAGTGTCCTGTGCCCAGTCTGCCAGAAACAGGCAGGTTATTGGCGCTGCAGGAGATGGCAGTCAGCAGCACAGCTTAAAGAGGAGCTGGAACTGCCCCATGGGAGAGAGCAGACCATAACATCCGCTGGTCTGCCAGCAGACACACAGTAGGACGCCATGATGCAAAACTTTCAGGCTAGCTGAAGCCCTTGGGTTTTTGCCAGTAAGGTAGTTAAGAAAATTTCTTTTTAAATTGGGGGAGGCAGAAGGCTGTTTCCCATTTTTTAAAGATATTTCTGCCTCTCTCATGTAATTAAAATTACTAAGCTGTACTATAATATTGAGAGGAATTAAACATTTTCTCAGGGAGTGTGAAGAGGAAGACCCAGCTTGCACACCCCCATTTTGCCGGCCGCTACCATGTATGTTCATCCCAAGGTGTGTTTTCATGAGAAATCCAGTGGCTGTTTTAAGTCTTAGAAGGGCATCCTGGGATTATTTCAGCAACCCACGAAGGCAGGCTTTGTGCAAGGTGAGACACAGAGGAGGTGTCACTTCCTGCTTTGTGAGTTGGATATTGTTTATAGGCCCTGTTTTATTTGTGTTATTTTTCCTGTTCATGTGTTAGAACAACTTCTGACTATTTGTAGAGTTGATTACAATTAGATAATAAGGCCACCAATTCAGTAAAAATAAAGCTGAATTTATTATCTTGCCAGGCAAGAGACCTGCATTCAGATCAGTCTCCTCATACTTCTTTGCATTTTTGTGTAAGCATGGAGGTTTCTGATTAGTTCTAATAGGACGGTGATTGGCACCTAGACCTAAGTGAGGATTTCCTTTTTGAAAAACCTACTCAGCATTCTGATCTGTCCCTACTTAAACCTAATGGTTCTGGTCTTGTAGTCACCTGACTTGAGCTCGAAGAGCAAGGCTTCTGGAGGTCTCAGTGCTGTGTCTTTTATGCCCTTTGGAAGGGCTTTAAAGCATTAGGATAGCAGAAGTCATAGCTGTTGCCGAACTATACTTTCTATGGTGTGTTCAGCCCTTCCCTTGGATTAATGCAGGTCTATCTTTGCCTTAATGGGAGGAGACAGAAGGACCACTTCCAGGGAGCAGAGGCACTAGGATAGACTGCAAAAGCCATGACATGGCACTGAAATGAAGCTGTGTGGGGGGTTTTACTCAGACATTAGACAACTGGCTGCCCACCCCCCCCCCCGCCCCCTTAGTACTGTGCTAACTGGGAGGGCTGGCAGGGCGTGTGGGGTGGGGCGGGCAGAGAACCCTGACCTTTAAATTTTTTCCTGTTCTCGCGATTCTGGAGTGTCTTTGGCTACTACACGCCGTAAATTGAGTTTTCGTGCAGAAGCACTGTCAATTACCTGGGAGGCACATTTTTCCCTAAACAGAAATACACTTCTAAGTGAATTTCTTACTATGTTTGTTGTATTTAGTATTCTCGATATTTGTTTTTGTTTTTGACATTTTCAGGAAAGCAATCAAGAGCCTTTTGTCACATTTGAATGATCTATTTTAAGATATTCTTTTCTATTTATAATGAGTTTCCGATAAGACGATTTTCACCTCTATTTTAGGAAATACTTTTCAAGGTCCTTTTTTTTTTTTCTTTTATAAAGTTTAAATAGGAGTCTTACCTCCAATCCTAGCAACTACCGTACATTAAAAGTAGCAAAATGACCTTTTTTTTTTTTTTCCTCCCATGAAGTTCCCTTGCTCAGGGAGAATAAGGAAAGTTCTGGTGATTAGTCATTGTGGTATTCAGCAAACAAATATTCTGGAGGCCATGATTTATGTTACTGGTTTAAAAAAAGGTTTTATGTGTCTCTAGACGATTACGCTTGTGAAAGGTAAGTGCTCTGTATTCCCAAAAGGTCTCCTGGGTGCCCTGTTTGTTGTGTTAAGGTCTCTAAAACCCGGTGGCCATTTTCTGTGAGCTGGAATCCCTGTGTGAAACTCCTCCCACCCTGGAGTCTATGTGCATTTGTTTTCTAAAATGAAAGCACAAGCAGAAACTCGAGCTATTCTACAGAACAGCCTGTTCTTTAGGTTTTTTTAGATCAGTATATTTAAAGCATAATTTTTCTAAACAGCATATTGTAGATTTTTATCTGCAGTGGGTTCGGTGTTTGTTTTGGGAGTTTTACTTTTTTAAATGTAGATAACTTATTTGTTGCTCCCCCTGCCCAGATAATTCTACTCAAAAACAGGTGAGCAGGTGAGCTATTCAGATACCTGCCAGAAACCTTCATTCTGTTTTAATTAGATTTCTTAGGGGAGTGAAATTGACAAAAGCTAACTGGAATTTAGTTCCTTTGATATTCTCCCCGCCCCGCTTCCCCAGCAATTTTTTTCCAGTTGATTTCTTTTGTCTGAACCATTTTTGTGCACCCATTTGTAAGACCAGCCAGAGTTTTTTTAGCATTTCCGTAGTAGAAAAGCCTTCGTGTCTCTATGTGTCTCAGACCTACCGAGGGGCTTGCTTGACAGTTCTACCAGTTGCCTGCCTCTCCTGAGCCCTGGGAAGAGGCGACTGTTTCACAGTCCCCGCTCTGCCTCAGAGCTCTGTGCCGCCATGCCTGGCCTCCCTCCAGAGATCGCAGTGTTGTCAGCAGTGGCTTCAAACTGGAAACATGGGAGGAGGAATTGTGGAAAATGGGGGAGAAGGAAATGTTTGTGCAGGGAAAGTGTATATGTGTACTTAAATAAATATCTAAGGGCGCAGGCCCATACACGTGACCTCTGTACGTTGTTGGCATTTTGTGTCTGGAGCCAGGAGAGGCTGGCTGTACGGTGGGGAGGAGGTGGGGCGGAGCAGGCTGAGTGCATCAGTGGTCTTCCTCCAGGAGGTCTCCATGCCCAAGAGACATTCAGAATGCTCTCCAGACTGAGGGGATCAGCTTTGCATCTCTCTGATGTTTCTAGAGCAGAAATTTTCTTCCTGTGGTTGACCACCATTGTTCATTGAGCAGTTCTGAGGATTCCTTGAGGGTACTTGGGATCTTTGTGGATATGCTTTCTTGTGTTGACCCCATTGTTTTGAAGCCCTGACAGCCAAGTGATCCAGGCTCCATTTCAATGATCCATTTTTTGGAATTGTTATGTTTGTGTGACACAGTTATGGAGCATGATGTCAGCCCAGAATACTGTAGCCATGAAAGGAGCTACCAGTACAGGCCGATATATTGCTCAGCAGTTATTGCTTCCCTATTATGTGCCTGCTAATGATGAATATGGCACCCCTTTAAAAAGGAGAGCTGGGTGCCTCTGGAAGTGAATCTGATTTTATGAAGTGCTGATTAGGAGTTGAGTATCTCCTTCTTCTTGAAGCTCGAGCAGACCCTATCATTAAAGTGACTATTTGGAGCAAAGTGAGGAGTTTAATATCTTCCATTCTGTCTCCTAGGATTCATGTATTGAGAAATTTTCCCCATGGGAATGAACAAACTGGAGGGACCCTGAAGAAATAATGTCACCCAAATGTATTCCACATTAAGCTTCTTACCCATATCCTTCATTAAGGTGGAGCATTTTGATAGTTTTGAGCACTTGAATACTGATGACATTTAAATTTTAGGAGAACAGTGGACCACTGTGCAGAGATTCAAATCTCACAGGCAGAACAAAACTTATAAGTGATTTATACTTACATTCTTATAGGTTAGAGTCTAAAACCAAATGGTAAATACATACAGGGCAGGAAGGTAATATGAGCCATAAATGTGGGCTTGGTATAAGATAAAGAGGAGTGATTAGGTCGTGGAGAGCTGGAGGGTGTTGAAACTTCTTCAAATACGGTGGGAGCCTGATGAATCTGACCTGCAGGCTGGCTCAGCCCATGGACTGCTGCTCTGCCTGCCTGTCATAGAGCCACACCAGCCGGCTCAGTCCCCTAGTCTGCACTTCCTCAGTGGCAGCCTGCTGAGTCTTGTCATGCAGAGCTTGGGCTTGAAGCTCTCCAAGGCCCAGCTCAAGAAAAAGTAATGGCAATTGAACCTTCTCCATGTCACAGCAAATAAATCAGCCACTTCGGATATAATCCATCTAATACAGGCAAAATAATTGTGTAGGGGGGACAGCAGAAAACACCACATGTATGTCCAAGGACATTGGAAATGCATCAGACATAGCAGTCTTGACTAAGTTGCCTGGTTCTCAGTGTCTCAATCCCAGGATGAAACAGGAAGAACTCAGGAAGCCCCTCCTTGTCCAGCCATGTCCCTCGCAAGGCAGCCAGATGGAACCAAGCCTTCAGGGGCTAACCTGGGTGTTGTCAGGCCATGGATGACAGCAAAGGACAGCAGGCACATCCTGATGTACCTGGTCTGTGGTGTTGACCTGCTCCATCCAAGCATGTCTTCTGAAGTTTCTAATAGACAGCAACTTCCTAACTAGTCCTAGACTGGGACAGTGTGAGAATTGTTCTTCTCCTTCCGTTGACATCTTGTTGACCTTCTGCATACCCTGGAATTTACAGTGCCTTCCCTTTTCCCTTTTAAACATCTTTTAACCCTCCGTTTTCCCTCTTGGTGCTGAGTTATAATGTCTTTAAAGCACTTGGCATAGGGCCTGGTGTGCAGAAAGTACTCAGTAAATGTTAGCTTTTGTTGCTGCTGGCATCATCATCATCTCCATTGTAACTGTTGTCATTCTGCCAGAAGTAAGAGAATTTGGTTTCCTTAAACTCCATCTAAACCACATCTTTAGATCTACCCCATGCACCTCCGCCCTAATTAGATGGATCCACACATACAAGACCCTTTTCTGGAATCTGTCCTGTTTACTTCACCCAATTTTATTGCAGGAGTTGAGCTGTTCTTGGAACTCTGGCAATAAATAAAGACAAGTTTCTGCCATTCCAAGTGAGGTTGTAGAATTTATGCTGTGCTGAGTGGGTTGGAGGGGCACCAGGGTAGAATCATTTAGGAGTTTGTTCCAGGATGACTTGATCAAAGAAAAGCCGTCAGCTGTTGCTACAGTGGAGTCCTGACCTCTGCTGCTCAGAGTGTGGTGCTCGGACTGGCAGCATGGGCATCCCCTGCGAGCCTGTTAGAGATACTTTTGTGTGTCAGGGAACTGGCACAAATGATTATAATGTAGTATTTTAATGGTGGAACATGTATCATTGTAAAAAAGCGGGATGACCCACTCTCAGTGACCCTGGTAGATAGTGAGAACGGAGGTGGTAGCTGAAATTCTCGAATGTTAGTGGCCAAGGGTATTGCCTGTTCCTAAGGAATAATCAGTCAATGCCATGCTGCCATGGTGACTTGCCTGGATGGGAAGCTACAAGAATGATGAGGAGGAAAGAGCTACAGTACCTTAGGAAATTCTAGCTTCATTTCAAATTAATCTGGTTTAAAAAATAACTAAAAGCCTTTCAACCCTTCAAAGTTCTGGACTACATTTTGGGGGTCGCATGGTCTAGCTTTTTGTTAATTTATAGTTGTGGTGCTTTTTTTTCTATCCCAGGTAGTACTTTCAGGTGGTCTTGTGCCCTGGACATGTAGTGGCCTAGGGTGCCTTGGGCAGAGCAAGACTTGGGAGTACAGCTGTGTATCTTAGTAGTCCCTGAAATGGCTCCCACTCTCTTCCTCTCTTCTCCCTCCTCTTCCCACCACTCTCAGGAAAGTCAGCTTGGAATTCGGGATCCCAGCCCCTCTCCCATTCGTCCATTTGAGTTACTGCCATGGTGTCTGTGATGGGTTGAATGGAGGCCCCCAAAAGACATGTCCACGTCCCTGTGAATGTGACGCAGTTTGGGAAAAGAGTCTTTGCAGATGTAATTAAAGATCTTGAGATGAGAGGTGGGCCCTAAATCCAATGGCAAGTGTCCTTATAAAAGACACACAGAGGAGAGACAGATGAAGAGGAGAAGACCATGTGAGGGCAAAGATAGAGGTAGGAGTTATGTAGCCACAAGCCACAAAGAGACTGGAGCCACCAGAAGCCAAAAGAGGCAAGGAAGGATTCTCCCTCTACAGCCTTCAGAGAGAGCGTGGCCCTGCCAACACCTTGATTTTTGGGCTTCTGTCCTCCAGAATTAGGAGAGAATGAATTTCTGTTGTTTGAAGTCGCCAAGTTTGCGGTAATTTGTTACAGCAGCCATAGGAAATAAGTACAGCATCAAAACCTAGCCTTGTACCAGAAGTACCTGGGGGCTTTTAGAAATTAGATTCTGGGGCCTTACCCCCAGCCGATTCAGTCAGTCTGGGGTGGTGTCGAGAAACAAAATTTTTAATAAGGGTCTCCAGGTGATTCTGATACATCCACTACTGTCCTTCTTTGGCCCTATTTTCTTTTCACCCAGTTCACTTTCCTTGGGCAAAATTCATGCTCACGTTTTCAGCCACCTCCTATATGTCAGTGCACTGCACATCTGGATCTTCAGTCCGGCCTCCTTTCAGCACTAGAGTCCATTCTGGGTGTCTGTTGATTGAGACAGCCTCCTCAGAGGGAGCGCAGACTTCATCATCCTCCGCCCAGACCAGCTCTTTGGTCTGGGCTCCCTACCGGTTAATGGCACATCTAGGCAATAGACCTGGCACACCAGCCATTCTTCCCCCATCTCTCTGCTAATTTCTGATTAGTCAGTCGATTCTCCCATCCAAATAGCTTCAAACCTTTCCCCTCTTTCATCTCCACCTATCTCCTTGCCTTCTTTTCAGACCCCATCCAGACATCCTTCTCACCAAACTGCTCCCAGAATGACCTGTCTGCAAATCCGTCATATCATTCCTGTTTGAAATCTTTTCCATGACCTGCCATTGTCCAGGGTGTACATCAGAGTCACCTGGACAGCTTTATAAAAACTCCCAATACCCAGGCCCCACCCAACACCAAATAGAATCTCGCATTGGGGCCTGAGCACTGGTGTTTTCTCAAGTTCCCACAGGTGATTGCAGTATGTAGTTAGAGGTTGAGAACTGTGGGGCTAGAGGATAAAGTCCAAACTCGTCCTGACATTGGAAACTCTTCCTGACCAGGGCCCTGCCGGGCTTCCTGCCCATCTCCCAGCACACACCTATGCAGCAGCAGTCCCACCTCTTTGCCCTTTCCCGAGTGTGTGGTTCTTGCCTCCTTACCTTTGCTTAGACCTCTGCCTAGAAGGCCTTTTTCCCTCTTGTATGCCAAGGAAATGCTCTCTATCCTTCAAGACTCAGCCCCACCTCCCTTTCCCGGGGTCTTCTTCCCCAGTGTAGGCTGCCTCCTCCAGAGCCCCGGGTGCCCTCAGTGCAGCACTTTGCCCATCATGTAGGAGCTGCCCGCATGTCTGTCTCCTCCACTGGACTGTGGGCTCCGGGAATGTGCTGAATGAGGGAAGAAATGGAGGACTCAAAAAGGCCAAGGGGAGGAAATAGTTCTGTTTCTCTGAATTATCATACTCATGCTACTTTATACCTCCTCAGACACTTATTGAGAACTCTACTTGATTTTAATGAATGTATTGGAAATTTGTTAGTAGTAATGTCAAATACCATTTATTGAACACTCACTAGCCAAGGTCTCTCTATTCATTGCCTCCTTTAGGTATCACAGTAATCCTCTCAGGTATTATTCTCATTTTACAGAACAAATTAAGCAAAATGCCATGTGATCAGGGAATGCAAGATGGTAGAAAATATGAAGTAGAATACATAGGTGGTCACCTGGTTGGCAGCATGTTAATGGCATATTATAGACTAATCAGGAAAAACTAGATTTATTGGTAAAAAGAGCTAATTATATGTAGTTTAAGTGGCAAGTACATGTTTGACACTGAATTTGGCATAAAGCAAGCACAATCATTAAGTATACCTATAAAAAGATGAGATGGTTTATATTTACTAACACTTATAATCATACAACTATGGTCTTCCTTTTTTTTTTTTTTTTTTTTTTTGAGACAGAGTCTGGCTCTGTTGCCTGAGCTAGAGGGCTAGAGTGCCATGGCGTCAGCCTAGCTCACAGCAACTTCAAACTCCTGGGCTTAAGCAATCCTTTTGCCTCAGCCTCCCGAGTAGCTGGGACTACAGGCATGTACCACCATGCCCAGCTAATTTTTTCTGTACATATTTTTAGTTGTCCATATAATTTCTTTCTATTTTTAGTAAAGACGGGGTCTGGCTCTTGCTCAGGCTGGTCTTGAACTCCTGACCTCAAGCGATCCTCCCGCCTCGGCCTCCCAGAGTGCTAGGATTACAGGCGTGAGCCACCGCGCCTGGCCAGTCTTCCTTTTAGGTATATTAGAAGTTAGTTTGAAACGCAGAGTCACAAGATCAGGGTTGAAAGTCCAGCCTTGCCAATTACAAGTTATGTGGTGCTGGGACTTTGGCTTAATTTTTCCGAGCCTCAGGGTCTCATTTTTGAAATGGAAATATTATAGCCTGCAGGGGTGTCATGAGAAGGAAAATGAGGTGGTGTGTGTGAAAGTGATTTGTACCAGGCTAAACAGGCATAGGGCTGGGTATGCTTGTCACTGTTCTGCGTTTGGGTGCAGAAAGTTGGCCTTTGGGAGGAGTCAGGCCGGGGAAGGTGGTGTTCTGCTGGGTAAGCAGATATGGGCACTGGAACAATCACAGGCTGTCTGAATTCCCTGGCAGGGTGGGGTAAAGGATGCTGGGACAGGAGCCCGAGAAAAACAAATGGAATGAGCTACTTTAGGGATAATGATGGAATGGAGAAGAATGGTTAGAAAATTCAAATCTTGCTATGTTTGTTGAAGCAACTAAGCCAGGAGAGTGTAACTGGTTAGGGTTTTGCATTGGTTCACCTGTAACCAAAGACCACAGATCAGCTCCAGGGAGCTTAACATCTTGATCTTTCACTCTTAGGTTATTCTCAACAATTCCATCCCCAGCAGTTCTGAAGCTTTCTGGATCTGAATCCAAGAGCTTCCTTGCCTTGTGGTCTCAGTGCCTTGATTGATGGATTAACCTGGCCAGAGCTGCTCCTCACAGGGTCACATCCTGATAATGTGCATTCAGTCTCCTCCTTCTTTAAAGACGAAACCAAGGCTTTATCTTTTTTTATTCTAATGGATTGGGAAATAGTTTCTAAGTAGCTATCAGTATTATAGTACTGATCTTAAAATATGATTTGAATGAGAAAAATGATTACATTCTGCTACTCCCTGGAGGTGAGCTTAGAATACAATCATGCCTTTTTGTCATAGACATCACCATCCTAAACTTACCGAAAGTTTTGGAGCAGGAATCAGTGTAACATGTTTAAGGGATCAGTAGATGTATCTTAAGACAAAATGGACATTCTAAAATACCTCAACAGGCAGGGAAAGGATGGATGAACACAATTAAGTTTAACCAGAATAAATAAGTGAATTTTTGAGTTGCAGTTAAAAAATTCAAACCTGGAAGTTTGGAAGCCAATGGGGAAGAAGAAAAGGGAAGAAAGGAGAAGTCCATGCCAAAAAAAGACGTCTGTATATTATAAATAAAATCCGTTGTCAAGCACTATTTGCTGTGCACTTGCTGAATGCTGATATACTATCATTTGATCCTCCCCAAACTCCATGACGTGTAAATTATTCACTCCATTTTGTAGATGAGGAAACTGAGGCTTAGTGAGGTCAAGCACTTTCCAAGGTGATACTTAGTACCTATCTGCCTTTTGAGGAGAATGGCATAGTAAGCCATGTGGGACCAGAAGTCTGGAAGCATGTTTTGGTCACGCAGTGAGATCTTTGGCTTCTCTTTAAAATTCCTTTTTTACAGGGGAATAGCTGAAGGAATTGGAGATGTATAGCTCAGGAAAGGGATATGCAGGGTAAACCTTCAAAGGGCTGTCCTGTGGCAGAGGCTACAGTTGGGTTGTCCCCTCCCTGGTGGGGACTTCTCCGACAAGGAGATTCCCACTCTGAGTGGAGCTGCCCCACCCACCCTCTGAAGGATCTCTAAAATCCATTTGTGGCAAGTTAAGAATCAGAGTGCACGCTCCCCTAAGAATCATGCGCTCTTTGCTTTTTGTTTTCGCAAACATCCCAGGCACTGTTTATATTGAGGCGATGCTTACTCATCTGTCCATTTTGAGAAAGGTCTGGGGGGCTGGATCACCAGCTACTTGGATCCCAAGAGAGTTTCTTTGTGTGGACTCAGCACCATCTTGTGGGCACCAGAACTGTGAACTGGGAAGGGGCTGTGGTCATCAAGTGCGCCGGAACCCCAAACACAGCCCTGAAAAAGCTGTGTGGGAAGGGCCCTGCTCAAGGGATCACGTTTTTAGAAGGGACTGCCAGCCCTCAGAGCTAGGAACTGCCTTGAGGAATTCATTTTTATGACTCTAACCCTATTATTAAGCCTATGACACCTGGAAGAGCAGAATGGGGAGGCGTAGGGACCACACGCAGAAAGAGCCAGACCTTCCAGGGAGTGTGGTGCAGCATGTGGATTACCCTCTACTAGGGAGACGGAACAGAGGCTCCCTCCCCCTCCCCCTACATCCTGTCCCACCTCCCCAGTCCAGGAAACCCCTGTGTCCTGCTCCCCTCCTTCTTGCTACCTGCACAGGGAAGGGCAATGTGGGCCTATAAGAAGCCACTCAAAGAGGTAGAAGTTCCCCAAACTCTTCTCCTCTGGTTATTCTTCACAGTAGGGCTTCTGGGGGCGATCCTGTCAGTGGGCATGCAGGGTTCCCCAAAACAATAAAGTCCCTAATTCTGTGTCTGTTAATACAGTTACTGACTGTATTTACCGTGATATTACATCATGGTACATGTATCTAAGTGTTTTTGTACCAAAACGTGGTACCAAAATATGTTAATATTCTCCCAAGGCCTTAATATATGAACTCTTACTGTATTACCTATAGTCCCTTATCTTGCTACATATGTTTTTGCGTTTACCTTCCACAAGTATTTTTTTTTACCTAGCTTCCCTTCTTTTGAGGTCAGCCTGGCCTGAGCCCCACAACTCCTGACCATACAGCCCACCAGAGCTGATCTTGCCTGGCCTTACTGGAAGCCTCAACGCCTGAGACGCTCCAGGCACTCAACTCTCCCCTTACAAACTGCCCCCTGCTCCCAGTAGCCTTTCCACCGTCACGCGGTACATCGGTTGCTAGTATCATAATGAGATGGGCTAGAGAAAAGAATGTGAGTATTGTTTTTTGTTTTCTGGGATTTTTGTGGAACATTATCAGGGTAAAAAAGAGCAATAGAATGAGATACCACATTTTATCTCATTTGATCCTCATAAGAATGAGGTTACACTGCTATGTCTACTTTATAGATTTAAAAAAAAAAACATATGTTAATTAACTTGTCCAAGTTCATGCAGCTAGTAAATTGGTGGAACTGGAATTTGAGCCCAGGAGTATGTTAGCAGAGGCCCCGCTTTCCCCTCCGAGGGTAAAGATGACTGACCGTACAGGAAGTGGAAAGATGGCCCCGTGGAGCAGGACAAGGAAAGCTGGGACTATTGACTGCATCTGACAGTTGCGGTAATTTTAATCAGGGACTTCAGTGGAAGCTTGAACCCAACTCTAGACTAAGCCACGTAAACATGCTAAACCCCAAACTGAACCCAAATTTTTAATATTTTTTCTACTGCAAAAAATACAATCTAATGAGTCCACTAAACTGAGACTTAAGTTAAAAAATTCTAAACTCAAAAAACCAAAACACCAAAATATTCCCTAAAATCTTAACCAAACTGCTATGTTATTTTTTTCAAAAAACCCTTTATGTGAAAAGAAAGGAGCAAATGTTGTTTGCCAGGAATCTGTAAACAGATAAGAGAGGCAACGAGGCAGAATGCAGAAGAGGTTTTTTATGGAGGTAAAAGAATGTCACTATCCAAAACAGGCATATACAATAAACAGATAATACCCTAGCTTTGTTTCTATTCATAAATTTGTAGCCAAATTTGAGTGACCCTCTGACCTAAGAGGATAAGTATGCATAATGGAAATTTATTGATGATCTAAATATTTATTTTAAACAGTCTCTTTTCTACCAAGCTTTTTACCAGAACAGCTAATAAATAGGCTACTTGAAAAAATTTTATTTAAACTGTTAATGCCTGCCAGGTGCAGTGGCTCACGCCTGTAATCCTAGCACTTTGGGAGGCTGAGGTGGGAGGATCAGGCCAGGGGTTTAGGACCAGCCTGAGACCCTGTCTCTACAAAAAAAAAAAAAGAAAGAAAAAAATTATTCATGTATGGTGGTACGTACCTGTAGTCTGAGCTACTTGGGAGGCTGAGGCAAAAGGGTTGCTTGAGCCCAGGAGGTTTGAGATTGCTGTGAGCTATGATGACACCACGTACTCTAGCTCGGGCAACAGAGCAAGACCCTCTGGGGGGAAAAAAAATTTTGTTCATGCCTTTTCCCACATGCTTAGAATAAATGCTAATAATGATCTAAAATAAGAAATAATTTAGATGATAGTTGTAGCTAAATGCCCCTGGGGGTGGCGTGGGGGGCACGCTACGGCTAAGGTGTAACTGCTCTGTGCATTAAGAAAGAGTGATTAGTTAATGAGCCCTTACGGGGTATCAGGTGCTGTGAGGGGGTCTGGGGAGCTCTTGGAATACAGTGAAATAAGATATTTGTCCCTGACATTGAGGAATTTCACATTCCCTAGTTTTGGGCCTGGGGCCAAGGCTTAGCTAATACTTGCTCCTACTGACATTTGCAACTAATAACAACGAATTGGTTGGTAATGATAATACTAAGATAGCTAATGTTTATGAAGCTTGATTTTGTGCCAGATACTAGGCCAAGCACTTTTATAATATTATCATCATTTAGTCCTCATGTTAACCCTAATAGATTCTATTATTGGCTCCATTTTGCCGATGAAGAAACTGAGGTGCAAAGACTTCAAGAAATTTACACAAGGTCACAGCTAGAACATGACAGAGCCAGGTCCCTCTGACACCAAGGTTCAGACCCTCAGCCACGGTACCCGACTGCACGTGGTGTGCCTTGTCCTCAGTCATCCTCAGGGAGAGCCCTGTGTTATGAACGGACTGTGGCAGTGCTTAGGGAGCCTCTCAGTCCTCCTAGCTCAGCAGCTTTAATTTCCCACCGTTCCCTTTCTGTGCCCCCTTCTTGTGGCAACCCGTTTGTTATGCTCAATAAATATTATCTTGAAATGGAAGTGGGTAAAAATAAAAATCAAAGTAAGTAATATTCATGAGTGCCATATATTACTTTAAAGTTTAAATTTTTTAAAGAAAATGTATTAAAAGTAAAATTTTATGGAAAATACTGAATTTCCCTTAAATGTTCACCCCTGGGCCACCTGGTGGTCCATATGGTGTCTTTGCACATACTGAGAAACGGCCCCCTTCTGGCAGAGGATGCAGCCCTGCACTGAGGAACATGCCAGGCCAAGCGGAGCCTGGGCTGCCTCTCAGCCGACCACAGGGCGCAGCCGGGACCCTGCACGTGGCAGCCCTGCTCCAGGCCAGGCTACGGTTTGCCAGACACACACTGGGGAATAGGCTGGGGTGATGTCCTACGAGCCTTGGGTAGTTTGGTCTCTAGTACCTGTGTATCACTAAATGCAACCAAGGAAGACGCCGAAAAGCTAAGTTCTTTATGTCTTGGTGCTCCAGAACCTGAAATGGACAGTGTGGTTTCTGAGTCATACTGCCTGGGTTTGAATCCCAGCTCTGCCGCTCGCCAGCTAAATGATCTTGGCCAAGCTCCACAGCCTCTCTGTGTCTCGCTTTTCTCATTTGCAAAATCAGATTGCTGTGAGGCTTAAATGATGTATATGCAGTGTGTAGAATGGGTACTGGGACACAGCTTGGCTGGCATATTTAGGTGAACTTCCTCCTGCCAAATGAATTAATTCACAGCAGGGACATTAATGCATTTGTAGGGGTAGGGGGATGCCACTTTAAGGTAACTCTCAGAAAGGCTGCCCAGGGAGGCTCCAGCATAAGCAGGAGACACAGAAACCTGTTTCGTTGGAGCGTAGTAGCCAGCTCATGTGCTACATAGCTCAGTAGTTTTCAGCAGGATGCAAAAAGCATACCTGCCTAGACCCTATCTCCCAAAACTCCAATTCAGTGTTGGTGATGTCACCCATTTCAAATTCTTTTTGAGGTTCCACAGTTGAGTCTGATGTGCACACTTCTGCCGAGAACCACCATTGTAAGCACATCTTACTGTGCCCTTTCCAGCTGACTGTGGGGTGCCGGATGGGGGACAGTGGCTTATGTGTGCCTTTGGAGTGGGCCATACACCGGTGTGCCGAGACACACAAGCACCCACAGTTCCGTGACCCAGAAGCAGGCCGCAGGCCCAGCACCGTATCTGGATTAGATTTTCATGGAGAGGACGTGAGAAGGAAGCGACCTGTGGTTACGGAGGGTGGAAAGTTATAGGGGTGCAGGAAGGGAGGATGTCATGCCGAGGCTAAGTCCTTTACAGACACCCAACACCAACGCCTCACAGGACAACCACATGTTGCCAGCTTTATAACTTTGTTAGTATCTAAACAAAAATTAAAAAGTTAATTTTAAAGAGTTTGTTGCCAATTCAGTCCAAGCACTTAAGACAAAGGCCAGATTCCTGGACTTTGAACAAAGCGTATCAGTAGAGCTTGCAGGATTGCTCTTTTTCTTCCTTTGAGCCAGAACAGTGATAGTAAGCAGTTTTTCAGCGTTGCAAAGCTGCGTTTCAGTTTGAACTCGCCTGGGCCATAACATCTTTGTGGGCAGCGGACAGCCCTGGCTTGTCTCACGGAGCTCAGCTTTAGGCCAGCAATGTCGATTTGTTTTGTGTGTGTGTGGGGGGGGGGTTCCCTTCCCCATGTCAGAACAACCTTTTTGACTTTTTAAGGCTCAGTGTCTTTTCCCCCATAACATAGAAGGAAAATAGCAGGATAGTTCACGTTGACCTAACACTGGGTCCAGAAAGCTTGGTAATCGTTGCAGGCATGGTGGGCTCTGTAAAGCTTAGTGTTGGGTGCTTTTTGTGTTTGTATTCATTTAGTAAAGGTTTATTAACACCGATTATGTGGCAGTTGCAGCGCTGAGTGCTAGGAAAACTGTGGTAAATAGTCTCAGCCCTCACAAGAATTTTTATTCTGTGGTAAAGGCACAGATTTGTCAAATAGTTTTTAGTTGCAATCATAATAAGTACTATGAAAGAAAAGTATGCTGAAAGTGCCTAGCAGATGAACCTGATTGGGGGGAAGGAAGGGGTGTTGGACGGAGATGAGGGGAGGTGGCCGCCAGTCTGGAAAGGCATTCCGGGCTGCAGAAGCAGCGTGTGCAAAGGCCCTGCCATTAGGGGGGTGATGGGAGAGGTGGAGGGGGGAACCCAGGCACATTCAAGGAACAGAAAGGAGGCTAGTGTAGGTTAGAGTGGCAGGAAAGGAGGTCAAGTCACAGGGAACCTTATAAGCCTTGGTGAGGATACTGGGATTTGGATTTAGGGTTTTGACAAGGCCTGCTGACCATGTCTCGGCTCTGTGGGGGCTGGCATGGAGCGGTGTCACACCAGAAGCTGGCTCTGCCCTTTCCCCAGTGCTCTTGGAGGCTTCACACCCACTGGCCTCATGCTGTGCTCTGACTGGCAGGTCCCCAGCATGAGCTCATAACCCCTGAGACCTCGTCACCAGCCTGTGCTGGTTGAGAAGGTCGAGCTGGATAGTCGTGGTGGGGAGGGAAGCAAGTAAAGACTCATCGTCCTGAGGCTTTCGCTTCAGATTAGCAAATCCTGGCTGTGCACACGTTTTCTAGGCTGTGGGACAGACACAGTGGCTGATTACATGTCAGGCGGCTCCTTGAAAACACCTGTTCCACAGCGAGGCTGTACACCTGGCCGGCCATGAAGGGTCCACGGCCCACTGTCTAGTGATGCTCAGACCATCCTGGCAACTGCCGCCCGCGGTCAGGGGACTGCTTGCCTTAAATCCAATCCTCAGCTGCCCTTCTTGGAGATCTCTCTGGTACATTCCTTAGCATCTCTCAGTGATTTCTTGGCATGTGACTCGGGCTGGCTTCCCCCAGTGGCCCTACCTCTTGAATCCTGGTCTGGGTGTGTTCCTGCCGCCAGCTTATTCAGGGGTGATCTTGTATAACAAGCCTGCAGTTTGAACTCAGTGCTGGGTGCATTTGTGCTGGATAGAGCAGGTCACCTGCTCTGACTTAATTACTGCTGTGTGTGTACACGTACCCGTGAGGCAGCAGAGTGCAGTGGACTGAACGCTGTTCCTCCGTCAGAAATCCTAGGCTCTTCTCTAGGCTCAGTTTCCACATCTATAGTATGGGCATGATAGTAACATCAGCTTCTATGTGCTGAACATTGGCTCTGTTAATTCACTGAACCTGTGAGTACATAGTAGTATTTCTGTTTTATCTGCCTGCCTCACAGGATTGTGGAGGGGATTAAACGAATTAATATGCAAAGTACTTCACAACCTGACATGTACTAGAGAAAAGTAATTGAATTCAAACAGATGTAAATTGTAATTGGCAATATTTGTGGCAACTGTCCTTATATAATGTTGATTTACAAATATCTATAGTATATAAATGGTTTTTAAAATGAATATTGAGGGTCTACTGTGTGTCAGGCACTGTTCTGGGTGCTTAAGATATTAATACATCAGTGAAGAAAATCAGATCACTACTCTTATGTGGCTGAAATTCTAGCAAGCAGATGGACAGTAAATAATGAAGTGAATTGCATAGTGTGGTATACAGAGTGTTATGAGTGCTGTGGAAAAGCCAGGAAGCGGGCGGGGGCGGTCATGAGTTCAGGGGAGAGGGGCAGGTTGTTTTATCTAGTCAGGGAAAGCCTCGTTTATGTTTTATATGCATAGTCACTTATTCAGCAAACATTTACTGAGTGCCTACTATGTGCTGCTTCCTGGAGATGTACCAGTGAACAGGATGGATACGTCCTTTCCCTGCTGGAGGGTACTTTCCATGGGCAGAGTGGACCATCAACAAGCAGGCAGGTAGAGGTGATTGCAGGTTGGGGTAAGCAGCGGGAAGGAAATAAACAAGGTGATGTGAGGGCAAGTCAGAGGGGCAGCAGGGGGAGAGATGGGGCGGCCCCTCCGAGGCAACATTTGAGCTGGGCCTGAAGCAGGAGTGTGAGCCAGCCGGGGGCAGTGCTGGAACCAGTGTGCGTCAAGGCCGCAGGGCCAGGAGAGGCTTGGCAGGGAGTGAGCCAAGGGAGCCCTGTGAGTAAACAAAGGGAGGGCAAGGAGCAGTGCCGGAGGGAGCAAGTAAGTGTGGAGCAAGTAGAGGACACCTGGCCTGCAACTGAAGAGTCTGGGTTTTTTCCTAAGATCGGGGGAAGGCCACTGAAGGGCTTTTAACAGGGCTGGGCTTGATCTCATCTGTGTTTTTAAAAGATCACACTGCATGCTGCAGGAAAGGTGGGCTGTGTGAGCAGCTCTCTCCGTAGCCAGCTATTGGGAGGACAGTCAGTTCTCAAGCTAGTTCCACCTGACATTTGCTGAGCTCCCTGCTGTGTGCCAAATGCTACACTCGATGTCTGGTGCCCCATCTCATTCACTTCTCTCTGCCCAGTTTCTGGTTCATCTGGGAAGTACCAATATAAACTGTGATTCACTGTCTTGCAGGAGCCCCCAGAAAGCCAGGGTGCAGAGGGGCTGGAGAGTGGATATTGCTTAACAAGAGAGCAGCAGGTCCATTTTAGGATAACCCGTCCTTGAGACTGGCTGGAGGTTCTTGCTTATTCAGAAGCCAGAATGTACAACAATTCGTCCCTCCACCCTCCCCCAGAGCTGGCAGGCGACGGAGAGGAGGAGGGCCAGCCTCCATTACACCAGCAGGCCCTTTGCGCTCACAAGAAAATGGTGGTTGGCCTTTGAAACCAGCCCTGATGATAAGCTCACCCCTAAAATGAGAAGTTTCAGGAGGTAGGACCCCTGTCCTTAGTCCCCACAGCATTCAGATTAAAAATGCCTTCTATCTTGGGGACTCTTGAGAATCACTGGAATTTGGTTGAAACAGGAAATGGAGACACAGCACGTAAGGGCTTCAGAGACAGATTCTTTAAGCCTGTTTGCCGGGTTTCTTAAGCAAGCAGGTGTCTGGGCAAGCTTGATCCTGAGATGAACCCAGGGTACGCGTGCTACCCTGAGCGCTGCTACATTTCAAAAAGAAAAAAGGAACCAAGGACCTTTTCCCCCTTTCATCTTTCCAAACAAGCAACCTAAAATATTTAACTGGGCCCGTTGCATCATTCGCAAATCTGACAATACTCGTTCTCACAATCTGTGTGCACGCAACTACAAGTCTAGAGACCTAATGTTTACCTTTTCAAGATAATAGGTGAGGTTGCCCAAGCCAGCCTCCTCCTCTGTTGAATGCACTCTAGCAGCTTCCTGATGTTGGCCTTTAAAACAGCCTGCATTTCAGCTAAAAAAAAAAAAAAACCTTTCCTTGTCATACTATGCCTTCTTGAATCTGATAACTTAAATGCATTGAAGTCTGATAAATGTGGCTATTCTGCACCCCTTTGGGGCCGCATTTAGAAGGCAAAATCAAGAGGATTTTCCTTTTCCTAGACACAGCTCAGCTCTATAAAGGGCTTCTGTTTTGTAATCTGTTTTCGAGATCTGATGCGTGTGTTTCTAACACCCCGTCACGTGAGGAGGTCTGACGTAGTCACCCAACATGACTATGAGAAAACTTACTGCGGAGATGTGTGTGGGATGGTGCAGCCAGCTCACTGGAGCAAAATGACCTTAGTCGGAAAACTTTCCGCAGGGGACAGCAGACCCGCGCAGTAGACTCCGCTTCAATATGGGCCCAGCCCCGGCCCGGTATGGACTGTGAGTCTGACTTTTGCAGGATTCCAGGTCAGTATCCTAATACAGTGTGTGCTTTTTTTAGTTAGGTTTTATTTCTAAGTTTCTTTTTATAGACGACGACTTGCAGTAGAGAGAGGAGGAAGTTGCTCTGTCCATTCAGTTTTGTTGTTATGTGCGTTAGGAGTTGAGCGGCCAAGGTGCTGGCAAGAGGGCTCCCGGCCTTTTCCTCTGACCAGAAGATTTAGAAGAATGGGGTTCAGTCTGGCCCTGGAGAGTGGCCTTGAGTGAGCGACTTCTCGTTCTCACTAAGACTGTAGACTGAAAAGGCTTCCTCCCCTCTCCTCTCTGTAATGCTTCAAGATTTACTAGTAAACATACGCCACATTTTATTAACAAGCCCTATAAAGGTCTCCATAAATAGATAGGTTGCCTAACAATTTAAAGAGATTTTTTCAAGATTTGGGTTTTTTGCATTGTGAGAGTTAGAGTCTATATGGAAACTACCATTTTAAATTTTCTTTACTTCTGTGTATTTCAGTAAAGTTGCCTTAGCTAACTGGAGAGAGAGAAGATTTAATTAAGCTGGAAATACTGGGAAGTAGTTGGTCAGATTGCTGCCAAGAATTGTTCTCCTTTTTTTCAGATTCAATCCCAGCATGAGTAAATCAATGCCTGAAAGCAGTATCTAGGATATAATGGGGAAAGGGCTGTTGTTTTGTTTTTGTTTTATTTTTTGGGAGAGACAGGGTCTGGTTATGTTGGCTATGTTGCTCAGCCTGGTCTTGAACTCCTAGCCTCAAGCGATCCTCCTGCCACAGCCTCCCAAAGTTCTAGGATTATAGGCATGAGCCACCGCACCTGGCCAGAAGGGGATAATTTTTAATAGATGAACAGAATCACATGGGCACATAGATTACTGTGACCAGGCTAACCATTGAGACTTGGAAGGCAAGGTTGCCAGCATTGCTAGATTGCACAAACATTGTAGACAGCAGCCTTGCAAATCAAAGAACAGTTTCAACCTGTGTATAGTATGGGCTGGACTATTGGTCCACCTGGTTTTCAGCCATGCTCAAACTCAAGCTTAGAAAATTAAGGACAAGTTCAGGGAGCGCATATCTATTTCTGTATACCTTGGTCTCTCCACTTGCCTCCTAACGATTTCTGCTTTGTGTCTTACCACGCTTTTATTCACTTTCTCTTTAGTCCTTGTAGGCTTATATATGATTTATTTTATTGAGTAAAATAATTTTAAAATTTATTTTACATTATAAAATTTAATAGTTTAATTAAAATGTTCAATCAATTAAAGTTATTTTGAATGTTTTCTTATTGGACAGCATAGCAGTTCTCAAACTTTTTGGGCCCAGGACCTCTTATACTCTGACAAATCATTGAGTACCCAAAGATCTTTTGTTTATCTGAGTTCCATCTATCAATATTTACCATATTCAAAGTTTAAAATGGGAATTTTAAAAACTATTAACTCCTGGAAAATGACCATGATACATCCAATTGCAGGATAAAATAACATATTTTATAAAAAGTATTTTCAAAAACAATACTGAGAAGAGTGATATTGTTTTACATTTTTGCAAATATCTTTAAGTCTGGCTTAATAGAAAGACAGCTGGATTTTCATATCTGCTCCTGCAGTCACTTGCAGTATGTCGCTTTAGTTGAGGTATGTAAAGAAAATCCAGCCTCAGAGAAAAAGGAAGTTGAAAAGGTAAAGAGTTTTTTAATAGCTTTTCAGTTAACTATAGATATTCTTTGATACTACACCAAAACTTGACAAGTGGTAGCTTCTTAAAAGTATATTTTCATTAGTAAATCTTTAAGACATTACAGAGAAGAGAGTGAAGTAACCGTTTTCAGTCTGCATTCTTACTGAGATCTAGAAGTCACTTACCCAAGGCCACTCCTCAGGGCCAGTTCTTTCTGTCAACATTATCAACAATGCATCGTGCCTTACAGGCACAGAGAGTGCAAAGATGAATCACATTGTCCCTGCACTCAAAGAGCTCACACGGAAAGATATAAATGTGAACAAATGCATGACACTATATGCTATAATGATGCTCTGAACTCAAAACTAGAAATTCCAAATGACGACAGCCACCTGGATGAGTTGTCATTGAGATGAGTACGATGAGGATTGCCAGGCAGGGGAGCTAGGGGCTGGGAGAGGAGGGTAACCTTAAGATGAAATACAGTTTTTCTCCTCAAGCTTTATACAGATGGCATGTAGAAGTCTTCTGAAGTCCTGAGGAAAGGGATCCATGACAAGGGAGGCTGTGCGCTGTGTGTGTTGTGGGCATATGGATGTGGGGAATGGGGAGGCTAGGATGGAGAAGGGGACTTCTGCTTTTCACCTTAATGCACATCTGTGCTGTTTGAATCTTTGACTATGAGCATAGATTTATTTTCTTTCTTCCTTTCTTTCTTTCTTCCTTCCTTCCTTTCCTTCCTTTATTTTTGAAACAAAGTCTTGCTCTGTCACCTATTGCCCAGGCTGGAGTACAGTGGCATGATCATAGCTCACTGCAGCCTCAAACTATTGGGCTCAAGTGATCCTCCTCTCTCAGCCTCGTGAGTAGCTGGGACTATATGTGCACGTCCAGCTTGTTTTTATTTTTTTAGAGATGAGGTCTTGCTATGTTGCCCAGGCTAGTCTCGAACTCCTGGCTTCAAGCAATCCTCCCACCTTGGCCTCCCAAAGTGCTGGGATTACAAGCATGAGCTACTGTACCTGGCCTATTTTCTTTTTTTAAAAGCTAATTAGTTCTAAAAAGCAAGTGAAGAAAGGTCATTTTAATAATCAAAAGTATCTTAAGTGCCTCTGTTTACATTATATGTATATATGTTTATGATATTAGTCTGCAGCATAGCAGGAGACAAAAGCAGCAGAAAATTCCAAATATGTTAATTAACTAGACTTTCCCAGCGACATTTATATAAAGTATAATTGTGAAATGTTTATCATATATTTATATAATTCTTAAAAGCATTTTACACACCTATAAAGTATACTTGTGTAAATACATACATATGTACTTATAATATAGAATTTTGATTTAATAAAGAGGTTTATATTTTGTTTATATCTTTATATATAAAAACACAGGACTATCATTCATCCTGACCTCCTGGGGTATAGTCTCAACGTATACCTATTTCCCTGGCATGATTGTTAGTCGTACCTCCCTTCTGTCTCACGTGTCCTGTTTTGGATGCTGAATTATATGTTCATCCTATTTATTTATCTGTGCTTTTAAAACATATAAGTATAGCATATGATCATATATTTATATATTCATACATGTATTTATATATACATGTGGCCATATACATGTGCGTCATGTATTTAAAAATACATTTTAAAAGCTATTCCAGCTAAAATACAAACTCAGGAAAATAGTAACATAAGTCAGATGACCACAGTTATCTAATTATAAATTAGTTTTTTTTTTAATATTGGCTCACAAAAATTTTTACACCTAGAACATTTTTGTTAGCTTTTTCATGCTTATCTAGTCCATCTCGATACTACTACTAGGAATAGTGAATTCATTGCACAAAACTTGCTTTTTAGAAAATATTTTAGCAAGTTACATGCAAATTAACCCTCATCTTCTTTCTAACTTATATTTCTTTTTCTGAAATCTTTTGTAGGCTTTCTATTGGCAGGAGCTCCTAAGATTTCCGTTTTCAGTTAATCTTTATGAAGAAATGTAGTGGAGGAGGT
This sequence comes from Lemur catta, assembly GCF_020740605.2. Classification (NCBI taxonomy): domain Eukaryota; kingdom Metazoa; phylum Chordata; class Mammalia; order Primates; family Lemuridae; genus Lemur; species Lemur catta. The sequence goes on from NC_059128.1 coordinate 173,314,462, forward strand.
TGCTTTAAGGTAACTTGACTTTTTGAAGTCAAAGAATACTGTTTTTTGGTGAGAATGGCCACACTCCTCCCCCATGAGCTCTTTTACAAGTCTTAATTTTCATCTTGGAGATATCCTTTAAGTCTGTCTGATAAGACCTGTGGGTCCCATGTTATTTTACTTACTATTCTTATCAGTAGCACAGACTGAGCCTGCTGGGGGGGGCCAGGCAGGCTGTGTTACTGTGAGAAGCCGCCTGGTGATGAATGTCGGGCCAGGCAGTGTGTGCACGTTGGAGACATTGCTACTGGGCGCCGGTCCCTGCCAGGTAGGCGACAACCCCAGTGTTCCCTGGGCTTCCTCTTTTTTCAGGAAAAGGCATATTGATTTTTATGTTAAATCTTAGAGTTTTCAACATGGTTAGCTAAGTTTTTCAAAAACTCGATTTCAAAAACCATGTGGGTCAAATGAAACCTGTGGGACCAGATTTGCCACATGGCCTATAGTGAGTGGGTCCCCTCTGGTTTACAGATTGGAACAGATTTCTTTGTTGCACTTTGGACATGTGGAATGGTTTTTAGCCATAGCACATTCTGAGATCATCCAGCAGGCTAGATAACTATACTCTGAAGGCATTTGTGACAAAACTTGGTTTAGGGCACTGTTAAGATTGGATGGGTGGGTACTAGAGTCTTAAAGACTTGAAATTGCCTCTTTAACAAGTTTCACTGTTTTCCAAATTGCATCAGCAGATTTGGATTCTTTGTTTGAAGATGTTGCATTGACTACTTGATCATAAATTTCGTAAGGGCAGGAAACTCTGACTCTGGCTCGTTCTGTCTGAAATTCCCTTTTCCCCGTTTGTCCGTCTCTACAGAGCCAAATTCTGCCCATCAAGATCCAATAAATGTCACTTCCTCTTACAGGGAATTTCTGAGCTCTCCCCTCTGCCTCCCTCACACCCTTCCCAAGCCACTCTCCTCTGAACTCCCTTAACCTTCTTTCTCCCTGCGCACCTAATCCTGTATGTTCTCTGGGTATCTTTGTTTTGCCGTGTTTCATGAATGCATCTGATTTCCCCCGAAAGCCTTTGAGGGCAAAATTTTTATTTCTCTTATGGCGCTGGGTTTTAATCTCAGCCCTTAGGCTTGTTTCTGGGTGGTTGATGAAAAACCACCTGAAACGCAGCACACCTCAGAGACAAGATGGGAAGAAGACTTTTCAGTGTGTTATTCTTTGGGCCTTTTCAGTGTGGCATTGTATGAATGTATTATTCACAAAATAAAGGCATAGAAATACATATGGATTCCAGGGTCTCACTCCAGGTGTTCTAAACCCGAATCTCTGCAGGAGCAGGGGAGGGAGAAGCTATAAATCTGTAGTATTTAAAAACTCCCCAGGAGACTTTGATGCATAGCCAGGTTTAGGAATCACTGTCTCAAAGCATATAGGAGGTACTCAATAAACATTTGTTCAAAGGGGGAATGAACTCTTTGCTCCTCTAGCATTTAGCTGATGCCTTCTGCCCAGTGGTTGTTCAGTGAATATTTGTTGAGGGAATTCATCTAAATTTTGAGTTCAGACACCACCACCACCACCACCACCACCACCACCCCGATCACCCCCATCCCACTTTCTTAGCTGGGAGTGGGGACATCTGCTTTTCCCCAGGCCCTCACCCTCCCTGGGTGGATGGACTACTTCTCACCTGGACCACTAGGATGGCCTCGTATGTGGTATCCTGCGTCCAGTCTGCCTCCCTCTGAGCCTTTCAACACTTCGAAGCCTACGTGATTTTTTAAAATTTAAATCTGATCATGACTCTCAATGGTTCCCTATTACCTGCAGTATAAAGTTTGCTGTGAGGAGCCCTTTAGAGCCCTTTATGATCTGGTCTGACCCTTCCTTTCCTAGGCCATCTCATTCAACAGATCCATGCTGAGGCTGCCATGTGCCTGGCACTGCCATGATGCTGGAGACTGGGCAGCACACGCTGCTCTGGCCCCATCAGTTTCTGAGGACAGTACACCCTTTGATTGTTGTTTTTTTTTTTTATTTTTTTATTTTGCCCATAATATTTCTTCTGCTTAGAACATCCTTCCCATACGCCTGTTTTATATATTGATGCCAAGCAATCCCAGGCCTCTGTAAACAATCAGTTGTCACTTAATCTTCTACCATTTTGTACTCACCTCTGGCGTAAGTCCTGCCATTCTGGATGCCAGTGATTACTTGACGGTTCTCTGTCTTCCCCTAGACGCTGGGTTCTTGAGAACAGAGACTTGCCTTGCTCCCCTCCATATCTCCAGCACCCAAGCACCATGTCTGACCATGTTAGGTATTAACTTATTTGGTGGATAAAATCCACGTAAGAATGAAGTTTTTGTGTATGTGTCAAGAAGGCAAATCAAGGTGCTACATAGTAATGATGATTTTTGAAAGAATTTCTGCCACATAAAGGTCGATATTCCTCTGAAAGATGTCATACTTAGATCTTTCAGAGTTATGAGGATGTTTCAATGGTTTATGTAATACTTTCTATCATATATGTTATTCTAAGTATACATAAAATATTATTCAGTGTTAACAGGTGGCCTTTTGCTAGCCAGCCTAATTGAGCAATCTGAGAGAAGAGTCAGAGAATTCCACAGAAGTGAGTGGGGCTTTATATATTATAAATCTGAAACAGGACACCCTGGAGTGTTCATTAGTCTGATGTGAAATACCGTATTTCCCAAGTGGAAGTAGAGCCTAGTGGGAGGTTCAGCATGCTGTGGAGTGTTTGGAAGCAGTGGTTTTGAAGTAGAAGGACAAGACAGATGATGTCAGCATAGACCTAAGCCAAGATAGAAGCCACCTTTTTGAATCATACAGCATGTGTTTTATCAGATCTGAGACTATCTAGTCAGGCTGGATAAAGAGCTGAAATAATATATGGGCTTCAGAGAAACGGAACAGGATAAGAATATGAGTCAGGAGAGGAACTAGATCTTTCAGAGGCTCAGAGCAGAGAGACCTCAAGGAAGACAAAAGAAACGTCAGCAAAGCATGTTACCGATCTGTAACCCGGTGAAGGACAGACTCCTTCACTCAGGGGGGACCCGTTCTCTTTTCAGGGGCACAGAGGAAGCCATAAAGATTCCATTTCATTTAATTCTATTTTTATGTATAGAAATAATCCCACACCCTTCTAGAAAGGATTCGTAGCAGATGACAATTAAAGCAGAGTAAATAAGAGTAGAAGAACTAATGTTAAATAAAGTGAGACGATAGTCGCCCCAGAAACTCGGGCTAAGAATGGCTACAACAATTGATAATAAAAGTTAGTTCTGAGCTTCTTTGTCTTGGGAGTTAAAACAGAAACATGGTGAATGTAGTGTTCTCATTATCTGAACTGAAGAATTTGTTAGTAGAAAGGTAGTTTTTTTCCTATGGCTGAATGTGAGAAAAGAATTTATCAAATGGATCCTTGTGTAAAGGATACTAAATAACACAATGGGCACAGCTTATAATAGCAGTTTTACAAAAAGGTAAAGAGACGTCCTTTGTGTGGCCATCTGGGCTTTCCAACTGAATAAATGCCATGAGCTAAATGTTACACTCCAGCGCTAGGAAAACATTGCCACAGAGAGTTAAAGAAATATCAAGCAGTATGGCTTTCTGGAGACGTCACTTGATACGCAATAGCACAGACTGTTGGGATAGCTGGTTAGTATGGCCTGTAGACCAGAGGATTTTTTGTTTTGTATTTAATTGCAGGGATGATCTGTCAGTGGGTAGCGAAATTAGTGAGTTGCTGTTAGCATTTTTAAAAATGAAAGATAACTAGAACAGAATGCATCACACCAGTAAGGATAAGAGTTAATTTCATTTACATCTTAAGTCACTATGTGCCGTGTATTTCTTACCGTGGGTGAATTTGAAAGCTGCTGCTTTTGACTGTCCTCCACTAGACTATTAGTTGGTAGGCTCTGGCCGTCCCAGGCTCATGGCATAGGACTTACATAGAGAATAACAAGAACCATATACATATAGGGCACATAGAGAGAATAACACATATAGGGAAGAGCAGAGATGGTATCCTCAGACCAGAACAAGAGCCACTGTGCCTTTAAATTGTGTGAATTTAGGAACCTGTGCCTAGATTCATTATTGTAGACTTACAAACCTTTCCTGGTTTTGTGTTGTGTCTCCTTGTTTGCTTTCATACCTGACAGGGTTCTTTTTGAAAACCCTGGTCTACTTTGTCTATAATAACAGGAAAATTGGAAAAGGAAGGGGATGGGTCCCGACAAGGGCCAGTGGCGCAGGGAGGTCGGGTGTCCCTGGTGGTCAGAGTCGGTCACACAGACGGCAACTGTCCACTGAGAGACTCTTCCTAGCCACAAGTTAGGAATGGCACCTTCCATTCCTGCTGCTTCTCCGGAAAGGCAATATCTTTGCATATAGGTGCCACTTCCTTAGAGAAAACCCTTTTTTAAAAACTAATTTTCCTGCTGCGTGGATTATGTATGGATCAGATCATCAGGGTTATCTCTGGAAATAGATAGGAAGCTTGTGCAGGACCATGACATTGCCCAGCTCTAGGAGTTGACAGCAGCAGCCTTGAGTGGTGATGACACCCCTAACATTTAGAATAACAAAACCAAAAACTCCTCCCCTCCCAAATTTGGACATGTATATATAGCTGCAACTTTGGAGAAAAGGGGAAGGTGTTCTGGGAGGATTTCCAACTATAACAGCTATTAGCAATGGTATGAGCAACAGGCTGGGGCAAGAAAAAGATTTAGCTTCTAATGTTGACTCCAAGTCTTGGGAGCATCAATAGAATAGTTAAAAACCTGAATTTTCTTAGAAAAAGTTGTTCACAGAAGTTGAAAATAGTCTAGAAACAAAGAAACCACTTGTAGAAGGGTCTGTGACCATTTCTCTCCTCTCGTTTCAGATGACAGTCATGTCCCTTTCCAGGGACCTCAAGGACGACTTTCACAGTGACACAGTGCTCTCCATCTTAAATGAGCAGCGTATTCGGGGCATTTTATGTGATGTCACTATCATTGTAGAAGATACCAAATTTAAAGCCCACAGCAATGTCCTGGCAGCTTCGAGCCTTTATTTCAAAAATATCTTTTGGAGCCATACAATCTGTATTTCCAGCCACGTCCTGGAGCTGGACGATCTCAAAGCTGAAGTGTTTACAGAAATACTTAATTATATCTACAGCTCCACAGTCGTCGTCAAGAGACAGGAAACAGTCACTGATCTTGCAGCTGCAGGAAAAAAGCTGGGGATATCATTCTTGGAAGATCTTAGCGATCGCAACTTCTCAAATTCCCCAGGTCCCTATGTATTCTGCATTACTGAAAAGGGAGTCGTTAAAGAAGAAAAAAATGAAAAAAGGCATGAAGAACCAGCCATCACTAATGGGCCAAGGATCACAAATGCATTTTCCATCATTGAAACAGAAAATAGTAATAACATGTTTTCTCCACTGGACTTAAGGGCTAGTTTCAAAAAGGTCTCTGACTCCATGAGAACAGCTAGCCTTTGCCTAGAGAGGACAGAGGTCTGCCACGAGGCCGAGCCTGTCCGCACACTCGCTGAGCACTCGTATGCCGTTTCTTCCACAGCCGAGGCTTACAAAAGTCAACCTGCACATGAGCACGATAGCAGTTCACCTGGTCAGACAGGTAAAGAAAATTGTGAAGCTCTTGCAGCAAAACCGAAAACATGCCGAAAGCCAAAGACATCCTCCATCCCCCAGGATTCTGATTCAACTACAGAAAATACACCACTCCCTCCAGTAACCAACGTAGAGGTTAATCAAGAAAAAAGTCCACAGCCAGCTGCAATTCTTTCTCATTCAAACTCTCCCAACAATGAAGGAGACGTCCACGCTTCCAAGGAAGATGAAAATCAACCTTCTGACGTTCCCGGGCCGCCAGCAGCAGAGGTTCCACCTCTCGTTTACAATTGCAGCTGTTGTTCCAAATCCTTTGACAGTAGCACTCTGCTCAGTGCCCACATGCAGCTTCACAAGCCGACCCAGGAGCCTTTAGTGTGCAAGTACTGCAACAAACAGTTCACCACCCTGAACCGTTTGGATCGGCATGAACAGATCTGTATGAGGTCAAGCCACATGCCCATTCCTGGAGGAAACCAACGCTTTTTAGAAAACTATCCTACCATTGGACAAAATGGTGGTTCATTCACAGGTCCAGAAGCTTTATTATCTGAAAATAGGATTGGTGAATTTTCCAGTACTGGAAGTACCTTGCCAGACACAGACCACATGGTTAAATTTGTTAATGGGCAAATGCTCTACAGTTGTGTTGTGTGCAAACGTAGTTATGTGACTTTATCCAGCCTCCGAAGACATGCAAATGTTCACTCATGGAGAAGAACATATCCTTGCCATTACTGCAACAAAGTATTTGCATTGGCTGAGTACAGGACAAGACATGAAATTTGGCATACGGGAGAAAGGAGATATCAGTGCATTTTCTGTCTTGAAACTTTCATGACCTACTATATACTCAAAAACCATCAAAAGTCTTTCCATGCCATAGATCATAGACTTTCCATCAGTAAAAAAACAGCAAATGGAGGCTTGAAGCCTAGTGTCTATCCATATAAACTTTATAGGCTACTGCCTATGAAATGCAAGAGAGCTCCTTATAAGAGCTACCGAAATTCTTCCTATGAAAATGCTCGAGAAAGCAGTCGAATGAATGAGTCTGCACCTGGTACCTATATTGTTCAGAATCCACACAGCTCTGAATTACCTACACTGAATTTCCAAGATAATGTAAACACCTTAACCAACAGCCCAGCCGTCCCATTGGAAACATCTGCTTGTCAGGACATACCCACTTCTGCCAATGTACAAAATGCAGAAGGCACCAAATGGGGAGAGGAGACATTGAAAACTGATCTTGATGGTAACTTTTATTCTACTGAGGTATCAGTTTCTTCCACTGAAAATGCTGTCAGTTCTGGCCTGCAGACAGGGGATGCACCTGTTTTGTCCTTGAATAATGGCAGTGAGAACCCAGCCTCTGTGATCAGCTACAGTGGCTCAGCACCCTCGGTCATTGTGCACAGCAGCCAGTTCTCATCGGTGATAATGCACAGCAATGCTGTTGCTGCCATGACCAGCAACAACCACAGAGCCCTTCCAGACCCAGCTGTCGGTCAGTCCCTGAAAGACGACAGTAAACCCGAGCCAGATAAAGTAGGTAGATTTGCAAGCAGACCCAAAAGCATTAAGGAGAAAAAGAAAACTGTACCCTATAACAAGGGAGAAATACCAGAGGAGTCAAAATACGTTGCTGATCCTGGAGGGTCATTGAGCAAAGCCACAAATATCGTTGAAGAAACCAGTAAAATTGAAACCTACATTGCGAAACCTGCTCTGCCTGGAACCTCCACAAATAGCAACGTTGCACCCCTTTGCCAAATAACAGTGAAAATTGGGAATGAAGCCATTGTGAAAAGACATATTCTAGGATCTAAATTGTTTTATAAAAGAGGGAGAAGACCCAAGTATCAAATGCAGGAGGAGACGTTGCCACAGAAGAGCGACCCGGAACCCAACGGAGACAGCCCACTCGACCTTTGCCAGTCCGAGTGCGTGGAGATGAGCGAAGTGTTTGATGACGCAAGTGACCAGGACTCCACTGATAAACCGTGGCGCCCTTACTACAACTACAAACCCAAAAAGAAATCCAGACAGTTGAGAAAAATGAGGAAAGTCAACTGGAGGAAAGAGCATGGAAACAGAAGCCCAAGCAGCAAGTGTAAATACCCAGCAGAGCTGGACTGTGCTGTGGGCAAGTCCCCTCCGGATAAGGCCTTTGAGGAAGAGGAAAACAAAGAGATGCCCAAGCTGCAGTGTGAACTCTGCGATGGAGACAAGGCGTCTGGGGCTGGAAACCAAGGCAGGCCCCACCGCCATCTCACTTCTAGGCCTTATGCCTGCGAGCTCTGCGCCAAGCAGTTCCAGAGCCCTTCCACGCTGAAAATGCACATGAGATGTCATACCGGAGAGAAGCCATACCAGTGCAAGACCTGTGGACGGTGTTTTTCAGTACAAGGAAACTTACAGAAACACGAACGCATCCACCTGGGCTTGAAGGAGTTCATCTGTCAGTATTGCAACAAGGCATTCACCTTGAATGAGACCCTCAAAATCCACGAAAGAATCCATACTGGAGAAAAGCGGTACCACTGTCAGTTCTGCTTTCAGAGTTTTTTGTATCTCTCCACAAAAAGGAATCATGAGCAGAGGCATATTCGGGAGCACAATGGGAAGGGCTATGCCTGCTTCCAGTGCCCCAAAATTTGCAAAACAGCTGCTGCCCTTGGAATGCACCAAAAGAAACACTTATTCAAAAGCCCAAGTCAGCAGGAGAAAATAGGTAACACATGCCAGGAAAACTCAAATCCTTTGGAGAATCAACATTTCATTGATTCAGAAGACAATGACCAAAAGGATTATGTTCAAACCATTGTTGAAAATGTCCTTTGAGTGGCAATAATTAGAAAAATCTTCAAAAATATAAGTTGGTGTTTTTTTAGTTAGTTTTTTTTTTAAGTTTTGTTCACACGACAGTCATGAAGGAGTGAAATGTTAAAAAAAAAAAAAATTCATTTGTGAAAATTCAAGAAAAAGGATCCTAGTATCTACTTTGGGTTTTAGCATTAACTTCATGCAAAGTGCATAAAAACAAAATAGCTGAATCCTCCAATATCCCAAGTACCTTCTGAAAGTTAATGAAGTTCTTAGCTGTGGTATTTCTACCAGTGAAAAGAGTTTAATTTTAGCCTAATTTAAAACTTCCTAGTAAATGCTAATAGGAACTGGCTGCTGAACTGTCTTTAGTCACTGGAGAAAATAGGAGTCAGATATCCTGAAGATGGCATCTTCATAAATATGTTCAGTGGTAAATGAGCTGTGACAGTCTTTATTCCCATCCGGCTTCTGCGCTATTAAAATTTGTTTAAATTAATGGATACATATGAAATACTTAACAATATAACTGCAAATATGTGTGTAATGAGTAACCTAAAGTAGAACATTCATACATAATCTAGAACTACTTTTCTGCAACACAACCTTGTAAAATACATATATAAATCACTATAACGTTTAACTGTCCATATCCCCTTTAGAGAATTATGGTGAGCAATAGATCTGCAAATAATGAGGACTGATGTCAAAATCCGTAGAAAGCATTTTGAATGTGATTTAGGAGCATGTGAATGCTTTTATATGGAATGCTATTCTCCTGAAGTTATGGCTGAGCTGTTATTAGAACTGGTCTCACAAGTCACAGAAAACATAGGTCATGCCTTATCTATGGGGGAAAGCCCTCCCAGAATTTACCTGTGATTACCTGTGCTGCATATTATTTTGCAATGGCCTCACCTCAGAGAATGAAAGAGGGTCAAATTCTTCTGAAACTCTCTGCAGTCTTCCAGCCATCACAAGGCCGTGGATGTGGGGGTCTATTCCAGAAAGACTTAAGGTTCAAGTAAACTTGACATCTCCCATTCCACTGAAGGAGTGTCCAGGAGATTTAGCTCAAGGCATACATGTGGTAGTGAATTCCCAGGCACTTGAAAGTGACAGGAAGCCTAATCCCTACAATTACTAGTCGCCTTGGAGATTATGCAGCCCACAAGTGCATAGTAGCATAAAACAAAAGGACAACAGAACCCCACCCCCAACCCCACCCATTAATGACTTGAGTGGGCAAGAAGAAGTGATGACCTTCCTTGCTTAAAACAGTAGCTTTCTTTTTGGGGGGTGGAGAGGTAGGATGTGGAGTGACAAAGTTCTATCCCTTATGTGACTCAGAAATATATCCACAAATCCAGAAGCTTTGTCTTCATATTTGCAGCCATCTAGACCCCTTGATTAGAACCCACTTAAGTTTTTTAAAGTTCTTTTTACACTGACCCACACCATCAACACTGCCCTCAAATCTAATTGCCCTACAGGATATTCCGTCATGTGGACTAAGTTCCTGAAAAGCTGGAACTCATGATTCTTTCTTTTGAAACTGCCAGAATAGGAAGGAGAGAGAAAACATTCGTACCCTTTGATCACCAACCAGGATGAGCAGAATCCAGAACTCAGTTTGAGTGACCCGCAACCGTTCGTATTCACTGGATTCGGTAGATGGAAACCCAAGGTTATCCAGGGTTGGAAGGTTATCATTATGAAGAAGTAGCTCAGAGGACTCCACCTGCTCTCTACAAGTGTCGTGACATCCCCAGGAAGAAGACTTAGTATGGATTTGGGTTTGCAAGAAAGCATTTAAATGCCCAGGAAAGGACATGATTAAAGTTGACCTTTTTATACTGTAGTACTTTGCTATTAAAGTAACCCCAATATTGTATCTGCATTTATCTTTTGTTCATCTACTTTCACTTACATACAGTATTATATAGTAGAGGAAAATGGAAAAATGCAAGCAAATTCAACTTTATTTTATACATTGTATATATGTACACCTACACTATTCATTTGGGTTTTGTTAAAGAGATAGTCACAAAGGGCTTATGAAAATCATTTTTGAATTGATAATTAGAATATTGAATAAGCAATCCTGTGATATAATTTGTTTTATCTGTTAGGATTATGAATCAGGAAGAATTACTGTGTATTCTAGTCATTTTGATTTGACTTAACTCCAAATATAAAATTATTATGTGTAGTGACGTCTCCCAGCCCTTATATGTGGATATTTTTTAAGTGGACTTGTATGCTGATAATTCTAGACCAAAGTAAATATGGCAGAATATTTATACATGAAAAAATAATTTTGCAAATATTTTCTATAATTGTATTCATTTCAAATGTTGATAGCTTGTGTTAGTTTCAGGGAGGGGTGTATATTTTGATAAAAAATACTTGACTTTGTAATTCTGTATATTCTATACAATTTATAGCAGAGCCGTTTTAAGACAGCCTTGTCACATTTTTTTGTTAATTGTGAAAATTTTATTATGAGTGATGTTTATGCATTGAGTACATAATGACCAACTAGAATTAAAGTAAGTGTAAACAGTGAACATACTGTATGCTGTACAAGATATATTGTAATTTGCTGTTTTAACATCTGTATTTTGGTTAGAAGATATTAAATGCAGATGTTAAGAATCGGAAAAGTCTAATTTTATTTTTAGAAATAATGAATATAAATTTGGTTTTGCTTGATTAAAATAGCTTATTCCTACATTAAGTCTCTTTTTAAATGTTTTAATGTTATTTCTTTTGTGCAGCTATTTCATCTGTGTGGGTCACAGCTTTATTTTCACATATTAGTCATTCAATATATTTGTTTCCTTGTTTCTATTCTGTGGTACCTACTTACATGCTTAAGACTCAAATGGATTTTGACATTAAAAAAACAGAATAATAGAGATTAAAGTCTTCTGATAATTGAGTGTTTTGGATAGGCTTTATCTTACAATGATAAATCAGAGAAAGAAATGCTCTCCTCAAAGTATTCTGCTCTACTTATCCACAAGAAACAAATTACATTTATTTAGTACCAGGCATTTGGCAACATCTTCACATAGACTAGTTTATTAACACTCCCACCCACACCAGAAGTACCTCATTATCCACATTTTATAGTGACTTTGAGAAGATCCCACAGCCAGACAGAAGCAGGATTCCAACCCAGGTCTGCCTGACTCCAAAACCTATGTTTTTGTTCCTTCTCAACATCTTAGAGAAAAATGCTTGATATAAACTGAATGGAGTATAAGGAAAAAAGACAAGCCAGGCCCAGTGGCTCACATCTGTAATCTCAGCACTTTGGGAGGCCAAAGCGAGAGTATTGCTTGAGGCCAAGAGTTCAAGACTATTCTGAGCAAGAGCGAGACTCTGACCCTATCTCTACAAAAAAAAAAAAAATTAGCTGGGTATCGTGGTGTGCGCCTGTAGTCCCATGCTACTTGGGAGGCTAAGGCAGGAGGATCGCTTGAGCCCAGGAGTTTGAGGTTGCAGTGAGCTGTGATGACACCACTGCACTCTAGCCCAGGAAACTGAGTGAGACCCTGTCTCAAAAAAAAAAAAAAAAAAAAAAAAAGGCATGACAAAGTAATGATGCAGCTTTAGGATGGTAGTGGTCATCGTGACTGCCATGGAACGAGTTTGACAGAGGCTGCGTTAGGCTCAGCTTCCCCGACTTGAGATTTCCTTACATCTCAGGATATTGCCCTATAAAATCACTTTTTAAGAGTTTATGCACATTTTTTAAGAATACAGAGTAAAATTGTGATGCTATTATAAGCTAGTAATTTCTTTACATAAAATCTGTGCCATCATCGCCAACTATACTCCTAACCTTAGCTAAGCATTTTGCAAATGCATGCAATTTGTTAGTCCCAGTAGGTAATTCGAGAGGGCATGCCAGTGGCTTAGGCAGCACAATCCATCACCAAGACAGGGGAAATAAGTAGAATTAATTGCCAGGCTTACCAATGGCTGGCCAGGAGCGTCAATTTTGTGTTTGAAGGGCAATCCAAAAAATTTGATAACGTATCTGCTAAAATTAATTTCAGTATCTGGCAAAACAACATTTAATATTGAAAAATTTGTAACAATTGAGAAAGTAACTGTATTAAAAGCATAATAACAAATCCTGCAAGGCAATCCTGTTTGTACATATATTTTTAAAATTACTTCGGGTCTTTTCATGCCTATTGCTCTACTTTTCTCATCACCTACTGATGGATTTGGTTTCACTCCCTCGGTCTCCACCAGCTTCTCTTTGCAGAAGCAACAATTCTTCTACTTTAGTTTCTTCCATATCTGAGAACTCGTTACCCTCACCTACCCCAAATCCTGGCCATCTATTAAATTTCCCTCTGGAGAAAGAAGCCCCTTTGGTCCCTCTCCCGGTTGCACCTCCTGACCCCAGTTCTTCAAGCAAATGGTCAGTGAGCAAGCTGACCTTATCTTCTCCTACTCGGCCCCTCATTTGCTCCCCTACTGCCCTTGTGCTAACAGGATAGAAGTCCAAACTCTCTGACGAGGCCCACAGGCCCCGATGTCGTGTCCTCTGCGTGCCTCTCCAGGTCCACCATATCAAACCCCAGGCTTTTGGGACAACCCACGTTCACCTGTGGCTCCTTTACTTTAGTCACTCCCACCTGGGCCTGACCTCTCTGGCGAAGCCCGGGCTGACAGAGCAAGTTGGCTTAGTGTGCAATTGGTAACTGTGCTCTCCAAGTTCAGACAACTAATGGAAGAACTGGTTATAACAGAAATGTGGTTACATTTTTATTATGATCTCATTAGTGACATCTAAGATATTCCATTTAAAACATTTTTGTGGGAAATCACTTTCTTCTTAATAATTTAAAACCATATGACTTCTATGTAATTATAGTGATAAGTATCTTATTCCAGTTGCAAGACATATTGGTATACAGACATTTAAAAGGTGTAATAATGCTAATATGTAAAATTTTAATTCATTTATTCAAAATATGCTTAATTTTGACTATTGGACATTTTATCAAGGCTAGGACTACAGAGGTATAAGAGGTAGGCTCTGCCTTTAAGGAACTCCAGTCTGGTAAAGGAGATTGATGAGGCCATAGATGGTTATAAAACAAAGCCCTGTGCTCCTAGGGGCCTAGAACCAGGGCAGGGAGAAGTGGGGTCACGCCCAGGTGGGAGTGACTAAAGCAAAGGAGCCACAGGTGAATGTGAGTTGTCCCAAAAGCCTGGGGTTTGATATGGTGGACCTGGAGAGACACGCAGAGGACACAACATCGGGGCCTGTGGGCCTTGCCAGAGAAGTTTGAACTTCTATCCTTATAGTACAAGGGCAGTGGGGGAGCAAACGAGGAGCTGAGTGGTTGGAGATGAGGCCAGAGAGAGGTACCACCAGGCCCAGGCAAGATGGGAAGCCTTTGGAGGGCTTACGCAGAGAGTGAAAGGATCTGATCTATTTCAAAGGATCACTCTTTTTTTTTTCTCTTGTACAGACAGAGTCTTGCTATTGCCCTGGCTGGTCTCCAACTCCTGGGCTCAGGGGAGCCTCCTACACTGCTGGAATTACAGGTGTGAGCCACCGCACCAGGCCTAAAGGATCACTCTTATTGCAGTGTAGTGAATAGATCACAGGGCAGGGCAGGGGTGGAGGCAGGGAGATCAAATGGGAGGCTGTGGCAATACCGGTGGGAAATGACAGTGGCTTGGAGGAGGGTGGGAGTAGTGGAAATATTAAGAATGGGTCACACTCTAGATATGTACTTTTTTAATCTTTTAACGTGGAAAGTTTTCAAACATGCAAAAATAGAATGGTCAAGTGAACCCTAGTGTACCCATCATTTGACTTCAATAATCATTTCATGGCCAATCTCATTTTATCTATACCTTCACCTGCTTCCCCTCTCTACTGTGTTATTTTGAAGCAAAAGCTAGACATTATACCATTTCATCTATATATAATAAGTCAGTACGCATCTCTAAAAATTAAGCACTTTTACCTTTTTTTTTCTTGAGACAGAGTCTCACTCTGTTGCCCGGGCTAGAGTGCCGTGGTGTCAGCCTAGCTCACAGCAACCTCAAACTCCTGGGCTCAAGCAATCCTCCTGCCTCAGCCTCCCGAGTAGCTGGGACTACAGGCATGCGCCACCATGCCCGGCTCATTTTTCTATATATATTTTTAGCTGTCCATATGATTTCTTTCTATTCAAGGGTCTCGCTCTTGCTCAGGCTGGTCTCGAATTCCTGAGCTCAAACAATCCGCCCGCCTCAGCCTTCCAGAGTGCTAGGATTATAGGCATGAGCCACCACGCCCGGCCAAAATTAAGTGCTTTTAAAAACCATACTATTATCACTTCTTACAAATTAACAGTTCCTTAATATCATCAAATTCCATTAGTTAAAATTTCTGATTGTCTCAGAATTGTCATTTTTTTTTTTTTACAATTTGAATCAGAATCCAACTAAGTTCCCACACTACAATTAGTTGATAGATCTGTCTTTTAATCCATAGGTTTTCCTCTATCTCTATTTTTCCCCTTTGCAATTTAGGTTTTTCTTATGCCCCATTATGATGTGCAGGGATGGAATTTAGTTTTAAAGAAATTAGGTTGTTCACAGTCTAGGAAGTAGCAAGACAACTTCCTAGGTTGGGGTATGGTCTTCCATTAGGAGGCACATAGTGTCTGGCTGAGATTGTGGATGTATTTTGAAGACAGATCGGATAGGATTTGCTGATGGCTTAGGTACTGAGGGTGAGAAAGAGAGGAGTCAAGGGTGACTCCACGGTTTGGGCTTGAGCAATTGGAAGGATGGATTTGCCAGCAGACAAATAGGCAACATGGGTTGGAAGTTCAGAAGAGGGGACAGATTCGAGGTATGGATTTGAAAGTGAATATGTTTCATTCACTCAAAACATATTTGAGCTAGGTACTGGGAATACAAGAATGGGCAAAACAAATAGTCCCTGGAGCTTATGGTCTAGTGGGGAACACAAAAACTAAACAATTACAGCCACCATAAGTGCTGTGAAGAAGAGCTACATGGTGCTATGAGGCCATCTAATGGGGGAATATAGCTTAGTCTGGAAGTTCAAGGGAAGCCATCCTTGAGGAAGTAACTGTTAAGCTGAGATCTGAAAGATGAATAAGAGTCGAAAGAGGAGAGGGTTTCCAGGGAGAGAGAATAGCATATGCCAAGGTCTGCCTCTGGAGGGAACATAGCGCACTGGAGGCCAGTGGTGGCCACAGTGCAAGAGAAGTGGATGTAAGGTCAGGCTGGAGGACAGGAGCCACACCACACAAGGCCTTCCAAGTCACGTTCAGGATTTGGATCTTATACTAAGAGCAACACAAAACCATTGAATTGTTTAAAACAGGTTGAGACAAGAAGAGGTATTTTAATTAGTTTTATATTATAAAAAAAAATCACCGTGGCTGAAATGTAAACAATGTCTTGGAGAACAGTAGTAGCCAAAAGTAGAGCAGTTAGGAAGCTATTGCAATAGTCCAGGCTGGAAATGATAGTGGCTTGACTTTGTTAAATGGAAAAACCTTAGACAATTTAAATTTAACAGTGTTTAATTGAGCAAAGAGTGATTTGTGAATTGGGCAGCCCTAAGAACCAGAACAGGTTCCAAGAACTCTGGCCTGCAACATAGTCAGGCAGTATTTATAAAAAGAAAAGGAAAATGAGGTACAAAGACAGCTTAATTGGCTCCAACTAAGTGTTTTGCCTTATTTGAATCAGTTGGCCACCTGAGATTGACTAAACTCAGCTGCTGTCACTGAGACTCAGCTGTTTGTTACAAGAGTCTACGCCCAAATTGCGCTTTTAGTTAGTTTATGTACAAAGTGAGGCAACAGTTCATTATGGACTGGAGTATGAAGGTATCCTTAGGTCAAATTTAGTTTAGTTTAACAGATTATGTAGTTGCAGTGAAAGTAGAAAGGGGAGGATTTGATACTTGGGAGATAAAATCAGCAGTACTTGATGTTGGATTGGATATGGAAAGTGAGGGCTATCAGGGACCAAGAATAATCTTTCGGTTTTAGAATTGCTGCAACTGGGAATGCAAGATGTCCCCCATGAAGCTCGTATAGAGAAAGAAGACAGAATCCTGGAAAACACCAATACAAACAGTCCCTGATTTATGATAGCTCAACTTACAATTTTTCGACTTTATGATGGTGCAAAAGTGATACACATTCAGTAGAAACCATGCTTTGAGTACCCATACGATCATTCTGGTTTTCACTTTCAGTACAATATTCAATAAATTATGTGAGATTATCAACTCTTTATTATAAAATGGGCTTTATGTTAGGTGATTTTGCCCAACTGTAGGCTAATGTAAGTGTTCTGAGCACTTACAAGGTAGGCGAGATTAAGCTATGATGTTCAGTAGGTTAGGTGTATTAAATGCATTTTTGAGTTATGATATTTACAACTTACAATAGATTTATCAGAACATAATCCCATTGTACCTTGAGGAGCATCTGTATTTGAAAGATGAATCAGAAACCTGTGGAAAACACTGAGGCAGAGAAGAGGTCAGAGAAGTAGGAGAAAAATTGGGAGAGTGGCAGGTAGGAAGCCAGAGAAGGAGAACCTCTCAGAAAGGAGAGAATGATCAATTGTGTCAAGTGAAGATGAAGCCAAATAAGTTTGGAAAGTGCCTTTTGCATTGGGCAACTAGAAAGTCATTGGCAGTGGCATGCTGGTAAATGTTCGACAACCAGCTCTTAGGAGAGGAGTAAAGCCCTGATTTATAGCGTTTGCCAATTTCTGTGGTGTAAATACTTCCCACCATGGACGATTTTAAGCTACCAACATGATGTCACTGAACTTGAGGTTGGGAAGAAATGCATCCAATCAGCTCATGAGAGCTGGTATAAGTCTGCTCTGGTGACTCAACTGGTGATCTTAGCAAGGGTAGTTTCAGTGTGTTGGTGCAAGTGGAAGCAAATGGAGGAGTGAGATAGAGACAGTGAGTGAGGATTTTGCTTCAAGTAGCTGAGTTATGAAGGGGAGAAGAAAGACAGAGGAACCTAAGGTTTGAGGACCAGGGTTTTACCATACAGAGTGGAACAAAGGATGAAGAAGCAAGGGAGTTGAGGCTATTGATGAGAGACTGGCTGTAGCCAAGGACTACGGAGCCTGAGTTTAATTTAAAGGAGTACAGACCTCAGTGTCTGACAGACTGACACAAATGGAGGGGTCAGAAATGAGGCATCCCAGTAAGGCTAACAAATGCATGATCTTCAAAGCTCTGCACAACTACTTTCCAATCTGTCTTCCACAGCAGTCCTGCTGTGGGGGCAGTGATCTCTGACTTCATGTGGAAGCTGTGGACACCAAGGCATAGGGAAGTTAAGGGGCTTGCCCAGGCTCGCACAGACAGGACCAGCACTCAGCCTTTGGTCTCCAGGTCACTGTTTTCATCTCCTCCTCCTGACTCCACATTGTGGAAGACCCAGAACTGGGACAGGGACAAATACTGTCCTTTCCTCAAAATGAGTGTTTATTAGCTTGAGACTCTAATACTCTCAGAATCCTAGGTCATTCTCTTTTTTTATTCAATATATTCTATATAGCAGTTAGTATTGCCAGGCACTGCTCTAATTATCTAATGAATATTAACTCATTTAATCCTCATATCAACCTTCTGAGGGAGACATTATTATTATCATTGCCATCAGTGTGATTGTCTTTTGCTACACAGTGTCAGAAAACTTAGTGGCTTAAAATAACCATTTATTATTATCTCATGAGGTTCTGTGGTTTGACTGGGATCAGCTAAGCAGGACCTCCCGTGCAGCTGCAGTTAGATGGTGGTGATGCCGGAGTCATCTAAGGGCTTGATCAGGCTGGCATCAAAGCAGCCACAGCCCAGCCCAGGTTCAAGGGGTTGGAGGAGTAGACTGTGCTTCTCAATAAGGAGTGGCAGGCATGGACAGGGAGTGAAGGAATTGATGGCCAGAGTCTT
This sequence comes from Lemur catta, assembly GCF_020740605.2. Classification (NCBI taxonomy): domain Eukaryota; kingdom Metazoa; phylum Chordata; class Mammalia; order Primates; family Lemuridae; genus Lemur; species Lemur catta. The sequence goes on from NC_059128.1 coordinate 173,332,947, forward strand.
CAGAGATAAGCTACTACAAGGGATAATCCCCAATGATAAAACCAAGGCACAGAGAAGTTAAATAACTTGCCCAAGGCCACACAGCTAGTGTGTGGAGAAACAGAGTTAATCCCAGGCAACTAATTTCCAGAGCTGCTAGAAGAAGCAAAAGGGACCGGAGCCCACTAGCACAGCATAGCCTCTCACAGCAAAGTTACGGTGGTTAGGAGCACAGTGTTATTCATGGTAGAACCAGAGAGTCCTGCAGTTACCTATCAGGGATTTGGTAGAGAGGAAGAACTTCTAAAAATACTATGAATGGAAAGAGATTTCAAGGCTCTTTTTATGGTGAGGGTGAAAATATGGTTTCATGTGTCCCAAGGCAATGGAAGACTTCATATCGCAGTTTGTCTCTAATCAGGAAAGAATGAAAACATACGTGTGTGCGTCTTGTTTTTCCTTATAAATAATTAAAATCTGGAGCTTTTAGATCTTCAAGCTCCTTCATACCCTGTTTTATAATATCATAGCTCTGAAAAGTCTGGGTCATTGATTATCTTATACACATCTTGGCCCCTCTAATGGAAGGACACAGAAATGACGTCTACTTCAAACAGGTTAGTCACTTCACGTGGCTGTGGGGGCATTGCCAGAAAAAAAAATGACTCACCTCTGGAGTGGCTGGTTTCTCTTTGGAACTCTAACAACCTCAGATGGTAGCTTAGGCCCTGTTCATTGCAAGCTTCTCATTATTTCTGGGCCAAAAGGCCACGTTCCACGGACATGCTGGACACCTGTGTGGGTGAGTGGGAAGAGCATCAGGCCATTTCCCAGGCCTTTCCAAATCAGACCCCAAGGTTTCTGATGTTTCTTCCTAAAGACCAAATGTAAGGATTCAGGGCCACTATTTTTGTCATCTCTCATCCTGACGGGAATCGGCCTCCACTGTATTGCTCATGCTCAATTCAACAACCTTGGCCGGGCGCGGTGGCTCATGCCTATAATCCTAGCACTCTGGGAGGCTGAGGCGGGTGGATTGCTCGAGGTCAGGAGTTCGAGACCAGCCTCAGCAAGAGCAAGACCCCTGTCTCTACTAAAAATAGAAAGAAATTATCTGGCCAACTAAAATATATATACAAAAAATTAGCCGGGCATGGTGGCGCATGCCTGTAGTTCCAGCTACTTGGGAGGCTGAGGCAGTAGGATCGCTTAAGCCCAGGAGTTTGAGGTTGCTGTGAGCTAGGCTGATGCCACGGCACTCACTCTAGCCTGGGCAACAAAGCGAGACTCTGTCTCAAAAAAAAAAAAAAACAACCTTGCAGCCGCTGGGAAGTGCTCACCACTCAGTATCATTCTTAGACCCAGGCAAGAGGGCCCTGTTCTGGCCTTCTTCCAGGGGTGCCCCCCCCCCCAGGGAGCAGAGAGTATTCAGGACAAACAAGGGTGTGCTCTCACAGAGTCTGTGACATCCCCCGAGACTACACTCTGAGTGCTCAGGGTCTGAAAATTCCCTGCCTACTTTCCGGGCCTGCTTGGGCCTTTTCCCATGTGTGTCACACTCCTGGGACAGCCGAGTGGCAGCTGTTTGCAGGGTGTGTGGACAGAGTTTGTGATGCAGTTTAAGTGTCCACATGTGTGTGTGCGAGCCCACTAGCTGCATGGGATGGAGCAAAGCTGGAGGGAGGAAGGAATGGGAGATCTGGCCCATCCCTTCTCACACTGTCTCATTCCGGCAGGAAACCCCAATGAGACTGGGAATTCTAAATTCAAACCTCATCTTCCAGATTGTTATGAAGGTATATTTGCCAAGGGAGAAGTATAGAACATATTTGATTAAGAAGTGGTTAGCCTGACTTATAACTTTCAAATATTTAGACACATGATATACAGGCCTCCATCTGGACATTTGCTCCCAGCCCTGCAAATGTTGGGGGGCGGGGCGGAGGTGGCTGACACCACTCCCCAGAGTGACTGGCTTTTCATCACACTGCGTACAAGCTCCTGGCTCTATGGAAATGTCCATTCCTACCCCCACCCCACCCCCACCATCCACAGACATGATCATTTCTCAATGCCTAATTCAAAAGCCCCTTCAAAAGCCTCTTCCTTGCAGTGCTGTATGAGATAGCCCCTCAGACCTCTGCTTGCTGTCGCCTCAATCCTCACTACGACTCTCTAGAATAATCCATTTTTTATTCTGCCTCTGCTATCCCGCATGCTGAGCCCAAGGCTTCCATCTTGAGCGCTGTGTTCCCAGCGTCTGCACGATGCTGTCAAACGTGAGTCATCAACTGAGCGTGCCGATTCACCACCTAGGGTGACCACCATCTTGGTGTGCCCAGGATGGAGGTTTCCCAAGATGGAGGGCTTTCAGTGCTAAAACAGAGATAGGCCCAGGCACACCAGGAAGACTCATCACCCCCATGGGGAAGAGACTCTTCAGAAAGGGAGGGGACATCAGCAACTATGGTAGAAGTAGAACTAATTGGCCAATGTAAGTTTTAAACAACTAATGGGACTGTCTACCCTCCTGAGCAGTGGAGGAAACATCTAGGCTACACGGAAATCTGACCAGGCTATGCTAGTCTGGGCCAAAAGAATGGAGGGGACATCCTTGGGGCCCCATTTCCAAAGCTCTACTAAAATCCTTCAGTTATTTCACAAAGACTCCCCGTACTCTCATTTCTCTGAAGAGCCTCCTGGGAAACCCAGCCCATCACACAGCTTCCAGCTGCCCATATAAGGCATTTGCGCCCCAGAGTTCTTAGGAGTCCACTCTAAGAAAAGGTGATGTCTAAGGCTCCCCCCACATCCTACTCAGTGTGGTGGATATCTATGGGTTTTCCTGCTGAGTCCTTTTCTATTTTTATGGTGAAAGCACCTGAATTTCCTTTAGAAACCACCCTCGCCCTCTTACTCATCAGCCCCACTTTCAGACCACATCTGAAACCAGGATCCAGTGAGAGGGGCTGGGTGGGTGGGAGGCACATGACCTGGTACATGTGTTTTTACATCTCAGCACAAGAATGAGGAAACTAACTCAGGACCTTCTCAATTGCCAGAGACAGAAACCCTATTGTTCGTGATACAGGAAGGATAGAGCTGGCTGTAAGCAGAGTTGGATCCAAGGGCTCTAGCAAAATGATACATTCTCTCTCTCAGTCTCTCACTCTGTCTCCCTTTTCTCTGTGCTTACTTTCCTCTACATTGTCTTCAGTCTCAGACTGGTTCTCCCCAGTTGATGGCAAAGATGTCCATGCTGAGTGGAATCAAGTTCTCCAAACCAGAGGGAAGACATGCTCCACAAAAAAAAAAAAAAAAGTCTTAAAAGAAAGCAGAGATACTTCTAATAATAACCTCCTCTTAATAGCAGAATCGGAATTCAAACCCAGGACGCCCAACAGCATAGTTGACACTTGTAATCTCTACTAACATAGGTTGTGCACCTTCTTTTAGGACACGTTCAGGAAAAGTCTATCAAAATGACCACAAAACACTCTGCATTCAGCTAAGACAGAGCCAGGCCCTGTGCCAGATGCTTTCATCTTTATTCAGAAGAATCTGGAAAGAAGGTATTGTTTTCACCGTTTAGTGGATGCAGAAACCAAAGGCCCAAACCAAGGACCCCACCACTCTGAATGATGACAATCCACACAGGAAATGAAAACCCCAGTTTACTTATTGGCAGTTTCCGCACCTCAGACATCAATGTACTGGTGCTCAGACCTCACCCTCTATGCTTCACTTCTGCCCTCACTTTGTGCGGCTCAGGGAACACCAGCCTTCCCTTCTCACTGCCCTTACCTGATCACTCAACGGCTTCCACACACGAGGGCAAACTCATTAGAGCAGGTGACCCAAGCAGTGTGGAGATACAGCAAGGTCTATCTCCCCCAAGTTCCAGGAATTCTTATGGTTAAGAGAAACGATGACACTGTACTTCATAAAAGTGGAAAGCAGCCTAATGCATTTGTGTGTACTTATGTATTATGTATGTCTTTAAAGAGCTAATATATGTACACATAAAAAATTTTTTTAAATAGTGCAAAAGGACACACAAAGGAAAATAGTCTTCCTCCCACTCAGCCCCAGGTTTCTCCCTAGAGGCAGAAACTTGGGTTACCAGACCTTGGGTGTCCTTCTGTAGATATCCCATGCATATCTAAACTCGTGTGTGTGTGTGTGTGTGTGTGTGTGTGTGTGTGTGTGTGTGTATGCATATACATTTATATACTCTTTTCTTTCTTTTTATTTTTTTGTAGAAATGAGAGCACACTACACATACCACTCAATACCTTTTTTAGTTTATTTAACAATAGATCTTGGAGAACCTTCCATACTGGGATATATGGATGTGTCTTATTCTTTAGTGGCTGCATAGTAGACCATTGTGTGAATATTCAACCAGTCTCCAAATGATTGGAATATGAGTTGTTGCCAATCTTTTGCTTCTGCGTATGCACTTTAGACATATTTTTATAATAAAGATGGAAAGAAACAGAAGAGTTTTCTGCCTAACTCATTTATCCAGAAAATCTGCTTAACAGAGACCCCACTCTATTCTGAGGGTTTCTGGTGGTTGGGATGAACATAATTCAAATTCTGAGCTCTCAAGCAAACCTGTTTAGAATTCCTCTGCCCTGTATTCAATGCAAACTAAACAGAAATTCATGTCTTAGGGATCTTAGGTTGCTTAAATAAAATGGAATGTCAGAATGAAAGAAGAGCGTAAGATAGAACCTGAGGGAGGACAGGCCAAAGTTGGAACCAGGAAGCAGAAACCTTCCCTCTCTCCACATCTCATCCCTGCATCCCCCTGTGTCACCTTTCTTAAATTCTCTGTGCTGATCAGCCTGCTCTGCCTCTCCCCTGCTGTGGGTGGAAGACATTGGCCCCGCATGGCCTCACAGGCAAAGGAATCTGCTTCCCTCCCTTCCTCTGGTTCCCTCTTGGCCAGGAGTTCGCTCCTGATCGGATGAGCTCTGGCTAAAGGGACAGAGCCCTATAGTTCAAGATGGCCGCGGAGGGCAGGCCCTGATCAGAGAAGGCAGAGTGGGGTGGGAGAGGCTCTCAGGTGCCCCCACGTGGTCTCACAGGGACAAGAGCTTTGTGGACAAGAGCTGCTTATCAGTAACTCTGCATCAAAGGACCTCAAAGCCTGTCGTGACGGCTTTAACCTGGCTGTCCAGCTTTCTACCCCAGAGTCCCCCATTACAGATGTGCCTGGACAGGTACTACCAGGCGGGGTCTTCCTGACTTAGAGGCCAAGGCCTTGTCCAACAATAGCATTTCACATTCATTCGGGGGTGAGATGTGGCATGACGATATGAGGTGTGTGATTTGTGCATCTGTAAAGGATTCTCCAGCCCCTGCCACCGCCCCCCCACCCCCGCCACACAATGAACTTATTTTGACACTGTGTTTTCACCTTACCACGGCCAACTGTAAACGTGCTATTCTTAAGAAATTTCATGGACTTGTTTGAGTGACACTTATTTTTGAGCATGTTCTTTCTGGGAAATTTTTTAAAAGTGAGTAGTGTAAACAAGCCATCTGTGCCTGAGAGAAAGCCTGTGGAGGCAGGGTAAGGATCTGAGCCTAAACTCCCGGCTGCTGTAACCCCCAGCACCCTAGCAAACGTTTAAGCATGAAAGAGCATCAGTCTTGGGGCATCTTTGCAAAGAACACTGAACCACAGACTTGGAGGGGACGCCTACTCTTTGTGCAGATCGGAGAGGACAATCCTGGCAGCAGAGGTCGCTGCTGCACCAGCTGGGCGTCCGAGGCAGCCAAGGCAGGACAGCCCATCCCAATGCGGCTGCGCCTGCCTCTCTCCCGGTCCTCTCCACTAACTTGCTCCCTGCTTAGCTTATTGAAGGAAATAAATGGCAGTGTTGCCCTAACCGAGTGTGTGCGTACCATCAGCAATTTCTCTCAGTAACAATCTCTAACATCCCAAGCTTAAGGGTGTTTAGTTTAACATTAAGTTAATATTCAGAATAAGATAGACAATTACTTGAGGCACAGAACACTGGGTTCTGCTTCAGCTTTGGATTGTACCTTACCAAGGTTAGTTCATTTCATAAACTAGTTCCACCCGCTTTTTGCCTGGATTACTGGGAAGAGACCCCTACCACACATGTGCGTGCACGAGCGCACACACACACACACACACACACACACACACGCACGCACGCTAGCCTGAGGTAACATGCAGAGACCTCTATAGAGTAGGGATGGGTGCTAGGGTATGGCATAGAGTGTCCAGCCCAGTGAGAGGGGTGAAAAGAGAAGGTGCCTATGGACCAGCTGCACAGAAGAGAAACCATCCATGAGCCACCTGTGGGCCAAGAGCTATCCATGAACAGTAGCTGTGCATAATGGACCGACTTGCTAGCCCTCTTAAGTGGCCACTATCAGAGCAAAGAGATGCCACCAGGGATAATCCATCCATTAAAGGTGAAGGGGAAGAAACTGTATTTATAGGATAGGGGAGGAAGCAGTTGGGCACCTACAGACCACTGAATTGCCACATGACAGCACCCACCTCATATACTGGCCAGGGCTAAGATGCTGCTAGCCTCAGAGGCCAGGTGAGAATACCAACTATGGGAGCCATTAGGATGGATGGCCTGTCCCCTACACAGGCAGCCTGGTAATTGTGCCTCACAGCCCCTGGGCAAAGGATGTGTGATGTGCTTGTTCCCTTGCAAACGTCTAGGTCATTCTGAATCTTTGTGACCATTCCTGACCCAGCATGGGAACCAACAACTTCAACGCATGAATCTGAACTCTAAAATTAGCATAGAGATAAAAACACTCCTGTCACATATCATTTGCAGAAAACAACACATACTTAGAAGCATCTTGTTGAAATTTCAACTTAACATTTAGAAGAGCTTCCAGCAGGAAAGGGATGATAACAACAAATTAAAGGAACCATTCCCATTATTACTAATTTAAAATGTGTAATGTATCATTAATATTCCCTTTACTCAAAGTTCCTTCATTCCTTTCTTTTAGTGATAGTAAAAAATATTTAGGGTCATTCTTCTTTTGTTCCTTTTTGCTTTTTTATTGAAGTAAAACCTACCTTCAGGCAAGTATATAAGTCTTGCATACAGCTTGATGCATTTTAACATGTGTAAAACAAGTGACCTAACCTCTCTGAGTCTGTGTCCTCATTTATCAAGTGAATGTTAGTAAAGCAGCATTTCTTAAGTCTCCTCTCAGAGACTTTCTTCCAAGGTAGTGACACCCATTCTGCATGTTTTGTTGCAATAGCTCCTCTGTCATGATTGCCGTGTCTTCTACCCCAAACCTAACACAGTGGCCCTGACATTGTGGGCACTGGAAAAATTTTTGTGAGGCTGCGTTTCCCAGGGCTGCCTCTGACTGCCTCCAGAAGAGCCCAGCTTTGGGAGATGGAGGTTGTGAACCAAAAAGCCCAGAGTCCACGGTCTACAGCATTGTCACAGTCATCACAGTGCATGCAATACCCAGCTGAGGGCAGCCACGGGACCGATCACCACCTCACTGGTAGGTGCTCACATGGAGGGGATTTAATAGATGTATACTGAGTGGATGGATGGATGGATGGATGGATGGATGGATGGATCTCAGCTCCAAGTCTTTCCTGGAGAGAAAAAGAACTAAACAAAAATGAAGCTGGTTCTGAGGTAAGCAGGCTGATGTCTTGACAGGAAAGCGGACTCCCTGGCCATCCAGCTTGATGCTGATAGTTCAAATCAACTTCCAGTTCCTCTGTTGTGTTATTACACAATCAAAGGACTCTTTGCAAATCCTCTGGAGCCCAGCATCTCGCTTCAAGCCATAACAAAACCAGAGCATTTATAAATTGTTTGCTGAATGATTTTTTTATGCCTGATAATGTTAGATCAACTGAGAAAGAATATCTGTACCAGTTAGGATGTTTTGGTCTGCAATCCACAGAAAAAACAACTTAACAAGGTATCTCAAAGTAGGTAATTCTGTAGCTCACTTGTGTCAACAAGGACTCACACCTTTATTCCTACCTGTCCATTCTGTCCAGAATAACTGCCCTCGTGGTCAGAAGATGGGCAAAGCCAGCCCAAACATCAGGCCCTCACACAAGTCCAAAAGCATGAAGAAAGGGCAGCATGGCAGGATTCTCTCCCTCAAAGGCCCTCAGCACTCCACAGTAGACCACTTCCTGGCATACAGGAAAGGGATGGCCCCTCTGAGAGTTACTCCCTGGGATTGGTCTCATGGTTACCAAATAGCGATACAAAATGGGGGCTCTGTGAGCATGGACAGAGAAGTCATGAATCATGGGTAAGTAACCAACATGTTCACCACAGCATGGCTTCAGTGGCCGTCCTTGGAGATCATCTAGGCCAATCCAAATCCAACTAAAGAAATTACTTTTCAACTTTCAATAATCCATTTCCGTGGTAAAATTGGATTATAGTCATTGACCAAGCAACCAAGGGCTCTGTGTAAAAAGCTCTGGTGGCTTCTGGAGGCCCGTGGTGACAATGAGGGCCTTCTTGCTCCGTTTACCACAGATTCTCTCCAGCAAATGCAGAGGCTTGGTAAGTGTGCTTGGCCTCTTCCTGGGTAAAGGTCAAGGCTCTAAGAGAAAGCAGCTCATTGTGTGGCCTTGCAGAACAGTCATCATTTGTTCCTTCTCAATGGAACTCACCAGTCTGGGAACAGACTTGACTACCCTTCAACTTGTCTTGCTAGCTCCGCCTCGAGAGCACACCCACGTGAGCCTGGGTAAACTGCACTGTGAGGAGGAGTGTGGGGGTAGGCAATGACCCAGGAAGGGGCAGAGGTGAGAGCAAAGGGTGATTTCCCAGGAAGTACCAAAAATGTCACCTAAGAGGCTCATGTACTAACAATTGGCCTTTTATTTGCATCTTTTCTCTGCAGTTATAGAGACAGGACTATGGAGGATTTATGAAGGAAGGAGAGAAAGAGAGAGATATCAGGCTCTATGTATGTATATGAGTTGAGGGTTGGCGGAAGTGGGAAGGGCCAGAGAATGAGTTGCCCTTATTGTGATTAACCCACTCCCAGAGATTACCCTGGGCCCACAGGGTCCTACTCTTTCCCTCTCTCCCATGGTTGGGAGCCCATGGGACCAACTGGGTAGAAAAACAGGTATATATTGGGTCATTATCATTGTCAAGTGCTCTCCGGGCCTCTTTTCTACCTTCTTCCTTGTTCTGCTTCTACTCCCATCCTTTCTCCTTGTCTCTGCATTTGGCTGCAGCAGTGAGGAGCCATTTCCCCTAAGACCACGGTGTGTGCCCCACCTAGAGGCACCTAGAGAATTTCAGGGGCACATAGACACTTTATAGTTTAATAGATAGGCAGTTATTTTACTTTTCATTATGAAAAAAAATCGCAAATTGTATGGTATCCATGAGAATTCCACTGGTTCTTGAGCTCTTCCTCCAGGAGTAGAATGTTGAACTCTCCCAGGAGGCAGGAGGAAAACAAGACCCAGAAGGAGGGGATTTGCCTGGCATCATGAAGCGTAAAAGCAGTGATTTCAGGATTAAAAATCACGTTTTTGGGCTCCCAATCCAATGCTTTTCTTTCTATATCACACTTCTGTTAAATATGTCTGTCTCATCTGGCACACTTTCTATTTTTACATTAACAAAATTTTTCTTGCAAATTACTCAATGGCAATGGCTGCTTTCTAGAGGACAATATAGGGAACTGGTAATTTCTAGATTCTAACCCAATTTCTAATGCCACTTTCATCTGTGGCTTCTAACAAATCTCTAAATATCTTTCTTTCAATTTCCTCATCCAGGAAATTACAGGACCTTATTGACATTTCAATGAGTGTTCAGTTAAGTACTTTAAAGGTAATGAATATCTATAAACTGCTTTCAAAGAAAGTTTAACTGAAATTAAATTCTAATACACCAAATAAAAAGCTACATCATATATAAGATTACACAGTTCACATCTCCGTACCAATCTTTTTTTTTTTTAAATTCCTGCATTTCTCATTGCAGACTCAATGCAACTGAGACATCTAGTGTCCAGTCCTAAGAAAAACAAATTTCCACTGATTCTGAATTTAAAGAATTCATCAAATCTCTTTTATGATGCCTCTGAGTAATGCTGAATTCTTCCCCCTACCCGAAATCCTGGGAAACCTCTTCATGGCTCTTCCTGGGCTTAACCCTTTCTCAGGTGAAAAATTTTTCCATATCACAGAAACTAATGAAATGTTTCCCACATATGGTGTTCTTGTTATTATAACTGTGTTGTGATTCCCATGGATAAAATCCACCCCCTCAGGACCCCCTCACTCTCCTCCAACTTTAAAGCAATTTGCCTCTCTTCTTTAATGGGGTTGTGTCTAGAGTCACACATTGTTTTCTGGATTTCTAGTCACTAAGAATGTACTTCCACTCAAGGTATTTAAATTATTGTATATGTATAAAATAACGCATATTCATTTCTATCACATAATGAACGATATTTTCATATCAGAATAACTTTTTGTCGGGGGTACAGGGTCTCATTCTGTTACCCAGGCTAGAGTGAAGTGGTGTCATCATAGCTCATTGCAACTTCAAACTCCTGGGTTCAAGCAATCCTCCTGCTTCAGTCTCCGAAGTAACTGGGACTACAGGTACACACCACCATGCCTGCCTAATTTTTCTATTTTTTGTAGAGATAGATATCTCACTCTTGCTCAGGCCAGTCTTGAATTCCTGGCCTTAACAATCCTCCTGCCTCGGCCTCCCAAAATGCTAGGATTACAGGCGTGATCCACTGCACCCAGCCCATAATAACTTTTAAAGGTGCATTGTATCTTAAATACAATGCCAAAAGCATAAACAACAAAAGAAAAAAATAGATAAATTGGACATCGTCAAAATTTAAAATTTTTGTGCTTCAAAGGGCACTATCAAAAAAATGAAGACAACCCACAGAATGATAGAAAACATTTGAAAATCATATGTCTGATAAAAGACATCTAGAGTACATAAAGTACTATTAAACTCAATAATAAAAAAACAAATAACCCAATCCAAAAATCGGCAAAGAATCTAAATAGACATTTTTTCCAAAGAAGATACACAAATGGCTAATAAGCACATGATGCTCAAAATAATAAGCACAAGATGTTCAACACCGTTAGCCATTACGGAAATGCAAATCAAAACCACAGTGAGATACTACCTCACACCCACTAGAGTGGCTGCAATAAAGAAAGATAAAAAGAAGTGTTAAGGAGATGTAGAGAAATCAGAACCCATGTGCATTGCTGGTGGGAATGTAAAATAGTGCATCTGCTTTGGAAAGAGTTTGGCAGTTCCTCAAAAGATTAAACAGAGAGTTACCACATGACCCAGCAATTTTGCTCCTAGCTGAAGTGAAATTCACTGAAGACAAATGAAAGCATATGTCTACACACAAACTTGAAGACAAGTGTTCCTAGCAGCATCATTCATAATAACCAAAATATAACAAAACCCAAATGTCCACCAGCTGATGAAAGGATAAATAAAATTTGGCATATCCACACAATGGAGTATCATTTGGCCATAAGAATAGGCAAATTTGTAGAGACATAAAGTAGGTTATTGGTTGCTTAAGGATGGGAAGGAGTGTTGGGAAACAAGGAATGAGTTGGAGGGAAGTGGAAAGTGACTCCTAATGAGTATGTGGTTTCTTTTGGGGGTGAGGAAGATATCATAAAATTGATTGTGATCATGGTTGTACAACTCAGTGAATTTACTAAAAACAATTGAATTATATACTTTAATGGGTGAATTATGTAGTATGTGAATTATATCTCAATAAAACTGTTATTAAAAAGTAAATTATAATTAATAACATTTTTATGAATGCATAATTATGTACATATTTATGGGGAACATGTGATATTTTGATACATGCATACAATGTGTAATGATCAAATAATGGTAATTAGGATATCCATCACCTCAAACATTTATTATTTCTTTGTGTTGGGAACATTTCAAATCTTTTCTTCTAGCTATTTTGAAATATGCAATGTTATTGTTAACTATTGTCACTCTACTGTGCTATCAAACACTAGAACTTATTCCTTCTATCTAACTGTATTTTTGTACCCATTAACCAAACTCTGTTCATCTCCCCACCCTCACAACACTTCCCAGCCTCTGGTAACCATCATTTTACTCTCTACCTCCACGAGACCAACTTTTTTAGCTTCTACATATTAGTGAGAACATGCAGTATTTGTTTTTCCTATGCCTTGCTTACTTCACTTAACATAATGACCTCCAGTTCCACCTCTGTTGCTCAAATTACAAAAGCTCATTGTTTTGATGGCTGAATAATATTCCATTGTGTATACATGCCACATTTTCTTTATTCATTCACCTACTAATGGACACCTAGGCTGATTCTATGTCTTGGCTATTGTGAATAGTGCTACAGTAATCATGGTAATGCTTATACTGATTTCCTTTCTTTTGGATATATATCCAGCAGCAGGATTACTGGATCATATGGTAGATTTATTTTTAGTGTTTTGAGGAACCTCTACTGTTTTCCATAGTGGCTTGTACTAATTTACTTTCCCACCAGCACTGTACAAGTGTTCCTTTTTCTCCACATCTTCACAAACATCTGTTATTTTTTGTCTTTTTTATAATAGCCATTTTAACTGGGGTGATATGGTATCTCATTGTGGTTTTGACTTGCATTTCTCTGATGATTAGTAATGTTGAGCATTTTTTCTTATCCCTGTTGGCCATTTGTATGTCTCCTTTTGAGAAATGCCTATTCAGATGATTCACCCATTTTTAAATTGGTTTATTTGGGGGTTTTGCCAGTGAATTGTTTGAGTCCTTATATATTATGGTTATTAATCCCTTGTTGAATGGATAGTTTGCAAATATTTTCTCCATTCAGTGGGTTGTCTATTCAGTTTGCTGATTGTTCCTTTGCTGTGCAGAAGTCTTTTAGCTTTCTATAATTCCATTTGTCTATTTATGCTTTAGTTGTCTGTGCTTTTGAGGTCTTACCTAAAAATCTTTCCCCAGAACAATGTTCTGAAGCATTTCCCCAATGCTTTCTTCTAGTAGTTTCATAATTTCAAGTCTTACATTTAAATCTTTAATTTGTTTTGATTTGATTTTTGTAGATGGAGAGAGATAGGGATCTGGTTTTATATTTTTCCATATGGATATCCAGTGTTCCCAGAACCATTTATTGAAGAGACTCTCTTTCCCCACTGAATGTTTTTGGCACCTTTGTCAAAAAGCAATTGGTTGTAAATACATAGATTTATTGCTGGGTTCTCTATTCTGTTCCATTGGTCTATGTGTCTGTTTTTATGCCAGTACCATGTTATTTTGTTTATGATAGCTTTGTAGTATATTCTGAAGTCAAGTAGTGTGATGCCTCCACCTTTGTTCTTTTTGCTCAGGATTGTTTTGATTCTTAGGGTCTTCTCTGAGTTTCTTATGAATTTTAGCATTGTTTTTTCTATTTCTGTGAAGATTGTCATTGGTATTTTGATAGGGATTGCATTGAATCTCTGAACATTAGAGTTGGTAGTATGGTCATTTTCCCAATATTAATTCTTCCAATCCATGAATATGTGATGTCTTTCCATTTTCTTTGTGAATTCTTTTGTCAGTGTTTTATCATTTTCCTTGTAGAGATCTTTTACCTCCTTGGTTAAATTTATTCTTATGTACTTTTTGTAGCTAATGTAAATTAGATTGCTTTCATGATTTCTTTTTCTGCTAGTTTGTTATTGGTGTATAAAAACACTACTGATTTTTCTATGCCAATTTTGTATCCTGAAACTTTACTGAATTTGTTTATCAATTGTAAGAGGTTTTTGGTGGAGCTTTTAGGATTTTCTATATATAAAATCATGTCATCTGCAAACATGGACAATGTGACATCTTCTTTTCCAATTTGAATTCATTTTCTTTCTCTTGCCTAATTGCTCTGGCAAGGGACTCCAGTACTATGTTGAATAAGAGAGATAAGAGTGGGCATCCTTGAAGTCCCCAGCTATTATTGTATTGGAGGAGTCTATCTCTCTCTTTAGATCTAATGTTTGTTTTATATATCTGGGTGCTCCAATGTTGGGTATGTACATATTTACAACTGATATGGCCTCTTGCTGAATTGATCCCTTTATCATTATATAATAACCTTCTTTGTCTCTTTTTACAGTTTTTGACTTAACATCTTGTTAAAATATTTAATATTCATGTATAAGATTATTTAGTTTATAAGAAAAGAAGGAATACAAGACAATGAAAAGCAAATGGTCTATTAAACAATGGCGTTGAGATTACTGCCTATTTGAGGAAAATATTTGAAGCTTGGTTCAAATAATACATTAAAGTCAATTTCAAATGAATTAAGGAGTACAATGGAAAAAATAAAATCAGAAAAACAAAATAAAAGTTAAATACATATATATGATTTCTGAATAGGAAAGATATTCTGAACGCAAAAATGATGATGGAAATTATCACAAAGGAAAGATTGAGTATGGATGCCTAAGAATTGACAATTTCTTTTGTATAATGAAAATATAGCAAATAAGGCTATACACACAAAAAAAAAGGCTAGAAGAAAATATCAGCACATCACATATACACATAAATGGTTCATATCTTTTATATGTAAATAATTCCTGGAAATATATAAGAAGAAAACTTTCTTCCCTAATTCCCCAAATAAAAGAATTGTAAGGAGGTTCCACTGCTGATATGGAACCAGTAACTAAGAAAGGCAAGAAAAAAGGAAGTATCAAATACCAAAACACAACTATTTAAAAACATAGTTTGAAAATCTGTTCAGAAGTGGAGACAAGACAGCAATTCCACTTTAACATTGACATGATAAAACCCCCAATAACAGACAATAGGAACTCAACATCATTTGAGTCAATATATTCAGTAAGCATTGCTCCTAAAATGAACAAATAGGCCAAGGGGTGCATATGTGTTTGATATACAATGTTTAAAAATATATGTGCCCCTGTAAAGTATAATCAGTAACATCTTTAGCCAGGATTCTATTAATCGCTATTCTCATTTTGTCCCAGTGTAACAGCAAATGTTTACAATAATGACCAAGGAATTGCATGTTCTTCAAATTTCTTCTCAATAATCTTGTCAAGGAAAGTGTTGCCATACCAACTCTATAGAATGTATTTCAATTACAATGGTCTGTGTCTTCAAGTGATCTACGCATAGCAAACAAGGTAATTCTCTTAATACAGTACTTCCATTCCCTGACTGCTTTTATGTATCAGAAATTTTACAATTTACTGTTTAAGATGTCTTTATCTGAAATGTGGAAAATGGGGTGAAAGCTACTACTTAATAGAGAATGAGTGAGAAAATAGTAAATTTAGCAGAGGAAAAGAAACCAAATGTAAAAAGTTTGTTAATGCCAGAGAAGATCCTAGATCCATAAAATTTAAATGGGACTACGTGTTTCTTTGTAAAGAGAAAAGGTGATTGTGCAAAAAGCTGGATTTTCTGTTTCATCCAACAGGTGGCACTACGCTAGCACCATGCCTTGGGAACACTAGCTCAGAAAGAAGGCTGCTTGGGGCCACCAAGACCACTTCCTGTGGCAGCGACCGTGAGATACATTATTTGTCTGTGTTTGATTGTGGCCTTTAAGAAGCACAGCTCACTCTGTTAAAACACACATACATACAAACATCACAATGAAAGACACTGAGTAAAGTATACTTGATGAGGGTGATGCCAATCACTCTTCCTAGAGGTACATTCATTCATTCATTCACTGATTTATTCAGTGAACAAATATTTATTGAGTACCTATTATACACTGGTCCCATGCTGGTGATATGACAGGGAGGAAAATAATGGACCCTGCTCTTATGGGCCTTAGGGTTTAGTAGAGGAAACAGATATTACAGAAATGCTCATGTTAATGAAATCATCACAAATTGCAATAAGTGATCCAAAGGAAAAGTGCAAGCAATATAACAGTACACGTATGGAGACAAGGTGGACCAAGGCAGAAGTACTGTATAAATATGGACTACGTTCTGAGACATTGTCCAAAATATTAATATCTACCTTGTGCATATCTATTAGTTTATTAAGAGTATCTGTGCCACTCTTAAAATCACTCGTCCCCATGACAATCAATGGACACAATAACCAACAGACATAAGAAAAGTGCCCCAATTCATCTCGCACCAGTTGTTACACTTCAGCTAAAGTCTGGCCTGGGCTTCACACATTCTCTTCTAAATGGCTTTTTTCCTCTAACCTCTCTCCCGCAAAATGCAGTAATTCCATGAGAAGCTGCACATAACCTACAACTTACATTTCCTAAACATGGTTTTCTTCAAGTCAATTCCCTCCTCATGAGACAAGCAGAAGCTCTGACTCACACAGAGCTAGCAGTCTAGTTCCTCACCCTGTTACTCCAGGGCATTCTCCAACTTCCTTTCAGGCCCACCTCCCCTAGGCCCTGCACAAATACTGTAGGCAAAGAAGTATACCTCCAACCCCTAGCATAGACATTGTTTATCTCCCTTCCCCAACTCTGTCCATGCCTTTGCTCCACGCCATTCCAGGCATCTGAAGTGGCTTTCTCATTTCTCAGTAAAGATGCCTTCCTTAAAACAGATCACCAACTTTCTAGGTGTTAAAAGTCCTTTTTAAAAAAGAAACTGACGAACCAATCATGCTTGCTTTTAAACAAACTTGCTTGGCAAAATAAAAAGTTTACCCCATGTTAGTTCTCCCTTTAAAAATATTTTATTATGCTGATCCTTCAAATTGCAGAATCAGAGCAGCACAGCCATATAAAGGGGTCTCCCCTCAAAGACCTCAGCCTGACTCTGGGAGAGAAAGTGAGTCCACACTTGGGAGGACTGTCCTAGTCCTGAGGCTCCTGTGAGGCCAGGCCGAGAGCCCTTTCTCCTATCTGCTAAGATTGCCCTCAGAGTTCTGGTTTCCTGTCTGAGAACCTACATCTTCTTCCGGCCATTGACTGGACAGATGCGGTCTACCCACAGGGCTGTGGTCTCAGCCTTGCAGGCCTCTATGGAACAACCACACTAGAACATGATATGTGGTAGGAAAAATTACTGATGTATATAATGGTGATGATATAGTTTTGAAATACCTGAATATGCTGCCTTCTTTTATATTTCCTTATACTGACCTTCTCCCCATACTTCTAGAGGTTTCTAGTTGCCTCAGGGAGGTTTAGGATTGTCACAGAAGGGATGAGGCAGGGGGCAGGGGGGTAGGGAGAGGGAGAGAGAGAAAGTTAATGATCACCTTCTAAATAGAATTTTGGGACTTTTCAGCCAGATAATAGCTTAAAAGCTAGACTTTGCAAGAGAGAGGGAAAATGTTCTAGATTTCTTTATTGAGCCAAGTCGATCTTGGAGTTTTATACTGGGAAGTCCTGGGGCAGACAGGAAGAGAAAGAGGAAAGCCCACCCTATTGGTCCTATGGACTATCTAGGAAAAAAAGAAGAGAGAGGCAAGGGAGGCGAAGTCTTGTATCTCTTCTGATTCTGCCCAAAGGGAGGAGGTTTGTGAAGTAGGTGGGGGGAAAGGCTGAAGGCTTCTGAAGACTTTACCTTTGGGACTCTGGGAGGGGTTCCCCTTGCAGGTTGCCTGGCACCACCCTGGGAGTGGCTACATCAAAGTTTAATGCAACAGCATAGCAGGTTATGCAGGGATGGGGCGGAATATAATTTCCTGAGCTGCCTCAGGACCAGTGTGGAATAGATTAGACCAAGGAGTTCCCACCTGCACCAGAGAAGAGGCCTTGAAAGCAGCTGAGTTGAGTGTTAACAGGCCTTCACGCACTGGCCACGATGAGGGAAAGGTGAGTCAGCAGCAAGCCTGGGGGCGGACATTCGCGGAAAGAGCCAGATGGAGGATGTGGGGTCTGGAGTGGCAGCCAGAGCGAAGGCTGAGCCATCAGGGAACACAAGCAGGCCGTCCAAGCCAGGCGGGACCAGACCATAGGTTCTGTAGATCTAGCCTCAACCGCAGGTACTCACAAAGCTCCCAGGGTAGAGCCAGTCTCACCCCGAGAGGCTGGATACTCACCCCAGGGAGTACCCAGACCACCCCCACCCCCACAGCAGAAATCAGCAAGGATGTAGAAGATAATGCATGGATCTGAGGACTCCACCTTCTCTCTGTCTCGACGGGGTCCTTTAGCCACAATTCCATAAGAAGCCCAGACACTGTCTTGAAAAGATAGAAAAAAAAAATGTAGGTATGTAAGAGACTAAGCATTTTTTACCTAAAGGATGGACGATTTACCTAATGTATCTATTTAAATAGTTGTTCCAGAATATTTTCCCTCTATTCAGTGGTTGGAGGTTCATAAGGAAGATAAGAACAATTTTAGAGAAAAGAAGATGCTACGTCTTCTTTGCACATCTGTGAGCAGGGTGAAAAAATCTGCAACCTTCACACATATGAGTGTCGCCAGCTTTTCCCGTCCTCCTCCCCGCTGCTAAATTTGGTGCTGTTCGGGCTGTTCAGTCCCTCCCATCCACCCACACCCGACTGTGTAGAAGAGCTCAGAGGGTCCAGACCAGATCTTTGGGACTTTCAATCCAAAAGCAGGAAAATAAGAGAGGGAGAGAAATGGCATATGCTACATGGGTAGATTCTAAGGAGAAAAGAATAAAAGAAAAGCTTTTCTTGCAAGAGACCATGGAGAGCAGGGGCCAGGAATGTATTCAGACACATCGTGTGGGAGTGGGAGGACAAAGAGAGATGCAGGGAGAAAATGGGTGGATGGCAGAGCCTGATACCGTGGGGAAAGAGAGTGAAAGAGCCTGATTTTGTTGGATATTAGAAGACAAGAGGAAAACCATTTTCATAAGAACTGCTTTACACCTGTAGTCCCAGCTACTTGGGAGACTGAGGCAGAAGGCTCAGATCACTTGAACCCAGAAGTTCAAGACCAGCCTAGACAAACAACGTAGCGAGAGCCCATCTCAAAAAAAAAAAAAAAAAAAAAAAAAAAACACTTCTCTAGACTACATACTTGGATCTCACTTATATTCCTTGGATTTAATAGTAAAATTCCTATCATGACTTTGCCTCTTTGAACTTCCCCCATTTAGGTACTGAACAACACAGATCTCAACTATGACAGGTTTACAAACATAATGACCCTGTCATTATACAAGAGGGTGATTTGTCTCCTAGGGACATTTGGCAATGTCTGCAGACATTTTCTATCATCACAACTGGGAGATACTGCTGGCTTCTAGTTGGTACAGGCCAGGGATGCTGCTAAACGTCCTGCAATGCACAGGACAGTCCCTCACAACAAAGAATTGTCCCAGCAAAGATATCAACAATGCCACAGTCAAGAAACGCTGAAATAGAAAAATGGAAGAAGGAACACTTGGTTCCTTACACCTTCCCTTTCCAATAACAAATGAAAAGACAGCTTTTTTCATTTGAAACGTTTTTTCAAGCTCGTAGTATTAATTCTTAAGCAGCACTACATACATACAGTAATCTCAGCCTAACCATAGAAACTGGTTTCCTAAAATCCTTTAAGGTGGAAGAATTCTGGTTGAAGAATTCCAGGCCCTGTGGAAAAATAATAAGTTTCTAGAAAATTCATGAACAAACCTTATAAATATTTTTGTTCTCAATATGAAAATGTGAAAGTAGCACACCAAATAAGATAGCTATCCCATGTAAGACATGACCACCACGGGCAATCATGGTTACTCTCCATCCTGTGCTCACTGCCAGAGAATCCTCAGAATCCAGCTCTCCTCCCATCCCACTCCTCCCAACACTTTCACTCAGCTACTAGCACATCTGTACATAAGATATAGATACATAAGATACTTCTGGTACATAAGATACATCTAGTATGTAAGATATTCACTAAGAAGGGTTATCAGGGGTAAGGATGTTAAGCATCCGTGGTATATTTGACCCCATGTCCAAACGCTTTGGAGTGCAAAGTCTCCTAATACTGACACCATGGGGGACAGGGGTGGGGAGGGAATCTTGGACATAGAGAGCAGTGGGACCATAGCAGCATCAGCATGGAACCACCTGGCACATTCAGAGAACTGCAAACATCTTTGCATGTCAGCACATAGAGTGCAGGAATCTATCAGTTAGATTTCCTGGTTGAAACAACAGAATCTAACCTAGCTAGTTTAAGCAGGAAATGAATGGTTTAAAGGTATTGGGTAGCTAACGATCTCTTGGAGAGTCAAAGAGTAAAGTTGAGAAGTTTTTCAACCAATAACAATACCCAGGTCACACATCTGGTCAGTATGCACAGACACCGTGATTTGCACAGGACACAGTGGCCAGGGCCTCTGCCTCCACTCTTTGAGGTCTCTCTATTATGCTGTGCCACCTTCACTGGCAATGTCTTCTTCCTCACACTTGTGTGAACTGAAGTTATTCATGGCTGTAGTATCCTGGGGAAAACTGAGTCATCTGCATCCGGTTGCAAGGAAGGTTATGAACTTCAGAAGGCTCAGGCTGGACTCAAAGTCCCGAGGCTCATTCAAATTAAGTAAGAAAGAGAGCTGTGATTGATTGGCAGTGTTGACCGTGGATATAAGAAAGGTAGATATGGTAATGTGTTACAGACTGTTTGTGTCTCCCCAAAATTCATATGCTAAAACCCCAACCTCCAGTGTGACTGTATTTGGAGCTGAGGCCTTTAAGGGAGTAATTAAGTTTAAATGAAGTTACACGGGTGTGTGATTCAGTAGGACTGATGTTCTTATGAGAAGAGACACCAGAGAGCTCCACTCTCTTTCTCCCTCTGCATGCAGGCACCAAAGAAAGGCCATTTGAGGACACAGTGAGAAGGCAGCTGTCAGCAAGCCAGGAAGAGAGCCCTCACCAGAGACTAAATCAACTGGCACATTAATTTTGGACTTCCAGCCTCCATAACTGTGAGAAATAAATGCCTGTTGTTTAAGCCACGCAGCCTGTGGTATTTGTTATGGCAGCCCCAGCTGACTAGTACAGACTTGTGGTACACAGGTCACACAGTTCCCATCACTGCCTGAAAACTTTCAATTTGCAATTTCTTCATTAAAGGTTTTTAGGTAGGAAAATCATATAGTCCAATTTTCATTTTTTGAAAGACAACTCCTGTAGCAACATAAGATGGGTAGAGGTGGGGAAAGGAACAGATAGAAAGTAGAGAGCCTAGTAAGGTGGTGTCACAGTAACTCAAGGGAGAGATGATGAGAAGCCTAGCTAAGCAGTGACAGAGGGAATGAGGAAGTAGATGGATTTAAAAGACATTAAAGGGGTAGAATCTACTGGATTTGGTTATTAAACAGAAAAGTCAAGGAAGAGCATAGAGCAAGAACTCCCTAGTTTTTGGCTTAGGTAGTTGGGTAGGTGAAGGTGAAATTCGTTCAAGCAGAATATGGAGGAGAAACATGTTTGGGAGGAAAATTAACTCATTTTTACAAAATCTCACAGTATTGATCCACAAGATACTTATTAGTTACATGGGAACCTGGCCACTTTTTCAGAGGACAAATCTGGTAGACACTACTCTTAACCAAGGGAATGAAGTTAACATTGCCAATAATTGAATAAATGTTCACCATGTGCTTCCTGATAAGATGAGTTAAGAGGAACTCAGCATTGCTTATGAAGTATCCTTGCCAAAAATTCATAAGACAAAATGAGAGATATTCTACAAAATAACTGGCCTGCATCCAACAAAAATAACAAGCTTGTGAAAGATAAGGAAAAACCAAAGAACTGTTCCAGACTAGAGGGAAATAAAGACACCTAAGAACTGAATGCAACTCATGATCCAGGTTTTTTTTGTCCTATGAGGATTATTATAGGCCAGGGTGCAGTGGCTCACACCTGTATTCCCAGCACTTTGGGAGGCCAAGGCAGAAGCATCGCTTGAGCCCCGGAGTTTGAGGGTTCAGTGAGCTATGATGGCACCACTGCACTCCAGCCTGGGCAGCACAGTGAGACTCTGTCTCAAAAAAAAAAAAAAAAAAAAATCATCATGGAGCAATTAATGAAATTTGAATACAGCCTATAGATTAGCTAACATATTGTTTCAATATTAATTTCCTGATTTTGGTAAGTGCACTAGGTCACTTAGGTAAGAGAATTCTTGTTTTTAGGAAATATACTGAAGTATTTAGGGTAGACAGGCCACATCTCAAATGGTTCTGGAAGAGAGAGAGAGAAAGAAAGAGAATGGCAAAGCATAAAAGCACATATTGTTACATTTTTAACATTTGGAGAATGGATAAAGAGTATACTTAAGCCTGAAATTTATATCAAAATTAAAAAGTTCTTTAAAAGAATACATTTATTCTGGATCTGACAAGTTAGACACAGATGCTTGTGGTTACCAAGGTTCAGTGAATTTTTTTTTTTTTTTTTTTTTTTTTTTTTTTTTTTTTCAGAAATGAGTGTCTTGCTACATTACCCAGGCTGGAGTGGAGTGGCTATCCACAGGTACAATCATAGTGCAGTAAAGGCTTGAACACCTGGGCTCAAGCAGATCTCCTGATTAGCTGGGACTACAGGTGTGCCATTGCACCCAGCTTCAGTGAATTTTTTGTCTAGGGGTCAGTATTCTTCCTCCATTCCTGGACAGTGAGCCCTTGGTGACTTTATCTCCTGGGTTCAGGCCATCTCACCTTCCCTCTCCCTCACTGGCATCATGCCAGGCCTGGCCAGATACCTCTGGAAGACGTACAGTGGGCTGCGCCATCATGTCTGCTTTTTCCAGTCATTCAGATTACGAGGCTTCACAGGCCCTGGGGCAGGAGCAGCCTGGGTTTGGTATGGAACTCACTTTGCCTTCCTGGCTCAGTCTCAGGGTCCCGGCCTAATCAACCTCAACGTTCCTGAGCCTCATCCCTCTTGGACTACCCTCCTTTCAGGAAGTCAGACAGGGTTTCTGGACTACTCTCTTCCCAGAGTGGGGAGACCTCCCCCAGGCAGTCTCCTTTTAGGGTCCATTGCTTTCTTCTGTCTGGGGGTGATGAACAGCAAAGTTGGCCGCCCCCTTCTTACTTCCTTGGTGCAATGGGACGGTACTATGGGTGCCTCCTCATATCCTACTGCAAGAGGCCAGGCCACCAGTGCAGAATTTGCAAGAGTCTGTGAGAACCATGCTAGGGGCCAGTGTTAGCCATCTCCCCACTCTGGACTGTAACAGGAAGAGGATGGAAGAGTTTTCTGGAAAGTGTTATTACTGTGCAGTGGCATTTCTCCATGTCCCTCTCATGAGTAAATGCAAAAGAGTGTCTCCTCTCTTCTTAAGACAAGTGAAAGTAATCACCAAGCGAGCCCTCAGAGAACTTGGGAGGTGTCCCTGGAGTGTGACAGACCTGAGAAAACTAATGGCAAGCAGCTGAGGCTACTAGCCTAAGGTAGGGAGGGAAACGGAGAGCAGGAGCGAGAGAGAAGGCGGGTGAGAGGGAGATGCACTGAGTGGGAGCTCGCCTTCCATAGCAGGTGTGCACAGACCACCCAGGAGGGACTGACCTGGAGACTTCAGTTAAAGAGCTTCATCCTAAGTGGGAGGTGGCAGGTGGGTTGACCCAGCAGAGAAGTGGACTGAAGCAGTCTAGGAGCCGTGTGTTTGAAGTTGTCTGTTGCTAGCCGGAGGAGACGTGTTCAGAACAGAGATTCTCCAGGCAACCCACATAAGTAGTCCACGAAGGAAAGAGGTTGCTTTGAGCATCAGACTCTGAAAATAGTAATGCCAGATCTTGCTAGGACCTGACAGCTCAGATGGGGCCATTTCTCCTGTCCCCTCGTCCTCTGGACCCTGCCCACTCCAGAGGAGTCAGCAAACTCAGCAAGTGCAGAAGGAGCCCAGAAAAAGAGCAATAAGTCAACTTCATCCTGCCCTCTCTCTCCTGTAAACCTCCCAGCTTGGGGCAGGTCTGAATTATCACAGGAGAGGCGATACTTTAACTTTGAAGTGAGAAGTTTTGATTATTATTCTGAACTGGACACTTAAATTACTGAAATGACATTTTTGGTAACTAAAAGTGACTGAAAAAGCAGTGGAGCCTGTGAGACTTCACTCAGGGCTGGGAAAGCAGTAGCTGCAGAGGAGGGAGAAAAGATCTTAGAGGAGGAAATCAAATTGTTTTATACCCTATAGAGTCCCACTTGTGAATAAAATGGCCACTGTAGAATTGCTGGCTCCTCCTCCAAGTCAGGACCCTGCCCGTCTAGTCAGGTCCCCTCCTTCTGGAGTCCTTTTTGGTCTCCAGGGCAGCCTGTGCCTTTCTCTGCTTGAATAAGGTTCTCCTATGTCTCTCTTCTGGAGCCAGCTTTCTGTTGCTGTGGGCTAACCCCCCAACCATCTTTTTCACCTCAAAAATACCATGAAGCTGCTCAGACCTTTCTGTAACCATGAGGAGTGACTGCCTCCCAGAAATGGGTTCTCCCAACCCTCACCACTGGGAAAACTGCCCACTGGGGGACAGATTTTCCTAAGATGGCAATGAAGTGGAGTGATTAGTGATGTGCACTGCAGTCAGATTGCATCGGTTCAAATTTCAGATACTTTATTTACTATCTCTCTGACCTACACAAGTTCTTTAACCTTTCTGTGCTCAGAGACATCATCTGTGAAACGGGAATAACAAACAGCAACAATCTCAGCCTGTATAGGTCCACATGAAGAGTCTAGCACTCAATGAAGAGTGAGCACTCAATACATGGCACCATTTGTTCCTGTGTTTTGCTAGAGAGTAGAGATACTCTTCAGAAAAGCTCCCCTCGGGCCTGCATTCTTGAATCTCAGTCCTCATCGATGTTTTCTCCTACTCTGAGTTTTGCTACAAGAGGGTGCTTTGGGCTAGCTCTGTAGCCAGCTCCTTCCTAGCTCCACTCAGGTCTCCTTCCCGTTTCCTGAGAGCTGGGAAGAACTCCAGGGCATCATCTACCCAACCTCCACTCTATTATTCTCCTAGGGCACTGGGGAATGGACTAGGATGTGACACACAGATCTCCAACCTGCCATAAGCACAGCCAGATGGGTATCCAGCTCCACACTCCTTCCCTGACTGCCAGAGATGCAAACTTAAGTGTATGCCAGTCAGGTTGAGTAACAGCGTTCTCGGCCTCAGGAGACCTTAGCTATGTCTGAGAGGATGGAAATAAGCTGGGTCATGGCCTATGGTCCTCTGACCTGGCTCTCACCAACTGAATAGAGCACATCTCCAAGGTTTACGTTGAATGGATAGATCAATCTGCCCTGACAGAGAACTTTTATGAGTGCAGAGTAGAAGATGAAACAAGTGCATGGTTGCCCAACTTTTCCAGTTTTCTTTTCACATCCATTGTTTCACTAGTCTAAAATGACAAGAAGAGTGTACTGGGAGGATATGTCATGACAGCTCAAAAGGAAGGGGGCTGAGAAATGACTGAAATCACACTGGCTTAAGGGTATCAACTCCCATGCTCCAACATTCAGGCTTTTAAAGTCCTCTTCTAGGAACTAAGCAAACTTGAAAATATTTTCAATGGAGAAGCTAGAGGCTTTAGGATAAAAATTTGTCCACATATTTTGGACACATCCTTGTCATGGCCTTATTTGATCTTGAGTTAAAACATTAAAGAAAACTTAAGTTTTCTTAATATTCAAGGTCTTGCCTCACTTTCCACCACTCCAACATTATCAAAAAGAAAAATGCTGATTGGATTTAGAAGTTGTTTATAAAAAGTAACTTGAGTGCATAGTGCTTAATATGCAAATAGTACTCTGATGAGATAGATGGGAAATCAAGTCATCAATGACCAAAGGAACCTGCCTCCCCAATAGTCCACCAGAAATAATTCTATCTTATGGGTATACAGCCCTGTGAAAATGATCTACATTTAAATATTAAAAAGCAAGCACATTTCTCTTGCCTGATTCACCAGAAAGAAGGTAATAAATAACAAAGGGCCAGCAGATACTCCTTATGATGCCATGGTTGGTATGTGCTGATTCAAAAATATGACAAGTTCTCAAATTAGTTTCTAGTAGCAGAACATATTTTTCTTATTAAGAGACAATGTAGTTTTCCTACATCAGCCATTATGAAGCAAGCCAGTGTATGAGTTAAAATGACTGAATGGGTTAAAAACTGGTGAAGCAACAGGAAAAGACATAGTAGTGAATGGTTGCTCACCAGAATGGAGAGGGTTAGAGATAGGAGTGATGGCCTTTAAATACATTCATTAATAATTTGAGGAAGGAAGTAAAGTGCAAGTCTGTGTATGATGCAATATTGTTCCAGTTACTAAACATCATGAAGAAATGAGAGGAACTGTAGATGAATTTAAAACACAATGCAGGGGCAATAAAGGGGATGAGATGGAACAGCCTTCTTGTAATTGTACTATGAGTAAGTTTTATTAGTCTTTACAAAATTTTATTTCCCAAATATTTTATATTAACGAAACATTAACCCTACTAAAGAGCTCTTCAAAGTAGGCCAGTATCAGTAAAAAAAATTAATGTCCTTAAATGTTTGTTCAGAAATAGAGTAGTTAGAAGTGACTTCAGATGAAATGGAGTTTTGGATTTTAGTGAAACAGTATGAGCCTGAAATCTGCAACAGGAAGACTGCCTGGAACAAAAAAAAAGTGGAGTGTCACTTCTTGTAAAATTGTTTTCATACTTTTAGTGACAATTTCATAATAGAGTTATGGACTTGGAGTTCAGCTAGTGAAAAAGAAGGGAAATTAGAAGAATCTGGTATAGGTATTGATACTTTAAAGAAAGGAACAAACCTTCAAAAATTAGCTTTTAATTTCAAATTATAAGTTGTTATTAAAGTTTTCCATTTCTATTTTAACCATGTGGACAGGTATGATAATGAATAATAAATACAAATCAGAATTTTCACAAAAGGAAAACTCCAGTCTGCAGAGTGGAAGAAATAAGTGAGCTAATAGGATTCCACCCATTCATTCAATAGGTATTTCTTGAGGGAGTTTAAAAAGTGAATCTAGGAGAAGAGATGAGACAAGCACACAGGCTCATGTAATACCATTGTATTACAGAAATAAGAACCCCTGTTTACGAGAGAAAGATAGATGGACAAAGCACTTGGCCAAGCTGGAGGAAGGCAACAGAGTTCGGCTGGTGAGAAAAGTGCCTCAGTGTGTCTGGAGATAAGAAGAGTCAGGTAGGTTGGGTCCAGGCCTAACCTTGCACATTTGGCTGAGGAATTTGAACTTTATTCTTTAGTTATTTCTAGCACTGTTCATGACCTATAGCATACACTTACTTGCTGGCTGAAGGGATGAATGAAGCCATTGATGTGGTTTTTTTTTTTTGAGCAGGCAACTGACAAACTCCAATTTTTGCTCTAGGAAGATTAATGTAAGTGGTGTGTAAGAGGAATGACAGGGATGGAAGACCTATTACAAGAATTCCAGTCAAGAGCATGAGGTCACATTTCCTGAGTTAATCCTACTACGTGCTCAGCATTCTGATAGATGCTTCACCCACATGCTCTCAATAATTATTTAATCCTAATAACAATCCTTTGAAGAAAGAAGAGTAAGTATAGCAGTCCCATTTCACCGTTAGAGAAACAGGTTCAGAAAGGTTGAGTAACTTGCCCAAATGTCACATATGTAAAAGGGCATGCCTTTAAAAATAAAGCAAAATCCAAACTATAACACATTGATACTCTTCAAATGAAGATAATTTTAACAAGGGCAATGACAGGGGATGGAAAAGAAGGGAGAAAGAAAGATTTTAGCAGAGTCAGAAGGATGTGGCATCAGAAAACAGTATGGGGACAAGGGATGAGAAAAAAATTCTAGCCTGAATAACAGTGTATGGGTATGAACTCAGATTTGGAAAGAAAGATAGGAAATTAAGTTTTGGACTTATTGTTTGAAATGACAGGAAAGCACCCATATAAGAGGAGATGAGTCACTTTCTCCAACAGGTGTAAAGATCACATAGAGGGAATAGGGGTTACGCACAACACAGGCAGAACTGGAAGCTCTGCTCCTCAGCACCAGACATATGCCAAACTCTGGCCGTTCCCTCTGGCTGCCCGGCGTTTGCACCAGCTGCTTCTACTTCTTGGTACACTTCTGCCTCTCCCTGCTTGTCTTCAGTTCACCCCATCAGGTGCATTTTCTAGGAAGTCTCTCCTGACTCCCCAGTTCCCCCACCCTACTTCTTGTCTCCCAGTGTCTCTGTCCTTTTCTGTGTCTTCCTCCAGACTGAGCTACCGGAGGGCAGAGGTTCTCTTCACCTTGACCTCTGAGTAGTCTCTGAGGTTATCACTATGTCTGATCCTTAAAAAGTATCTGTTGACTGACTTCTGTTGTTGTCCTGGAAAAGAACCACCCTGCCCTATTAAGTCACGGTTTCTTCCTTCTTAGGGCAGCGCAGTTAACAACCTCATGACCAGGAAATCATCTTCCTCATCACATACCAGGCAGGGTATTATTCATATGGTTTACTCACTGTATAGAGTTCCCTTGAAATAAAGCTAACAATTAGCTTTACAAGATTTACAAATTTCAATCAACTTTTAAACAAGTCCACTTGTGGTGGTGGTGGGGAACACTTCTTTGCTCCTTCTGTTTCCAAAATACACAGGTGGTGGTAGATGCTTCAGAATTTCTCTGTGGGAGGGTCGCGGGCGCTGTACTCATGGTGGAATTGGAGTCTACGGTCCTTTTCTTGAACCGGCTTTTGCGGAGTAGAGGTCTTAAGAGTAAAGCTTTGTGTGTGAGGTGTTCGGCTTGGCGGTGGGGAGCTGGTGGATATCATTGGGGGAGTCGCTAATGCGTCTCTTGACTCCTTTTGAATAAGGTAGTTTTGAGGTCCAGCCATCTACCAAATTCCATTCTATTTTCTTTCCACTTGGAGTTCCCCTGATTGGGAAGGGCCTGTATTTTTCCCAAGCGTTAGGAGATGTGGAGGTCTGTTCATGGGGGAAGCCCAATTCCCAGGAGGATTTAGGGATCGCCCGCCGGCCGGGGCTTTCTCTGGGGGTTTCAAGGCTGCTCAGAGCCATGACTAGCAGCCACACTTGGCCTGCGCCACAAGGCTGGGGTTCGCCTCTTCTTGGGCAGTCCGGGTTTGTGGGAGGCGGGCGCGGCGATCGCGGAGACCCGGGCGGGGTGGGGGCGGAGCCGCGGCCGGGCGGGGCGGGGCGGGGCGAGCCAGGCCGCGGCCCGGGGGCGGGGCCAGGCGCGCAGCTAGCCGGGCCTAGGCCGCCGTTGGGCTCCGCCTCGGCCGGCTACGCAGGCGGCGGGGCTGCGGCACGGGCCGGGCGGCACCATGGCGGCGGCGGCGCCTGCTGCTGCTGCTGCGAGGGCTTCTTCTGAGGCGCCGGCGGCGAGTGCGACGGCAGAGCCCGAGGCCGGGGACGAGGACAGTCGCGAGGTTCGAGTGCTGCAGAGCCTGCGGGGCAAGATCTGTAAGTGGAGGCCGGGCTGAGGGGACACCCCGGCGGCGACGGCCGCGGGGCTGAGGGAGCAGCGGGCGCGCGGGGGCGGCGGCACCGAGACGCGCTGGGATCGCGGGGCCGAGAGGGGTCTGGGGCCTGGGCCGGGCGCCAGCGCTGGGCACGGGCGAGGCTGGAAGGGGGGGTGTGTTGGGGGAGGCGTCGCCTCGACGGGGCGGCGTGGGCTGGAGTTGCTCCTCTCCGGAGGGAGTGGAGAGCCGGGGATGTGCCCGGGGGGCTGGAGCTGCGCCGGCGTAGGGGGCTCGGCAGTGGGGCGCGGCCTGGACGCGGGGCCGCCGGAGCCCGGGGCGCGGCCGGGGGCGTGCGCCGGGGGCGTGAGGAGCTTCCGGCCGCCCTCGCACGCAGGCCTCCGGGCGGCTGCGGGCGCCGGGGAGCGGCCGCGAGGTGGGAGCCGAGCGGTAATTATGAGGAGGCGCGGCCGGAGGAGGAGGAGGAGGGCAGGGAAGTGGGACTGGCCCGAGGGGAGGGGGCCGCCTGTTTCCTGGGCTCCAGAGCCTGTGAGAGGTTGAAAAAGGCGCCCTGAGCTGGAGGAAGCAGGCCGCCCTGGGACCCGAGTGGCTGCCGCGCCGGGAGGGGTTCGGGCCCGAGCACCTGTGCCGGCCCCACCTCGCTGCGGCGGGGACTTGAATTGAGAGACGGCGTGACTGACAGGGACTTCAGGCAGGATGTAGTGGCTTCCTGTGAGCAGGTCTCAAAACACAGTCATCCAATCCGCACTTAACCCACTTAATTCCTTTCCTTCTCAAGCATTTAATTGTTACTTTTGTGAGCGAGGCATACCAGTTGACGAAATACAAAATTTGCTCAGAGTCTTGCTATAGACCATTTGAGTTCAGTCATTTGGACATTTTATTTTAAAAAAATGATCCTTTAGTGTCAGATTGCCATTTTTTTTTCACAGTAGTTTATGCAGACGAAGTGCCTTTTCCCCCGTATTTGTAAGATACATCAATAAATGTCATTTTTGCATTCGTCGAAAATTAGCATTATTTTCTTTTTTCAGTTTTCTTAGGTTGGAAACATGCTTCATGTTTTATGTAAATAACCTTTAGTTATGAGGGGTACTTTTCACTTTGCAGAAGACTGAATTGCAGTAAAATGGCTAACCATGCTCTTTCTTGGGCAGGATGTAAAATTTTCCTCTCCTTGAATAGTGATATTATTAATCGAGCTCAGATTCTCACACTTTCCTCTTTTCGGTTGTTTCTCCTTTCAAGTGTTTGGGGTTTTATTTAAACCTCAAAAGCAAACATTTTAAATTTTCTTTTTATTCCCTGAAGTAGTCCTGGGATCCTTAAGAGATTACAGTTCTTAAAACCTGAAAATGACACCAGAGAAATAGATCTTAGTTCCTAACATTAAAGTTACCTTCTAGGATTTAAAATCTTTCCAGAATTCAGATTAAATCTTATCTTTAATGTGTGCTTATGTCTAATTTAATATTTGAGGAAACTGTAAATGGACCAACGTTCTCCCCTTGAGCTGATTTTCCATATTTTTGCCACTTTACATTTTAGTGTCACTTGATGCTAGGCTCTGTTCATTGTAGTCTCACGGATACATAACTACAGGTTGTACCATGGAACTGCATGTACCCATGTCTTGGAACTGAGGGTTAGGGTTGGGCGACTTCCAGAAGGACTTTGTTGTCCTGCACTTTCAGCTGCTCCATGGCAAAGACCACTAAGAACAGTTTTGTAAGAGGGTATCACTGTAAGTAAAACTTGAGTCTACAAATTTAAAAAAACAATTTTGTTTCCATGGTTTACAGTAACCTCACCACCCAGACTTGGAGATTGATCATCCAGTTGCTGGGAATGATATTATTGCTTTAACCATAATCAAGGTATTACATCTGTTATCCAAGTCAGTTTCTTTGCTGTTTAAATTGCTCAGCTTACAGCTCAGGTCATGGAGTGTCAGCTTCATAGAAAAAAATGTATCAGTATACTTACATACAGAAGGCCATGCCCCTATTTCTTTACCCTCCTTTTAACTGGTGTCATCTAGAGATGGTTGACATTCAGAACCTTGTGAAGAGATGCTGTTTTCTGTTTCCCTGAAACTGACATGTGGGTTTTGTAGGGTGGGGGCTGAGAGGTTGGAAGTGTTATTAGCAGGTGCTGAAGTTACAGAATGGGTTGACGGTGGTTCTGACAATGAAGATATTAAGCAGCTTGAAGGGGAGGGGGTAACCATGTCAGTTTTCCTCTTCACCATGCTAGGAAACCTTGGAAGAAAGCCTGATAGTATCCACAGGCCTCGAGATGTGCTGGCAGATTCCAAACTAACTGATTGGGAGCCTTTGATCTGGAGAGTTAGATCTGTAGGACTGAAAGTGAGCCAGAAAGGAAATGTTCTTATTTCTGGACTTGAGTAGGACCTTTCAACTCCAAATCATCCCAATCAAAAGTGAGGATGAATTGATTTATATATCTTTAAAGTTCTAGGCTAATAGTCCAGGGATTCCATTCTTGTGTTTATTAGTTTTCCCATATACATCACAAGGTGAAATATTAGATTGACAGATTGAAAAACCATTTTTGTGGCCAATTTTAAACAATCCACTAAAATTAGCAATTTCAGATAAGACAATATTTTGTCTTATAGACTGATCCCCAGTTTTCTGAGATCATTTCAGTGCCCTAGGAAACCATGGCAGTTTCAAATGGTCTGCTTCCTTAAGTGTATTCAAGAGGCAAGTTTGGTGATTAGATATCCTAGGGTTGTCATATGAAGCCTTGATAAAAGAAATTAGGGGTGTACTCCACACTTCATTCATCCTTGGGTCTGAATTCCTGTGCAGTGAGTAGCAGGTATGCTAGCACACCTGAAGCACATTTGCATACTCCTCTCCCTTCCCCCCAAAACCCCACACTCAAGCAAAGAAGGGGATTGGGACTTTCTTCTTTGTATATCTTCAGAGTTTATGCTATTATTTTGTGACCTCCTTCTTTTTAGTTACCACTTTTTTTTTAAGTTTGCTCTCACCCAATTAAATCACATTGTAAAAATGTTGCTCAAAGCACCCATTGCCACCTTACGCATGGGCTTATCTTCTCAAAGTATACCAGATTAATAAGAGAGCCAAATGTGAAAATTTGTGTGAATTTTTAGATGTGTGGTACAGCATAAAATCTGTGGGACCATGATGTGTTCCACAACTCATTTGGTCTCCCTGTTATCTTGAGACCAAGACCTAGGGCTATTTGGGATATAGTTAAGTGCTTAAGCTTAGAGGCCTACTGACTTAACAAACCTGGGTTTGAATCTTTACCTAATTTCCAACTTTTGTTAACTGCTTTGTGCTTCCATATTCTTATATGTTAAATGGGGATAGTAAAAACACCTATCTCACAGGATTTCTATGAGGATTAAATAAGCCTTTCTCCCCACTCTTTCCCCCTAAGCCCCAGGAGCTAGGTGAAACATGGACCATCTCTTAGGAAAGAGTAGAGTATGAGATAAAAACTAATCTATGTCTGATGTTCTTGTCCAACATGTCCTGGGGTTTCCTGGTGTACAAAGCTGATTAAAATCAGAAAACCTGTATTCTGCTTCATGCATTTTAATTAATATTCATGTGATTTAAGGCAGCTTACTTAGCTTATCTTCCTCATCTTAAAAATAGGAATAATTTTTAAAAATAGGAATAATGCTTCATCACTAGCCATTGTGCACATGTTCCATCTGCCTGGGATTGTCTTTCTTTTTTCCACCACCCCATATTTATGTCATATTTATGTACTATTCTTTCTTCAAAGGCATGCTGTGTGTGATCTGCCCAGAGCTTTCTTTGGGCCACCTCCACCGCCATCTCTGGCCAGAGGGTGTTAGGCATTTCTGCTGCTGGGGAATCACAATTCCTTGTCCATTATTTATCATAGCATATTTTTAAAAAATTATTTGTTTATTTCTCCCATTAGACTGTGAGCTCTTCCAAGGTAGAATTCATTCTTACTCATTTTTGAAAACCATCCTGGTGTTAGCCAGGTGCCAGAATAGGCCTTTAGAAAATGCCCCACCTCACATGTTATTGTGAGAATGATTTGAGATACTGGATATGAAAGTGTTTTGTAAATTATACAGCAAAGCAAACTAGAAGATGTTAGCATTAGTAAAAGAAACTGTATGGGTCTGTGTCAGAAGTTCATCCTTCTCAAAATTACAGTGCCCACTAAGTTTAGGTCTGAACTGATGCCAGAGTTGCCTCATTAGGAAAAGGATTAAATTTTTCTCAGTGTTCTGACTGCTTATTATTATGGTGTTTGAATATTGTTACCAGACTGTATTCATGAAAATTGTTACTAATTGGTCCTGGATCCTGGAAAAGAAAATTCCATAATCATACTTTACATGTTATTTTTATTTGACATGGCAGGTTTGAATTTTTAAGTAATACTATAAAATATAAATCAAAACATTTTATTAACTATCCAATAGAGTTGAGAGGAGGAGATTTAGAAGGGTTTATTTATGCTAAGAATTCATTTTTATCAGATATTTGAAATAAGATGATGAGTTATTTAATAAATTAATAGAGAGAGATTTAAAAGGGTTTGTTCATGCTAAGAATTCATTATTGTCAGAAACTTCAAATGATGAGTTATTTAGGATGGAGGAAGAATCTATCTTTCAGAGGGATGGAAACTGGAGAGAAAAGGGTTCTTTGTAAAAGTTCACAGAGCAGTCTGCTAATCATTTGCTCTGCGGAAGACAGGAGGTAAACCTCAATGAGTTCATAGAGTTGTTTTTTTTAAAACTTAGAACTCTTTGAATAGACCCTTAAGTGACTGTGAAACTAATGTAGCTAGCATAAAACCGTATCCTTTTATCCTTTAATCATAGATGCTAATCCTATTTCCTTGTTAATGTGCTTATGAAATTATTTGACAATAATATCAGATTATGTGTTTTATCTACTAATAAAGTTCTGTGCTCTTTCAAGAACTGTTAACAAAGTTTTGTTGTATAGTCATATTAATGTAAATTAAGAAACTTTTTATGTACATTAGGACATTTTTGTGGCATATCTTTAGCTTTGTCAATTTTGTCATCAAAAATCCCTAGCTAAAATGACTCACCTTATAAGGTTATATCAGTACATATATAAACACCAGTGAACTAGAACTGACAAATTTGTTACTGTGAGCTTGATTCTAACGATGCCATTAATGACAGAATGACTTTGGGCAAATTCTTTAACCTTGGTGAGCCCTTGTTTCCTTACTTGTAAAATGAGAGGTTTGGATATGGTCTTTAACATCCCTTTCAGCACTTTGATTATTTGAACCATTTGCTTTAAGACAGTACATCAGATACTTTTATTTTAGTACTTAAATGTATTTAGTATACTTGTTTTGCATAAGATTTACTATTTTAAAAATACTTATCTAGGATTTATCCTAAAAAATTTTGTTTTCTGTGACCATTAACTAATTAATTCAGCAGTACATAATACATATCTGAGTGTCTGTTAGGGGACAGTAGTCCACTGGACTGTGAAATGGGCCTAAGCTGTGAACGGGATGAAAAAGGTCCTTACTGTTTTATCCTAAAGTCTAAGCAATAGTTGTTTTTAGACATCTGTTATTCTCAGAGAATTACAGAAATTTAGAGCTGGAAGGTAGAGAACGAATCTAACACTCAGAGATGTCAAGTGTCACACAATTGATGGCTTGTTGGGCACTAGTCCACTGTTATCAAAGTTCTTTCTAGAATGCTACATGGGATTAATGTATTACTATGAATGTTGCAAGTGTACTATATTTAATATATGAAGATCACCGTATCTGTTCAGAAGTGGTAGTAGATTTTCATTGTGCCATTTACACACTCTTATCAGTTCCTTCTTAAGAACTTTGTGAATTGGTTAGTATGGTGATAAAACTATGGTTGTGACCTAGGTGGAGTTGAACTTGGATGTTTACATATTTGGGTCAAGTTCTACATCAGCTGTTTTCATTCCTGACTGCCCATCAGCGTCACCTGTGAACGTAAAAAAAATTCTGATGCCTGCTTTACCCCAGATCTACCGAATAAGCATTTCTGGGATCTACCTGGACATTTTAAGGTTTAAAAGGTTTCATAGTGGGTGATACTGGGCAGCTAGGCTGGTGAACCTCTGCTTTTGTCAGTTAAACAGACTGGGCACAAATCCTACCTTAATGATATCAACCTGCTCTGCTACCATTTAAAGGGCACCAGTTGAAAGTTTGGTGTGGTCACAGGGAAGTTTTAATTTGCTTATATATTTAAAAAGATTTATTAATTCATTTGATTAGATAATACAAATACCTGGTACAAAAAGATATATATACATTGAAAAATATTCCTTTTTTCCATTATTCCCGCTCCAAAAGCAAGCATTACCAGTTTCTTGTGTTTCCTTCCAGAGATTAAACATTAACAAACATAAATATATGTGTGTTAATATATCCCTTCCAACACACAAATCGTAGTAAGATGTACACATTGTTATGCATCTTGCTTTTTTACACTTAACAATATAGCTTAAAGATTTTTCATCTCCATGTATAGAGAGCTGTCTCATTTTTTTAACAAATTCATAATCATCATCTGGGTATGCTACAGTTTATTTAATTCATTCGCTATTGGTTGACATTCAGGTTATTTCTAATCTTTGCTATTGCAAACATTTACTACAATGAATAACCTTGTATGTATGTCATAATAATATGTGTCTATCTGTAGGATTAATTCCTAGATGTTAAATTAATGAATCAAAGTATGTGGGCATTTTTATTTTGAAAATACAATGCCAAATTGCCTTTCACAGAAACAATAGCAATTTAGGCTCCCACCAGCAATGTATGAATTACTATTTCTTTAAACCCACATAGGGTATATTTTAAAACATCTTGATCTTTACTGGTCTGTAAAATGAAAAGAAGGTATGATATGATTTGTAGTTTTAATTTGCACTTTTAAGTCAGGGTGAGGGTCTCTTTATATTTTTAAGGGCCATTTTCGTTTCCATTTCTTGTTGAACTTGTCTATTTTATTTGTTCTTTTTTCTACTGGGTTATCAGTCTTCTTATTGATTTGTAGGAATGCTTGATGCTATAAGGAAGTTAGCTATTTGTTTTTTTTTTTTTAGTGGAAAGATTTTTAAAAAAATCTATGTGCTTTGGCTAATGCCTGATTTTGTTCTTGAAAAGTTGATTGTGAGATCCAGTAAGGGCAGTCATTTGTTGATTTCCTCTACTTATATAGTGTCTGATGTTAGAATAGAGATAGAAAAAGAACTATTTGAGGAAAGGTAGGTGAAGACTTACAAACAGGAATTAAAAGACAAACAATAGGTTGGGAGAAAATATTTGCACCATATGCTTCATAGAAAACAATTATATAACATTCTGTGCCAGGCACTGTGTTAAAGCGCTTTATGTATACTAACTAATTTAATCCCTACAGTAGCTCTGTAAGTACCATTATTATCCCCATTTTACAGATGATGAGGAAACAGACACAGAGTAGCTAATTAACTTGACCAAAGTCAGACAGCTAGTGAGTAGTAGAGTTGTCATTCAAATGGACAGACAGGCTTTAGAGTCCATCCTGTTAACACTTAACCTACCATGCTATACTGCCTCTCTATTTATTAGTGTCTAGAATATATAAAGAATTCATACAAATTTAAAAACAAAAGAAGCCATTAGAAAAATAAAGAATATGATTCAGCATTTCACAGAAAAGAAAATACAAATATCCAGCAAGCATGTGAAAATACTGGTAAAGTTGAACAAAAATTAAGCAGGGAAATAAAAATTTTAAAACATAATCAACTTATAGCAAAAGAAAAGTTTGTTTATTTCAGTTTTTGGTGAGGGTTTAGGGAAACAGATACTTTCCTTGCTGTTGCTGTGAGTGTAAATTGATAAAGCAGTGTTGGAGAGCATTTTGACAGTATCTGCTAAAAATTTAAATGTATATACCATACGCATTTTTATTTCTACCTATCTATCCTACAGCAACACTTGTACATTCACAGAAGAGGCATATACAAAGATGTTTAATGTTGCCTTGCTGGTAAAACGGAATAATTAGAGAGAGGAAAATGGCCAATGTGTTCATGTACATATTCTATAGCATTTAAAAAGAATAAGGTATATCTATGTTATGTACTGAAAAAAAAAACCCCAAGTTGTTAGTGTATGTGTTTTTTAAAATCTCAAAAAATACGTGAAATGCCAAGTTTTAGAAAAAAATTCTCAAAACAATATTTTATCTTTTGTGTGTATGTATGTATATATACATATATGTGTGTATGTGTGTATATATGTATATGTGTGTGTGTATAGGGTTAGGGTTAGGGTTAGGTTTGGGACACACAGGGTGTCCCAAAAATTGCACTACATAGGGAAAATGGGAAATTGTAGACAAATGTACCTTTATTTACAAAACATTCATTATAAAATTTTTCCTTTGTATGTATGGAGACTTTTGGGACACCCTGTATATATGGGTAAATACATAAAAAGAGGTCTGAACAAATGTACAACATTGACAAAGGGAATTAGCCTTACCTGTAATGGTTTAAATTCCTATAAAGAATGTATAATACTTATATATTATGTTATAAAAGATGACTATTGGTATAAATGAATTTGATACAATATTAGTCATAAGCTGTGAGAATCTCTCTTGCTCTACTTTTGAAGACTGTCCTCTCTGCAAAAACAAGAGTAACCAAATGTTAGGTTTTGTAATGTGTTGAGTATATATGGAATAAAGTCAACTTTTCTGGTAACTTTTTATTTTGATGTAAATTCAAACTTAAAGAGAAATTGTAAAAATAATATAATGAATTCCCATATGCTTATTTGACTAATTATTTATGTTAAAAAAGTTGACTTTCTAAAAAATTTAATACTTTGTTTCAGAGGAATGTGGTAAAAAGTTCTGAATAATTTTGATCCTTTAAAATATAACATTTGTGTGAGTGGTGTAGAATATCTTAGTTTTGAATTTGTACGGTTTTATATAAAAATTTCTTAGTAAATAGGAAGACATGAACTATGTTTATTGAGTTTTTACTGGTTTCCAGGTGCTGTGTTAGGAAATAAATTACAAATTATTTCATGTAATCTAATTTCATGAAGAAGACTGTTATTTCTATTTTAGAGAAGAAGCAACAGACAGAGAGGTTATTGGCTCAGGATTTTAAGGGGGCAGAGCCAGGTTTTCAGAGTCTTTTTGTTACCAAAGTCCATGTCCCTTTCTCTACCAAGTTAGATGGTATGTTGGAAGAAATTGATGAGCACATTTATATTGTTAAGAAGTTGATAATTACTCCTAAATTGGCTATGGGTAATGTAATGGATATTCAATAACATCGGAATGTTCAAATGCTACAAAAATTTATCTCAGGACTGTTTTGGGGTTGACAAAAATATTCTTTTTTCTGCCTGGTTCTGCTTCTGTAGGTTTGTGTGTGTACTTTTGAGTGGTTCTTCTAGAACATATACATACACACACACACACACACACACACACACACACTCATCTTTACATGCACGTGGGTACAACTTCTTTATGTATCTGAGTGACACTTTTTTTTTGACAAGTACATGATCAAAACAAGTCCCAGTTTGGCTATCTGGATGCTGTTAGATATGGTCTGCCCTGCCTGAGCTCTGCCAGCACCTGGCTTTGGGCCTTTCTTTTGCTTGTCATACCAGGCTCTCTTGGTCACCTTAGGAGCCTTGCTAAGTTTCATGTAACTATAGGAACAATTGTTCTAGCCCAGGATTCCCACCATATGTGCTTTCAGAGTTTGGTTTCCTACTTGAGAAGGGGTCTGTAAGGAACTTAGAGACCAGCACACGTTCAAAACTGAAACCGGAAGTGGGCAAGGCAAACCACAGGAAGGTCCTGCCCGCAACTTGGTGATGTATCTCTATAAGCCATGGATGCTTCCTGGCAATACCTTGTGAAACTTGCCTTTTCATGTACAGTAGTTTCCTAACTTCTTGTTCTAGACTAAGCTTCAGTCAGAGGTGATTAATATGATAGCAATATAGATAACTGTATGATAGTTATTATGCACATGACTTGTACAGAACAACTGGCCCCTAATTATGTTCAGTAGACGTTCCCACTGAGGAGTTGCAGCTTACCTAGTAGAATATTTTTGAGGAGTTGCAGTGGAATTTATGCCTTAACCTTGACTTTAGGCCTTGTCTGTAATTTTACTTATGATAGTTCAGGTCTTACAACCACAAAGAACAGTTCTTTGTTCACTGAGTCCAGGCTAACTACCTAAATTGTTGGATTCCTAGAGTCCTTTGCCCTCTCAAGTGCTTGCTCAGTGGTACTACCTTGTTTTATCATAGTGCCTTAGGCAGAACCAGATTGCTGGTAGGAATTACTTAATGTGTTGACTTTTTAAGATTATCAATTGAGTGGGATTATAGAATCTTGGATTATTTACAGATATATATCGTTTCCTGGGAGTGAGGAAAATTGCCTGACAGCCCAGTTATCTGACCATGTTAATTTATGCATTGGAAAACTCTACTTACTAGTAGATATTTTAGTAGTTCCCATATGCTTATTGATATCATTTCTCATTCTCTGAATAATATCACAGATGTTTCACTTTCCAGTGGTGTTTTCAAGATGACAACTAAGGAGGGAAATAACAGCTACATAATTTTTTCTTTTCACTAGTTCTTAACACCATCCCCCCACCTTTTCTTTTTTTGCCTCCACACACTACAGCAATCTGACATACTCTGAAAGTAGGGGAATGAATATGAGACTCTTTAGAAGGTCGTGTGTGATGAAGGCAGTTCTTCTCTTCCTTTCTCCATTGAGAACTGTTAAAGATAAGTGAATGGGAGAGCTTTTTCTTGTGTAAGATTTCTTTATCCTATATAAAATATTTATTATTATGATAGGTATATGGAAATTGAATGATAAAGGATAATGTAGCGTGTTCAAAGCATGGTTTTCTGCTACTTTTCTAGTATTCACTTAACCTCTCAGAACCTCTGCTTCCTTGGCTATAGATTGGGAATAGTATTAATAGGGTGGTTGTGAAAAGACTGAATGACTTGGTATACTGCCTGGCATATGCTGAGTTAAGTGTTGGCTCTAACATAAGCAGTAGTGATATTCAGTGAAGTATATTTTCATAGTTTTCTTAATGAATAATTTATCTAATATAAACTTACTGAAGTATTCGTACTTATATGTATATCCAGTTCTTATAATGTTCCTCAGATTAAACTGGCAATAGGTAGTAATATCTAAAAACATTAGAAATCAGTGTTACCGTATGCTTTTTAAATTTCAAATGTTATCTTTCAGAATTTTAGCGTTTTGGGGAACCTAGAAGATTAACTGGTTAAAGGGTTGCAAACTCAAATGTGCAGAGACTAGGTATAATGAAATAAAGGCAGGCAGAGATTGTTATGATTTAGTAAGGTGCGCCCGTCTACAGATTCTATTTAGGACTATGTAGCCAGATCTTTGATTATTAAAGAAAAACTAGAAATAGGGATTTATTTATTGTTAGCTCTCCTAGTTTCTAGATATTGGCCACAAATAATTGCTGCTGCTTTTTTTTTTTTTTAATAAATACTGTGTGCAGACCAAACAAATCTCTGGCTAGCTGACCCCCAATTTGTGTCCTCATTTTAGAGATGTGGAGCCTGAGGTATAGAAAGGCCCGGTGTTATTCCATGCATTTCTTATAATCGAAATGTATTGGCCAGGCACAGTGGCTCACATCTGTAATCCTAGCACTCTGGGAGGCCAAGGCAGGAGGATTGATTGAGGCCCGGGAGTTTGAGACCAGCCTGATCAAGAGTGAGATCCCATTTCTACAAACAAATTAGAAAAATTAGCCGGGCATGGTGGTACATGCCCGTAGTCCCAGCTATTCAGTAGGCTGAGGCAGGAGGATCACTTGAGCCTAGGAGTTTGAGGTTGCAGTGAGCTAAGGTGATGCCACTGCTCTCTAGCCCAGGCGACAGAAACTCAGTCTCAAAAAAAAAAAAAAAAAGAAAGAAATGTCTTACTTCTGTAATTAAAGCCTCACTAAAAAAATGACCTCTGATGTATTCAGTTGTTATATTATAGATTATCTTTGATCACAACCTAATGGCTTGGATGAAGGGAATTGTATACAGATGTTAGTTTTTAAGAATCTTTAGCCAAGGAAAGGCATTAATAGTATTTACTAAATTGTTCATTATAGTTACCTATTTTTACACAGGAGGTTGATAAGGACGTACCAAGGACTAAGGATATACAGATCATTAAATACAAAGTTCATGTTGAAACTCAGATGTCCGTCTCCAAAATACATTAATTTAACTTGCTATACTATATCAATACTTGCATATGTTTTTAGACGTATGTATACCTTTTTCCTATTGCAAAAATTGAAATTAGACTTTAGAAGAAAACTTCAAAGACCTTGTGATATATAACCATTGTATAGATTGTCTTATGCTTACTTATGTGTAATTAGATGGTACAACAGCATTTTAATTTTACTCTAAACTTGTCAACCCCAGAGATTATATTTTTAAATATACA
Organism: Lemur catta; assembly: GCF_020740605.2. Lineage (NCBI taxonomy): Eukaryota > Metazoa > Chordata > Mammalia > Primates > Lemuridae > Lemur > Lemur catta. Next base: position 173,375,014 of record NC_059128.1, read on the forward strand.
TTTGAACCATTCTTACTAATTTTTTTGTTATGAATGTAAATGATACAATTTGCATATTTTATGTCTTTTCACCATCTAAAATTCTAATCTTCTGTTTAGTTTTATATTTCTGTTACAAGTTGAGCATTCCAAATCTTTGAAATCTAAAATGCTCCAGAATCTGAAACTTTGACCGCCAGCATGGCACTCAAAGGAAATGTTCATTGCAGCATTTTGGATTTCAGATTTTCAGATTTGAGATGCTCAACCTGTAAGTATATAGACCTGGGCCTTCCAGATCTTTTTCAGACAGGAATATGTTCCCAGCACTGCTGCATCCAGAAAGACCTTTACAGTGGAATGGAAATACCCTAGGCTTTGGGGTTTGACTTTAGTCACATCACTTTGCCAACTCTGTAACTGTGAATTTTTTTTTTAATTTATGAAAGGGAACAGTAATGCTTACCTTACAGGATTATTGTACAGATCGAATGAGACATTTGAGAAAATGTTTCACTGTCTTAGAGCATCTATTTGATAAATATTTATTTTCTTTTCTGACTTGTCCCAGTAGTGTCTTCCTCTAGGACATGTAGAAACATACATACAGACTACAGCTATAAATGCACACATATAATGCCTCCCAAACATGCACATATGTGCATACTGACATACATGTGCAGAAGCACATACACCAAAATCTCTACCCAGTAGCCTGATATTTGGAATTCTAGTCCTAGATAAAATTTTGTTTGGGAGGATCTGGATTCTAATGACCTTTGCATAGAATCATTGATCTTGTACACAGAGAGTTGGCCATCTCTCCACTTCTGTTAATATAAGTTATCTTATCAATTTTGATTTGGTGGTGTTTATCTTCTTGCTTTAAACTGTGTACTTTTTGACAATGGCTAAAAGCTGCTGTTTTCTATAAATAGCTACATGTATCCCTTCTTCCTTCAGGTATTTACACAGAAGTTACTTAATGAAGCCTTCCTTGGCTACCGCACCCTCTGTCATTTCATGTGGTACCCATTCCTACTTAACATTTATTACTATTATGGCATAAATTTTTTACTTATTTGTCTTATTATTGATCTTTCCATCTGTATTAGCCTAATGAGGATGCAGACTTTTGTCTATTTTGCTCACTGTTGTATTCCTAGCATCTCAGGAGGCACTCAGTAAATATATGAATGTGTGAATTTCAGCATTGGTTTGTTTATTTTCAATACATCCATAATACCTATTAACACTAAAGTTCTTATATTCAGTGCTTTTGGTAACTGTATGCAGGAGACTTTTCCTTTTTTTTTTTTTATTTTAACCTTCGGATCAGTTACATCAAATGGAAAAAAGAAGCTTACATGCAATTTTATGGTTTGTGATGTGACATTAGAACCTCTTTTTTGCCTGTGTGAAAGTTACTTACATTATATACATTCATACTTATTCACTAGCTATTTTATTATCTATTATAAACTAAGCATGGTGCTAAGAATTGATTCCTTCCCTCAAGAAGTTTATAGTTCAGTGAAGAGACAACCAAGTCTCCTTTGCTTGGTTTCTTATCATCATTATTACCTCAAAATGTTAGAAAGCTCTGAGAGTCAGTCTGCAAATTTCTTTCCTACATTTTTTTCTCCTTGTGATCTGGTATAGTCTCATGGTTTTGCAGATATTACGTACTTGCTCATGGTTCTCAAAATTTTATCTCCAGCCAGGACTCTTTGTCCTCTTGACATCTGTACTCAGATGTCTAATAGGTATCTCAGACTTAATATATTCAGTACAAACTCCTGAACTCCCTCTTCAACAAGAGGCTCCTATCTCTGGAAATGGCATCTCTATTCATCCAGATGTTCAGGCCCAAACTCTTCGAAGTCCTCCTTAACACCTCTTTCTCTCACACCCTACAGGCAAAATATTAATAAATCCTGTTGGCTCTATATTCAAAATATATGGCCAGTTGACCCCTTCTCTCCATGCCCATGACTTCTCCCTGATCCAGCGTATTTCTAATCAGGATTATTACAATAGTCTCCTGTCTAATCTGCTGCTTCTACTCTTTCTCTTCTGCACTGATTCTTCTAAAACATGCTTTTCTTATGCTCAAACTCCCTCAATAGCTTCCCACCTCACACAAAAATAAGCCTAAGACTTTCCAGTGGCTTACAAGGCTCTATTTAACCTGCCTCCTCTCCCACCCCACTCCATCTTTTACCATTTTCTCCCTCTCTCCACTTTGCTTATTATTTTACAACCATACTGGCCTCCTTGCTTTTCCTCCAGTGTGCCAAACTGTCCTGTCTCAGGGCCTTTGCACATTTTGTTTTTTCTGCCTGGCCATCTCTTTCCCCAGATATTTGCATGACTTATACCCTCAGTAACTTCCTTTGAGTATCTGCTTAAATATCTTAATAGAAATCCATTCCCTGATGCCCTATATAAAGTAACATTGCCCTCTTACCTCTCTCCACCCTTTGAGCCTGCTACTCTCTCTCTTAACCTACTTCGTTTTCTTCCAGGGCAATAAATATTATATACATACTTAAGAGTTGGTGATGTTTCTCTCCCATGTCTAAATTGTACAACAGTTCCAAATGGGCAGAGACCGGTTTTTATTCATTGTTTTATCCCCAGCATTTAGAACAGTACCTGGCATGTTGTAGGCCTTTAAATATTTGTTGAATGTAATGCAACAAGTGCAATACAATACAATCACTATGGTAGAAGTACATATAAGGTACAGTAGAAACATAGGGGAAAGAATGGCATGACTACCTAGGAATTGAGGGAAGATTTTACAAAGATGCCCTTAAACAGAGATTTTTGGGGGAAAAAACAGGTGAAGGCATTCCATACAAAGCAAATAGCATCACAGATGTACAAGGCATGAGAGAATACAATGTGTTCAAGGAACCAGAAGCATAGTACTGCTGGAACATAACTTGTGGAGGTAAAGATTAAGTAGATGAAGCTGAACATGTAGTCAATGGTATCGCATCATGGAGGACTGGAGGGTTTTTATGCCAGACTAAGGTATTTTAGATTTTTATCCTGCAAAGTGGACAGTGGTAGGTAGTGTGGAGTCATTGAATGCTTTTGAGCATGGAATGATATATATTTTTTTATATATGCATGTGTGTGTATGTTTATATGTTAGGTATCTCTAGCAACAGTGTGAAGGGTATCAAAGCTAAATACAGCATTTTATTCAAGATATATATGATGTGAGATAGGTGTGATGTGGAAAAGCAATACTATCACGTGTGGGCAAGGGGGTATTTCATTTTATGGTCACATGAAAACACTGATGTATATATGAAGATGTTCTTGGCATACTTGCAGTACATTTGCAAAAGAGAAGAAATGTCCAGTGGAGGATTATTCTGTTTGTCTTTGAAAAATCCATGCTTTAGAAGAGGAGACTTAAAAAAATTTAGTTAACAATTACGTTTTAAGTCATAATGCAGACTAGAAAAGTGCTTAAGGAGTACCAGTTATGAATTAAATAAGAAAAGGTATTGTTGGCTGAGTATGGTGGCTCATACCTGTAATCCTAGCACTTTGGGAGGCCGGGGCAGGAGGATTGCTTGAGGTCAGGAGTCCAAGACCAGCCTAAGCAAAAGCAAGACCCCATCTCTACAAAAAACAGAAAAATTAGCCAGGTGTGGTGGTGAGCTCCTATAGTCCCAACCACTTGGGAGGCTGAGGCAGGAGCATTGCTTGAGCCCAGAAGTTTGAGGTTGCAGTGAGCTACAGTGATGCTACTGCACTCTAACCCAAGCAACTGAGGGAGACTGTCTCAAAAAAGAAAGATGTTGTTACAGAATAAAAGAAGTTGTACTTGAATGCCAGCTTCTTTTCTTCATAGAGGAGCAGTTGGTTGTCATTTGATATGCCTCCTCATCTAGATTCATTGTTGAAGGAAATAGTGACAGTAGCAAATACAATCAAGTTTACACTATTTGCTATGGGGACAATATATCTGCCTTTGTAGGACGAATATCTGCCTTTGCATATTGCAGTACCCTGCATGCACAGAATTTTTGAAATGAGGGATGAACTATAAAAACATTTCTTCCTTTCATTCAAATACAAGTAAAAACCATTGCCGTTATTTCAACTGGCTTATTCAAGTATCATCTTAACAATATATTGAATCTTATTACTTTAGGGTCAAAATATGATTTTTAAATGTAAGGATAAGATGGAGGTATCCAAAATGGTACATATAGTTTGAGTGTTAATTGACACTCTCAAATTCATGAAAACATAATACTATATTATTGAGCATATTTTGAAAATCATATCCAGATGCTACAGCAGGAGATGAAGAAATATTTTCTGAAGATAGGTAAAACCATACATAGAATTAAGATCCATTTCCCAAGTTGAAGTATTCACCTTTTGAGTGTACTATGCTATTCAACTGACTATCTGATGGACCACTGAAAGTAGTTTTCAGTGGGAAATTGCTTTATAATTTCTGAGTCCACGTTTGCTACCGATAGCCATATCTACCTGGCAGATTTACCAAACTTGTGGCCAGTGATGTAAAGTGAGATTTTCCAATTTGTTAGAAACAAAGGTTAGAAAAGAAATCAGTCAAGATTAGGTTACAGAATCAACTCTAGCTAGTTTAAGCAGAAAGAGATTTAATAAAAGATTTTAAGTGGCTTATAGAATTGTAGGAAAGACTGAAGAAACAGATTCTGGGTTGAACTTTCAGTAATGGCATTCAAAAGCCACATTGCAGCTGGGCTACCAAGAGAGTTACTACCTTTTTTTAGGTTCAGAAAGGCTCTTGCAGAATTGTGAAGCTATAACTTTTAGCTGTTTGCATCAGAACCTTGCCGCCTCTGCTATGATCAGGAATCTGCCGCTATTAGGAAATAGCCATCAGCAAGTAGCCACTTTAATCAACAAACTATTGTCACTGCTGCTGCCTCTAGAGCCAAGCTATGCCTTTCACAAACCTGTACTGTAGAATGGATGCCTTGTGCCCTTCTTAGTATTCTTGAAACCTATGACTGAATACTAGGACTTCTGCAAATACTGCTGCAGAACAGGACCATCTCCATGAGAGTGCTTGCTAGTAGAAGCAACCTAAACTCAATCTCCATTCTTTTCTGTCCTCCAAATTTCTAGTGAGTGCATCTCATTGGTGGTACTTAAATCACATCCACAATCCTAGCTGCAAGAGAGGCTTGGAAATGTAGTTTTTAGCCTTCTATTATCTGTGGTGCAGGAAGGCATACACTGAAGGAGGTTGAAATGGATATTGAATACTAATCTACCATACCTTCTGCAGGTATAAAACCTGATTCTCCTTAAGGCTAGCCATCATTAAATAGGCTTATAGATAAGTTGAGGAAAATTGCAAATAATACCATCAAACAATGCTGAGAAACTTGTTTTTTAGTATATTTTTATTGTTTTATAATAACACATTTTAAAAAATACCTGAAATTTGTCCTGCACCTCTATGATGAATTAAGTAGTCTGTGGATGTCAAAAGTTTCCTCACATTTAAGATGTGGTTAGTGGATAAAAAAATCTGAAAAACCATCAGAATGGGTTACCTAAACTGAGGAAAGTTTAGTGTTGTCAAATACTGAAGAATGATCAAATAAGGTGGGAACTGAAATAATTTGATTTGGTAGCACTTAATATTATCAGTGTTCCTACACGTTCTAGACAAGGAGTAGAAGGTTCTTCTAGACAAGGAGAAGAACCTAATTGAAGGTTTAGGTTGTGAGTGGAAGGGAACGGTTGGAGGCAGTGATTATAGAATAAATTTTCCAAAAGTTTGGCTTTTAAGGGGCAGTAGATTTGGGGGGAGGGTCCAATGTACATGCTTATTTATGTAACAGAATTGCTAGAGCTAGTGAGGCTCTACTCAAATATCACACACAAGCAAGTACAATCTTCCAAAGTTCTTCACTCTTGTCTTTTTTGTGTAGCTGGATGTGAAGTGTGTACTCTTAACATATTCTCTTTCTGCTTAAGTTAAGAAATACTGTCTTTCTGATAATATATAATAGGTACAACATTACTTTTGTCATGTCTCTAACCATTAGTCATTTTACTTTATGTTGTTTCTAATGTGCCAATTAATTACCACTGTAGTTTGCAGTTTTAATTTAAAGCCCTGATAGCTGATTTAACATATTTGTATGATTGGTGAGCTGGGCATTGATTAGATGAATTAACTTTCAATATAGTTTATTTGAATTTCAGTCAGTAATGAATGTTCAAAAAGTAAAAATTATAATTGCTTTTATAGGAAATGATGTTGGGTGCATTTTTTAGATTACAAAGAATGTAAATTTTTATTTATTCTAAGTAAATATCTGATACTGTCAGGTACATTGGATTCTCCAGATAAAATAACCCTATTGTCTCCTTCTTAAGGAGGAGAGGGTGGTAGAATATCTGCACATTTATACTGTACTGTTTTCTCAGGCTGCACTTACGTAAGTGAAACAGGAACATGTTCAGGGGAGTAATTTAGTGTTCCAAATTCTCCCGTTAGGTATGGAGCATATTTATTATGATCTAATTCCAAATTGTTTATATTCCAGGCCCTATATGGTGACCTAGCTGGACTTTGATTTAAAAAAAAAAAACCCTTCTTGATTATGCAGAGGGGAGACATCAAAGAAAAAGGAGAAGCTAAAGGAGAAGGTTGAAAATAATAAAAATAGAATTGCTGGACAGTATTCTGGAGGTAGTAAGAGGGAATGGGGTAGAGAGAACACAGGTAGATGAATGAGCTTTGTATAAGAAGAGGTATATCTAGTCTTTGGAGGCAGAAGAGAATGGATGGATACAGATTCAGATATATATTATTTTTATGTGTTATTTTTCTTGTGTGGAACCGGTTTATTTGTAAGGACCAACCCATTTTAGGCAATTTTGGGGTCATTTAAAAGGTTAAATTCCTTGATTCTGACTTGAGATGAACATAAATTTGTTTATTCCATTTAAGTGGTGACTTTTAAAGACTCTCAATAACAAATTTAATAACAAGAGTATATTACTGGTACCTTTCCATTGGTTTTCTTATTTTAGCTTTTATAAATTATTTGTTCACTGAATTTTTTATATGTGTTTCTTATGTTTCTACTAGACTTCTTTGAAAGATATTGGTTTAAATGGCCTTTAAAGTTGAAAGAAAGATACTTGGGTTTATATAATCCAAACCTTCATCAGGAAACCCATGCTTTAGTGATTTGTCTGAAGTCATGCAGCTGCTCAGTAGCAGAGTTAAAACAGGAATATTGGTTTTATGATTCTTAGGATAATACTCTTTCTTTTATGCCAACTATATTACTTTCCTAGTGTACTGGTGTACTAATTTCAGCACCCATGCTTTTGTGTGTCCATTTGGCCCATGAGTATCTCATGAGAACTTCAAAACTAGTCTTACTGGGTTCTTTCATATTCATTCCTTCAACAAATATTTCTCAAGTGTCTACTGTATGACAGTCGCTATATAGATCTTGGGGATCAGCAAATTCCCAGGCTTCAAGAATGGGAGAAACAAAAGGTAAACACTTAAGTAAAAATTAGCAGAGGTTTAAATAGTTATGAATGCTATCAAGGAAATACAACGGAGAAATAGAATATGGTGGCAGGATTATCTATTTTAGATGGTCAGGGAAGATTTCTGAGATAGTAACATTTCAGCTGAGACCTGAATGATAAGAAAGCACCAGCTATGTGAAGTTCGAGGGGTAGAGCATTACAGGCAGAGGCCCTAAGCTTGAATGTGATGAATGGTTGGCATGGTTGATGAATGGAAAGAAAGTGAATATTGTAGGGGGTGGGGGTTTAGGGGAGCAGTGGGAGGAGAAGGGGTCAGAGTGGACAGTTCAGTAGGGCTGTGTAGACCATGGTATAGAAGTGGGACTTTATTCTCAGTGAAATGGTATGGCATTGGAGCAGGGGAGTGACTGACCTGAATAATATGTTTAGAAGCTCATACTGTTTGATGGAGAGTTGATTGTAGGATGGGGAAAAGTGGAAACAGAGACACTAGTAAGGAAACTGTCATGTTTGTCCAAATGAGAGATTATAATGGCTTGGACTTGGTGCCAGTGAAGGCAAGAAAAAGTGATTGGATTTGGGATTTATTTTGGAGGTCTGCTGAATTTGCTGCTGATGGACTGGGTATAGGGAAAGAACGTGTTTTAGGGGGAGAAATCAGATAGTTTGTCTGGAACTTGTTAAATTCGAGATGCCTACCGGATTCCACGAAGGCAGTTAAATACTCATATCTGGTGTTGACGAGGAGAGGTCAGGTCTGGAGGTACAGATCTGGGAGGCATCAGCATTAACACCATATACTGCAGGAGTTTGCGTAAAGAAGGAAGAGAAGGTGGTCCAAAACTGAGTCCTGAGGCATTACAACATGTGGAGGTAAAGGTAGGGGAAAAGTCAGCAGAGGGCTAGTGATACAGGAGGAAAGCCAGAAATACTGTGCTGTGGAAGCCAAGAGAAGAGAGCTTTTTAAAAAGGGATGTTAATGTTCACTTGTGTTAAATAGTGCTGCAAAGTCAGGTGTAATGCAAACAGAGAAATGACCGTTTGATTTGGCAATATGGAAGGCATTGGTGACCTCAGCTAGAGTAGTTTCAGTGTTACGGTGGAGTCAGAACCTGATTAGAGAGGATTGAAGAATGAATGAAAAAAAAAATGGAAACAATGACCAGAGATGATGCTTTTGAGAAGTTTTGGGAAGGGAATCTAGAAATGGAATGATATCAAGAGGGAGGAGGTGGAGTCAAGGAAGATTTTTTTTATTTTTGTTTGCTTTTTTAAAATTGGGAAATTTCCATTCTTGTTCAGTGCTAGACAGAATGATCAGGAATTAATGCTGATTCAGGAAAGAAGGATTAATTGTGGAGTAAACTCATTGAAGTAGCACTGGTGGGATGGGATACAGAGCACAAGTAGGATTGCCCTTTCATAGGAGTGGGGGTGCTATGATGTAACATAAAACAGGGACCTCAAATGTCACTTTACATAGCCCCTCCTTTCAGTCTTACCGGTCTCCTTTAGACAACATTGATTTTTCTCTAATTACTTGTGTTTTTTTCCTGTGCCACATGTTATATGTTCTTTCAGATTGAATTCATCCTATAGAAGTCTTAGCAGGAAGCAGCTGTTGATAATTAACACTAATTTTAATTTTTGTGCCAACAGGTGAAGCAAAAAATTTATTGCCATATCTTGGACCCAACAAAATGAGAGATTGTTTTTGTACCATAAATTTGGACCAGGAAGAAGTTTATCGTACCCAAGTTGTTGAAAAATCTTTAAGGTTGGTAGAAAAATTGGTAAATTGTCATTATATATATTGATTGATAAATTTTATGCATTTTCCAGATTGTTATCATAAAGAGGACTTTCTTCTTCTGAAACTTTTACTTTTCTTTTACATTCTGAATTTCTTTTTAGAATTACAGAATGTCAGAGGTAGAAGGAGCCTTAATGTTCTTTGAGCCAGACTGACCACCTTATGCTTGGTTCCTTCTGACAAGAGCTTTGACAAGTGGTCATCTGACATTTGCTTAGTAATGTTCCAGTGACCAAGGAGTTCACTGGCTCCTAAGCAGCCTATTCAGTTTTTGAACTATTTTGACTCTTAGAAAGCTCTTATATTTAGTTGATTAATGTTTATTAAAATGAGAACCTACTATATATCAAGAATTTACTGGATTGTATTTATTCATATGTCCATGAGAACACGGTAGACACAGTGCTTGCTTTCATGTGACTTTTCATTGCCTCAAAATACATCTTCCTCTAAATTGTCCCTAATTCTATTCCTTGCATTTCTGTAGAACAAGTTTCTTTCACATGACACTCCTGTCAAGTTTTTGAAAACGACTATCATATACCTCCATCTGTTCTCTAGGCTAAAGTTTTCCTATTCGTTTGAACTTTCCTCAAAGTACATTATTATTTTGTTTTTCTAAAGAATAAATTACTTCTTAAAGTTCATACAAGTCATTTAACTTAGTAGTGCATTGTCAAGGAATGAATTTTCATCTCTGAAAGTGTAATTGCACCTTGAGAGTATCATAGTAAATTCTAGTTCATGAAATTGTAATATGCCACCTCTGCCCTGTTGTAGTGTTTGTGGACATGATTTTGGTGCAGACCTGTGCTGGGAGGATGCAGTCGTGTTCAGAGATAAGAGTCACAACAAGGGTACAGGGAATTATTGGAATGAGCATGTGGTGGATGAAATAATGAGTGCCATGACTTATGTGAATTGTATTTTAGACCAGTTGTATTTCAGGGATCTGTTTTTGATGCCTTTTTTCCAGCATTTTTCCCCCCTTATGTTTTGTGTTTTCTTTTCTAAAGTTTCCCTTTATGTCTTTATTTTCAGTTTTTATAATTTTGAATATCTATTGAGTTCTTGATAAGAAAAGTATTATATAAAACTGAAAATAGTAGCCCAAACAGATTTGAAGTAATAAGTCAACTGTTCCTGTTGTATTAGAGTTTTGGTGTTCTTTATATTTTATAAATATAAATTTTATTTATATTTATAAATGTATATTTTATAAATATAAATTTTATTTATATTTATAAATGATGAAACTGAGTCACTGAAAGGATGAATAATTTGTCATATAATAAATGAATTTAGAAGCAAAACTGAGATTGGGGACCTGAAACTATTTAAATCTCAATTTGTTATTTAAGGTACACTGATTCTGTAACACACAATAATCAGTGATATACAAAACTAACGAGTAACTGCCAATAAATTGGATACTTGGGGTAGATTCTAGTATGTAGCCTTGTAAATGAGTAATTAAAATTAGTCTTCTTTTTTTTTTTTTTCACCCTTACCTTTCTAGATATTTGTGTTGAGGAAAACGATGAAACCAGTTTTCTTTATCCACCTTAAATTATTTTTATAGACGCACAGCAACTTGGGAAATATTTTAAAGCTAGCAGTGGCCACCCTTAGGTAATTTAAATATAATTATAGCAGATGCTTCTTGGGTTCTGGGTGCTCCTGGCATTTTCCCTTGTGGAATAGGGAGAAAGAATCTGTAGTAAAAACCCTTGCTCACCTTGTTTTCATTTCAGCATTCTCTACCCTTGTGGATATTTGTGATAAGCTGTTAAGCCAAAAGTCAGTAGATGCCATTTGGATTTGTTGTGGGTTCTGGATAGTATATGTAGTCTGGATATAGAGTTTTCATAATAGGTGAACAGAAGTCACATATGGAAACTACAGCTCCTAAACCTCTCCCTCAAATCCTTTTAGGAAATAGGTGGTGTATATAAACATCGTAAACGTGACACTATTTGTACCTGGTGCTTCTCTTGCCCATGTCAGGAATTTCTTCAGGAGTCATATGTATGATCATAAGTCAGTGATACCAGTACAGTATATTTTTAAAGACAGTATAAATTTAGTCATGGCTCCTTACCAACCTTGTTAAAAATTTTCTTCAAATGGATTGATTATTTATTTATTTATTTTATTTTATTTTATTTTTTTTTTTGAGACAGAGTCTCACTTTGTTACCCGGGCTAGAGTGAGTGCCGTGGCATCAGCCTAGCTCACAGCAACCTCAAACTCCTGGGCTTAAGCGATCCTACTGCCTCAGCCTCCCGAGTAGCTGGGACTACAGGCATGAGCCACCATGCCCGGCTAATTTTTTTTTTTGTATATATATTTTTAGTTGGCCAGATAATTTCTTTCTATTTTTAGTAGAGACGAGGTCTCACTCTTGCTCAGGCTGGTCTCGAACTCCTGACCTCGAGCGATCCACTCGCCTCGGCCTCCCAGAGCTAGGATTACAGGCGTGAGCCACCGCGCCCGGCCTGATTATTTATTTTTAATAACATGAAGATATGGTTACCCAGATGTGGGGATTAGGTCATTGAGATTGTGATGATACAGTGGTACAGATGACTTAATAATTCTCATGTTGTTTTTTTTGGCTTTATAATGTACTTAAAAATAATAATTGGGCCAGGTATGGTGGCTCATGTCTGTAAACCCAGCACTTTGGCAGGCTAAGATGAGAGGATCACTTGAGTCCAGGAGTTCAAGACCAGCCTGGACAACATAGCAAGACCTCATCTCTACAAAGAATAAAAAAAATTAGCTGGGCATGGTCACACATGCTTATAGTCCCAGTTACTCAGGAGGCTGAGGCAGGAGGATCACTTGAGCCAGGAGTTCGAGGCTGCAGTGAGCTATGATTGGGCCATTGCACTCCAGCCTGGGCAACAGAGCAAGATCCTGACTCTAAAAAAGCATAATAATATTTCAAAGTGTGTGTGATTTATAAAGAAAATTATCCATTTTATAATTGTTTATAAAATGATGTGAAGAGAAATATACATCATGTCTTTGCCTAATAGTTGTTTTTGCTTTGGTTTCTATGTTGAGATTAATTAGAAGACTCCAGTTACTTTGATAGACCAACTTTAAAAAGTTTATTTAGGTTACATTTGAAGGGAAAAACACAGTGACAAAAGTCAACCAGGCATTATAGCAACTAAAAAGCTGAGCCAACTGTTATTTCTGAATCAGAAATAACTTCTGTAGGAGTATTTTACTTTCTATTTCAGCTTCTCTTTTAGTTATGACATCTTAAAGATACTACATTTCAGAATGATATTTATCTTTTTTGTGCTTTCACCATTCTTAGGAAAGATACACTCTTGACAAAGATATTCACTAGCATTTCAGAGATTCATGTCTTCATAGAAGAATTTAAATTTATCAAAATAGCAATCTTAAAATGAACTTGTAAAGACAAGCTATTTCACAGGAGAAAATCTTTGCAACTTGGGAGTAGGGAAAGGTTTCTTTCTTAGAATACAAAAAGCACTAATCATAAAAGAAGAAAATTGATAAATTAGATTTTCTCAAATTAGAGGCTCCTGTTCTTCAAAAGACACTGTCAAGAAAATTAAACAGCAAGCCACCCCTAGGAGAACATATTCTGACAAAAGGACTTGTACCCAGACTTTAATTTAAAACAAAACAAAAAAAACTAGTAACTCAGTAAGAACACAGAAAACCATTTAAAATATGAGGAGAAGACTTGAACAGATAATTCACAGAAGATGATATATAAATGGCCAAGAAGCACATGAAAAGATATTCAACATCATTAGTAGTCAGGGAAATTCAGTTTAAAACCATTTCTGGTCCGGGAGTGGTGGCTCACACCTGTAATCCTAGCACTTTGGGAGGCCGAGGCAGGAGGATCACTTGAGGCCAGGAGTTTGAGACCAGCCTGAGCAACATAGCGAGACTGCATCTCTACAAAAAATAGAAAATTTAGCCAGGCATGGTGGCACATGCCTGTAGTCCCTGCTACTCAGGAGGCTGAGGCAGGAGGATCACTTGAGCCCAGGAGTTTGAGGTTACAGTGAGCTGTGATGTTGCCACTGTACTCTAGCCCAGGCAACAGAGTGAGACTCTGTCTCAAAAAAACAAAACCCGAAAAACCATTTTTGTCACTATAGATTCTGGAACATAATCTGCAATGATAGAAATCAAATCACTGGTTGCCTGTGCAAGTATGGTGGGGGTAACTGCAGAGGGTCACCAGGGAATTTTGGGGGAGGTAGAAATATTTTATATCTTGATTAGGGTAGAGATTACATAGGTGTATAAATTTATCATGTCACATTCCCTAGAATAGCTAAAATTAAAAACACTGTCAGTACGAAAATGTGAACAACTGGCGTTATTGCTACTGGAACTGTAAAATGGTACAGACCACTTTGGAAAACAGTTTGACAGTTTCTTGTAAATTAAATGCTCACCTTTAACTCAACAATTTCACTCTCAGTTACCCAAAAGAATTGAAAGCATATGGCCGTAAAAAGCCTTGTGTAAACGTTTATAGCGACTTTAAGAGCCTAAACTGAAAACAAGTCAAATGATATCACTGGGAGTATGGATTGCGGCATACAATAGAATACTCACCAATTAAAACAAATGTACTCTACTGTATACACAAGAATGTGGAAAAAAATCTCACAGGCATTAAGCTGAGTGAAAAAAGCCAGACTTAAGAGTACTTATGATTCCATTTATGTGAAATTCTTGGACAGATACATAATGATAGAAAGCAGTTCACTGGTTGCCTGCGGCAGGTACGGTGGGGTAACTGCAGAGGGGCATAAAGTACCTTTCTAGGGAGATAGCAGTTTTCTATATTTTGATTGAGGTGGAGGCTACACAGATTTATAAATTTATCAAAAGTCATCAACCTCTATAGTTTAAGTTGTATTGTATTGTATGTAATTTATACCTCAGTAAAGTTGATTTATTTATTTTTGCTGCTCCGCCAATAAAGTTGATTTTTAAAATAGCTTGTTTTAATTTTGAAAATATATTTTTAAAGTAACATTTTATATAACATTACCCATTTTAGATATTAATGTGTTATTTTGGTTAATGTAGCTTTATATATTTTTAAGACAGTGATGGTGTGAATGACTTTGCCCTCAGGTCTCATTTAGGTCCACTTTAGGTGAGTGTGATCCCAGGCAATTACTGTATCTTCTGTCTATGGGACTCCTGTAAAGCTTTGTTTAGAACTCTTCCTGGCAACATAGGTTTTCTCAGAGTTCAGCTTGGTTTGCCTAGAACATAGTTGAAACTTAGCATTGAGAATAATTTGGAGCTTTTGAAGTTCTTTTCCATGGTATTTTAGTTTACAATTTCATCAACTTTATTGCAAGTGATATTGAGTAGTAATGCTATTATTATTAATAGTGATATCAGCCAATTATTATTAAATTATTTGATACTATTTGAAGTAATGAGCTTCCCCCCTTTTCTCTTTAGCCCATTTTTCAGTGAAGAATTTTACTTTGAGATTCCAAGAACTTTCCAGTATTTGTCTTTCTATGTTTATGATAAGAATGTTTTACAAAGAGACCTTCGCATAGGTACGTACTATTTACAATTATCTTTAATCACAACATTGGTATTTCTATTCATTCTTTAAGTATAAAGTGTTGAAAAACTGAGGAATAATATATGCCCTACATTTCTAATCCTTTATATAGACTTCATGTTCATTTGTGAATTTGATTTTTAATTTGTATGTTCAGTTTAGATGACACTTCCTTAGGGAGGCCTTTACTGATTCCCTAGTCACTGTGTCATATGTTTCCATACTACCTGATGGTTCCCATTCCATAGTACTCAGTATGCTTGTTCATTAGTTCTTTGTTTAATATCTAGATTCTCTAGTTAAATCTGATATTTATGAGGGCAGAGACTTTGTCTCAAAGAGTGCCTTACATTTAGTAAATGTTGGATAAGTATTTGAGTGATTCAAATAATGATTTTATACAAAGGTTGCAGTATTGATCCCTCCAAAGAACATCTGTTTTTGAGGTTTTTCTAATGGAGGTAATAATTCACTTTAATCTAGTTATAGTTTTCTTTCTATCCATACTGGTGATCAATAAATATATTTCTTAAATAATTGTCTGATAGTGGGGTGCAGTCTGTGGGCATGGACTAGACCAAAGCTGACTGGCCACCTATTTGTCACATTCATGGTCTTTGTAACACTATCCTTGTATTTTAATAATAGGCAGAAGTCTAATTTACATTGTCCTCTCTTTTTCTAGTGTCTTGAGTTTCATCATCTCCATCTCCTTTCTGGTTTGAAACATTATCAAGTATCCTACAGCTTAAAAATTAAGCTTTATTTGACTTTGTCCTCTTAACTAACTTCTAATGTTTCTCTGCTTTTGCTATTGAACTCTTTAACAAATGGTCTATATCCATACTCTGCTTACTACTTATTTCTTTTTAAGTATCTGTAATCTGGCTTCCACATTTTTCTAAAAAACTTTTTTGGAGTTTGCTACCATCATTTTAAAGCAAATCAAATCACCTTTTCAAACAATATATTCTTCTTAATTATAAAACTATTACGTGTTCTTAGTGACTGGTAATAACTCTGTACAGGAATAACTACAGTTAATAATTTGGTATATTTCTGCTCATTTTTTATTTCATGCATTTATACATTATATTCAGCTTTTTTCCCTTTTTCACTTAATATCATCTAATGATCCTTTCCCCACGTCACTAATATTTTTCAAAAATATTTTTTATATAATATCCTTTATATAAAAATGTATTATTTTAATCATTCCCTTGTTGGTGAATATTTATGTTTCCAAATTTTTGATATTCCAAATGGTGTTACTGTGAACAAATATCCTTTTGCATAAATTTTTGCATGTCTCTTTTTCCTTAGGATAAGTTCCTGGAAGTGAAAATTGGGTCAAAGGGTATGAATATTTTTATGATTTCCTCTATGTATTTCTACATTGGCCCCCAGAAATATTGTACTAATTTTCATTTCCCCAAGGATGGCATGGGCATAGCCATTTCACCACACCCTGGCCATTCTTGGATATTATCATTGAAAAAAAATTTACCAATATGATAGGCAAAAAATAATGTTATTTTAACTCGTCTTTTTCTGATTTTGAGGAAATTTGAGGAATTTTTCATGTTTGTTGATCTTTGCATTTTTCTTCTGTGAATTGTTCATTTTTCTTTGGAGTTACTTTGCCCATTTTTCTTTTGGTTGGAGTTACTAACTTTTATTTATTCTAAAACATTCTTATTTGTTAGATATGTTAACTTTTTTCAACCATATATATACAAAATATGTCTCTCTCACAAAAGTCAGTTTCTTAGTTTTTATCATCTGCCTCTGTGTCACATTTGACTCTCTAGATTGCTTATTCAACTTGTTGGAAGTCAAGTAATACATATTTTAACAGTGTTATATATTTTTAGATGTCTTTCTCCTTCCGACTACATCTTTACTTATATGCAGACTCTTCTGTTTCTAGCAAGCCCTTAATTATGGATCACCCCTCAGGCTTCATCTTCAGTTCAATTAAACATTTACCACACACTTCCATGAGACATAAAAACGATGAGACTTTTAAGATTTTAAGATGAGTAAGACTCAGGTTGCTCCCGTGCTATCAGAGAGGTAAACTTGTAGTCTCATACTAATATAGTATATTAGGGTTTATGCTGGATGTATGAGCAAAGTACATGGGGCATTGAAGGGAGAACACCTAATTTTGTTTGGTAGGGGATTAATAGAGACTACCAGGGTATGAAAAGGAAGAACAATTTCAAGATGTTAGGGATTGGCAGAAGCAGAGGAGAAAAGTGAATCTTATATTTGTAGTGTGTCTCCTGGAGTATATAAATTACTTAGGAGGAGGGTGATGGAAGGTGAAGCTGGGAGTATAAATTGAAACCAAGCTGTGATGAACCCTAGAAACCATTCCAAATTCCAAAAGCTAAGGAATTTGGAGACATTGGTTTTGAACCTTTTGAGAATATATGTAACTATATATAACTGTGTGTGTGTGTGTATATATATGCGTACATGCACATATTGTATATTATACTTTATATATGTAATCTGTATGCATTGAGTTTGTAGTTTGGAAGTTACTGTTGTAGGCAATGGGAAGTTGGTGATTTAGAATAGGGAGAAATCAGAGGCACAGTATTGGAAAAAGAGACTGTTATGAAATGAGATCAATACGGAAGTGGCAGTGGAAATGCCGCTAAGAGAATGTACTTCAGAGGTTTCAAATAGAATTTAGGGACCAAGGGGATAGAGGGAGTATCAGAAGAGGGAGAGTTAAAAATGGTCTTGTTTTTTCTGTGGCTGTCATTAACTGAGATAAGGAACACAGTGAGAAGCATTCAGTTTTGAGAGGAGGGGTTAGAAAGGGAGAGGATGACTGATTTGAAGAAAATTAAACTTTTATTACCTGGGGAACATCTTAATGGACATTTTGGTTGACAGTTGGAAATACAGATCTGAAGCTTAGAGAAAAAAAGAACTGGAGACATAGATTTGAGAGTTATTAGCATTAAGTGCTACCTGAAGCCTGTGCTGGAATGGATGAAATTACCTGGCAGCAGATAAGGATGGTTTCAGGGAAAAAGAGGCTTCAGCAAAGATTGAGAAGGCATATCTGGAAGGCAAGAAGAGAGATGGGAGAGATTAATATTACAGAAGGCAAGGAGATCTTTAAATGTTGACAACTAGAGAGGTAGAGTAGGATAAGGGTTGGATAGGGACTATTGGTAGTTACTAGCAACCCTTGAGAGAGTATATAACTTTGACCATCATAATATCTTGTTAAGGAAATGTTTAGTAATTTTCATTGTCCCTTTATACATATTATGGCCTTCATATAGTATTTCTTGAAAAGGCCCTTTAGTTGAGGTTTATAATTATGATTTCCAAATCTGCCTTTATTTTTTGTTTATTTTTAAAGTAAAAATCAATTTGAAATAAGATAATTTTTAGTAAAACTAAGTCCTTTATGGAGTGGTATCAGCCGTAATTGTTGCTATGAGAACTTGTTTTCTTAAATAAGTTTCTTTTTTCTTTTTTTTTTTTGAGACAGAGTCTTACTCTGTCACCCTGGCTAGAGTGCGGTGGCATGATCAATCTCACTACAACCTCAAACTCCTGGGCTCAAGCGATCCTCTGGCCTCAGCCTCCTGAGTGGCTGGGACTACAGACGTACGCCACCACACCCGGCTAATTTTTTTTATTTTTAGTAGAGATGGGTCTCACTCCTGCTCAGGCTGGTCTCAAACTCCTGAGCTCAAGTGATGCTCCCATCTCGGCCTCCCAGAGTGCTAGGATTACAGGCGTGAGCCGCTGTTTGTGGCCAATAAGTTTATTCTTATTAAGGGATAAATGTTCTCCTTTTAGTGGGAAATTTGTTTTCCTTTTACATGTAGAATTATTATTAAAGTATACATAGTACGTTATCCTTTCCAGTCAGAAAATAGTCTTGATGTTTTTACTTGTAAGTTTTTAACATTTTTGTAGTTTAACATGTTTTCCTTTGTCATTAACTCACAGTTGTTTTTGTTTTTTTAAATTGTGAGCTATTGGAAATTGAATTCCCTCAATTATTTTATAATTCTGAGTTGCCCAATTGTAGATTAAACTGCGACATAACATGTTCTGGAAATGAAATTTAAGCTAGAGTTGAGAGAACCATCTTTTAAACTAAGCTCTGAGAATGTGTATTAGTCAAGTATAGCTTTAGGGGCTTGTTCATTTTTAATTATCTAAGTAATATATGCATTTTTTTCTGTAAAATTTTTTAAATTATGGCATTATAGATAATACTAAATTACTTTTGACCACTGCCTTTTCCCAGTCCTCTTCCCAGACGTAGTAACTGTTATCAGTTGAGGGCATAATTGTTTATTTTAGGCATCTTTCTATGCTAGGAACAGTTAGTGCAAAAACTGGATTATGGATTAATTAAAAACTTGAGAACTAGCATCATGCTACAAAAAGATAGAAAATTGTAAAGTTAAGGTGTCTTTTACTGTGTGATATATTTTCTTAATTTATAGTGTCTTCTTAAAAAGAAAAAGAGAAGAAAAAAACTTTAAGCGTGTATTTACATTTCCAATGAAGATTTTAGTAATATTGAAATTAAAACAAAAATTTTATCTCCTAATATGTATTTTCTAATTATTTTATTTTTTAAGGGAATCTAGAGCTCAAACAAATAATCTGTGACTATCTTAGTAGATTTTTGTCAGGTTTTTTTTCTTTCCCCTTGGTTCAGATCCATGTAGAGATAAGAGGATTTTACTAGGATGTTGGAGACCTGAATTCCAGTCATGGCTCATTAACTGTCCATGTGACCTTTATCAAATCACTTTCCTAGACTTGGTTTATCTATAATTTAAGGCTGGGTTTAAAATAGCTAGTGTCTTTTCCAATTCTTTGAATTGTAATTTCTGCTTGCATTTAGCTCTTAAGTCAAATCACTGTTTTGAAATTGCCTATGACTACATTTTGGTGTCTGCACAGGGACTGTATCAGTTATCTATTGCTGCATAACAAATGACTCCAGCATTTAGTGGCTTAATACAGTAACCATATATTTGCTCATGATCCTATGGGTTGTCAGTTTGGGCTGAGCTCAGCTGAGTGGTTCTTCTGCTTGTCTCACCTGGGGTCACTAATGTGCAGTTATCTGGGAGATTGATGAGGGGCTGGATGGTCTGACTCATATGTCTGATGGTTGGTGCCAGCTATTAGCTAGACTTCCCTCTCTCCACAGGATCTCATGGTTGGTTCCAAGAGGTCAAGCCCTACTGCACAAATGTAGCACATTTGTTGATGTCCCATTGGTAAAAGCAAGTGATTTAGCCAACACCAGAGTCAGTGCTGAAGGGGACTGCACAATGGCATAGATACCAGGAAGCATGTTTTATTGCAAGTCTACCACAGAGATCAAAATGCATCCACCTAAACCCTATACACTAAGGATTCTAAGTGTCACCATTGGCTCTAAATTGCTGCTGTTGGCTATCTATCAGAATTTGTTCAGCCCTTTTGTTCTATTTCATTTTACATAGGCATTAGCTCTTGTCACTATTCTTATTGGCTCTTTGAGCCATTTCTACTAGTGCCCAAGTAAGAACAGAACTATCAGGATTTTGGCAATTAGTAAACTGTAACAGGTTGAAATTTCTAAGAATATATTGTATCTAAAAATGGGTCCCAAAGATAACACAGTATTTACTGATGGAAAGAAAATGCTGCTTTAAAATGGTATTGCAAAGCTAAGAATACTTTTTTTACTTAGAGGCCAAGAAAGGTGGTTTCTGTGCCCACAGTTCCTTCATTTCTTTTTGTGTTTCCTTTCCTTATCTGATTTTAAGGAACTAATACAGCATCTAGTGTGTGTATGTTTTCTTTTTCTGTCTATGAGTTTGTCAGGCCAGTGTGAAAATGAAATAATGCCTTTAAATGATTTGTTGGCAAATTTGTTCCTGGTTGTTTTCCTTGAAGTTGGTGATTTCATGACTATTGAAATAATTAGTTAACTTTGCTTAAAATAGTAAACACTAAACTAAAACAATCTTTGGGAACATTAGGGGCACAGAATAGGTTTTTAAGATCATAAGAGTTAAAAGTCATTTCTAATGCAGAGGAGGCAAACCACATGTAGACTACAAGTAATTCACTCAAGATCACACAGCTAATAAGTAACAGAATTGACGCTAGGTTGCCAAATTAGTGTTTGTGTTGGAAGGAACATAAATAGGCATACCTCAGTTTTGAAATCTGGCTTCAGCACTTGTTGGTGGGCAGGTTTTTAAATAATATTCAACTTTCTTCATCTGTCAAATAGTGATTATACCCTGTATTTCCAAGATTGTTATGAAGATTAAACAAGAAAATATGTAAGAATGTTTGCTACCTGGAAGATGTTCAGTAAATGCTACCTTTTCTTTCAATTCAATGCTCTTTCCACTGTATTAGGATGCCTACCTTTAATAGGTAATGCCTGCCAGCTTAATGAAAACTCAAAATAACAAATAAGAATTATGGAGGGGGTTTTTGGAGGGTCTTACTTATATTCCAAAAATTTGTCCCTCTCTTTCCTGTCCCTGTCTTTTCCTTCCCCCATACTTCCTTCCCATTCACCCTCCTACCTTTTTTTCTCTTTTATTCTCTGTCTCTCTTCCCCTTCCCACTGCCCTGTTTTATTTCCTAGAGCTGATGACGTATACTTCTTTTTCATATATTATATAGCCTAATAAAGTGCTGGACATGTTGTAGGTATCCTCCTATCTAATGACTTCAAATATTTTTAATTCTTTTTTTATTTTATTGTTATTGTTTTTTAATGTGTGGTCTTGCTAAGCTGCCCAGGCTAGAATTGAACTCCTAGGCTCACACAATTCTCCAGCCGTAAGCCTCCCAGGTAGCTGTGACTACAGGTGTGCACCACCATGTCCAGCTTTCCTCTATCATCCTTATATAACAGTTTCTCTGCCTTCTTGGAATCATGTACTCCTCCTTACCTACTTCTTCAAGCCAACTAGCCTCATGCAACTAATATTTACATATCAGAAACCAGCATCTTAAAAAGGAATGTAAAAATAAGAGTTACCGATAAAATCACAGTGGCTTACTTATGCAGCTAGTCAGGGAATAGTTTCCCTCTCAATTCTTTAGTGACAGCGAGTATCATGATATGGAATAGGGGGAAACAGATGCTTACTTCTGGAATTTTTTACCTGTGACGCTGAGAGAGAATTCTCTTTTGGGAAGGCACCTGTGACAGAGAAGATACATTTCCAGTGATCTGAGTTATAAGTCATGAATAGGGCACATAGATTCCTAGTCTAGTTTTTAGAAGCATTGTTAAATAGACTTTGGTTGGGGGAGACTGAAAATCAGATCACCATTTAGAACACAGTGCCAGGCCGGCTCACACCTATAATCCTAGCCCTCTGGGAGGCCGAGGCGGGTGGATCACTCGAGGTCAGGAGTTCGAGACCAGCCTGAGCGAGACCCTGTCTCTACTAAAAATAGAAATAAAAAATTATCTGGACAACTAAAAATATATATAGAAAAAATTAGCCAGGCATGGTGGCGCATGCCTGTAGTCCCAGCTACTCGGGAGGCTGAGGCAGTAGGATCGCTTAAGCCCAGGAGTTTGAGGTTGCTGTGAGCTAGGCTGACGCCACGGCACTCACTCTAGCCCGGGCAACAAAGCGAGACTCTGTCTCAAATAAATAAATAAATAAAATAGAACACAGTGCCATTGTGATTATTTGTTGAATGAGGGAATGAATTGATCAACACAATAAACTTCCAAATAAACTGTTTTAAAAACTCTCTTTTTAAGGTTGAAGCTTGCTTTAGTGATGTTTGTATATCTCATATGTATGCAAATGTGGACATCTATATGCAGATTCATACATTACATAGAAAACTAAAAATTACAGAAATTGTAAAATAGAGGTTTTCACTAGGAGTCTACTGATGAGTTTCTGTGTAGTCTACCGATGACTTACTGTAAACTCTCTTAAAATTATATGCCAGACATTATCTATGCCTTTTTCTGGGGAGAAGACATAAAAAATACAGCGTTATAAAGATTCTTAAAGGGAGGGGGATGGTTCCCACAGGTAAGAACTTTAGCTATAGGATGTATAGATCTATTTCTGTATGTATGTATGTATATTATTTGTTTTAAAAAAGTATCAAACTCTGTTACACATTGCCTTAACATTTTAGTTATACTTGGTGTGAAATCCATGGTAATTAGAACTACTTGATAGAATTATCATAATCATAATTATTTGTGGCATACAGTATTGAATACTTTGTCATAATTTTGTGTCCTAAGCCATTCCTGGCATTATATTGATTTGCCAAGAATTTGATACCATGCATAGGTAAAACTCATCAAGAGATTTATAAGATTTGTGTCTTAACCTAAACTCTTTCAGTAGTATAAGGAATATTTGGGTGTTCCAGTCAGTGCCTGATTTCTATATTTGGCAATTTAATCTGTATATTCAGTACTAGAAAAATTTCTGTTTTTACCATTTTTATCTTAAATTTAACCAAAAAAGAACTGAAATACATTATTTTCCGAGTGCCATTTTGTACATGATTTGATGAACTATAAAGGCCATATATTCACACAAAATTTTGATCTTCACGTTAGATTTCATTGAAAATATTTCAAAGAAAGTTGTAAAGATTCATATTTGTTGTCAAGGCCAATTAATTTGAAAATTTTATATGTTTTAAACTTTATGTATTAATATATGTTATATGGTTGATAAATTTTCAGTAGGCCTCCTTTGAGTTGTATTAATACAGTTGCCGCTCTAATAAAAATATAGCTATGTATTTTAATATTTTCCTTAAAGTTACGTGCATATGTATTGTTTTTATAATTTGAGTTCCAAGTCAAGAAAGGGAAGATAGGCTTATCAAATTTAATATGGTTAATTTTTTTTAATAACAGCTTTATTTAGATATAATTCATATACCGTCAAATTCACCCTTTTAAAGTGTGTGTATCATGTTCACAACTTTTTCTTTAGTGGTTTGGAAAAAGAATCATATACATTAGAAAAACATGGTAAAACATCAACAATTAGGGAATCTGGGTAGAGAATATGGAAATTTTATGTACTGTTATTGTAACTTTTCTCTAAGTTTGAAATTATTCTAAAATAAAATATTTTTAAAATGAAAAAAGCGTATGATGCAATGGTTATAGTATATTCAGAGTTGTGCAATCATCATGACTAATTCCAGAATAAAACTTTAAGCACAGTTTTTATGTTTGTTTTCCTATCATTCCTTTCTTTTTCACTTGATACACAAAAGTTTATGAATCTTGACAGAAAAATTTCTTTAAGATTTTCTTAAAGTTTTCATATGTTGAACTGAAAAACTAAGATGTGTCTTAAGTGAAAGGAAATGAAGTATTAATGTAATTAGAACACTTAAAATGAAAATTCTTATTTGACTAAAAGAAAGTTTACTTTCTTTAAAGAAAGTTAAAGTAGTTAAAGTTACTACTATATTGAGTTAGTCTATATCCTTTGTTGAAGCTTTTGTGTAGAATCCTGGAATAAATTGTCAGTCATATGCAAAAACTCTGTCTACTTCTTAAAACTTGAATTGAGGAAGGAAGTGCTTTGTACCAACATGGCAAATACTTTATTATAATAAACATTCCTGTTTCTTCCTCTCATACTACTATGTTCATTGTACTCTCTCTTCCTCTGAGAGGTAGAAACTCTTTAGAGAACTGCCTTAATTTTTATATGCATTGGAGCAAAATAATCAATGTTTGCAATGTTTTCAAAAAAGCAAATTTTTAATAATAACATTGTTCTAATCTCCCATAATTTTCAAGTCAATTTTCACTTTAGTTAATGATGTATGATATTGTTTTTTCTTTTCTCTTAATTGGAACTTATAAACTCTTAACAACATATGGTTTATTCATAGTGTTAAAAGAATTGGGGAGATCAGTTTGCACTAACATCGTACGTTGCTTTTTACACTGAATGTGCTCTGGGTAAAAATGTGAATCTGAATAAGTATTTAAAAATACAGTTGCATGTAAATACAATGGATTTTTTAATCTGATTCCCTGATTCAAAATGACCTAGGGAAAATAGACACTTTTTCATTTTTTGGAATATAGAAAAGTGCTTTATAAAAATGGATTTTTATGTCAATAGGTACAAATTATTTAAAAATGTTTTCTACCAAGTATTACATAACAGTGCTAATGAGTTTTAGGATTATACAAAATGTTTTCTTATATTGTTTTACTTATTTTCTGTAGGAAAAGTAGCCATCAAAAAAGAAGACTTATGTAATCACAGTGGCAAAGAAACTTGGTTTTCACTACAACCTGTTGACTCCAATTCAGAGGTTCAGGTAAATATCAAGGCTCAAGTAATGCAAGAGATTGTCACACAGAGAAAAGGAGTGAAAAATGAACTAATTATTACTATTCATGTAGGTAGAGCCTATTATACCTTATTTTAAAATCTGGCATCAAATATTTTAGAGCTTTGGGTTATGTAGAGTTGGAGGGAAATGGCTTTGCTATGTTATTTCAAGAATACTCACATGTATGTGTGTGGCGGGGGGGTTGAGGAAATGATATTAGGGAGGACTTTTTTTCCTTGACTTAGTTCTTCTATTTGAGTCACAGTAGCAAATTATTATTTTTTTAGAGGGTAAAAAGTTTTAAGGGAAAAGATATGTTTTATTAACTCTGAGGAGAATCTCCGGAAGTCTGATTTCATCTGTTCTCATCAGGATACTCTGTTTGTTCTCTAATAAACTAGATTTGGGAAAATGTTATTTATTTAAACCATGCCTGAGCCCACTGTGCAGAGCCTTCGCACCCACACCCACCCTTCCTGTTGTTTACCTCTCTTTTTATCTGAAAGGGTATCATCCTTACTTTTTTTTTTTTTTTTTTTTGAGACAGAGTCTCGCTTTGTTGCCCGGGCTAGCGTGAGTGTCAGTCTAGCTCACAGCAACCTCAAACTCTTGGGCTTAAGCTATCCTACTGCCTCAGCCTCCCGAGTAGCTGGGACTACAGGCATGCTCCACCATGCCCGGCTAATTTTTTCTATATATATATTTTAGTTGGCCAGCTAATTTCTTTCTATTTTTAGTAGAGACGGGGTCTCGCTCTTGCTGAGGCTGGTCTCGAACTCCTGACCTCGAGCAATCCACCCACCTCGGCCTCCCAGAGTGCTAGGATTACAGGCGTGAGCCACCACGCCCGGCCCATCCTTACTTTTTTAATCTGTTTTTTCTTCTTGCCAAAATAATAAAGAGGCCTTTTACAGATTCTGTATATGAGTAAAGATATGTGTATGTTTAGCCATGTAGCTAAAGTTTCTATTTGTTTCTGGAAAGTCTGAGGTTTTCTGTCTTAGAAATTGTTATTTCTATCCAAAGGGAATCTTTTTTTTGTAACCCTGTTTATTTATAAAATATGGTAAGGATTGTGAAACCATTTCCCGAGGGCATAATTGCAAGCAAGGTTCTTCCTCTCTAAAAGAAGTTATAATTTGCCACTGTGACTCAAACAGAAGTTTAAGACAAGAAAAAAGTGCTGTACCCACACCCATAGATAATTTGCAAATAAAGTGCCTGTATCTCCATTTCCTCATAACCTCTCAAACATCCTCTTTGATTAAATGATTAAATTCTCAAAAATTAAATATTTGTGTACTGAAACCCCTTAACTACAAAATATAACTCATACTTTCCCTGTTTTATCTACTTTATCACATTTTAATAATTTTCTTTCCATTGGACCATAACTATTATTCAGATCTCAGTTATACAGTATTGTAAATGATTCATGTGAGAGGCAATGTGAAGAAGTGGAAAGGGTTTAAATTAGAAGTCAAAAAATGTAGGTTCTAGTTTTTTTCATATGTGGTTGCTTAACTGACCTTGAATTTCATTTCTATAAAATGGGAATAAAAGTTGCCATGTTTGATTTATACAGTTGTGAGAATTAAGTAAAATAACTTTAAAAGTCACTAATTGCTATGCAAATATAAAATATTGTCTGTTTACCACCAGTCAATCTGGTGGTCCCTAAAGTGCCTTTATTAAAAGGAAGATATGAACGTTTTAGATTAAAGTACTAGTTTTTCTTTTTAATAGGTTTAACAAAAAGCAAGATAGGAAAAGGCTTTGAAAAATTTGGTCTAAAATAAAATTTGAGGGTTATTTAAAGATTTACTTTATTAAGTACATTCTTCTTCTTATGACCAGTATAAATTTCCTAAAGGATTTAAGGGTTCCAGCTCTCAAAAAATAGAAATCTATATAGAATACTCTTTATATAATTCTTGAAGATGATATTAAAGATTAATATGGAGACACAAGCTTTTATTTGATGGTGTTTATATACATAAAACTTATCTCTGAAACATGAAAATTCTGGAAGCAGCATTTACCTATTAGATATAATAGTGGCATTTTAAAATTTGCTAGGAGTTATTTTCATGACCAGGAGTTACTAACCTTTACAGCTCTTTTGTCTTAAATGATACTTAATTAGTAAGATTTATTCACTATGTAATATAGATTTTAGAAGGAAGAGTACTTTAGCAGGTGGGAGGGATGCATAACACTTTCAGGTTAATGTTAAGATAATGGTACTATTGGGAATATTATTGTCTGGCCCCCAAACTGATCTGGGAATACTAAATTAACTTTGGGAGTCTAGAAGACATAAAAACAGCAGCCCATGGTTCATACAGATCCTACTTTGTCAATAAATTTGTTCGCTTCCATAAATTTTATAAAATTTTACAAAAATATCGTGAAAGATAAGAGCAATTAATGGAGAAAACCATGTGACAGATTGAGTTCAGGAGGAACTCAATCTAATAAATACCATCAGTAATTATAAAGTAATTATAACATGATATACCAAGCACAGTCCTAAGTACATTAGTACATTATGTCATTTAATCTTTAAAATAGCATTATGAGGTAGGTAGTATTACCTCCATTTTACCAATAAAGCAAATGTGATTGACAGAGATTAAATGACTTCTCCAGAGTCACAGAACTACTAAGAGGTAGAACCAGGAATCCAAAAGAGATCTGTCTGATTCTAAAACTCCTAACTACAGTGCTTTACTACCTTTCACTATTCTGTACTATTAGTCATAAAAAGGCTTCAACAGGTTTGGAGGATCACTTCAGTAACATCTAAGTATAAGGAACAGAAGCCTGCACAAATTAGCACAAAGAAAAAGGGAGGGCACATTGGTAAGTTTGTAAGGAGCTTGGAATGTAATTACAGGAACTTCATTTACTATGGCCAATGTGAGCTAGAAAGTTATCGGGCATTTGCAGAGGAGCTGCATTTTAAATGGAGGTTAGGTTTTTATAACAACAGGTAATAAAATTCATATAAGTAAAAATTATTTTTGAAAAGATTCTAATTTCTCATAAAGTACACTGAAGTATTGGGTGATTTGTTTTGGTTCATTGCCACAGAAAATGGTTGGCTTGCATTTGAGGCCATGGTGAATGAAAAATATATACTGTATCTTTAAACTGTAGATCTGCACTCAGTGTAACAGTAGATACTGCAAGAGGCACTGAGACCCACTGATTCATTTCTTCTTACTCATCCTCACTGTGCTTAGTGAGTATAAATGCTCACTGTTTAAATACTGTTTTTTTTCTTTCCCTTTCATTTTGCAAAGTGAATAGTTAATGTTTTCTCTCTATCTTTCCCTCTCATTTTAATAACTATTCACTTTGGAAAATGAAAATGAAAAGAAACACCATTTAATGATTATTTGTATGTCTGATGAGACTGCATGTCTCTTCCTCTGCTTTTCTCTGTAAATATGCTCCAGTTTCTTGTTGACAGCCAAAAATACCACACCAGTCTTTCAGTCTATGTGACCATACAGCCTTCTTATCCTCCAAGATCTGACTCAGTTTTCTACCACAATTTAGAAAACTTGGCGAAACTTGGGTCAGATGTCCACTGCAGTCTAATTTGATATGGTTGGAGGAAAAGTCATTGTAGGGCAGTTCATTTTGGGGCTTTGAGTAGTCAGGTTCCCTAAGGAAGGGGTTGGGGTGGAGGAAATGATTGGCATCTCTACCTCAGAGCGGGAGATGTTTGGTTTCCTAGCTCTACCACTAATTGGCATTTGTACTCAAAATAGTTGCTAACGTATTGTTACCTGAACATCTTCATCTATGAAATGAGAACTTCAGTATAACAGGTCCCCTTGGTTGTGAAGTTCTAGGGAAGTAACATGCAGAAATGTAATTTACCCCTCAAAAGAAAAGATCTTAATAATATTAATAAGAGGGGTTTTGTATGAAAACAGATGAAAAATTTTCAAGAACTATAAACCTCTTACCTTGAACTGTGTCCCAGAGACAGCTCTTTATTGTTGCTGTCAGTGCTTTATTTTTGCTGTCAGTAATGTTAATAATTATTTTCAGTTTTATTTCTAACACTGTAAGATATTATTAGTAATATTTCAGAGTGTATTTTTCTACCATTTTAAACTTATTTTTTTTGTCTTGATTCTACCTTTTGCTGTTCTGCAGTTTTCTTTTCTAGGTTGAACCATTCTCTTAACTTGCTTTAATCTGTTTTCAGACTCTGCAGTGGGTCAGAGGAAGAACACAAATGGCTCCTGTTACCAATGACATTGTGTCTTTAAGTCTAGTGGACATTTTTCAGTCCTCTTTTTACTTGACCTTTTAGCAGCTTTTGATACTGGTGACCACTCCTTCCATTTTGAAGCATTCTCTTGCTTAGTTTCTGGTCCTAGTATGGTTCTGGTTATCATTCTGCTTCATCTGATATTCCTTCTCCATATTCTTTGCCACATAGGTAAAGTTAATGTGGATTATGCTAGTGCCTTCTATAAATCCTCTTTTGGCTTCACTGATCTGCAGCCATGCTGCTATTAATTAGGTCCTGGAACTGACAAGAAACTTTAAGTATTTTCCCTTTCTTATTTTCTTAGGCACTAGGATAAAAAAGCATGTTTTACGTAAGACCAATTAAAACCAAATCTCCCATATGGAGAAGTTGCTGCTCTCATTAATTAAGGGTGTTTGTTTCACACAACTTGTCCAAGCAGTAAATCCAGATGTACTGTCAATCATGGCCTATTTGACGCAATTAGTTAGTTAATAAGTCTTTACCAACAAGCTTGTCTTGAATTTCTGGATCATGCCATAAGTTATTGATTGTTTTAGAGGTTTTTTTTTTTTTTTTAAAATATGTCCTCTGCCTTACCTGTTTGAACAGTCATTTTAAAAGAAATTCGACAATTATAGCTAATAATATATATACCAGGTTTTTAAAAAACATGTCTGATTAAGACAGAATGAATGCAATAGCATAATTCATTGTTGCAGGTTGATTTTTAAAAACTCCATTTGTAAATTTTTGTATGTGAAGTAACAGGAATGAGCTAGAAAAATCTCTCCAGAAAGAATTGTCATTAATATAAGAGATACTAATAAAGCCTGTATTTTGTTTTTCATCTGACAGGTAATTGTGTTCAAATTATTTACAAAGGTAATTTCTATATATAATAACATCTCTCAGAAATACAGAGTTGAGTTTTCCCCCCCTCATAGACAAGCATACCTTGTTTTATTGTGCTTTGCATATACTGCATTTTTTACATATTGAAGGTTTGTGGCAACCCTGCATCAAGCAAGTTTGTCTGCCTCATTTTTCCAACAGCATATGCTCACTTTGTGTCTCTGTATCAGCATTTTTTAGCAATAACATACTTTTAATTATGTTCATACTTGTAATTCGGACACGTTCATTGGTTTTTTTAAAAACATAATACTATTACACACTTAATAGACTACAGTATAGTGTAAACTTAAGTTATATGCACAGGGAAACCAAAAAATTTGTGTAACTTGCTTTATTGTGATACTTGGTTTGTTGTAGCAGTCTGGAAGCAAACCTACAATATCTCCAAAGCATGCCTGTAAAAAAATTTTTCACCAGTTGAAACATACTGATTTCTTTTATGTGGAAATGGTAGTTAAAATTTAGTGGTTTTATGATAAGAACAAAAAAAGTTTAGAGGATTTTAAGTGCATGCATTGTGTTTTGCCCAAACACAGTATTCATCTGAGTTTCTCAAACTATATGCAGAAATTACGTGGTATTTTCTATATGGTACCAAGAATATATGAAATATAAAACTGAAACAATCACAGGTATTTCTGTGTGAATTTTTTGTAAAATTAATTGAAATAGCATATAAAATACTAAACCTTCATACAGTACCAGAATATTGTAAGTTCCCCAAAATTCTCCTTAATTCAAAGAAACGTAATTTGCATATATCAGCCTAACATAATCAATGGTATGAAATTCATATAGAATAATACCTTCCAAGAATTTGTTGTTGTTTTTTTTAAGCCAGTCAAATTTAGCAGTGGGGGTTTGTATACCAATTTTAGTGACACTAATGTTGTTATAAGTTCTGATAACCCACTACCATTGGACTAGCCAATTTGGTTTATTTTTAATTAAAAGTATACAATATATAGTACAAGATATCTGATTTTCCAATATTTTCTGAGTTATATAAAAAGTATACTGTTATTGAACTTTCCTTAGGAGATTGAATAATAAGAAAGCAGTTGTGGCCCAAATCACATTGCATGTTTGTCATCAGACATAGTTCCTTGTGAGAGAGTCTTATTGTTGCTGTTTTACAGGTGATGTCTATTTTCTCTAGTTGCTCTTTTGGGATTTTCTCTTTATCTTCTATTTTCAGCAGTTTTACTGTGCTGTGCCTAGGTGTGGCTTTCTTTATATTTACTATACTTTTGTGTTCCTAGGAATTTTTCAATCTGTGGTTTGATATCTTTCATTGGTTTTAGAAAATTCCAGGCAATTACCACTCCATCTACTTTTATTTCTGCCCAGTTCTTTCTTTTTCTTCTCTACTGGGATTTCAGTTACATGAATAATAGGCCAATTCACTACGTCTCATATATTGCTTGTGTTCTTTCCCTCTCTATGCTTCTTCATGGATATTTTCTACTGACTGACAGACATCCCATTTCA
Source organism: Lemur catta (assembly GCF_020740605.2). NCBI lineage: Eukaryota > Metazoa > Chordata > Mammalia > Primates > Lemuridae > Lemur > Lemur catta. Next base: position 173,407,036 of record NC_059128.1, read on the forward strand.
CCAATTCTCTTTTCAGCTGTGGCTATTCTGCTGTTACAGACATTTTTATTTTGGTTTATTACTTAGTTCTAAGTTTTTCATTTGATTTATTTTGTAATTTCCAGTTATCTGATAGATTTTTCATTTAGTTTTTTTAATCTTAAAAACTTTTAAAACAGCTGTTTCAAACTCTGCACTTAATTCCAATGCCTGCATCTCCTGTAAATCTGCTGCTTTTGCCATTTTTTTCTCTTGGTTTTCAGTCTTCTGGCATGCTCAGTAATTTTTGATGGAATGCTAGACATTGAAATCTGAAATATGTTGGAGATAATTTGAGGCCCTGAGCGATAGTTTTTTCCCTCTAGAAAAAGTTAATGATGCCTCCCTACCCCCAGCAACTTCTGTTTCTATCTCATGGGCCAGAACTGCATCATACAGCCATCCGTGGTCTCAGAGGAGGCTAGGAAATGTAACTGGACTCATAATTGCCCCTCCAAAAAAAAAAAAAAAAAGACTTGTTTTGCTACAATCCAAATGTATAAAATGATAGATACAGATATAAGCAAAACCGAACTTTTATGTGAAAATAGTTGGGAAGACTAAATAATGTTCCTAAAATGGTCACAGATTTGAGCTTTTGTAACTGAAAAGCAGCTCAAATAATTTTAAATTTTTGTTTATTTTTCTTTATGAAAGCAACACAGTAGAAATGTAGAAGCTTTGAAAACTGTAGAAACTTTGAAAGTCTAGATTGGTAGTATAAACTTTGAAAATCTAGAGCAAAAAAGAAAAGTGAATCTTCTGCAATCCTACCAACCAAAGGCAACTTTTATCAATATTTCAGTAGGTGGCCTTGAAGTAATTTTATACATATATTTTTTATTTTTACAAATTATTATATGCCCTATTTTGCAACTTATTTTTTTACTAAGTATGATGTACATATTTCCATGTTAAAATATACAATGAGATGTAGTGTTTTACAGTTTAGAAATTATAATTTTTTATTTTAAGTCATAATGCCTTTTAATTTTAGTGTTTCACCCTAATAGTATGTGTCGTGTGTGTGCCTGTTCTGTCCCCACTCGCTTCTTGAACAGGTTAATATCCAGTTATGTTATTGTTGACTAATACCAAAGGAATGTTCTGTTTACCAGTCAGTGGGAGTAATGGACATATTAGGTAGGCTCTGACTCAATGATAATGATTCCTGGTAGAATCCCATTAAATGTCTTTTTATTTCTAGGCTTGACTTGATACAGTACTGTGATTTTAGTCGAAAATAAAATGATTATATGTTTTTCTACTATATTTTAATTTTTTAATTGTTTTGGAACTAGAGTAGATCCTAGACATTTCCTGAGAGACAGTTGGGAGTACCTTGTTAGCATACAATTTCTATCAGAAAATGCATGCATGTTAAAATAGTAAAACTGTTTTGAGATACAAATGTTTGTGCAGTTGGCTAGGCTCCCTTGCTAGCCAAGTTACACATACATGCTGGCATGACAGAAAACATTCAGACTTCTAGTTGAGTAAATTGCAAATTACTGCATATGATGGACCATCATGGTCACTCTTGAATAATAGAGTTTGTGAATATTAAATGCAGGAATAATGAAAGGCCTAGTTTATAAATTATATATGATTTTATAAATATCTGTACCTAGATTTTTAATGGAGGATTTATTTTAGTTCCAGCTCCACCTAACTTCTCATTTTACTACCACTGATGCCTTTGTTAATTTAGAGCTTAGCTTTCTCATACAGACTTTTGTGTTAAAATCCATCAGTATTTGTTACTCATTATTTACTACCTATCTAACCCTGAGCTATGTAGCTAGTGGACCTCAGCATTCCTGTATGACAAGTCCCCATAAAATAGTGCGGGTAATTCAGGTTAGATTTCTGTGAAAGAATGTCTGAAAAGGGGTTGTTCCAAAAAGGAACAGTGACTAGAGAATGAACTTTTCTACTTCTGATGGAATCACTCACATCATCAGCCCCTAGACATCACACCCCTGAAGTCTCCACTTGGCACTGTGGGAATTTGTCCTGTCAGCTGGGTGGAGGTAATCCAGCACTGATTCTTAACCAGTTTAGAATTGCTCATCTCCAATAGCAGGGTAGAAATATCAAACTCTAGATTATATTGTTCCTAAGCCTTTGTTTCTTGAGAAGTTGATAGTTTGAATTCCTTTAAATGTATACTACTAAATTTTTAAAAATCCATCTATTAATGGCTGTTTAAGAAAGTGCACCTTTATTTTCAGTATCACATCTTCCCATCAATACTCTTGGCTATATATTGTTATCTTTTGTTTATTGTCTCCCCAACTAGATTGTGAGTTTCTAGTAAATAGTAACTGTGTTTTAGACATCTGTGGATTCCTACCCACTCCCACAGTGGCTCCTAACATAGTAGATATTCTATAAATCTTTAATGTTTGATAAAAGTAAATATTGACAAATTGAGTCTTTACTGACTTTTAGTTTTAAATTTATTGTTTTAGAATTGTATGATTTTTCTATCTTTTAATGATACCACCTCTGTCCTTATTGTTGGTTTATCTTTTCTGAAAAATGCATCCTACATTTTATCATTTGATTTTATTTCAAAATTTCCTAAAATATAAGTGTTATCTTTCCTTTTAATCTATGATAATTGAGATACATAAATACTTATTGAACTGGGCATAAAATTCTTAAATTTGAATACCATGTTTGAAGTAAACATTTGTTTATCTTTTGGAACTTTGATCTAAGTTTTTGGCTATTAGTCATTTAACAAATACTTACTGTAGACAGAGCTCTGTACTAGTGGTAAGTGGATAATTACATATGAGTACCATTTGAAAAAGTACATACCTTTAATATTTTGTCAGTAAAATAGATGACTCAGTTTTGTAATTTTTTTTTTGTCATTATAGGGTAAAGTTCACCTTGAATTAAAACTGAATGAACTGATAACAGAAAATGGAACTGTGTGCCAGCAACTTGTTGTACAGTAAGCATATTTCTTGTACCAAAATAAACTGGAAACAATTCTCCATTTTGCATTCTTTGAATCTTAAACCAATTCCTTATTTTAAATATTTCAGAAACTTTTTCAAAAATTAAACTCTGCTGTGTCATTTCTTTATTAAGTTGATTGTCAATTTATTTTTCTCATGTTTGGTCTATTCAGGTTATGGTGAATCATTAATTCATTTAACCAATATTTATTGAATGTAGGTTAAATTATATATAGGCATTAGGGTATTATAGGGTCACAGATAAGGGTGTCTAACTACCTGGTAGAGGAGAGTTAGAAAAACTTCCTAGAGGAGATCCTCTAGGAATTCTTACACGATAGAGCAGAGCTTTAGAGACCTTGGAGCTAGTCCTAAATGCCCACCTGAAGATTACCAGTATTGATTCCTACCTATTTTGAATTCCTTTTTAACTTTTCCACCCTCATGTCATATTTTATCACCCAGATTCTAATCTTCTGTTTTGGAAATCTGTTTTAGCCCAATCCTGACTCTTTCCCTCCCTCCAAACCTTTACTCTGTGTTATCAACAAACTACCCATGTCCTTCTTCTGGATGTTTTCTTTGTTTTTGCTTTAGTTGGTATCTGAATGTCCCCTGAGGTGCTGAGGTACTTTCATAGCCTTCTCAATCAGAGGCTTTGTTTTTCTATTACACACACATATCTTAGGGCCAGAGCCAGGGAATAGAGTAGATGTCCTTCTGGGAGTAGAGTAGATGTTGCTCTTCTCTTGCTGCTCCAGGCAATAATTTATCTCCTTGCTGATTGTGAAAACCTCAGCTCCTTTGAGGCATTCTCTGTATGTATAAATATATCTATCTAATAGTATATATAGTATTACTTAGTTAATTTTCTTTCTTTTTATTTATGTATTTATTTTTAAGAAACAGGCTCTCTCTCTGTCACCCAGGCTGGAGTGCAGTGGTGCAATCATAGCTCACTACACTGCAGCCTTGAACTCCTGGGCTCAGGCGTTCCTCCTGCCTCAGCCTCCTGAGTAGCTGGGACTATAGATGTGTGCCACCACACCCAGCTAATTTTTTTAAATTTTTTCATAGAGACGGAGTCTCGCTGTGTTGCCCAGGCTGGTCTCGAACTCCTGGGCTCAGGCAATCCTCCCACCTTAGCCTCCCGAAAGTGCTGGGATTACAGGCATGAGCCACTGTGCCCAGCAAGTTAATTTTTTCTGAACTCTTTGAGGGAAGGTTATGTTCATTATGACCATTTGTCTCTTCATATAACACTGTATATATCCTAAGAATAAGGTTAAATAACTCCAGTACATTTATCAAATTCAAGAACTTTAACATTGTTACCATACTTTTTTCTAATCTGTAGTAGTATTCTAATACTTTAATTTACAATTATTATATTCCCCTTTTGTTAACTGTCCCAATGATGTCCTTTGAAGCATTTTTTCCCTTCCAAGAAAGGATCCAGTCCAGGATTATGTGTTATGTTTAATTGATATGTCTTTTTAATCTCCTTTAACCTGGAATAGTTTTTAGCTTTTCTTTGTCTTTCATTTGTATTCACATTTTTAACGAATATGGGCCAGTTATTTATTTATTTATTTTTAATGTTCTTCAGTTTGGGTTTACTTACAGTTCAAGATTTGTTTGCAGCTTTTCCCCTCTTAGACTGAGAGCATATAGTGAAAAGTGTTGGGTCATTAAGTATGAAATGTGCGATTTCCTTAAGTACTAAGTTCAGCAGTTGGTATCTCTGACATTTCACTTTGACACTTCTTTTTTTTTTCACTATTGTGAAGATACATCCTCAGTCTTTCAAATGCCCATTTTGGCTTGTGATTATCTTTCACATTTTTTTTTTAGAGCAATTTTTGTGAAACCATGGATAAGTCAAAAATTTGTGTTATTTTTGAATATGAGTTCCATCATGAAACCAATGCAGTGCAGGCAGCTTGAAATATCACAGAAGTGTTTGGAAAGGATGTGGCTAATGAACGCATAGTACATCAATGGTTTGAGAAATTCCATTCTGGTGATTTTAATTTTGAAAGTGAGCCATGTGGGTGACCTGAGACCAAGGTGGATAATGATGAACTGAAAGCTGTAGTGGAAGCAAATCCATCTCAACCTATGTGTGAATTAGCAGCAAGGTTTGATGTTACTATTCCAACAATATTGGGCCATTCCAAATAAATTGGCAAGGTAAAGAAGCTGAGCAGATGGGTGCCGCATGAATTAAATGAGCATCAGAAGAGAAATCATCTCAAAACTTGCCTTTCTTTGCTGTCATGACATAAAGGCGAACCAGTTCTACACTGTATTGTTATATGTGATGAAAAATAGATTCTTTTTGACAATTCGCAAGCATTCAGCATAATGGTTGGATAAAGATGAAGTGCCAAAACACAGTCCAAAACCAAATATTCATCCAGAAAAGCTAATGATGTCTGTTTGGTAGTCCAGCAGTGGTATTATCTACTACAACTTCACGAAATCTGGTCAGTCAATTACAGTGGATATCTGCTGCAACCAATTGTACAAAATGATGAGGATCCTTGCGATTAAGCAGCAGAGATTGGTCAATAGAGACAGGCTAATCCTCTTGCAGGACCACATGTAACAAAAAATAATGCTGCTCAAACTACAGAGGCTGGACTTGGAAACTCTCTGTCATCCACTGTATTCACCAGACCTTGCACCAACTGTCTACCACTTCTTCCAGGTTTTGGACCACTTCTTGCAAGGGAGAATATTCAATTCTCAAGAAGCTGTGGAAAACGCCTTTTGCGATTTCATTGCCACTCACTCTCCAGGCTTCTTTGCTGCTGGCATAAATAAGCTACCGTTAAGATGGCAAAACTGTGTCGACAGTTTAGGAGCATACTTTGATTAATTGTACTGCTTCTTATTTGAGATATAATAAACTAAACTTTTGACTCAAAATTAGACATTTTATATTTAATGACCTAATACTTGGATTAGACCTCTTTCCACTACTCCCTCCCACTTTAGTTTAATTATGATGGTCATTTGAAACACAGTTGAATTGGTTTGGTTTGGTTGCATTCATTTAAGATTTTTTTCTCCCCATCTTCGTTGGTTTAGTTTTATTTTTGAATATGCAGAATATTAGCATGATTTCAAAAGTCAACACTGTAACAGAAAGTTCCCTCTCCCCACACCTTTTGAGGCAACCATGATCTGATTTCTGTCTGTACAATTTTTGCCTTTTCTAAAATGTCATTTGAATTATAGTCTTTTGTGTCTGGAGTCTTTCGCTTAGCATAATGCTTTTGAGATTGATCCATATTGTTGCATATATCATTCCCTTTTTTATATATTATTTATATCTAGTCATAGCTTGGGTAGATACAGTTATCCTCATTTTACAGTTGACAGAACTGATGGACAGATTGGTGAAATAAGCCCAATTCACACAGGAAGTGGTAGGACCTGGATTTAAACTCTAGCAGTCTCTTAGTCTGTTTGCGTGTTGCTGTTAATATAAAGGAGTACCTGAAGCTGAGTAATTTATAAAGAAAAGAGGTTTATTTGGCTCACAGTCCTAAAGGTGGTACAAGAAGCATGGCACCTTCTGGTGAGGACCTCAGAAAGCTTCCACTGATGGCAGAAGGCAGAAGAGAGCCAGCATGTAGATCACATGGCAAGAGAGAGGGGAGAGATACTAGGCTCTTTCTGACAGTCAGCTCTCATGAAAACTCACTGACTCTTGAGAGAATGGCACCAAGCTATTCGTGAGGGATCTGCCCCTACAACAAAACATCTCCTACCAGGCCCCACCTCCAACACTGGGGATCAGATTTTAACAGGGGATCCAAACTATAGCAGGCAGTTTGATTTTTTAAAAAAAACTTCTTTATTTTGAGGTCATTAATAGATTTATAGGAAGTTGTAAAAATAGTACAGACAGATCCTTTGTACCCTTCTCTCCATTTCCCTCAGTTGGTTAAATCTGAACCACAATATTAAAACCAGGAAATTTACATTGGTACCATGTATTTATATAGTTATATATCATATTATCACATATAGATTTGTGTAACTACCACCACAATCAAGATACAGAACTGTTCTATCACCATAATGATGTCCTTTATGCTGCCCCCTTTATAATCATATCTCCTCTCCTCTCTCTGCCACCATCCCTAACCTTTAGCAAACTCTGCTCTGTCTCATATCTATAATTTTGTCATTTCAAGAATGTTGAATAAATGGAATCATACAGTATACAATCTTTTGAGATTGGCTTTTTTCACTTAGATTCATCTAAAATGTTGTGTGTAGTTTCTTGTAAACAGAATATAGTTAGGTCACTTTTTTTTTTTTTTTTTGCACCAGTCTCTCTTATTTGGTGAATTTTTACCTTTTTAATATATTTATTGATATGTTAGGCTTAAATCTGCCATTTTTGGGTTGTTTTCTATTTCCTGGTTTTTGGTTTTGTGATTTCACTTCCCTATGGATTACTTGAACATTTTTTAGATTTCCATTTTAATTTCTCTATAGTGGCTTTAAAAAAATTTATAGTGTATCTCTTTGTATAGTTTTCTTAGTGGTTGCTTTAGGTATTACATTATGCATGCATAACTTACCATAGTCTACTGGTGTCAGCTTTTTACCAGTTAGAATGAGGTATAGAAACCTTATCTTCTTTTAAATCTCTTTACCCTCCACCACTTATAATGTACTTTGTCTTAAATATTTCCTCTATGTACATTAAGAACATCAAACAACATTATAATTTTTGCTTCAGCCATCTAACAAAATTTAGAAGAGTTAAAAGGAGAAGGAAAGTGTAAGTCTATTGTATTTACCTGTATTTTTTCTCTTTCCATGTTTTTTTTTTTTTCCTTCCTGATGTTTCAAGGTTTCTTCCATCATTATGTTTGGAGAATTTGCTCTTAACCACTCTTTAGGGTATGTGTACTGATGATACATTTTCTTAGTTTTCCTTAATTTCAGAATGTCTTGATTTCCTCTTCATTCCTAAAAAATGTTTATACTGGATATAGAATTCAAGTTGACAGTTCTTTCTGTGCTTGAATTAATCTGAATTAAAATTAATCTGAATGACAGTGGATTTCCCATCAAAAACCATGGAGGGTTTCTGGCCTCCATGGTTTCTGATGGGAAATCCACTGTCATTCAGACTAATTTTCCCCTGTAGTTACTGCATCATTTTTGTCTGACTGCTTTTTAGATTTTTTTTCTTTGCCTTTGGTTTTCTATATTTTAGTTTGTGATGTGTCTTGGAATAGATTTCTTTGGGTTTTTTCTGTTTGGAGTTCGCTCAGCTTCTTGATTATGTACATTTATGTCATTTTCCAAATTTGGGGTATTTTCAGCCATTATTTCTTCTAAGATTTTATCAGCTCTGCTTTGTTTCTCCTCTCCTTTCAGAGGTCGAGTAACCAAAATGTTAGATCTTTTGTTACAGTCCCACATGTCCCTGAGGCTCTGTTCTTTGGTTTCCCCTTCACCAGTCTATTTTCCCTCTATTGTTCATATTGGGTAATTTCTTTTTTTCCCCCATTTATTTTTTGTTTATATATATTCACGGAGTACAAGCACAATTTTGTTACATTGATACATTGCATTGTGGTGAAATCAGGGCCTTCAGTATGTATATCACTGAAGTAATACACATTGTACCCACCAAGCAACTGCCCATCATCTACCCCCTTTCACCACCCCCTGACCCCTTGGAGTCTCCATGTGTCCATCATTCCACACTCTGCTTTCATATGTACACATTATTTAGTTCCCACATGTGAGACCATGTAATATTATATTTGTCTTTCTGTGTCTGAGTTACTTCACTTAAGATAATAGCCTCCAGTTGCAACCATATTGCTGCACAAGACATTATTTCATCCTTTTTTATACCTGAATAGTATTCCATTGTGTATATGTGCATCTTTTCTTTATCCAGTCTTCCATTGGTAGATACTTAAGTTGATTCCATATCTTCGCTATTGTGAATAGTGCTACAATAAACATACAAGTGCAGGTATCTCTTTTATATATTTATTTCTTTTCCTTTGGGTAGATACCTAGAAATGGGATTGCTAGATCATGGTATTTCTATTTTTAGTAATTTGAGAAATCTCCATACTGTTTTCCACAGAGTTTGCACTAATTTACATTTCCACTAACAGTGTTTTGTCTGTATCTTCACCAACATCTGTTACTTTTTTGTCTTTTTAAAAATAGCCATTCTATTTGGTATAATATCTCATTGTGGTTTTAATTTGCATTTCTCTAATAATAAGTGATGTTGAACATTTTTTCATGTGTTTGTTGGCCATTTGTTTGTCTTCTTTTGAAAAATGCCTATTCATGTCCTTAGCCCACTTTTTAGTGGGGTTTTTTGAGGGTTTTTTTTGTTGAGTTGTTTGAGTCCCTTGTAAATTCTGGATATTAGTTCCCGGTTGAATATATAGTTTGCAAATATTTTCTCCCATTCTGTAGGTTGTCTCTTCATTCTGTTGATTATTTATTTTGCTGTGCAGAAGCTTTGTAGCTTAATTAAGTCCCATTTGTTTTTGTTTTTGTTGTTGTTGCCTGTGCTTTTGAAGTCTTAGTCATGAATTCTTTGCCTAGACCAATGTCCGGAAGAGTTGTCCCTAGGTTATCTTCTGGGGTTTTTTTATAGTTTCAGGTCTTACATTCAAGTCTTTAATACATCTTGTTGATTTTTGTATATGATGAGAGATAGGGGTCCAGTTTCATTCTTCTGCATATGGCAATCCAATTTTCCATATTGGCTAATTTCTATTGTTCTGCCTTCAAGTTCACAGATTCCTTCCTCTGTCCTCTTCATTCTTCTGTTGAGCCCCCTATGGAGTTTTTTCTTTTGGTTATTGTATTTTTAAGTTCTAAAATTTACATTTGGTTTTTCTTTATATCTTTTATTTCTTTGTTGAGACTTTGTATTATTTTGTTAAGACTTTATATTTGTTTTAAGCATATTCATAATTATGCATTGAATCATTTTCATGATGGCTACTTTCAAATCCTTGTGAGATAATCCTAAAATTCATATCATCATGGTTTGCATCTGTTGCCTTTTCTCATTTAGGTTGAGGTTTTTATGGTTCTTGGTATGAGGAGTGATTTTTCAATTATATCTTGGACATTTTGGGTATTATGTTATGAAACTCTGGATCTTATTTAAATCTTCTGCCTCTAATGTGCTGGTGGAAGAAGGAGAATGCTTGCTCATTTATTGTCAGGCGGAAGTAGAAGTTTAAGTTCCTGACTCAACCTCTGTTGACACCTCTGGTGGTTTGGAGGTGTTACAAAGAAAGCTATTGTAAATGTTCACAGAAAGGTCTTTATATGAACACATGCTGATCTACATTCTTTTTTTCCTTCTCTTCTTTTTCACAGAGCTTTTGTTAAGCCTCTACTCTCCATACTCATTGAATTGCAGCAACAGAGCTCCAGTAGTAGCTTTGTGGAATTTGTTGTTGATTTCTCACCTTTATAGATATTTTGAAGTTCATGATATTCCCAGTTCTTTAGTAGTGCTGCAGGCCTGGTTTCATATGGTTTTCTTTGTGCTCCTTGCTGAATTTTTGGTTTTGGGGGTAACATGGAAAGATTCATATCCTAGTAGTTGCTATTATCCTCCAGATCTAGAAGGTCCCCATTGCAGCATTTTTTGAACTTTACTAAGACCTCTATCTACTGATCTTTACCATGTTCTTACCCACTCCTGCTTTGACTTCTATCTACATCTTTTTCCATGATCTTTCACTACAGTCATTTCTTGCAGCTTCTCTAAACTTCCCTGTTCTTCTCTTCATTCCTCTTATTTATCTGGAAAAATCCTAATATGAATGAATGCCACAGCCTCTCCTGTGTTCAATCTGCACCTGAATATTGCTGAAGAAAACCACACTGGCTGATTTCACTTTATTTATTTATTCATTCATTCATTTATGTATTTATGAATGAGAGTCTCACTCTGTTGCCTGAGCTAGAGTGCTGTAGCATCAGCCAAGTTAGCATCAGCCAAGTTAGCATCAGCCGAGTTCACAGCAGCCTCAAACTCCTGGGCTCAAGCAATCTTACTGCCTCAGCCTCCCGAGTAGCTGGGACTACAGACATGTGCCACCATGCCCAGCTAATTTATATATATATATGTATGTATATATATGTATGTATGTATATATATATATATATGTATATTTTTAGTTGCCCAGCTAATTTTCTTTCTATTTTTAGTAGAGATGGGGTCTCTCTCTTGCTCAGGCTGGTCTCAAACTCCTGAGCTCAAACGATCCGCCCGCCTTGGCCTCCCAGAGTGCTAGGATTACAGGCTTGAGTCACTGCGCCTGGCCTGATGTCACTTGAAATTCATCATCATAGGCCTCACCTGGGCACTTTTATCTGCCCTGGAGTTTTATGGTGCTTCTCTAATATACCTACAAAATTCTCTGTCACCCGAGACTAGAAACTGGTTAAGTCTCCTGAATCTAAATCTTCAAACTTGTATTTGCATCCATCTTTTTGTTCTTATGTTATAGTAAAGGAGGCGCCCCTTCTCTTGTTGAGAGTGAGTTCTTCCATCTGAGCTCTAAGTTCCATCTGTTTTCCCTGTTCAAGGACTTTGCTCCTTCAGTTATTCCTTCTTTCTCCCATTTCATCAGCATTTCCCTCTCCCCTGGATGGTCTCATCAACATAATAAACATGTTCTAGTATCTCCCATCCTAAAAGACACGCCTCCTCAGACCTCATCTCTGCCAACCCACACTCCACCCCTATTTACCATCAGTATTTCTGTGCTTTCCTTTGAGTGCAGATTTCTCAAAAAAAAAAAAAAAAAAAAAAAATGGAGTAGGGAGTATGTTTGTGTGTGTACGCTAGCTCTATTCACAAAGAAGGCCTAGAAGCAATGTCATCCCAGTAGTAATGACCATACATAGCACCTATATCTTGGTTTCTAAATACTATTCTTCAGTCAGCACTGCCTAGTAGATCTTTCTGTGATGAAGAAAATATTTTATGTCTTCACTGTCTAAAACAGTAGCTACAAGCCATGTGTGGGTATTGAAAACTTGAAATATGGCCAGTATGACTGAAGAACTGAATTTTTAATTTTGTGTAAAATTAATTACAAAATTAAAATACTGTGGCTAATGGCTACAGTATTAGTGCAGCTTCAGTAAAAGAACTTGGACTCCTTTTTGCAGTGTCTGATTTCAGGGCTTGGGCAAGGAAAGTATGAGATGAGCCTGGAGCATCTTGTAGAGCCAGAGAGTAAGGAAGTACTTAAAAAAAAAATGGGGATATGTAGAGAGGACATTGAAGCCAACTTTTGAAGGGACTGCAAATGACAAAATATGGGACAATTTAAGCCTCAAAATAAATAAGGATAAATAGTGGATTAAAACCTATAGAGGGCTTCCAGCAATATGGTGGACTAGAAACAGCCTGCACACACTGCTTTCAAGGAGAGGATCAAAAGTTGCAAAAGAAAAATAAAAAAGTTGCAGATAGATACTCACCTACATATGGATCGTCTTAGAGCATTGTGAATCATCAGAGAAGCAACTGGAGACACACAAAGTGAAGGAGAGGGAAGCTGGGTGAACTGCTAGCAGGATTGGAAGGTACCTACACATGAGGAAAGGTCAGAGGATAGAACTCCAGGGCTCCACACTACCCCTGCAGATACTGTAACCCAAGCTGCAAGGGCCCACCCACCACACCACCATCACAGCAGGCCTCCAGACCGATCAGGGAGCTGCTCAGAGACCAGCATTGCACCAGAAAGCAGGCACAGCAGGGTTCCACTGGCTTCCAATTCCAGATTGCTTCAATTGAAGCCATTCTAAGCTCTCAGCCCCAGAGTGCCCAGTCTACACAGGGGTCAGCTCCACTGTAGTTGCTTCCCCAATGCCCTGGCTGGGCTGGGTAGGGAGCGGGCAGGGCAGGCACTCTTAACGTGTCTTGAGACTGGGTGCTGTGTGCCCTCCCCACCCCTGGTAGTGGGGGGTCCGAGCAGAGCGGGTGCCCATGGCCTCTAGCAGCTGCCACCACCAGTCCTAGGCAGAGAAAAAGCCCCAGCTGCTGCAACTCTCCTGCAGTGTGCTGTTTGCCTCCATGGCCCCACCAGCCGTGAGCCACCCAGCTACCATGGCCCTGCCCAGCATGAGCGGCTGTGACTCTGCATGAATATCCCCTGGCACCTGTTCTGACTGTGACAACCACAGGGGAATGGGACGACATAGGAGAAAAGCTGCATTACAGGCTCTTAGTGCATCTCCCCCGGAGTAGGACACACGTGCACCATCCAGGGACTTCATTTCACTGAGTAAGAGAGTTCCAGCAGAGGAGAACAGGTACACTGCAAACTTACCTGTTTTGAGCTGAGAAAAGGGGTTTCAGATAAGAGGGAACCAGCATAAGAACACTAGCAATGCAAATAGCTGTTTCAGCACCCTCAAAGGATCACATTAGGTCTCCAGCAATAGTCCCCAACCTAAGTATTAAATGGCAAATAAGTTGAATGAGATTGATAAAGAAGTTGAAAACTGGCGTGGTGGCTCACACCTCTAATCCTAGCACTCTGGGAGGCCGAGGCAGGCGGATCATTTGAGCTCAGGAGTTCGAGACCAGCCTGAGCAAGAGTGAGACCCCCTCTCTACTAAAAATAGAAAGAAATTAGCTGGACAACTAAAAATATATAGAAAAAATTAGCCGGGCATGGTGGCGCATGCCTGTAGTCCCAGCTACTCGGGAGGCTGAGGCAGGAGGATTGCTTGAGCCCAGGAGTTTGAGGTTGCTGTGAACTAGGCTGACGCTGTGGCACTCTAGCCCGGGCAACAGAGTGAGAGTCTGTCTCAAAAAAAAAAAAGTTGAAAACCAACACAAAGAAACCAAAAAAAATAGTTCAGGACATGAATGAAAAATTCTCTAAAGAGATAAAATAATGTAAGAAAAGATAGAACTTAAAAAAATGAGAGTCATTTAGGGAATTTCAAAATATAGCAGAAGGCCTTAACAGCAGATTAGACCAAGCAGAAGAAAGAGTTTCAGAGCTTGAAGACAAGGCTTTCAAATTAATCCAGTCAGTCAAAAATATAGAAAAAAGAATAAAGAAGAATGAACAATCACTGAGAGAAATACGGGACTATGTAAAACAAGCTAATATAAGAATCATTGGTATCCCTGAGGGAGAAGAAAAAGCAAAAAGCATGGAAAACCTACTTAAGTTTGGCAGAAAACCCAATTTTTAACCATCTTATGCTTAAAAATTAAAGAGTATTTCTGATGATTTTTATACACTTATACTTTTGGTTTATGGGCATCATTGTTTTGGTTTATGGATATTTTTATAAGCCTTTTTATACTGTATTGAATTTTTCTTATTTATAACTCATAAAATTACAGTAAACTGGGTTTCTATAATTAAAATTTCTCATAATTAGTATGTATATGAGATAAATTTGGTGTTGCAAGGAGAGTAATAATATTTTTAGGCACAATGGGAATATAGAAGGGCACTAGACTTTAGTAATAGAGTTAACAAAGTAGAAGTTGCTTCAAGGCCTGCTTCTTGCAAGTTGCCTTACCTCTTTGAGCCTTACATTGTTACTTTTTCACATAACCTCCTTGAGCCTTGCTTTCTTCTTTAAAATGGCATGATAATCCTCTTCTCAAAGGCAGTTGTGAGAATTAGGTGCATTTTGTGAAAGTGCACAGTAAATTGCAAATGCTATATAAAAATCCGGTGTCATTTTGAGGTTTAGCTGAGAAATGTAACTTTCAAACAGCATGTATGGTGGGAAAATTTGACTGTACCTGAGCTTAATATTAAAAACCAGAATTATTATCTTGGCCTGTGCTTTCTTTGGTTAGTTTAAAAAATTTTTTAATGTGAATTTTGATGCTCAGTTTAATAGAAATGAGTCATACTATCATTTCTCTCTACTCGGAAGTACACCATTCATACTTCAGCCACATATATGATCTGTGGTTTATGGAGAGAAATAGGGTGTTGCTCAACAACCTACATCTTTCAACAAAGAATGCTTTTCAGTGACACTCATGAGTTTTTCTTAGATATTGGAAAATGCAGACCCTTAGACATTAAATTAGAACTCAGTAATATTTAATGAGAAAATTTGAAGAACAGATAACAGTAAGTTGGATTTTGTGTTTTCTGTAAATACCAATAACTATATAATCTGTGCAGTGGATTAGATGACCTTGGTTTTTATAGTCTAAAACATTTTCTGCAGAACTGTGCAGGCTCTGTTACTAACAATTATGTGAGTCCTGCCCTATATTTATGAATCAGATTTTTAAGTGGAAACCACAGTTGTTTCCTTGTTTGTCATTCATGCTTTAGCAGAGGATATGACGCCATAGAGCTGGGTTGATTTGTAGTTTCTCACTTAAGGTTTGCACCGCTTTCTTTTCCTCTGTAGAAGCCACAGCAGTTTTGATGTATTATCAAACCACAAAATGTACCTTGTTGGGTATTTAGCTGGAGGAAGTGTGTTAAATATTACAGGTTGAGTATCTCTTATCCGAAATGCTTGGGACCAGAAGTGTTTCATATTTCTGATTATTTTGGAATTTGGAATATTTGCATTATATATTATTACTGGTTGAGCATCCCAAATCCAAAAACCCCAAATCGAAAATGTTTCAGTGACCTTTTCCTTTGAGCATCCTGTCAGCGTTCAGAAAGTTTTGGATTTTGGAGGATTTGGGATTTCAGATTTCAGATCTTCAGATTTGGTATACTCAACCTATATTTGCTAGTCTCAGGACTGCTTGTGATATTCCTGTTTAGTCCTATTTTGAAGATATAGCATAAATAAATAAAGGCATACGTACCTATATTTTGTGTAGGTAATATATAACCAAACAACTGCAGACATGTGGAAAACAATTTTGAACCCTTTAAATGTATTAATTGGTATTTAAAGATAATGTCTTATATTGTTTAATGTGACTCTAATATGTTAAATCTCTTTTGTTCTACTTTAGCATCAAGGCATGCCATGGGTTGCCTCTCATAAATGGACAAAGCTGTGACCCTTATGCAACAGTTTCTCTAGTGGGCCCTTCTAGGTAATGTTTACTGAATTATTATTAGGTTTTTAAGTTTTCAAGTTTGATTTAAAATTTGAAATGTAAGGTTCTAAAAGCCAATGCTAAATAGTTACTTATGACACAAAGTAATGAATGCTTTGAAAGAAAAATCTTTAGGAGTTCTGTCATATGCTTGTAAACAACCAAGTCCTCTTTTTACAGATAGAAAATGGGTGCCATTTCAAATCTGCCAGACTCTTAGGCTGTGGGGAACAACCTCAGTTTTATACTATTAATGTAGTACTTTAAAACATAAACTTGGCCTTCTTCGTTCATCAGCATTCCTACATTCACATGTCCAAATTTTATGCAGGTAAAATTCTGTTTTAATAAATGCCTTCTCAGAAAAACAAGGTAATTTCCATATTTTTATCTGGAAAGCAGCTCAGGAATGAAAATTGCCTTTCTACTCATGAGATCTGCCCTCTGCAAAGAGAATTCTAAGCTATAGACAAACTGCTGAAGTACTAGAGTGTGGGGAAGTGTGCTATATCATTGATTTAATGGTTTCATAATTTATGAAAAAACCTATAGCACTTACTGTATTTTGTGTTATGTAACTTCATTGTGGTTTCTTTAAGGAACTGATTAGTCTGAACTGTGTCTACAAATTGAATGTTTAAAATCATGACACAAAAAGCACAATATTCTCTCAACACACACACACACACACACACACACACACACACACAACACACACACACACACCCCTTCTCAACCCCAAGATCTCTAGTTATTCTTATTTTTTAGAAAATTACTAACATACCACTTTGAAAAATGTATTTGTACGTGTGCCTAGTACCATGCCTGGTACTTACTGGGTGCTCAAATAATGCTATGCTATTATTATTACAGACAGTTTTAAATTTAGAAGCAGATACTCAATCTTGTAATATTAAATGTTATCAGAGGGATTTATTTTTGCATGTTAAAATATTCAACCTAGTAGAGCTATTTTTGGTTTTCTTTTTTAATCTGTACCTGACAAATTCTTTAGTGTAATTGTTTAGTAATATACAGTTAGAAACTATTTGGCATATGAATTTGTGTTTTATGCCACTCATTTCTTGTCTGGGGGGGAAGTCACTGTTGGTTTTGCTGTTGTACCACAGTTGTATAAGATGTTAACGTTGGGGGAGACTGAGTAAAACCATGGTATTTCCCTGTACATTTCTTTGTAATCTCCTCTGACTCTATAATTATTTCAAAATAAAATGGTTTTTCTTTAAAAAAAAAAAAGTCATTATCTTAGCTGAAGCCCAAGTAAACTAAGTTAAGAATATTTTTCATGTTCCTTGGGTATTTTTCAACACAGATAAACGTACTCTAAATCTCATTGTCTCCCTTCTCACAATTTATTCTGAATTGCTTATATAAGTATAATGTGTTTTAAAAACTCCTAAAAAGCTTGGCAGTCTAGTATAGCCATAGAGAGAATAATATAATATTGGCATATATAGGATATGCCAAGCTTATATATTCTTTGATTTGAGTTTGTAGGGACACATTAATTTTTTCCCCTAAGTAATATTTAAAACTACGGTCTTCCCTGAGTCACCTCAACTTATAAACAGAGGTCAGGCTCCCTGGTTGGAAATAGCATGTTTTATAATTGTGTACTGTTAAGTTCTACAAGGTAAAACTCTACCACATTGGAACAGGAATGACCAAAAGAAGACAAAAGTAAAGAAGAAAACAAGCAATCCGCAGTTTAATGAAATCTTTTATTTTGAGGTAATTTTTTGTTTTATGTAAATGTTAACATTAAATATTTAATATTGAATGCTAGTTGATTTCTTTTTTCAAACCATAACCATAGAAATCATTTTATCAATTAACGTAACTACGCATTTCTCTCCTGAAAGCATTAGAACCATGGTGTAATGCAATGGAGGATCAGCATATAAAACGAATAAAAGCAGAGCTCTCTCTGACTTGGGAGTGAGAAAGGCTAGTGCCACTCCCACTCCCCAGTCACCCTCCTCCTCAACCTCCTCCACCCCAACCGCCTCCTACCTGAGAGGCAGTAGCCACAGGATTCCCACAGTGTACCATTTGCAAACCACTAGTGAAGTCAGTGTGATTGTCATTCAGTAGATCTGAGTTCCAGTCCTAGTTGACTTTGAGAATCACTTAATGAGACTGAAGTTTCTTATCTTGTGAAAGGATAGTGTTATTAATATAAAGGAAAACAGCAGCCCTGCCTGATTCAGAGTTTTTCTAATGCCCAAAGCATGTGAGACTCCTTTGAGACTATAAAATATTATATGATTAGAGCCTTATTAAAGTTTTTTTTAACCTAATTCACTCTGTGGACACATGCTTATTTTCATAGAGATCTTCAGCTGCCTTGAAGTTGTCTCAAATACAGTTCTTTGAAGTTCTTTACTTCTGGAGCATTTGTTAAAGAAATCGTTTTTCAACCAGCTCAGGCAACATAGACCCTGTTTCTACAAAAAGTTTAAAAAATTAGCCAGGCATGGTGGTACATGGCTATAGTCCCAGCTGCTGAAGAGGCTGAGGCAGAAGGATGGCTTGAACCCAGGAGTTTGAGGTTGCAGTGAGCTGTGATGACACCACTGAACTCCAGGTGACAGAGTTAGACGCTGTCTCAAAAAAAAAAGAAAGAAAAGAAACCCTTCTTCATATTATTTGAAAACTACAGAAAAAAATAAAAATGAAACTCTCCTAAAATATTGTGTTCTAATAGTGGAACAAGTTGCAGTTGATATTATAATAACATGTAGGGAAGGTTTGAAAAAAGGAGTTATATTTTGCACTTTTTCTTCTATGTGTGTGTTTTTCTTGGTATTTCAAAGTGGAGAAAGTGAAGTTACCTCTAGTCATGCCCGATTACTGTACTTTAATAAAGCAACACAGGCTAAAGAAAATGCCAAAAGTGAAGTATGTGAACTGTGTGGATGGAAGCAAGGGAGAAAAAAACAAAAGAAAGTATACCAATGTGAGACTTTCCATTTCCTGGCTAAGGACTTGGTGCAGATGTATCATTACGTCTAACCTGGGGACAACAAAGAAGACAGCAACTTAAAGGGCTATTCACACTCTCCATTAGTGCACATACCTTAAAGGTCAAATAGTGTGGAATCTACTATGCTTCATGGATCCTTACAGTAAGCAGATGGGTCTTTGAAAGTCAAGGTCTGACCTGCTTGCTCTACCAAGAGTGCCTGTTAGGCCTTGAAACATTCATTCAGAGGGCCCTTTGCTGAGTTGGTTATATAGATAGATAATGATCAATCTGTGTTCTCTAGCTAAAGCAAGAGACGCAAAGCACATGAGCATGCGTGTACGTAGCAGTAAAATGCAGTATATATTGGGGAGGTCAGATGAGCTCTGCTCCAGCTGAAGTGGTCAGGAAAATCTTGAAGGAAGGATGGATTTTCTTAAGTAAAAGGAAATGGAGTAGAAACAAGGAACATTTTGAGCTTGAGAGGCACAGAAACAGAAAAGCAGAAAGTTACATCCAAAGAACAAGTAATGATTTAACTGGGTTTGTTTAAGGAAATAATGGGAACTATGATCAGAAAAATAAAATAGGACAAGCTGATGAAAGTCCTTGAGTGCCTGCCGAGGGCGCTTAAATGAATTGAATGTTTTTGAGCTTGGAAGTTATAATGGTAAAGCAGTGTTCTGGAAAGAATTAACTGTGATCTTTGACCAGGTGGCTTAGGAAGAGAGAATAAAGATCAGTAGACTGTTGTAGTTTATGTGTAAAAAAAAAAAAAAAAAAAAAGGAGGAGGGGCATCTGTTTCAAGAGAGTAATACAGAAATAGAGAGGAAGGGGCAGATGAGAAAGATACTCCGAAAGGCAAGGTAACAAATTGGTTATAGAAACAGGGAGAAAGGAAGGAGTTGAGTGTTGTCTGCATGGCTTCAAATCTGGAAAAATAGAAAAGTTAGAAGAAAGAAACATTTAAGTGTTTTAGTTTTGTAGCATAATACTTGAGGTCTAACATATAAAATCCTCCATTAGGGAGTTCGTAACTAAAATTTCAGATGGGTAATAGTTGTAGATCGAGACTCAAGACTTTTTTATGAAGAGTCAAGAAAGCCTAGGGAGTAGAGGCATACAATAAAGGAGAAAAGTAAAGAATCTCAGTTCTGTCACTTATTAAGTATTCAACTTTGAGTATGTCACTTAATTCTATACTTTAGCTTCCTCATTTTCAAGATGAGGATAATAAATCTAGCCCTTCCCCCTCTCAGAACAGTGTTCTGATGAACAAAGGAGATAATGGATGTGAAAGCACTTTGTAAACCATATAGCACTGTGCAGCTCCAAGTTGTTTTTAGAGCAAAATGAAACATAAAACCTTGGAGAATACCCATATTTATAAATTCTGAGAAAGAAACAAAGCAGCAGAAGGTTACCAGGATAGTGCCTAGGTAAACTGAAAGAAAAAGTGCTTTTGGGAAAGGAGGTGTGGTTGTGTGATCACTACATCAGATAGAGAGGTCAAGGAAGGTGAGAACTTTTAATTAAGCATCAGATTTGGTGATGAAGAGAGATTTTAGGAGGGTGATCTGTGAGGAAGTCAGATTATAAGGAGTTACTGTAGTGAGTAGATAGGAAGTACAGGCTTTAAGAATGGTTTGCAGTTTTAAGATACCTGTTTAAGAAAGGAAAGAGATAGAAAGACCATAATTTACGAGGAGAATTTTTCTTAGACTTGAGTGAGGTGAACAAGCTGGTAAAGAAAGCTATAATTTAAAATAGTGAATAATGCTTGCTGCATGCTTATTGCATACTTTGGGTGGGGTAGCCTTAGAAAAGAGGAGAATCGTCTGATCCTCTAGTTGAGAAAAGGATGAGAAAACTCATCAAGGTTGATAGTCATTGAGGAAGTTCCTGCCAATGGCCTTGATATTTTTAGCAAAGATGTGAGAAGGAAATATAGGTAGGATTGGTATCTTGAGAAAGGTGGGGAAGTCTTTAAACAGTTGTGAGCAAATGCAGCTTCATTGAAGTAGGATGTTTTCAGCCTTTAAGTCACCAGCTGACTGACTACCTATCAGCTGGAGAACCTAATGGTGCTATATATTGAGTGGACAGGAATGGCATGGAGGCAGAGATTCTTTTGATTTTTTTTTTTTTGTACCCTTATTCTTACCTGCCAGCTACTTCCACAGTTGTTTTTATATTCAAGTTTGGGGTAAAACTTAGGCATTTTCTTCTGTTTATATCTATAATTGAATGTTTTGAGGGTACTTATTTTTAAGTTCTAGTAGAAAAAAGATACTTAAAAAAAATTTTTTTTACTAAAATATTTCATTTACAGGTAACCAGATCCAGTAGTTACACCAGAAAGTCCCAGTTCCAGGTAGAAGAGGAGGACATTGAAAAGCTAGAAATTAGGTGGGTGCCTTGAGGTTTTACAGAACTGATTTCTTTCTGTGCCAAAAGAAAATCCTAAATTTAACTGAAAAAGGTGAGTGAACCAACTGTAATAGAATTCTCTATAGCAAGTTGGTTGATGAAACTTAGAGGAACATGCATCTAATTTAAATCAAAATTGTCTTTTCAAAATCTGATTTCTTTGCAGAAATAGTCCAGATATATTTATTTTATAAACAAAGATGACCTAATTTTTACCTATATTGTATTAATTTTTAATTTTTCCCAAATTTAATTGTTCATTAAATTTCTGGATCATAGCATAATGAATGGAAAAGAAATTATATCTCAGCAAATTTAGAAATAATTTTTTTATTCTTCTTAACATATCTGCTGTCTAACAGAAATGTCAGTGAGGTAAGAAGATAATTCAACAGGTGCATGTGTTTGAAGTTTGTGCTGTTTCCTAGGTCTTAAATATCTATGCTGTTTGGGAAGAGAAAATTTTATAAGTGCATGTGTAGGTGTGCTGTTAACAGTGTGTTCATCTAAATGGTATATTAATCATGTGTTTGTAGTGATCAGGTAATGTATTTTTTAAAATCACCTATCTTTACATGTTAATTGGTTGTAATCCCGAAAGAAACTGTAGTCTTTTGTTGGTTTCTTTTCTCAAATTCAACAAAGTAACTCTAGTCCTTATTGCTATAAGCTAAAAAAAAGCCTAGACTTTCAAACTAGGAAATTTAAGTACCTTCTTTTAGACTATTTAAAATTACTTTCTGTCCTTTGCAATAAAAGCAACTGTAGTAGTTTGCTTTCCTTGTCTGGAGAGTGAAGTATATGACATTGCTAACTCTCTTTCTTTTAAGCATGTAAAATTAATGCTATAATGCAAGTCAGAGTAATTTGAAACTATTTGGTGGTGTGTTCTCTTAAACATTGTTTGCAAAAAATTTTCAGGATCGACTTGTGGAACAATGGAAACCTGGTCCAAGATGTTTTCCTAGGTGAGATTAAGGTTCCTGTGAATGTGTTAAGAAATGATTCCTCTCATCAAGCCTGGTAAGAAGACAAGCATTCTAGTGAATTCCATAGTTTAATCCTCTTTAATACAGTGTATATGCAAATAAATTCTTACTATGAACATATTTTAACTTTGCCGTGGAATAAGGCAAATGTCATTAACATTGATGTGATCATTAATTTATTGTTGCAGAAATACAAGAACATTGATAGTTTTATGACTTGACCTGTGGTACTGAGATATAAGAACTGAATTGTCGAGGAATATTTTTCTGTTCAAAAACAAAGTCTTAATTCTAAGGAGAAATAGAAAACATTTAAAACATTATATAAGAGTTGCCCATGTAAGATGCTTGGTCACAAATCAACATGTGCAATTCAGAAGCTTTATTAGTGGTCATGGGAGCTATAGATATTTGAAAGCAAAGGGTTTTTCATTCGGGGGACTCAGTTGTTTATGGGAACCAACCAGTGATTTTCCTTCACCACACTCCATTGAAATGCCCTATGAATGATCCAGTGTTATTTTCTGAATGTCCAGGGTCTTGATGTTGTTGAGCTGATTCAGTCGATAACACTTTTCAGGAGCTCTAGGGGTTCAATTATGGCTACCATATTATTTTACCCTTTCATGACTCTAACAGTGATATTAAAATGATGTGAGATTAAACTTAGTGTTCAGACATTAAACTGATGTTAATTTCTGTACCAGAATCTATATGAAACTATTGTTTTTTTCTGTCTTCATATCACTTAAAAGAATGTGTATCTTGTCTCTTCCAGTAGGTTGCACAGTATCTTTCAAACTAGACATGGGTTTCAACTGAGTATTAATGAACCCATGCCTTTGTCATTTGCCTTTTAAGGACCACTTTTTAGAACTCAATTTCTGCTGCCTAGAAGAGGAGTGTGTAGATGTTTTTTATAGGCATCAGTCTTATTTGTCTTTAAAAGAGCCTGCCTCTCTTGATTGGCCATCAGATATCTTCATTTTAAACTATTTCATCCTTAAGCGGTTATCTATCCCTTGTAGACTGATTTTTAGATTCCCAAAATTTTTATTTTATTTTTACTACTCCTTAATGCATATCTAAGATTTATTAGTCTTCATGATGACATTTTGTATGTTATAATTTCTAAAATGCATCCATGGAATAGAAGAAAATTAAACTTCACCATGAAAAATTGATGAACGTTTTGGGCCCATCACCTTCCCCCTACACCGTGTCTTCTATCTTCCATAAAATAGCATACATTTTAAAATGAAAATTTCTAAACTCAATTTGTCAAGTTTTTAAAATTGTATGCTATACTACTCAGCACAGAAGGGAAAAATGAGTTATTGTGCCTGTCAGGGCTAATATTCAGTTGATAATGCTTTTCAGGAGCTCTGGGAGGAACTGTAGATGTTTGTATTTAAGTAAGAGTATCTCCAGACATGTTTTCTAAATTTGGAACAACTTTGTGCAGATACCTTGGCAGGATGTAAGAGCATTAACAAACAGAATGTTTCATTCAGAACAAATAAATTGTATTCCTTATAGGGTTGGTTTTTTTTTTTGGCCAGTAGTATAGATATTTTTAAATAACCTGCCCAAAGTATAATTGGTAAAATTTATACAGCAGGATATAAACATCTGCTAATTCACTTATACTTCCATAGATGTAAGGAAGTATAAGAATGTGAATGCCATTTCCTTTTAGAGTGGAAGTAAAACTCTTAGCCTCCTTCCTCAATTGTAGAGCTGTAGCATCACCTTGTGGGATTGATGGTAACTGCATGAAAACTCAAGAAAAGATTTATTTACCCTCAGGATTTCAGGCATATTCTTTCTAATCTTGGTATTAGGAAAGAATAATTAGGGTTGAAAAAATGTCAGTTTGCTTTCCTTTTTTTGCATAATTTCCCTTAGTATTTGTCTATTATAGTCTTCCAAAAACTGATTTTTGATGGTTCTAATTTAATTGTATTCTCAAATTATAGCACGATGATTCAGTCTCCTTCCTATTCTATTCTTGGCTATTTAGTTCCTTAGTAGTGATGTGTGTTTTTTCCTGATACTTCTCTCAAATGTTAGGATTACCTTGTTACTGTTGATATTAGCTAATTTTTTCTTTAACCTATATAGATAATGGAATTTTATAATATACTCCTATGGTTCATAGGGTCGAAGGTAAAAATCTGTCCCCTGCCTCTGACCCCCAGCTATTCAGTTTCCCTCTTCTGAAACAGCCATTGGTTTTGAGTTTCTGAAAATATTTTATGTACATACAGGAAAATACATGTATAACTTTTCTCCCCGTCTTTACAAAAATGGACACATACTGTGTCATGTTCTATACCTTGCTTTTTTCACTTAATATGGTAGAACTTCATAAACATTTGTTGACTCTTGGTAGTATTAATAGTTAATTACTGCCTTTGTTCAAATCCTCTCTCTGCTATTAACTACCTGTGTGACCTTGGACAAGCTACTCAACCTGTTTGCTTTTGCTTTCTTTAGCTATAAAATGGGGATGATACAAGTAGTGCCTGCCTCCTAAAGTTGATAGACAATGAAATGAGTTAATAAAAATGAGCTGCAAGTACTGTTAGTTGGTGTAACTCATGCTATCATTGTTATAATTATTAATTATTGCCACTGTCCTCACCATTATTCCACATCAGTACATATAGAATTTCTGCATCCTTTTTTTTTTTTGCATAGTATTCCCTTGTTTGAAATGCTATAGATAAAAAGAACCTTAGGGATAATCTAGTTCAATTTCATTTCACCAGTTACCTGAGTGTCAGAGAACTTAATGTGTTTTACCTTTGTGTAATTGTACAAATTGGTACAATAATTTTCCCCAAATGATCCAAAATGTAAAAATAAACATTAAGAAAAGAAAATAGATATCATATAAGTGTCTTTTCATATTGTAATTTTTACTTTTGAAAGTGAGATTCACATAGTAAATAAACAGTTGGCTTTTTTCAACATAAGCACTTTATACATGATTTAAAACTAGATTAGTATTTTACTTAAGAGGATTTGGTTTTCTAGTTTGCTAATTTTGACACCTTTTGTCTGAAAACATTTTCTCTCTTTTTTTTTTGTCTCTCATTTTTGACATATCTCTTTACTATATGAATTTTTAAAATGTAATAAGTCTTGTATCTTTAGTTAAAAAAAAAAAAACCATTGATAAGGAACCAGAAATAACATTGAGGTATTAGTAGAACTGTCTGTTTTCAATTATTCTCAAATAATTGAAAAACAATTATTTTCCAGCTTATGGAACATTATGTACAAATAATTGTAGTTTAGGGTTAAAATTTTCCAAATGCTAATTTTTTTCTGTTAATGGGCTGTCAAAATTGCTAACTCTTTGAGAGCATAAGGACTGCTCTTATGCTTGTCTAATTGTATTATTAAATGAAAAAAAATGTGAGAGCAACTTAATGCCACTTTCAGTTAATTTTCTTTATTTTCTGTTTCTTATTCTTTCAAACTGAAATGCTTCATTCAAAAACTGAAGGAAGTATATTTGAGTTTAGGGGGTTTTCTTGCTTACCTAGACCTTATTAGGTATACCGGATATTCCTTAACTATTTAACAAATCTTGAGGCTTTTCTTTTTATCTCTGATTCATACAGAGGATTACTTAGTTCACAGGGATCCTTCAGGTGGCTTATTAAATTGAGACTTTGTAATAATATTTTAAAATAATAATCACATTTATACAGTTATACAGATAACTATCTATAATTACTATTCATATATTTAGGTGGTAACAGTTATATACTGTATATATAGATGTTTTATATATATAAATAACATTTACATAATGTTTACTGTGTGCTAGGTACTATTCTAAGTGCTTTACTTATATAACCTCTTAAGGTACCCCTTAATTAACAGATGAGGAAAACAAGCACAGAGAAATGGAGCGACTTGCCCAACTTCATGCAGCTGGGATTTGAGCCAAACTGTCTGACTCTAATTTGTACTTGGGTATATTTTTTAATATATTTAAAACTCAAAAACAGTCTCTGTTTTAGGCTTTTGGCAAAGATTTGAGTGTCCCTTGCTTATAAAATATTATTTAAAAGGGTTGGGCATGATGACTCACACCTGTAATCCCAGCACTTTGGGAGGCTGAGGTGGGAGGATTGCTTGAGGCCAAGAGTTTGAGACCAGCCTGGGCAACATAGTGAGACTCCATCTCTACAAAAAATAAGAAAAACTAGCTAGGCATGGTGGTTCATGCCTGTAGTCCCAGCTTCTCAGGAGGCTGAAGCAGGAAGATACCTTGAGCCCAGGAGTTCGAGGCTGCAGTGAGCTATGATTGTACCACTGCACTCCAGCCTGGGCTACAGGACCCTGTCTCTATTGGGGCAAAAAAAGAACAACAAAGTAAGGGATACAGAAGAAAACACTATGGTAAATGATGACAATTATTGCAGCCAAGTGATGAGTACATGGAGTTGGTGGTGAGGGTGTTCATTATTATTATCATCATCATTCTTCTCTCTACTGTTGTGAATGAGCATTTCCCTAATAAAATGCATTGGTTGTCAAAAAAATGTAGGTACCTGTGCCACTTGACTCTTTGTATTTTTTTTTATAAATTTAGTACTTAGCCTTCTGCTTTAAGTGTATAAGGCTCTGTGCTATCACTGCAACTCAGGTTCACTTTTAAATGTGCTGATTAAAAATGAGGTGTCTGAATTTGCAAGGCTGCAGAACATATGCTGGATTGTGGGAAATTGACCAAAGTAATGCCCTTGTCAGGAAGGTTGGTGATCAGCAAGCTAAACTTCCCTTAGAGGTACTTCTGAATCAAACAGGCTTGTTTCCTGTGATCTCATTGGACATATCTTTAAATCACTCTTTCTCAAATCAGAGAACAGACATTCTAAAAGTTGGTCTTCCAAGACAGGAATTCCTTTTTTGCAGGGTAGTGACATAATTTCTGTATAATTTCTTCTCCTCTATTATCCATCCCTTCATCCTTTAAATTTTGCTTGGTTAATTCTCTTGTTCTCTTTTCTATCCTCATCTTTTCTTTCTCCAGGCTAATAAATATTCTATTAAACTCTCTTGAATTTTTAAACAAATTTAGTCTATTAGAGGAGGCCATAAGTGATAAAAATTAAGTATCAAAACTACTGATACTTTCCTTTATAAAAAGCATTTCAGCTAATAAGTGAAGGAGGAATGAAAGAATTATAAAATTATCATTTTGATGATTAATGGCTCTAGGCAGTGATCATCAGTGTCTGCTAATATTGCAAAAAGAGAAACAGACTTTTGTGCCTCTTGGTGAAACTATACAACACTATCAATGAAGTGTTCTTGCCAGAACATCAAATCTGAATCTAACCAAGCCTCTAAATCAAACTACCAATATGTAGGAAATACAGAGAGGACAAAGGAATATGATAAATGACATTCTGAAGATAGATAGTAATAGAGTTAACACAGTCACAAATGTGGATCAGGACAAACTACCTGATTTCTTGGGAGTTTGGGGAGAATCTATAAATTAAGAGAGACTTAAGAAAGCTGTTAACCAGTTATAGTCTATGGACCTTATTTGGATTTGAGCAAAGTGTAGAAAACCATTTATGATAAGTTTGGGAGAATTTGAATACTGAGTAATAATGATTTGTTTAAAATGATATATGAAATTATAAGATACTTGGGAATTGCTTTAAAATAATGCAGGAGTGGGACAGGAGAATGGGTGGAGACATGGCTGAAATAATATTAGTCTTGAATTGATAATTGTTAAAGCTAGGTAATGGGTACATGGGCCTACTATTCTCTTTACTTTTGTATGTGTTTTTAAATTTCCATAATAAAAAGTGTGTTTGAAAAACTGTTCGGTTTCTGGTTTTGGTACTACAGACTTAAGTTCAAATTTTTACATATAGAACTTACTTTGAAACAAGGTCACTTATGCCTTCTAGTATGTCTTATTTATTTTAACTAAATGTTTCTTTCTTGAATTCAGTTGGTAAAAAATTATTTTTGATAATACATAGGATTTTAAATGTTTTGCCTTTTGTTATTTTTTTCTAAACTTGCAAGCTAATCAAACTTTTATTCAACCCCTTTGAGATCTTAATTTTTATATTCTCTATATTTTTTGTTTCCTGAATAAAAAAATCTATAGCTTTCTAGTCCAATGTATAAATAATATTAAGCTTCTGAAGATTAGAAGCCTGTTACTTATGAAGTGCCCTAACCATAAATACTAAGTTGACATTTTTGATTTAGTTCTTATTATAGTTTAGCTGTTTACTTACCTCACTAGCTTGGATGCTCATTACCGTCTCATGGAATTGATTGTATTTTTACTGTAGGTACTTGCTACAACCCAGAGACAATGGCAACAAGTCATCTAAAACTGATGACCTGGGATCTCTTCGATTAAATATATGTTATACAGAAGACTATGTGCTTCCATCAGAGTACTATGGTCCTTTGAAAACTTTGCTGCTAAAATCACCAGATGTTCAGGTACGTTGAAAATCTTAAGGATCTGATTTAATATGAAAAGGCTAAAATAATTCTGTAAATGATGAGGAAAAGATTCAGAGTATCAAGTCTTACTAAAACAGTAAATAATGTGTGTTTGTGTGTGTGTGATTTACTGTGATTCCAATGTGTGCTCCCAATATTAGTTCTGATAAAAATTTAAAATATTAAATATTATATATAACAGTTTTAGTTAATGAACATATTTTAATTACTTTTATAGGTTAGTGATTGAACATTTAGTTATGTTTCCTTGATTTTGTGCTTGTTTTCTACCTTTCTATATTCCAGCCAATATCTGCCTCAGCTGCTTACATTTTGGGTGAAATATGTCGAGATAAAAATGATGCTGTTTTGCCTCTTGTACGATTGCTGCTGCACCATGATAAACTTGTTCCTTTTGCCACTGCTGTGGCGGAATTAGACTTGAAGGATACACAGTAAGAGTTATATTTTATTAAGTGTTAATTTCATGTTGTTGAAATTGTACCTTAGTTTGACAAATTGTTTTTATAGTCTGAGTTGTTCTGTATTGACCATCCTTACCATATAGTAAGTAGGCTGAAACAAAAGGCAGTTCTTTATCAAAATGTATTCACCAACCATAAGGATAACAGTTAACGAAGGAGTTTTTTTTACTCAGTAATGAAATTTCCTTTCTTACTAATCTGCTTCTTAGTGTAATGATTCACGTATCATGAAACACCATAGCAGAAGGTTTTTTTTATTGATTATGTATAACTCTTATATGTACATGTATGACATTCTAAAAAGCTGAAAACCCTAATGGCAGCAAGCTTTTAAATAGATGGTAAAAATTACTAAAATCATATATATGACCAAAGTCAAATATCTCATATTATCAGTTTCACAGCCTTTGTTTACTATACTTGGTTTCATCTATTTCTATTTCTATTTCTATTTCAGAGATGCAAACACAATTTTTAGAGGAAATTCCTTGGCTACCCGATGTCTGGATGAGATGATGAAAATAGTGGGAGGGCACTACCTGAAAGTAACATTAAAACCCATTTTGGATGAGGTACACAATATACCTCCAGTAATGATAGTTTGTGGCCTTACTATAGTGTCTCTTTCATCAAATGATGTACTGATGGGAATGATATATTCATTCATGTATTACTGAAAAAAATAAGGCTGAACACTTTGGAAATAAATTATTTACTTTTATATTAATGAATTTTTACTGAAAGGGCACATTGTAATGTAATGTACGTAATTATTTCTTTGTTATGGATTTCTATTTTAGCTAGAGTTTTGAATATAAATATTTTTTGGTATAGTTCTTAAAGAAAGTTGTATATATTATATAAGGTATCTCTGGATGGGGATTTTAAACTTTGTTACAGTTTTAATTTTTTTAATTAACTTGCTATCAGAAAAATACTAGTCATTTTCATTTTGTCAAATTATTTAGAAAAAAGTATTAACTGAAACATTTATTTTCCAGATATGTGAATCTTCAAAATCCTGTGAAATCGATCCTATTAAATTGAAAGAAGGAGATAATGTTGAAAATAATAAGGTAAATTCTTATTATATTTATAACTGCATTAAAATTGGTCTTAATTGTGTACCTGTCTCCCACTTACATTGTAATAATGCTATCTGGAGGGATGCAGTGCTGTTTATTTATTCTTTACATAAGCCTTTATTATTAGCAGCATTTCCTGGGACTAGTTTTTACAATGGTATTTCCTCAATGGTTTCACTTTATTTTTGTTCTAGATTATCTCTTTTTGGCTCCAGTGACGATAGTGGGTTTAGGCTGTATCTAATTGCAGCCCCCATTCTGGCTATTCCTTTGGGGTTAAACAGATCAGGCTAAGTGGCACAATGACTTGGTCAATCAGTACTTTTAGTTGCCTTTGGGAAAACAATGATTGTGTTAGGGTCACAAGTTTTCATTGCAGTGGATTACAGTGTCACAATGTCCTTGTGCTTGTATAGTCAAGTTATTTCCTTGATTTCCCTTTGGATCATTTTATTCCCTGTTGCTTCTTGTGAGGTTTATTCACATATTCACCTCTTATGTCTATCAATTCTAAATCTAACTTATTA
Source organism: Lemur catta (assembly GCF_020740605.2). Classification (NCBI taxonomy): domain Eukaryota; kingdom Metazoa; phylum Chordata; class Mammalia; order Primates; family Lemuridae; genus Lemur; species Lemur catta. The sequence goes on from NC_059128.1 coordinate 173,438,153, forward strand.
AATTAGGTCAGTATGTAAATTATTCTTTAACTCTGCGGTCCCCAACCCCCAGGCCATGGACTGGTAGTAGTCCTTGGTCTGTTAGGAACCAGGCCTCCCACCAGGAGGTGAGCGGGGCAATCTATCAGAGCTTCATCTGTATTTACAGCCATTCCCTATCACTCGCATCACCTCATAAGCTCTGCTTCCTGTGAGATCAGTGGCGGCATTAGATTCTCATAGGAGCGTGGACCCTACTGTAAACTGCGCATGTGAGAGATCTAGGTTGTACCCTCCTTATGAGAATCTAATGCCTCATGATCTGAGGTGAAGCTGAGGCAGTAATGCTAGTAGCACTGGGGAGCAACTGCAAATACTGATTATCATTAGCAGAGAGTTTTGACTGCACAATAAATGTAATGCACTTGAGTCATCCCGAAACTATCACTACCCCACTACCCCCCCACCAGCACCCCACCTACTCACCCCCCACTGGTCCGTGGAAAAATTGTTGCCCATGAAACTAGTCCCTGGTGCCAAAAAGGTTGGGGATTGCTGCTTTAACTGAATGAGTTTGGAGAAGGGAAGCAGGGCTTTAGAAAATACTAGATAGTGACTGCCTAATAAGTCTTATTTTCATTACTTATTTTTTTCATAAAGGCTTTTGAAGATGTGTGAAAGTCAAAATCTTAATGTTTACCTTTTTAAATCCTGCAGGAGAATCTGCGCTACTATGTAGACAAGTTATTCAGTACAATTGTAAAATCAAGCATGAGCTGCCCCACTGTAATGTGTGATATCTTTTATTCTCTAAGGCAAATCGCTACTCAGAGATTTCCTAGTAAGTGCCTTGTTTTACTAAACAAGCCATTTCTTTTTCTAAATTTGATTTTTTATAGGTATTAATTGTATATTTGGTTTGTGTGAAATGTTTGAGGTTTATAGGTAGTCTTTAGTTTTTCAAAATGAATCTAGCTTTTTCATATGAATCTAATTTATTTTTCTTATAATCTCAAAACATACATTCCACTTTATTTCAATATAATGGCAACTTTATACAAATAGCAAATCAAAATCACCATTAGATTTAAGAAAGGCAAAAATGTAGAACTATAATATTAAATAAGTAAACATTTATACCAGATGCTTCCAGTTGCATGCATTCAAATAATGGGAATCTTTAGTTTCATACAATTGACTAGATTTAACAGTTTGAGAATACTAAGGTTTTGGTGGTGAGAGATTTTTACAGAAATGATTTTAGACATTAGAAATATTTCTATTGCAACATTCATAGAATTTTGAGGTACATATATCAGTAACTCGCATACTTTAATTTTGAAAAAGTAGCTATGTCCAGGTTTTGCTTAGAAGCATTTCATAAAATTAAGAGTTACTATCTCTTACCATCAGTACTTGGAATTATTCTAATTTTAATGCATCTCTGATAAGTAAATAAATTGCTGTCTTTTGAGATCTGCCTATATTGGGGGGTGGGGGTGGGGATTGGTGAGGTAACGCAGCTACTTAAATTATCAGTCTTAACCAGATATACGAAACTGTAAATTTATTTCTGTAACCATCCCAAGAGATTTTGCTATTTTATCATGTTCTTCTAAGTGTGTGTTCATATGTGTGCACACGTGTACAGCTAACTGCCCCTTGCTTAAATTTACCCAATATTAAAGTGGTGGGGCTGTGTTGTTTAACTAACATACAGATAAATTAAGATCTAGATGTCTTTGCTAATTATAGTAAAGACTCAGTTAACTTCAAATAAGTGTACTAAATCTAGGCTTCATAACAAAAATAAGGGGAGCAAAGATACTAACACATGGAAAGGCGAAGTACTGATTGAATCATGATAATCACATTGACTACTTAGTGAACAGGCATAGTGGTAGCCTGCATTATTTCCCACTTTCAACTTCACAACACCATATGAGGTAGTTACTGCTCCCATAAGATGGATATTAAACTGAGGTTTAGAGAAGTTGAGTGACTTTATGAAGATTACATGGCCAGCAGGGTCTCAAACCTGCTCTTGGCCTACTCCAGAGCATGCGCTACTAATCACTGTACTCTACACTAACCAGTGATCTTGGCCTTAAATCTGCTTTAGCTGTTTAATTCTTGTTTATATAAATGACTGAAAATACACTGTATTTTTTTTTATAAATGCAAATATATCTCCTTAACTATCTTTTTGTTGGCTTAAATATCCTCAGTAGACTACAGTAGTGACTGTTTTGTTGCCATAAAATATTTTATATTCTCTCATTTGTTGTTCTTCCCATCCTGGGAGGATGGAGGTGAAGTGGGGTGGGGTTAGGCAGCTGGTGAAAAGCAAGTATTATAAAAGAGCAACAAATTAAATGACTTGTCGATGGTTACCCATTGAAAAACTTAAAAGAGTTAAAACTCAAACCAAGCCCAGAGATTCTTTCCCTCACCATCTGCTTCTCCACCATCTGATTGTTAGGTGAAATATTGACTCCAGCCTGAAACCAAAGGTGTCAGTGAATGATCAAAGCCACAAGGAGTGTTCAGTTCATCTGCATTTTTATATGGAATATTGATAGATTTTTTAAAGTAAAAATTTCTGCCTAATTATTTTTATTGCATAACGTTTGATATTATCAGCATTTTTAGGGGAAAACTGAAACAACCTAAAAGTGAAAGCAAATCTTGTATCCTAGTCTTAAGAGATTTGGTGGTACCACTAGGTAGTGCTAGATACTGCTTTTATTTTTGTTGTAATTTCAGGAGTCTCTTCTTGCAGATGAGGAAAAAGGTATTTTTCAAATTAAAATATTTCTGAAAACCTAGCAGCTTTGCCTTTTCTTTATTATTTCTTTTGGATTTTTTTTTTTAGTCATAGGATTTTTTCTTTTAATTTAGTCATAATCATTATTATCATTTCATCAACTCAATTCTTACTAGACAAATTGTATTGCTCTCCTATTTAGTTTACATGGGTTTTTTTTTATATTTTTTACTTTTATCATCTTTGTTTTCAATTCAGTGTTTTTGTGCATGACATTTCACCATTTTTTTCTGCAGATGACCCTCATGTTCAATATTCTGCAGTGAGCAGCTTTGTATTTCTTCGTTTCTTTGCTGTAGCCGTAGTATCACCTCATACTTTTCATTTGCGACCTCATCATCCAGTAAGTGTTTGTTCTTCTCAAAGCTTTATTCCATTTTTATTTATTTTTATTAAAATGAAAAGGTAAAAATGAGCCAATTTCACTTGGACGTGTTTTCTTATAACTGATACTGAAATTTACTCAACATTTTTCTTGGCCATTTCTGTCTTTCAGATGAGGCTAAAAATTCTGTTTTTCATTATTGTTAAAAAGATATTACACTAGTGATAAAATGTTAATTGTTGAAGCTTGATGATGAATACAAAGAAGATTTATTATATTTGTCCCTCTGCTGTTATGTGTGTTTTTAAATTTCTATAATACAAGGATTTTCTTTTTCCATTGGTTATAGGTTTAGCTTTGTTTTTTTTTTTAAATAGAACCTACTTTCCTAATTTATTAAAATGGTTTAATCTTGCAGATATTTTTAAATTTCACAGAAATTTGAAGAGGCTCTTTTTTGAAAAGTGTAGGAACTTTTATTGGAACATAATTTGGTATCTCCATATTTTTACTTGTTATTCACATGAAGTGATATTGTAAATATATGAAATTTAAATTTTTTAAAGCATATATAATCCGTTTATTCTGCAGTGCTATTTGCTTACCAAAATCTAAATCTCCATTGCATAGTTTTACAAGTTTTCTTAATATTTAAAATTCTTTATTATTTTTGCTATATATATTAATTAATGAGATTCCTTCTCATATGGTGTATTTTTATTGATTCTTTAGCCTTTTATGTTCCAAATATTTTATAATCTTATATTAATTGTTTTTAGTTGCTTATTTGTATAACAGATAATAATAGCCAACATTTATTTAGTGCTTACTTCAGTACTAGGCTTTGTTCTAACTACGTTATGTGTTTTAACTTATTTAGTCCTCCTAGTAACCCTATGTGGTAAATTCTGTCATCATCCCCATTTAAAGATAAGAAAATCACAATACAGTAACTTCTCCAAGCTCACACAACAAATAAATTATAATTTGATTTTACTTAATTTGAACTGGATTAAACTGAGATTCTAACTCAGTCAGTCTTCACAGTCTGTGAGCTTAACCCTGCTCCTTCCAACCTCTTACACAGGCAGATGTTCAAGTACCTATAATGTATCAAAACATTATGCTCAGCCTCAGAGATTCAGTAATGAGTAAGATACTTCCTAAGGAAACTCGCTGTCAAGAAGAGTTACTCATTGAATAATGTAGTGTAGGGAAGACACATGGATTGTAAACTGGTTTCTGAATGTCTGCTCATCCTTCTGGACAGCTGCATAACATTGCTACTCATTTAACTTTGTGAGAACTGAGTAGAACCATGCTGCAATGGCAGCAGCACACCCTTTCTTGCCAAAGGGTAAATGGTATGTGAGTAGCCACAGCAGAGAGTGGGTCAGTGTCCTTTTCTTCACAAGGCTATCTTTTCTGTTGCTGTGTTACTAAAGCTGTACAGAACTCTGGAGCAATGAAAGTTTGGTAGCAGCATTCTCAACATAAACAGAACTCCTACCTCTGAACTTGTGACTTTGCTTTGTTTTCAGACTAGGATTTGCATATTCCTGTGATAGATGTTGAAATAAAATCCTTCTAACCACAAACTGCATTTGAGGTCACTGTTTTTCAGTCAGTATACCAGAAGGACTACTCCAGAACTGTCATATAATTTTATTTGCTTTTATCTCTACTTTTATTCCTACTTTTTAAGAACCTTTCAATCTAATTGGGGAAATAGGACAAACACGTAAGATGCACAATCTAAAAAATACTGCATACATAAATCTAAAACTAGTACCTGATTACAATGAAAAAAAATAAAAGAAAAATTAGCACATGATTAGTACCAAATATTAGTATTTTTCTTTGGCATTAGTACCAAAGAAACTGAAAGCAGGGAACGATCCCAGTGACCTGGAGGTGATAACATTGTCAAGACCACTATCGAAAGTTGCAGAGCGGTTGGGGAAGAGAACTGATTAAAGGTTGTTCGATTTTATATTTAGATGTTCTTTGAATTTTGAGAAACCAGTTTTAGTAGAGTTGAAGAGAAGAAAATCAGATTGCAGAAGATTAAAGAATAGGTAGTTAAATGCAGTTTTACCTAGGAAATATATCAAAAGTGAGCTTGCCCTGCTGCAAAAAGACATGGGCAAATTTAAGCATGTACACATGTGCACACATACATATATGAATGAATAATTTTTAGAAAACACTAATTTCAAAATATGGATTATGTTAACATTGACATTCTGTCCCCCGTTCTCTGATAACTCCTTTTAAGACCCAGCCAAGGCAGATTTCCCTAACCCATTAGTATGTTACAGGCCTCTCTTACATGTGCCTATATCATCCTGTGGCTCTCTCTGTCATGGCATTTGTCATACTGTTTTATAATCATCTGTTTGTAATCTTTGCATGTGGATTATTGATACCTTAAGAGAAAGGCTGGATCTTTTTCAGGTCTGTGTATCCCAAGCACATAGCACAATTTCTAGGACAGGTAGATACTCAGTAACTGTTTGATGAATGAAAGGTGGTAGCTGAGAAAGGGAGCTTGTCACATGATGAGTCTTTCCTAAACTGGGAAAACCTATGAATGGAAGGGAAGAGACCAGCGGAAAGGGAGAAATTAAAGAGAGGAGGGGAGCTTACAAATGCCAGATGGATACCCTGAAGGATTCAGAAAGAGTATCTTTTTGGTTTTTTTGTTTTTCGGATGTTTTTTAAAAAGATGGGATCTCTCTCTGTTGCCTAGGCTGGAGTAGAGCGTCACACTCATAGCTCACTGCAGCCGCAAACTCCTGGGCTCAAACAATCCTCCTAACTCAGCCTCCTGAGTAGCTAGGACTATAGGCTTGCAACACCACAGCAACTAATTTTTTTGGCGAGGGGGGCAGGTGTGGAGACAGGGTCTCGTTATGTTGCCCAGGCTGATCTCAAACTCCTTGCCTCTTGTGATCCTCCCACCTCAGCCTCCTGAGTAGCTGGGATTACAGGTGTGAGCCACTGCACCCAACAGAAAGAGTATCTTCAAGAGAAAAACTAATGGGGTTAGCCTTGGAAAAAAGAATAGCTGTTCCTTGGAAATATATGTTGAATCATATGGATCACATGAAATTGTTTTATTTTGATCAAAAGTAGCCAAATAATAGCAATTTCATGTGCTGTTTAAGGAGAAAATAGGACATGTGAATGTATACCAGGTTATTTTGAGGTGAGAAATTGAATATTTCAGTTGAATTTAATAAATGTTATATCCACTAAGTACCGATGCCAGGCTGCCATATAACTAAGGTCCTGATCATCCATGAAAGGCAAGGTCACCAATGAAAAATTATGGTGGCAGATGGTAGCAGGAGAAAATTTAGTACAGCTTATATATAGATTACACCAGGAAATCAACAGTATCTGAATGACGTGATTGTCAGATAGTAGTCAGGGCCATGTAAACAAACCTCTGATGTGCGGAAATTATATAAAATATGCTTTGTTCTTTTTTGTTTTAAAGTAGTGACCTGAAACACTAAATTTAAAATAAAATTTGAACAGGGAAATCTTGGTGAAATTCAGTTTACTAGGACATTTTGAAAAATTCTATTTTCTTCAAAGGCAGAGAATTGTAGGGACCTTTTATAGATACAATGAAATCCTGGAGGTCCTAGCTAAAATATTTTCTGAATAATTTTAATTTAGGTGTGTAACTGTTCCGTAAGTATTATCATAATGATCACATCCCAGATATTCCTTCTTTTCCAGATTGCCTTATATCCTGATCATCTCTTCCCCTTCACCTTCATTACCTGTTTTCAATGTGGGGATACTAAAATACTAAGGAATGTCTACCAAAAACTAAACTAAAGCTTTTTGTGTCTCAGTTTTTCTGGGTATATCTTTAGAGAGAAGATACTGTTTACTTGAATCCCTAAAACAAAGAAAAATGGTCTATGTCTTGATAAAGGCGTTGTTTGCACAGATGTGTGGATTGGTGGAAACTCAACAGGCTATACATTTAAGACCTGTTCATTTCACTGTATGGAAATTATACCTCAATTGAACAAAAAAAAAAAAAAAGAAGAAGAAGAAGGAACAAGGGCTCATGGAACACTATTTAGTCAATTTTATTTACATTTACTTATTTCAGGTAGACAGGCCTGAAAAACACCATGGATAATAGACCCAAATATTTGCCCCCCGTAAGAGTCTATATGAACTGGGTGACTTCTCATTTCCTAAGATACATTTGGGTCTTTGCTTCCATGGTGACAGGAGTTGATTGCACAAGCCATATAAAGTATTGAATATGCTTGGAGATAAGTTGAACACATAAAATTTGGAAAACTTAAAATTGACATTTTAAGTTATAAGGTAGAAAAAGGTAGATGCTTTTGACATCCCAAAAGTGAATATAATTTGTTAGGTAATCCAACTTAAGATACTGTACTAAACAACTTATTTATCTGTAATATTGATCAAATTGTGGCTTTAAAAAGTAAGACATCATTAAATAAAATCACTTTGGGAGGAATTGTCAATTACATATGGTTTCTTTAGTCTCTTAATTCCTTAGTCCAGTGAGTTTTACCCAGCCTTAGCTAGATTTTAACTATGTTGGTAGTTTGAATGAACATTTTTGAGTCACTGTTTTAGAGCAATGTAGCCCATTCACTCTATTCTACTTTTTATACAAATTATATTTCTTGAAAACTTAACAGGAGTTTTGGTTTTTTTTACATTCTTTAGGATGCACAGACAATTAGAACATTAACTCTCATCTCAAAAACCATTCAAACTTTGGGAAGCTGGGGAAGTCTATCCAAAAGCAAGGTAAGCCTTTACATCTTTTATTTTGTTTTCACACTTCTAAATGTTGTTATATCCTATGGTTCTTTCTTCTTCACTTACCTTCTTCCAAATTAAAAACGAAACAATACTGAACAATACATATATACAGACACAATAGCTGTCTTTTAGGTAGATATTGCTTCCTAGTCACCTATTAAAGAGGAGTTTCATTTAAACTGATAAACCTAAGAGGGGGAGCCACTCTAGTAAGAAGATGAAGGAGTGATCTATTTATCGGTTTGTCTATGCCATAATCATCTAACAGCTTTGAAAGAAGTCTTCAGAAGCTCTAAGCCTATAACTCTCTGGAAATATTGAATCCTTTTAGGACTTAATCCTCAGCTTAAAAATACAGTTCATTATATTCTTACTTCTCTATTTAACACATATAAATCCTGTGTTTGTTTTTTCTTAGTCAAGTTTCAAAGAGACATTCATGTGTGAATTTTTCAAAATGTTTCAAGAAGAAGGATATATTATAACAGTTAAAAAGGTATGATTGTTTTATTCTGGAAATGTTAACTTTTCTTGTCATACAGCAGGGTGGAAATAACATTTCATATTATTCCTAGGAGTCTCCAGTTTAAAAACACAATAATGTGTTTAAAAACACAATAAATAAACTGTCCATCAAAAAGACTCCCTTTTTCCTCTTACACAAGCTATGTTTTTCAGCTGCAAAAATACCTAAACAAGTTTTAGCAACAGCTACTTTTGCCAGTGTTTTTGTAACACCATTACAAATGTGTCTAGGATTAGGATTTCTCAGAGCATCCCTATTGACATTTTAGGCCGGATAATTCTTGATTGTGAGGGGCTAGCCTGTGCACTGTATAACATTTAGCACCATCCCTGGCTTCTACCCATTAAATGCCAGTAGTGTTTGACAGCCAAAATGCCTCCAAACATTGCCAAATGCTCTCTGAGGGACAAAATTGCCTCTGGTTGAGAACTCCTCCTGGTCTAGGGGTAAAGGCTTAATATGATCCCTGATGTGTAGTGGGCACTAGCCATATAAATTTATGGTAGTAACCTGAGGAAAGTTACTATAAATTAAAATGTACAAAAGCCTACAGTATATAATATCCTAACCTTAGATCTACAACACACAAAAATTACTGTGCTTAGAAGTTGAAAATGTTTTGAAAGGATCTTTAATTTCTGGAGTCCATAGTCCTGAATCATCTAAACAAAATGTAACATTATTGTAAAACCCTGAAAACTTGTAAAGAAAAGTTGTTTTGAAGTACATCTAAACTAGGCTTGAAGAAAGTACTGTATCTTATTTATCACAATCCTAACTTAATGAATCCAAATTAGCAAAGCCAAATTTTAAAGACTTCATTCCATTTCTGTAGCATGATCAGCAGTTCATTGCCAAAGGTATATTTTGTTACAATATATATTTGGACTTTAAAAAAAAATACTTTTATTAGGGACTCAGTAAATGAAAATGATTTAAAAAGTTAAAATCCAGGAATTTTTTTCATCTAGAATGTTGTGCTTTCAACCAAATTTTTTTAAGGCAACCATTGAAGGCTTTTGAAGAGAAAGTCTTTCAAAAGAATAGGCAAAGAAAAAGCTGCCCTTTTATTTTTAGGACATTGTTGAACCATTTGTGAGACTGTGTAGGCAGACTTTTGTTGGCAAGATTATGATGTACTGTCTTTTGTTTGGGGTTGTTTTTCCATGTTTTATGACCTAGGCTATGGTAGCATCTGACTTTTTTTTTTCCTTATAGAATGTGTAAAGTTGATAATGTCAGCAGAGAGAGGATTTAAGGGTGCCAGGAGTTTAGTCTGTTCCTGATCTACCCTGAGTCACCCACTCACTTTCTAATGGACTGTTACCAGAGTATGCCTCCTGTCTCAGATTTGGTTCTAGAATCCTAAGCTGGCATAGAATATTTTGCCCTAATATCCTAGTTTTATTTATTTTTTGAGTTAAGTCTGGTATGTGGAGTGCTAGAAATTGTAAAAGCTTATGAAACCAAATTTCTCATTTCATATTGACACTTTCACTAGTGACATTGACCATCACTCCTAAAGAAAATAGTTTATAACTCCAAATTGTATACTATTCCCCATAGAGTTTAGGAAGGATAACCTGAATAGTTCTATAAAAAGGGTGACCCTATAATTTGGTGTCTAAACCAGGACACTTTGACTATGAATGATTATTGTGAGACAATAGGCATGGTCCTGTCAGGAATGGTTGTGAGCAAACTGGGACCTACAGTTGCTCTGTCTGTAGTCCATCTTAATTAATGTGTTTTCTTTTACTTTATAGTTTGTATTTATCCCATAGTTCCTTAAAATTATGATAAATAATTATAAATAAATTTATAAATATTTGTTAAATCAATCAAATGGCATCAGGTAAATACTAAGAAATGAAATATTCAAATAACTCTGTTACTTTCCATTAGTGGATGGTCCATCTGTGAGAACTGAAGATGTGATAGGACACTTACTTAGTTCCCTTAGCTTAGGTACTTGTACTTGCCTCATCCACATATAATGCAAAAGGAACTTTGTTCTTGTTTTTTCACTTACCAAGATTTCCTTCCAGCAAACTAGGAGTAAACATTCCATTTGAAAACCCCACAAGTATGGGCTCTGGTGGGCAACCTATAGCCAGTCTAGGAGAATTGTCCCTACAAATTCTACTTTACATCTCCACTGAAGCCTCAGTATCATCCTTACTGGAATGTGCTTTGTTTTTAAGTCCTAAGCAGAACAACATAGAAAAGTATAAAGGAAAAGGCAAGGAAATTCAGACCTTCTCTGAGTTTGTAATATCCAACTAATGAACTAAACAAATGGGTAGTTCATTTAGGGGGCAAAATAGGTTTCTTCTCTAAGAACAAGAATTATTCCTTGAACTGCTAATTTCCCTTTCCGATGAAGAGATAGCTACATGCTAGGAAGCCATTGACCAGTCATGGTAGCATTTTTTTTTTTTTTCTTTTTTTTGGTAGAGACTAGATCTTGCTATGTTGCCCAAACTGGTCTTGAACTCCTGGTCTCAAGTGATCATCTCACCTCAGCCTCCCAAAGTACTGGGATTACAGGCTGAGCCACCACACCCAGCGAAGGTAGCATATTTATGAAGTGAAATGCCCTTCCCTGGGTGACTTGCCATTACTAAAGACGGATACTCCAAATTTTGTTAAGCTACCACATTCCCACATTCTCTGTAGGAAGTTTATAAATGGTAATTTGATTTCCAGATTATCTCAGAGAACCCACTCACATTTCATTTATAACTGTGAAAGACCATCTTTCAGGGCTAAAATCAGTTATGTGTAGTAGAAGTCAGTAAACTCTTTTCTGTAAAGTGCCAATGAGAAAATATTTTAGGCTTTGCTGATCACATAAAGTTTCTGCCACATATTCTTCTTTGTTTTTGTAACCCTTTAAAAATGTAACTACAGGTTGAGTATCCCTTGTCCAAAATGCTTAGAACCAGAAGAGTTTTAGATTTCAAGTTTTTTCAGATTTTGGAATATTTTCATTATATATGTTCTTACTAGTTGAACATCCCTCATGTGAAAATCCAAAATTCGAAACATTCCAGTGAGCGTTTCCTTTGAACGTTAAGTTGCCACTCAAAAAGTTTTGGATTTTGGAGCATTTGGGATTTTTGGATTTGGGATGCTGAACCTGTATTCTTAGAAAAACAGGCTGCAGGTCAAATTTGGTCCACTGGTCCGTAGTTTGGTGATCCTTGACCTACGGTAAAGGTTCATAATCCTATATGTAAAATCTTAGGGACCAGAAGTATTTCAGAATTCAGTTTCTCAGAGTCTCAAATGGTAATCGGTATATACTATATGTAACAGCCCCAGTGGAGCCTAGGGTAGCACCCCATAATCAAATACATTAATTTTCATGTAGCATAGTATTAATATGTGAATCCTCACACTAAATAAGATAAATTCAGACTATAAATAGCCTTACACCAGTTCAGGTTAAGTTATATCCCCAGATGAGTTTACTATGAATCAAAGATTAAAAAAAAAAACAACTATCTATATTCAAAGCTTTATGTATTTCACAATTGCAGTTAAGGAATTTTGGTTTGATTTATTTCTATAGGGAAATATATTTTGGGTTTTAAATAACTTAAGAATAAGGTTTTTATAATACACCTGTCATTTGTAAATTAGGGACTTCTACAATTAAATACATGTTTTGTTTTATAAATTATTATTATGTCTATTTTTTAATATTTAATAACTTCACAATATAATCAATGACATGTAAGATAAACTAAATTTTTCATAATGTACCTTATCGCACAGTGTAATATTTGCCCATTTCCCTATTTAGTTCTTGGATGAAATTTCATCTACTGAAACTAAAGAGTCCAGTGGTACGAGTGAGCCTGTGCACCTGAAAGAAGGGTAATTTAATGAAATTAGAAATGAAAATCATGTTTCAGTATAGACATTAAGTAAGTACAAAAAGCATGAGTCTGAGAGTAAGGAGATCTGGGTTTGTGTTCTGTGCTAGAACTGCCTAAGACATCAGTCAGGTAAGTCACCCTCACTATCCTACAAACTTTGGGCATGACTCCCTGGCCATACAGACCCAGAGTTAAAAAAGTTTTGCTATTATGGTAAGATTGTAGGTATGAGAGTGCTTTGAAAAAGTGATAGCACTATTCAGTCTTAAAGTGGTTATTATTGGAAGTTAAGAGAGGGAATCACTCATGTGGCCCTTATTTGTTCTGTATAGCACAAATGAGAATATTAAATTAAAACTTTATTGCCTTAGTATGGCCAAAATAAATGCAGGAGTCATAAATGGCAAAGATATTTTCATATATTTAATATAATCTTACACAACTATTCATATCATTTAAAATCAAAGGACAATTCTTTGTTTTGGATTAACTATTTTAATTTTTGTAGCTAAATGCTTACATCTGTTATTTTGGCAGTGAAATGTATAAAAGAGCTCAGGGAAGAACTCGGATTGGAAAAAAGAATTTCAAGAAAAGATGGTTCTGCTTAACAAGCAGAGAGCTCACCTACCACAAACAGCCAGGTAGTTGTGTTTATGCTTTATTGTGGGGTTTTTCCTAGTCCTTGGTGAAGATTTCTTTTTTGCTGCTTAATGCAACTCCAGTGAGTCCTTTCACTAATATTACTGTAGTTTATAGTTTCTCACAGTGATACATACACACTAAAAATGAAATAAATATATGACTAGTGACACGATGTAATAACATTTTTCTCACATTTCTTGTCTTGCTAAAAATGATGTTCCTTCAGTGTGTTCTGTTTTCTAAAAATCCCTGGTAAATCTCTGCTATTTTACAATCAGTATATAAGGAGCAACAGTTAAACCTCTTAGAACTTGGAAGTTTCTTTAACTCTCAGAACCAAATTATTAAGATTCAATACCTAATAAATGAGAATATTTCCATGGTTTGCTGGAAAATATCAGCCAAAAATGCCCACAGTCATACCACAGATTGTGATCCCTATATAATTATCAGAGTCATCATAGGCTGTTGGCCAACCTAACCCCCCAAGATGGAAGATTTAATAATTTGCCTCCTGAGAAAACTGTTGCCTTCACAAATGGGTTATTAAGTATGAAATGTCCAATTTCCTTAAGTACTACCTTTGACAGTTGATATCTCTGACATTTCACTTTGACACTTGTTTTATTGTGAAGGTATATCCTCATTCTTTCAAACGCATGGTTTGGCTTGTGATTATCTTTCAAATTTTTTTAAGAGAATTTTTGTGAAACCATGGATAAGTCAAAAATTCGTGTTATTTTCAAATATGAGTTCTGTCATGGAACCAGTGCAGTGCATATAGCTCAAATCATCAACAAAGTGTTTGGAAAGGAGGTGGCTAATGAACACACAGTAGATGGATGCTTTGAGAAGTTTCATTCTGATGATTTTAATCTTGAAAATGAGCCATGTGAGCTACCTGAGGCCAAGGTGGATAATGATGAACTGAAAGCTGTAGGAGAAGTGAATCCATCTCAACCTACGCATGAATCAGCACCAAGGTTTGACATTACTATTCCAACTATTGGACCATTTGAAACAAATCGGCATGATAAAAAAAGCTGGATAGACAGGTACCACGTGAATTAAATGAGTGTCAGAAGAGAAATCATCTCAAAGCTTGCCTTTCCTTGCTGTCACAGCATAAAGGTGAAACATTTCTGCACCATATTGTTATGTGTGATGAAAAATAGATTCTTTTTGACAATTTGCAAGCATTTAGCACAATGGTTGGTTAAAGATGAAGTGCCGAAACGCAATCCAAAACTGAATATTCATCAAAAAAGGCTAATCATGTCTATTTGGTGGTCCATTGCTGGTGTTATCCACTACAACTTCATGAAACCTGGTCAGTCAATTACAATGGATGTCTACTGCAACCAACTGGATGAAATGAGGAGGATCCTTGCGATTAAGCAGTAGAGATTGGTCAGTAGAGACAGTCCAATCCTCTTGCAAGACCACATGTTGCACAAACAATGCTGCTGAAACTACAGAGGCTGGACTTGGAAACTCTGTCATCTACTGTATTCACCAAACCTCGCACCAACTGACTACCACTTCTTTTAGGTTTTGAGCCACTTCTTGCAAGGAAAAATATTCAATTCTCAAGAAGCTGTGGAAAACACCTTTGCGATTTCATCGCCACTCACTCTCCAGGCTTCATTTGCTGCTGGCATAAACAAACTACTGTTAAGATGGCAAAACTGTGTCGATAGTTTAGGTGCATACTTTGATTAATTTTACTGATTCTTGTTTGAGATATAATAAACTAAACTTTGATTTGAAATTGGACATTTCATATTTAATGACCTGATATTTGTTTTAAAAAAGCTATCTTCGTATGATGTGATTTGAGAGCTCCACAGAGGTAAAATTTGTGCCTCAGTAGATTGACACGATGTTTAAAATGCCCTCCTTTTAAGTTTATTCCTTTAGCATAAGCATTATCCACAGAAGGCCATTAGTTTCTGATATTTTAGCAAGAAGAAGTTAGCGTCTAGATTGCACACAATAGAATCCCTTTCATCAAAAGTGATCAGGATCCAAAGATGTTCACTTAACCAAAAAGGTCAAAGTAAGAATCATTAAAAAATAAAAAGATACATACATATCTTAAATATTTATGTATTTGTTTACCAATCTTTTGATAGAGAACCAATATCTTTTACTATAGAGCTATAGATTAGATTTCCTCTTTTGTCTTTCTTATGTAAATATACCCATAATGCATCACTTTTCGGGTGATTTCATCAAAGTGAATCTAGAACCTAGAAAATTGAAAAGTAATCCAATTACAGAATCCTTTTAGATTTTCAGGATAGTCACCCTAGTCTTTTACAGCTGTCATACCTCCATATAAATCATCTTTTTTTGTGTGGGTTTGGGTCTCCTCCTTAGAAGCTTTTTAAAGCATTTTCTTCATTTTCAAATAAATAATAAGCCTCTTGGTAGGGGCACTTACTTTGTCACTTTACATAATATTTTAAGTAAATTATAATTACAACATGGAAAACTAGCATAAATTGGTGTGGGAACAAACCCAATGGACTTGATAAGCAAAACAGACTAACAACCAGTGGAAGCAGAAGAGTGCAGGCTTAATAGAGAGTTCGCCTAGCAACCACAAGCATTCAGCATCCCATGAGCATCATGCCATATGTTTTACAAAGGAGATGGAGAGCTTCAGTTAATCCATCAAATCTGTTAAGTAAAGATGTGTTAAAGAGAATTTCTGCAGAATTTCTCTCTTAACAGCAGAGAGTCTCTGGAATGATAATACAAACATCAGGCATAGGGTGCTTTCAGCAGAATCTAGACACATGTTAAGTAGAGTGCTTCAGTAGAGATTCTTGAATAGTAGAGTGATAAGAAAAAATTTTTATTTAATTCTTCCTTAGGAACGGCTTAGCCAGAATGACTACATATGTCCAAATATATTAGTAAGATACAAGAAACGAAATGCATTTTATTTTTAGGCACACAGATAACTTGTTATAGCATTTACATATTCAAATAACTAAAGATCAATAGGCTATGTACTTGCCCTTCCAGACAGGATTTTTTTAAGCTAAGCATATTTTGAATGTTTTAGAAATTATACGTTATATTGACTACTATATAAATATTCTCACCAAGGTATAGCATAGGTGCTAATTATTTTTATATTAACAGTACATTTAAATTAAATTTAAGATAAGTTAGTCATTCCCTATAAGTGAGTTATTTTTCCTCATTTAAAGCATTTTTTTAATCTAAACCAATATTCTAAAGTCTTTTTTGATTTATAATCTTCTTTAAGAATTAGATAGCTATGGGCCACCTACTTCTGGAAAACTGCATATACAAATGAGGATTTCATAGATCCAAAGTCCGTCCACAGAGTTCTCAAGTTAAGAACCTCTTTCTATCTAGTGATCTTAAGAGGATAAAATTCTGTAGAATGATTAGGCTACTTAAGGTATAAAATAGACACATTAGAAGCTACATTGTTTTCAGGCCTTAACAAATTTTAAATGTTGGAATGACAATGGAGAAATGAGGCATGAGGTTTTGAGATTATTTACCAAAGCCTACAGTTTTAAGCATCCATGCTTTTTGTTTTAACTATTTTGATGGATTTTTCCAAAATGTATTACATGCTTCCCTGCCTTCTAAAAAAGAGTTCATTGAACGTAAGTTACATTTTCTAGATGACTTGGGGGGCTACCATTGATAATATTAATTATTATATGGTACTCTGATTTAGTGATGTTTTCAGGGCTGCTTAAAGGTGTGTGCAGATGTTTACTCCAGCTAAATGCCTTTACTCCCCAGCTAAATGCCTTGAACTGCTATGCTTTTGTGTTCCTGTGTTTGCTTTACATAGTTTTTCTCTCTCTCTCTAAGTAAATCTATCACCTTAAATTTCTTGTAATAACCGTGAACCAAGACCAGCCTGAGCAAGAGCGAGACCCTGTCTCTACTAAAAATAGAAAGAAATTGTCTGGCCAACTAAAAATATATATAGAAAAAATTAGCCAGGCATGGTGGTGCATGCCTGTAGTCCCAGCTACTCAGGAGGCTGAGGCAGTAGGATCACTTAAGCCCAGGAGTTTGAGGTTGCTGTGAGCTAGGCTGACGCCACAGCACTCTAGCCCAGGCAACAGAGTGAGACTCTGTCTCAAAAAAAAAAAAAAAAACAGTGAACCATAATATACCATCTTACTCCCATCCCTATGACCCACCTCCATTTTTTACTGCTAATGTCCTGAGTGAGGATGCAAGTACTGTGTTTGTTAAAAATTATACGTAAGAATAAAAGGCTTTGAGTGAGGATGTTGGGACTTTTGCCTGTGAATAAAGTACCTGGGCTTGGCATTCTCTGGTTGTTCAGCAGATGTTTTTGCTTACTTCCCGTTTCCTTCTTGTTTCCTAGATACCCAAGACCGCTAGTTCGTAGTCTCTTCGAAGCAACACTTACTATGTGACTTGGGTATCTGAAAGAATACCTCCCAAATTTTCTATAACATGGTTCTAAATCATTGAGTCTTTCATTCTATCTTCCTGCTACACAATGGTATTCTGAATCAAATATTTCTACCACTTAGAATCAAATAATATGACCCTTTCACAATTTTCTGGAAAAAGAATTAACAGAATTTTCTCAGTTTTAAGGATTTTTCTCCAATAAGTATAAATTTTTGATGCCCACTTAGGTCATTGCTAACAAGCAATAGTAAGCAACTAAGTATACAGTTTAAATCAACATGTAGCGAGTGAATATCAGATACTCAGTTAGCTGTTAGTTATGATTACTTTGGCAGGTTTTTATGGGCCTGAGTGATTACACTTACAGTTTTATATTACTATACTGTAATGTATTCATTTTCTACATAAATGTTTTCCTAGTTATATGCTGGAAGTAAACAAGTTATTGATATTCCAGCCTCTTTATGTCTCATCCAGCCTCATCTTATACGCTCTCCATATGTAGCTTCCCCAAGCTAGTTCTTGTAGTTCCTTTAAGTTGTGCTCTTTAATAGTCATGCTTTTGTATATGTTCTACTTAGAAATTCCTTTCTTTTCTTCTTTACCTGTATAATCTATTGTCCTTCAAGCCCCAGATTGTCAGCTTTTTATGGAAGTTATTTTTAAACCTCTGGCCACCTATTCCCTTACTTTGTTTCTTTAGCTACCTTCGCAGTAACATCTGTCACACTGTGTGATCATTACTTTTGTCCATCTCTTTCCCTAGTCTTTAAGATCCTTAGTGGTAAGCATCATATTATTACTAGTGGCATAAAAGCATTTAGTAAATATTCTTCAAAGAACACCCAGTATTCCACATGTGCTATCACCTGAATTACTTGTATAACCCATTGCTCTAGATTTCTGAAATTTATACCAAGCATACTAATAGATTATTAACAAATTCATCTTTGAAATTTCATTCTTATAGAAAAAGTAGCTCTTGCCTACTTTTGGGAGACCTATTACACACAGATGTGTATACACAACTTCCATGTAATATCAAATGTCCTAACTCATACAGCTTATGGGCAATGTAAAAGAAACTTCCATGATGTTTTAAACATAAATGCTCAATACATTGAAGTTGACTTGGTTTTCACCCACTGATATTTTCATACATAGGCTCTACAATATTTTTTTCTTTGATAGCTGAAGAACAAAATACATCATTGATTCAGTCATGCATTCAGCAGGTACTTTATCAGTACCTACTATATGCCAGACACTGTTCTAGGCACTAGAGAGAACAGTAGTGAACAAAACATACCGAAATCCCTGCCCTTGTGGATTGTATAGGTTAGTACTGATAGACAATAAACCGCAGTAATAAAAAAAGAAAATTATATGTATGGTTATAAATGAGATGAGCAAAAAAGAATTAGGGAATAGGAAATGATGGATTCAGTGAAAGAAGTTAAAATATTAAAAGGTGTAGCCGGAGAAGGCTTCACTGAGAAAGTAACATTTCAGTAAAGATCTCAAGATAGTGAGGGAGTGAGCCATGTGACTATTTGGGATAAGAGTGTCACAGAAATAGCTAACAGTAACAGTACCCAGAACAAAAGCCCTGAAATAGAAGTATGTCTGGAGTGTCTAAAAGATAAGAGAAAGCTCTTGTAGCTGGAGAAAATGAGGGAGAGGGTGAATCATAGGAATGAAGGTCAAAAAGATCATAGAGGAGCTAGATACGAAGGACTTTGTGGGCCACTATAAGGCTGTTACTGTGAATAAGATGGGAAGGCATTGGAGAGGTTTAAGCAGAACAATGACATTGTTTGAGTTGTGTTTTAGTGGGATCACTCAAGTTGTGTGGAGTGTCATGTGAAGAATAGAAGGAAGGGGCCAAGGAGACCAGCTAAGAAGCTGTTGTAATAATCCAGGGGAGAGAAGATAATGGCTTGGACTAGTTGTTAACAGTGGAAGTGGTAAAAATGGATCCCATTTTGGATCTATTTTAAAGATAGTGCTTAGAGAATTAGATACAGGGAGTGAGAGGAAGAGGCGAGTCAAGGATAACTCCAAGGATTTGGGCATGGGCAACTAAAGGGATGAAGTTGACTTTTTAAAAATAAACACATGAGGCCGGGAGCAGTGGCTCATGCCTGTAATCCTAGCACTCTGGGAGGACAGTGCAGGAGGATCGCTTGAAGTCATGAGTTAGAGACAAGCCTGAGCAAGAGCAAGACCCTGTCTCTAATAAAAATAAAAAAATTAGCTGGGCAACTAAAATAGAAAAAAAAAATTAGCCAGGCATGATGTTGGGCACCTGTAGTCCCAGCTTCTCGGGAGGCTGAGGCAGGAGGATTGCTTGAGCTCAGGAGTTGGAGGTTGTTGTGAACTAGGCTGACACCACAGCACTCTAGCCTGGGCAACAGAGCGAGACTCTGTCTCAAAAAAAAAAATAGACACATGGGCTGGACATGGTACCTCACACCTGTAATCGTAACACTTTGAGAGGCCAAGGCAGGAGGATCACTTGATCCCAGACCAGTCTTAGCAACATAGCAAGATGGGGGTCTCGCTCTTGCTCAGGCTAGTCTCAAATTTCTGGCGTCAAGCATGGTGGTGCATGCCTGTAGTCCCAGCCACTTGGGAGACTGAGACAAGAGGATCACTTGAACCCAGGAGTTGGAGGTTGCTGTGAACTAGGCTGACACCACTGCACTCTAACCTGGGCAACAGAGTGAGACCCTGTCTCAAAAAAAAAAAAATAGGCACATGAAGAGTTCTGGTAATAATAGAACTTGTGGCTTGTCTTAGACTGACTCCTTGTAAATAACAGTTATAAACTTCGGGTAAAATATATAAAATAGTTCTCTGAAGAATTTGACCTTTGAAAGAAAGGAATCATGCTGGCTAAGGTATGTATACAGCTTTTCTCCCTGAAAGTACTCCCAGCCTGTACAGTTTGAGTGGCTAAAATTTAAGCAGAAAGCTGCAGTTTTATTGACTTGAGGTGTCAAAGGATGGAGTTTAGGGCTCACAGAGAGACTAGAAATTGAGAAGAAAAAAAGGAAGAGTCCTTCGGTCTGCATGTGAACTCTCCTGAAATCCATAGCTGACTCTTAAATTGCTCAAGTAAGGAGGAACTCCAGAAAGGCTAGTGAAGAACAATAACTGAAAGATTAAAAAAGAAGAGTGAGAGATTTCAGCTTCTGTCATCCTCAGGGGAGACAGAGGTAGCTCAGGAGTAAAGATTATGTTCTAGGATTAAGAATAAACAAAGTAGGCCGGGGTGTAGTGGCTCACGTCCATAATCCTAACACTCTGGGAGGCTGAGGCAGGAGGATTGCTTGAGCTTAGGAGTTCAAGACCAGCCTGAGCAAGAATGAGACCACATCTCTACTAAAAATAGAAAAAATTAGCGGAGAGTCATGGCATGTGCCTACAGTTCTGGCTACTTAGGAGGCTGAGTCAAGAGGATCGCTTGAGTCCAGGAGTTTGAGGTTGCAGTGAGCTACGATGACACCATTGCATTCTACCCAGGGCGATGAAGCAAGACTGTCTAAAAAAAAAAAAAAAGACTAAATAAAGTGTAGTAGGAGCAAGGTATAAAACCAACCCTCAGGGTGATCAGCTAATGATGTAACTGTTCAAGGGAAGGTAACCAAACTTACAATCTCAACAATGTTTCATCCATCATGTCCAGTGTACAATGAAACATTAACATCTTGAGAAGAAACAGGGAATTATGGCACATAATCCAGAGAAAAAGCAGTTAGTAGAAGTAGACCCCTATGTGATCTACATGTTGGAATTAGCGAACATGAACTTTAAAGCCACTATTATAAATATTTCAATGGCTTAGTGGAAAAAAGGTAGTCATGATGAGTAAAGAAATGGGGAATTTGGCAAAAAAAAAAAAAAGAAAGAAAAAAGAAACTATAAAAAGGAATCAAATGGAAATTTTAAAATTGAAAATTACAATACCTGAAATGAAAACTTCAGTGAATTGGCTTAACACATCAGAGATGTCAGAAGAAAGGTTCAGTGAACTTAAAGATAGATCAATAGAAATTAGCCAATCTAGAAACACAGAAAAGATTGGGGGGGGAAATTAATAAAACTTCAGTGACTTATGAAACAATATCAGGTAATCTAATATATGCATGGTTGGTGTCCCATAAGGATAGTAGAAAAAGAATGGGATAGAAAAAAATATTTGAAGAAATAGTGGCCTCAAATTTCCTAAACTTGGTGAAAAAAACATTAATATTACACACCCAAGGAGCTCAGTGAACTGCAAGCATGATAAATACAAAGGAAACTATACTTATACATACAATAAACCAGAGATAGGAGAAAATCTTCCAGAGAAACAAGACAAGTTACATACGAGAGAACAACAGTACAGTTGACAGCCAGCTTCTCCTAAGAAGCAACCAAAACCAAAGGACAAATGGAATGACCTCTTTAGAATGCTGAAGTACAAAAATTCTCAACCTAGAATTCTAGCGAAAATTTCCTTCAAAAATGAAAATATCTGTTAGGTAAATGAAGGCTGAGAGACTCCATTGCAAGTAGGCCTGCACTATAGGAAATGCTAAAGGAAATTCTTCAGGCTGAAAGGAAACAGTACCAGGTGAAACTTAAATTGGAAAGGAATGAAGAGTATTGGAAGTGGTAAATATCGGGGTAAATGTAAGAATGTCTTTTTTTCCCTGAATTTCTTTAAAAAGCAACTGTTTAAAATTTGTAGCATTGAATCTGTCAGGTTTATAATATGTCTGGATGTAAAATATATGACAGTAGCACAAAGGAAGGGGGTGGCATAAATTATTCCAAGGGTCTTATATTTTATGTGAAGTGATATAAGAATAATTTTAAATGGACTATGATGAATTAGGCTGTATTATTGTAATATTTAGAATAAAAAGTTAGAAAAAACTGTGTATAACTAATCCATCCCCTCTCCACAGCCCCAAAAATAAATAAGTAAAAATGTCAGGAAAGGAAAAACAAATAGCAAAATGATAGCTTATGCCCAACTATATCAATAATCACAATAAATATTAATGAACTACATTACCTTTGAAAGAGACTGTCAGACTAGATTTAAAAAAGCAAGATCCAATAATATACTTTCTATGATACATGTACTTTAAATATGAAACACAGATTAAAGGTAATTGGGTAGAGAAAGAAATAAAACACTAAGCAGTAATCCCAAAGTTGTCTTCAAAACGTTTACCAAATATGTACAGATAAAAAAAGCATTTATGAGGAAGACCTAATCCTAAATGTGTACATAGCTAATGACAATTCAGTGTACTTAGAGATAAAATACAGAATTGATATAGATAAATTCACAATTACAGTTGAATATTTTAATATTCTTTCAGTACTTAACAGCTAGGCAAAAAATCAGAATATAGACATTTGAAATAATACTATCAGTCACCTTGATCTAATTTACATTTATGGAGCACTGTGCCAAACAGATGCAGAATATATATTCCTTTCAAATGCACATTGGAACATTGACCAAGGTAGACCACCACATGCTAGGGCATGAATCTCAGTAAATATCAGAAGGTTGACATTGTACAAAGTATGTTCTCTGACTACAACAGAATTAATAATGATAATGATATCTAGGGAAGCCCCAAATATTTGGAAATTAAATAGCATACCTTCAGATAACTTATAAGTCATGGAAAAATTAATAAGGAAATGCAAAAATATTTCTAGCTAAATGAGAATGAAAATGTAACAAACATGTCAGAGTTTGTGGGATATAACTAAAGCAGTACTTAAAGGGAATTTGATTATCTTAAATGTTTATATTCGAAAATAAGGAAAATCTTTTAGGCCTTAGGTTAGGCAAAGATTTCTTACATACAAGTTTGGTCTATAAAAGAAAAAATTGGTAAATTGGACCTCATCAAAATTTAAAACTTTTGTTATTTCAAAATATACCATTAAGAAAATGAAAAGGTAAGCAACAGACTAGAAGAAAATATTTAGAAAACACTTATCTGATAAAGATTTGTATCCAGAATTTTAAAAACAACTCAAAAAGAGAACAAGCCAGGCACAGTGGCTCATACCTGTAATTCCAGCATTTTGGGAAGCCAAAGCAGGAGGATTGCTTGAGGCCAGGGGTTTGAGACCACTCTGGGCAGCAGAGACCCTGTCTCTACAAAAGAAAAATTTTAAAAATAGGAGGCTTGAGGCAAGAGAATTGCTTGAGCCCAGAAGTTTGAGGCTGCAGTGAGCATTGATTGTGCCACTGTACTCCAATCTGGGCAACAGAGCGAGACCTCGTCTTTATTTTTACACACATGCACATGTATGACAATAGATATGAACATTTTATCAAAGAAATTAAACAAAAATCTAATAAGCATATGAAGAGATGCTCAACATCATTATATATTAGGGAATTGCAAATTAAAATCACAATGAGACACCATTTCACCGCAACTAGAGTATCTATAAGACAGACGGTACCAATGTTGGTGAGAATGTGGAGAAACAAGTCCTCACACGTTTCCAGTGGGAATGTAAAATAGCACAACCACTTTGGAAAGCAGTTTGCCAGTTTCTCGAACAGTTAAACATAAAACTACCATACGTGTAACCTAGAAATTCCACTCTTGGTTATCTGCCGCAAAAGACATGAAAACATATGACCACATAAAGACTTGCAATGAATGTTCATAACAGCATTATTCATAATAGCCAAAACTAGAAACAACCTAAATGTCCATCAGCTGGTGAATGGGTAAACAAAATGCCACGCAATAGAACACTGTTAGCCATAAAAAAGAAACTACTGGCACATGCTGCATCATGGATGAACCTCCGAAAATTACTCTGAGTGAAAGAAGTCAGACCCAAGAGATCACATACTACATGATTCCATTTACATGAAATGCCAGAAAAGGCAAAGTTAATAGAGACAGAATGTGGATTAGTGGCTGCTCAAGACTGGAGGTGAAAACCAGGATTAACTATAAATGAGCATGAGGGATCTTTTTGGGGGAACAAAGCTGTTGTTCTAAAACTGATTTATGGTGACAGTTGCACCACTCAGTAGAGTTACAAAAAACATTCAGTTGTACATTTGAAACGGATGAACTTTATGATGTGTAAAATATACATTTACCTGATTAAAGCTATTTTTTAAAAGAAAACAAAGGATTAAAATGAGTTATATGTGGCGCATGCCTGTAATCCTAGTACTCTTGGAGGCCGAGGTGGGAGAATCGCTTGAGGTCAAGAGTTTGAGGATGCAGTTAGCTATGATGATGCTACTGCACTCTAATCTGGGCAACAGAGCAAGACTGTCAGGGAAAAAAAATCGGATTTTGATAGTTTTATTTTAGCTGTGTTCCTTGGAGCCAATAAAGAGCTGGACTTCTGTTTTTGTTATGATGGTAATAATATTTTTTAAATTGAGATATAATTGAGACTTAATTCACATACCATAGCAGTCACCCTTTTAAAATGTACAATTTATTGGTTTTTGGTATATTCACAAGGTTGTGCAATCACCACTAATTCCAGAACATTTTTATCACCTCCAAAAAGAAACCCTGTACCCATTAACACTCAGTCCGCATTCCTCCCTTTTCCCATCCCTTTGGCAACCACTAATCTACTTTCTGTCTATGTGGATTTGTCTGTTGTGGATGTTTCACATAAATGGAATCATACAGTTTAATATAACCTTTTATGACTGGCTTCTTTCACTCAGCATAATGTTTTGGAGGTTCGTTCATGTTGTAGCATAAACCAGTACTTTATTCCTTTTGTGCTGAATAATGTTCTATTATATGGATATACTACATTTTGTTTATCCATTCATCAGTTGATGGACATTTAGGTTGTTAACAGCTTTGGACTATTATGAATAATGCTGTTGTGAACATTCATTGATTTACAAGTTTTTGTGCGGACATGTCTTCACTTCTCAAGACTACATACCTAGGAGTGGAATCAGTAAGTTAATATGGTAATTCTGTTTAACTTTTTGGGAGGTAATGACAATTTTAACTGCAACCTGATTTCAATCATTGAATAGGGAAATTTAATGCACTCACATTTGTTGTGATTACTATGATTACTACTTTGTATTTTCTATTCACTAGGTTTTTCTGTTTGTTGGGTTTATTTTTTCTTTCCTTTCTTTTTATTGGAATGATTAAGCATGTGTGTTTGCTCACACTCTCTCTCTGTCTTTCTCTATCTTGTGAAGGAATTTGGACATCCTGTTTCTATTTTTGAATTGTTGACAGATGAATTTAAACTTACATGTTTATCTTAATATCCACAGTTAATCCAAGTCTCCATTCAAGCTGGGAAAGAACATTAGCATGCTTTTGAATCGTTCTTTTCCTTGCATCTCCCTAATGAAGTCATCTGGAATTTTAATACTTGGTTCTCTTGTTTCTTTTACCTTTTTACATTATGCTGTCTAATGATTTTGTATCCTTGCCCATCAGTTTTCGTGATTTCTTTGCCCAGCACTGTTTCTTATATGATGCATCTGTTTTTTTCCTGGATTCATTATTATTTTGCAGGAGTACTTCCTCAGTGAATGATCTTAGATAGCCTTTATGGCTGATAAATTTTGTAAGTCCTTGTATATGTTAATACAAAAAAGTCTTGATTTTACTCTTACTCTTGATAGTTAGACTAGATTTTTTTTTAGATTTAAAAATTATTTTCTTTCAGAACTTTGAAGACACTACTCCGTTTTTCTACTAGTTTCCATTGCTGCTAATGAGAATTTACTGTTAATCTGATTTTCAGTCTTTTTATTCTTCTCTATAGAAACTCTTAGGACTCTCTTTATCCTTCAAGTCGTAATGTGTTACTGCCCACTATTTAGGTATTTGCCTTTTTTCTCCTATCCTGCCGATAACTTTCAATCTGAAGATTTCTGCCTTTATCTCAGGGACATTTTCATCTGTAATTTTCCCTGGAATACTCTTTCTATTCTGTTTTTTTAATTCTTATTAGTCAGATATTGAAACTTCTAGATCCATCCACTGTGGCTCTTAACTCTTCTCTTTTACTTTATATTTCTTTGATATTTTATACTGTATTTTTGGAAACTCCTCAGCAAAATCTTTCATTTTACTAACTCATGTTGCATTTCATTCCTGTTAACACTATTAACTGTGAAATTAGCCCTGATGATATCATGACAGTGTATGTGCCTGGGAGCAGTATACTTTGTCTACATATGCTGTGTTATAATTTGTCCAGAAATGAATAAATGTAGAATTTTTAGGGTCTGTGCATGCTTTGTGTATTCAACAAATCTAAAAATAGAAACTCCCTGCAAAATGTTAAAATTCTCTGACTGGAATCTTTGTGGTGCTCTTAGAGATCAGTACTCAAAGACATGTGTCCCTCCTGCCCCTCAATTCATTATACTGCTGATTTCCTCAGATGTTATCCTTCTTGTTACATGTGTGTCTCTCCTTCAGAGTGCTGATTTTCCCTAACTGGTGATTTTTTTTGCTGATTTACTCATCCTTGTGTTTTACAATCCAGTCACCTAGTTGAGTGTTCAGTGGCTTACCTACGAGTGCTTATGAGGCAGGGGCAGAGGTACTGATGCTTGCCTTCTAGTGTGGGTACTCTGTACTTCCCTCCTAGGGTCAGCAGCTACCTGTGACATTGCACTGCTCCGCAGCCCAGTATGCATCATTCTGCTTGAGCCTGCAAAGACATGCCTCTGTTGACTGCTGCTTAGCCCAAACCAAGGAGCAGGGAGGGCCTGATTGGCCCAGCTCTTCCAGATGTAGCTCACTGATTAATTATCCTGATGTATATCTGAGTTCCCCCAACCTCCAGCTGTCTGAAGTCCACTGGCTCTGGCTTGAAGTTCTCCCCTAACCACTCCTACTTTTGCAGATATCTTATCCTACATCTGGCTTGGACTGTGGCTTCTTCAGTTACTCCCTCCCTGCCCTACCCTCCAGTCCGCCACCCCCGTAAATGTCATGTTGTCTGCTTTCAGGAGATTGCTGATGATCTTTTTTAATTTTCCTATGCATTTATAATTGATATCTGTTGAATGTAAATGTGGTTTCTCAGAAAGGTTTTTTTCTAATCACACAATTTAAAGTAACTTCCCAATTACTTTGTATCATGCCATCCCAGTTTATTTTCATTGTAGCATTCATCTTTATTTAATATTTGTCTTTTGTCAGTCTTTTGAGACCTAAATGCATGCACGCTCTTATGTGTTCTGTTTACTGCTATATCATACGTGGTTAGAACAGTGCCTAGTATAGAGTGGACATTCAATATATGACAGTTGAATTAAGTGACTTTATCTTTTTTAAAAAATTGTATATCCCATCTGCTTGAATTACATAAATTTTAGATGTTATACCAGAAACCAGGCTTAGTAAATATTCTATGTTAACATCTCTGTTCAAGACCAAAAAAAACCTTTATTAACCAAATAGTTTTCTTTGCCAAAAAAGCTATACATTAATTGGTTCAGTAATATAGAATGCAAAGTTCTGGGCAGGCACTCACACCTATAATCCCAGCACTTTGGGAGGCTGAGACAAGAGGATCACTTCAAGCCAGGAATTCGAGACCAGCTTAGGCAACATAGCGAGACTCTGTTGCTACAGAAAAATTAGCTGGGCATAGTGGTGCACACCTGTAGTCCTAGCTACTCAGGAGGCTAAAGCAAGAAGATTGCTTGAGCCCAGGAGTTTGAGACTGCAGTGAGTTATGATCATGCCACGGCACTCTAGCCGGGACAACAGAGTGAGATACTGTCTCTTAAAAAAAAAAAGTGATGTTCTTAACTTCTGGCACTTCAGTCCACATGTCATTAAAACAAAGCTTAGGGGGAAGTAAAAGCAAAACTTTGATTTTCTAAGAAGGACATTACAAAAGGACTAGAAGTCAGTTATATTTGCTTGTAGTTTCATGACTATATGAAATATATTAATAGTTTATTCTCAGGTAAATTATAAGTTGAAGTACATCATATTCTTATGCCATATTATTATGGAGCTCCGTTAGCAAACTCAAATTTCCTTAACCAAATTTCTAAACTCATAGAATAAGGATTCACTCTAGCAAATAATATTTTTACTTTGTTCCCTGCATCTCTTAGAGTAAACTTTGTAGCTTCAATCAGCTGACCAGCCAATATGTGATAATAATGAACAATTTTTCAGTTTAGAAACATTATTTTGAGGATTGATCCCATAATTAAATATTAGGTTAAAAAAATAGAAAAATTGACTTAGGTAGTCATATTCACTGCTATGTAATAATTCCATGAAAGAAAATTCCATGTCTTGGCAAATTTTGAATAGTCCTCTATTTCTAAGTATATTATTTTTCTTAGTCCCCATATAATTAACATTACAAAATTTTATAACATTCTTATTTTCTACATAGGAATCAAATTTAGTTACACATTTTTCTTGAAAATATTTTAATTTTGTATTGCAAAAAGTAGAAAAGTCACTTTATAGAAATTAATCAAAATTTATCTGTTCCATAAAACAAAAAATATTTATATATACATCATCTGGAAATCTAGGTTATTTGTACTTTTGCCATCAAGAGGATTAGCTTAAACCTTACAGAATTAACCTCTCATCTTTATAAATCTGATGGAAATTATTTTAATTTTGTTCTACTTTTATTATTTAGGCAAAGATGCAATTTACACAATTCCAGTAAAAAACATTCTTGCTGTAGAAAAACTGGAAGAGAGCTCTTTCAACAAGAAAAATGTAAGTTATATAAATAACTGTTTAAAGCTTTCTGAACTGCATACATTAATTGAAATTTTTTAGGAGGTTGTTTTAGTGTTAACCATTAATCATTAACAGTTTGTAAATTGCTAGCTCAAACTCTGCCTTAAAATTGTCCATTATAGTTGATGCTTCATATAGTCTGCCTAGATTATTAAGTTAAAAATCCTTTTTTCAGTACTTCCCTATTAACAGACTTCTGTACATGACATTCAAGTCTCTAATATAATCCAGCCTCTCTCTCCAGTTTTGTCTTCTGCTACCGTTCAGTACATGCCATACACTCAAGCCAATCAAGATGATTTTCTTGTTCCTCTGCTATTTTCCCAGTGCTTTGCCTTTGCTCATACTTTTTCTTCCATCTGAAATTCTTTCCCATTATTCTTATTTATATGATAGTTCATTTCTTTGGACATGTGTAGCTTCTAAAAATTATGTTCTGTTGTACTGCTTAGTACCATGTCACTTAGATTGTCTATGGGACTAACTTGCTTGAAAAGTAATAATTCATAAGGTACCTTAGCAGTTATCTAGTCAAGCAAACTAGATTTCTGTTACGTACTTTTTTTGTGTTTTGTGTGGTTTTTAGACTCTGTCACTAACTTTTTATCTTAATTGCCTTATGAAGATGTTCCAAGTGATACATACGGAGAAACCACTCTATGTCCAGGCAAATAATTGTGTAGAAGCTAATGAATGGATAGACGTGCTCTGCAGGGTGAGCCGATGCAATCAAAACAGGCTCAGTTTTTATCATCCCTCTGCATACATAAACGGAAACTGGCTCTGCTGTCAGGAGACGAGTGAAAACACCCTCGGCTGCAAGCCATGTACTGCGTAAGTTTGTTTCTGACTGAAAAAGCAATACTTCCAAATATGGTATATCCATACAATGGAATATTAATTGGCCATAAAAAGGAATTCACTACTGTTACGTGCTACAACATGAATGAACCTTGAAAACATGCTAAGTGAAAGAAGGCAGACATAAAGGCCATATGTGATCACATTTATATAAAGTGTCCAGAATAGGTAAATTCATAGAGACTATGAAAAGTAGATCCGCATTGCTAGGGGCACGAGGGAGGGAGAAATGGGGCATGCAAATGGATACAGGGTTTCTTTTTGGAATGATGAAAATGTTCTGAAAGTAATAGTAGTTGCACAAATTTGAAACAAAATTAAAAAGGCAATGTAAATAGAAGCACAAACTTGAGCAAGACATCAAGGATAAAGGGTCCTTAACATTCTCTTTCTAATTGCATAAAACAACCTTTGTAGCCCTGTAGACTTAAGTAATGATGTATTGTTTTTGTAATGAAGCATAGGTTCATTATGAAAATGATTTTACTTTAAAATTCCCCTCCTTATGAATAGTCACATAATGATCACACCTCTCTTGGCCCCATTTTATTTAACTGTCAGATGAAACTAAATTTCTGAACTTCTTTTTTCAAAATTCTGTGATACTGTTTTTAGTCTCAAACCATCAAAAGTCTTTCGCATATTAACAAAGTAAAATTTTTCCAATGTCTTTAATTTTATTTTTACTATAGAGGTGTCCCTGCGGACATCCAAATAGATATTGATGAAGACAGAGAAACAGAAAGAATTTATTCCCTTTTTACCCTCAGTTTACTTAAGCTGCAAAAGATGGAAGGTAAATGCATAACTTATCTATTTTTATATAACCATAATCTTTCATTACCAATTCCTGAAGTATTGCTTTGGCATTTTTAAAAAGTTGAAAATACGGGCCGGGCGCTGTGGCTCACGCCTGTAATCCTAGCACTCTGGAAGGCCGAGGCGGGCAGATTGTTTGAGCTCAGGAGTTCGAGACCAGCCTGAGCAAGAGCAAGACCCTGTCTCTACTAAAAAAATAGAAAGAAATTATCTGGGCAATTAAAAATATATAGAAAAAATTAGCCGGGCATGGTGGCGCATGCCTGTAGTCCCAGCTACTCGGGAGGCTGAGGCAGAAGGATTGATTGAGCCCAGGAGTTTGAGGTTGCTATGAGCTAGCCTGATGCTGTGGCACTCTAGCCCGGGCAACAGAGTGATACTCTGACTCACTCAAAAAAAAAAATTGAAAATACTCATAGATCTACCAAAATATTGTTTATATGAAAGTTGGCAAACCTCCAAAGGGGGCATTTTTCATAAATATGTATAAAGGAAAAATAGTACTTTTGCATAAATTTGATTATTCTAATTAATAAAAATCTGTGTATTTTAATTATCTATGCATTGCCAAGGGAAATCTCTCCAACATGAAACACTTGAAAAATTCTTATTTGTACTACAAATTACATTTATAGAATTTCATTGTCTAATCAGAGATTTTACTGCTCCTTGTAGAGGCTTGTGGAACTATAGCAGTCTATCAAGGACCACAGAAAGAGCCTGATGATTATTCTAACTTTGTAATTGAGGATTCTGTAACAACCTTTAAGACAATTCAGCAAATAAAAAGCATAATAGAGAATCTGGATGAACCTCATGAAAAGTATAGGAAGAAAAGATCAAGTAGTGCAAAATATGGGAGCAAGTAAGTAGTTTTTAAGCTGCTATAAACATATTTTTAAACAGTTTGAGATTGCCTCTCCTGCCCTGTCCTCAGCCCTGACCTACAGGCCTCCTGTCTGCTGTCACCTGCCAAGACCTGGCTCAGATCCTTTCTCTTATGCAAGCTGGTCACTGAAACTCAAAGCACCCTTTGTCTTTTCTACTTCAGTGTGTTGGTGCTATACTTTAACACCACTTTTAATGTCATATTCCTTGAATAACAAGTAGTTTTCCATTTTTATTTTATTTTTAACTGATCCTTCTCCTTTATATCTCTCACAGTAGCTTATACATAGTAAGTACTTTTAAAAAGCTAGTTGTGAAAATGGTACAAATAATTTATAGTTGATTTTTTGGATCCATTTCATATGTAGATGGATGCTACAGTGGATAACAACAGCAACAGCTAACATTGGGAGTTTGCATCCTATCATTTAGACTGCTTTTAGCAGCAAGTAACAAACACCCAATTGAAGTGGCTTAAACGATAAGAAATTTTTTAGTCTCACAAATTAAGTCCTAACTTCTGCAGTTGGTTAATTCAGCAGCACAGCATTGTCATCAAGGAACATCAGCCTCAATAAGCTAATTTCTGGTCTTCCTAAGACGTGTCTACTGATAGTCACAGATAAACTGCAGTAGTTTCAAGCCCCACATTTTTATATGGTAGTGTCCAGAGGTAGAAAAGGCTGTTTCCTCCTTACTAGGAGAAAGAAACCTTTTCTAGAATTACCCCCAGGCTCCCCTGAAACACAGGGCTTCCCAATATTAGAACAGAATCAGTGTCCTTTTTGTAAAGAAATGGATAGTCAGGGTATGGTTCTTGAGCCAGCAGATAACGGTGTTTTCCACAATATACACTCTCTCATTGATCCTTACATCAGCCCAACATGGTTTTATCCCCACTTTACAGCTAGAGAAACTCAGGCTCGGGGGAATTAAATGCTTTGCCAAGGTCATACAACTGATTAGTGAGGGGGCTCCAAATCCTGGCCTCACCACTGTAAATACTCTTTGAAAAGTTTGTGTATTAATAACTATATTTTTTATTTATGAATATTAAACATCAGTTCAACAAGTATAAATATTTATGTTCTTTCTGGATAGAAAGCTCAGTTCATTAGAAAGGTTATTGTAAGCATCCTAATCCTGTTTTCTACATTAGTATAATTGGTTCTCTTCCAAGAATAGTAATCCAGTTTTCTTGGAGCCTTTGGAAGTTTCCATATGAGGTCCTAGTCAATATTTGACCATCTTTCTTAAATTGTACCTCCTCCCCATACCCCTATACTACCCCTTCCCACCTTTATTTTTCTTTATTAAAAAACACCAACCTTTCTTGTGCTAAATATTTTACTGACTTTATTTTCTCTGTACCAGGATGTAACTTCCATGATGGCAATGGTTTTGTCTTCTAAAATAATGCCTAAATATAATAGGTCATCAGCAAATATTCATTGAATTAATGAAACAAGACTTGACATGAGAGATTATCATGACAAAATTATAAATACTTAATGGATTCTTTATTTGTCACTTTTTAAAATTTTATATTTTTTAACGTTTGAAAAATGATTTTCTTGTTTTCTAGGGAAAATCCAATTGTTGGGAAAACATCCTAGAGTTTGACCAATTGATTCAGAAGAACTGGAAAATAATTATTTTTCTTGGTATTTTTAAATTCATCATATATTTTGTTCATAGTATTTAAGAATGAACATTGGCTTTAATGTCACCTGCATTCACATTGTATTTAATATTTAATAATTGAAATTAATTGGGAATCCTGGAATTGATAGATTACTAGAGAATTTGAAGCCCAAGATTCCCTTGTATGTCCAGATCAATGTTTCTCCAACTTCTTTTTGATAGAAAGACTCTTCCTAAAGAAGGTTCCTAAAGAAGCTGTGTAACAGAGGGAGAACTCCTCCATAGCAAGAAACCGTCTCTTCTTGTAACACTCTGTTCTGTGGACTTGTTTTACTACCATTAGTGCCTGCTCTTTACTGCCAACATTGTGTTTTACTAGAAAATCCCAATCCATGACAATTCAGAGCTTTCCATTTAGTTCATCTAGACCCTCTTTAGTTAAAAAAAAAAAAAAGAAAAAAAAAATTTTTTTCCTTTGGTCCATCAGTCATTACAGGTTACATTAGAGATAGCTGCAAAAACTTTAGAAAACTGCCAGAGCATCTTTATAAGTTGGTAGGTCCTTTTGCCTACTTAAAGATGTAAACAGAACTCAGATAGGAGGAATCAGGGAATCTGTGCTATTATGTGCATCTTGTTTACATTTGGAATGAGTGATGGCAGATGAACTAAAATGAGACCACTAAATTTTCTTCATTGTTTTAAATATCAGGTACTCATTTTCTTGATTTGAGAGTTCAGATTAACATGACTTCTAAGGACATCTTTTCTGAAAAAGAAGAGAAAGTAAACAGTGAACGAAGGTGGTAGAAAAATCACTTGACTTCACCTGCTATTTCATGTTGTAATAAGGGCCACCATAAGGATGCCCTCCTCATAGTGTTAGGTTGTGATCTAACTCAAGAACAGTCACTCGGCGCACTTTACTAATCTGGACTGCCCCAGATTATACTTTAGGTACTCCATGGTATCTAATCTTTATGATCAGTTGAATGATCAGTGTTTAAGTCTAGAAATAATGCTTTCCTGAAAATGTTTATATTTCATTGCTGTTTCCTTATTGCCTGTTAGCCAAATGGAATTTGGGCAAGCAACTATTTGAATACTGTTTTTCCCTAATAATTTACTTTTGTCCTAAAAACCATAACTGTAAATAAGCAGTCGAAGCAAGTTACCACCTTGAAGTTAAGAGGGATACACTTTGCTTCATCAGTATTAAAAACCATGGTACTCTTTTTTTTTTTGTCTTTTTTAATTCAAAACATTTTCTAAATGTGGTACTTTGAACCTTGGAGTATTTACATATGTTTCTGTTTAAAACTGTGACTTATTAATGTAAGTCTAGCTAGTAGTGCTTTTTTGTTTCCCTGAGCATAAGCTATATTTCAAGATAGAGTTTGCCAATTATGTTATTGGTGGGTAATTGTTGTTAAAGTATATTTTTATTAGGTAATTATTTTTAAAGACTATTGGCACACAATCAAAGTTGTTCCATAAATGATTATAACCAAGCAATGTATTTCTCTAAATGACTGTAAAACCAATTGGTTATATTTAAGAATCAGTACTAGGTAGTTATGGTAGATTATTACTCCTGGCCCATAAGACAAGTTTGAAAGAGTCCTTTAAATTTTATGAGCGTGTAGATTCCATAAACTACACTGATTTATAAATATGAAAGAATTTAGCCATTTAATAAATTTCTCATTCTCAAATTTCATTCAGATTGTTGAAATTCCTTTTAAGAGTCTCTGAAACGTCTACCTGCAACGGACATATGAGCATTACCAAGTACTAATCATTAGTCTTTAGTGGCTTTTTAGTCCTCCGCTATGTTTTTTTAAGGCAAAAGAAATATTCTTCTAACATTTATAATATCAAATCCCCAATTGTTTTTAAAGATCATGGCATGATCAAAGGGACTAAAGCTATGTGCATACATAAGTTTGGATTTGAAAGGGAGAGTTCAGTCATCTAGTTACTTTCTTCACGTGACACTTTTAAACAGCAAGTTTGACTGGAATTTACCAGCTTGGCACAGCCTGAAAAGACATAATGTGAAATTAAATTAATTTTCTTTGAAAGTCTTTTGAAATAAGACACCATGTCAGTAGGACCCTAAGATAATCAAGGAATTTGCTTCCAGGGACCTCATTCCTCTGCTGTTACTCGTGAATACTTTGATTTTTACTACCCAATCTGCTTTCTCTGCCTTTCTCTATCTAAAAAAAATACATGGCAGCTCACTTCACCCTAAAAACCTGAAAACCCCAGGAAGGAAAGAAAAGGATGTTATGGGATGCTTGCCATAAATGCCAATTCTGATTCTTAGTTTAGCCATTTCCATCAGTAAAAATTGTGGTGATCTGTTGCTTATTTTGTTGTTTTGTTTTTGTTTAGCTTTGTTTTTTTAACATTCATTTAATTAGATGATGGAATAGCAAAGGTTTTACTCCCAGGAATATAATTTATCAAATTGAACTTTTTTATTAGCCAAAGAAATGTTTTTGATATCACGGGTAATGGTTAAATGTCAAAACTAGGCTTTTTAATTTTATTATACCAAAAAAAGGTGACGAATGATGTGGCTTTTGTTTCTGTTTCTAAAGCCTGATTTCATTCATCAGAAAGGCATGTTCATGCCAGGTTTTGAAAAACAGATCTTATTTTTAAGTGAAAGCACCTTTAATTTGTCCTAACGGTACATCCTGTAAAGACAGAATTCTGAAAAATACAAGACTCATTCTTGAGTTAAATTACCAATCTTGATTGATATTATCTGCTTTCATTTTTATTAACTTGGAAATTAATATGTTGCTAGTAAATATTGGTTTTTACAGTGTCCAGTTTGAAAATGTAAGTTATCAAAACTTAATGTAGTGAATTTGTGTAACCATGTTGTATTGTTGAGAATGTATTTTTATTTAAATTTTATTTTCTTATCAAGAGTATTATAAAAATTAAAAACTTTTTTAACTGTCGCTTGGAAATAACTCAAATAAACTACAAGCCTGTCTATTCTTTGTGAGACCTTACTTTCTTACTGATTTAGGTATTTCTTGTTGTTTAAAATTATTATACCTTGGCTATTCGTAAGGGAATAGTGGAGGTGAGAAGTCTTCAATAACAAAGAAAAACGAAGCAATCTGGAAAGTGTTTGGTATTCTTTTCTTGCACTTTTCTAGGCTGATTTTTGATGGGCTGTGTTTTTATTTGTTTATTCGCTCATTCAACAGACTTGTTTTGAGGACCTGTGGGGTTCGGGCACCTTGGAGGCACCTATCATTCCCTAGAGCCATGCACATCTGGTGTGGAGGAATATATTCCACTCCTGTCTGGGTAAATAGTTTAGAGCTGGGTTTTCCAGCCTATGTTTGACTTTTGAAGAATCCCACTTTCTACTCTTCTCAAAAAAGAAGTCAACATCAGAGCCTCTGGTTACTCAGGTCTTGCATTGACCCCTGCAGGTTAACCTACCCTGTAGCTTAACCTTCAGTGCATCACCCTTCAGGATGTTAGAATTTCACCATGTTGTGCCATTTTGAGGAGTTATGTAGAAAATATAATGTTACAGCACCAAAGACCAGGTTAGTGGGTAACTTGTGCCCCAACAAGAGAAGCCAGGATCCTTCCCCATTAGTGCCTCAGCAACACTGTTAGCATCCCTAAATAAACCTTTCATAAAACACAGCCCCTGTGACTCCAGAGGAATTTAAAGTTAATAAAGAGGAAAAGATAGGATTCTGAATCTCTAAGCATCTTATTTTTATTGAAACATCAGAATCCCTCTCAGACTAGCCCATGTATAGAACTTGTGAGAAACATCAGACTTAGGGTTCTAGTCTATGATATGAACAACTTAGTTCTTTGAGGGAGAGGGGGCCATAATTTAGTTGAGTTTCCCTTTCCAAATTGTATGATTCCAAAATGGGAGCTACCTGAGGCCAAGCAGAGTCCCTTTATCACACAAGAATTAAGAAACAAGACATAGCTTGGCAGTGCTGGCATATGGTTTTCTACTACTACAAGTAAATGGCAAATGACGATCTCTGCAAATCCTTCTGAGAATAAACTATCTTGGATAGACATGACACACTTGAAAATAAATTGACCAACATTCAGAGAGACCTTGGGTCTTAATTCCTTATACACATCCTCACCTGAGGTTTGGTCTTTTGTGGCCAAAAAGTTTATTCTTTGGCTTGCCATTTTTGCCATTTGACTTCTTGGTTTGGGGACACCATTTGCCACCATACTCTGAGCTTGTGCCTATATTTTATATTGACAGAAAAGAAGGCATGACTTTTTTAATTAAAATAAAGTCCTATTCCCATTAAAATGCCAATGTCATTTTTCACAGATCTAGGAAAAATAATTCTATGCTTCACATGGAACCAGAAAAGACCCCAAATAGCCAAAGCAATCTTAAGCAATAAGAACAAATGAGGAAGCATCACTTTACCAGACTTCAAGCTATACTACAAGGCTATAGTAACCAAAACAGCATGGTCCTGACACAAAAACAGAGACATAGACCTATGGATCAGAACAGAGAACCCAGACATAAAACTATCCTCATACTGCCATCTGATCTTTGACAAAGCAGACGAAAACATACACTGGGGGAAAGAATCCCTATTCAATAAATGGTGCTGGGAAAATTGGATAGCCACATGTAGAAGACTGAAACAGGATCCACACCTCTCACCACTCACGAAAATTAATTCATGATGGATAACAGACTTAAACCTAAGACATGAAACTGTAAGAATTCTAGAAGAAGATGTTGGAAAAACTCTTCGAGATAATCAGTCTAGACAAAGAATTTTTATAAAGAAAATCCCAAAGGCAATCACAGTAACAACAAAAATTAACAGATGGGGACTTGATTAAACTAAAAAGCTTCTGTACAGCCAAGGAAACAATCAATAGCGTGAACAGACAACCTATGTAATGGGAGAAAATATTTGCACACTATACATCCAATAAAGGCTGATAACCACAATGTATAAAGAACTCAAATTAGCAAGAAAAAAATCAACTCCATAAAAAATGGGCAAAAGATATGAACAGAATCTTTTCAAAAGAAGATAGACTGATGACCAATAAACATGAAAAAATGCTCAAGTCTCTACTGATGAGGCAAATGCAAATCAAAACCACGAGATATCACCTAACCCCAGTGAGAATGGCTTTTATCAAAAAGTCCCAAAGCAACAAATGCTGGTGTGGATGTGGAGAGAAGGATACACTTACACACTGTTGGTAGGACTGCAATTTAGTACAACCTGTATGGAAAATAGTCTGGAGTACTAAGTAAACCAAAGTTATTAAAACTGAAAGATTTTTTAAATTAAAAAATTAATTTTTTTAAAAGACAAAAAAAAATAGTGTGGAGTTACCTCAAAGAACTAAAAGTAGACCTACCATTTGATCCAGCAATCCCACTATTGGTGTTTACCCAAAGGAAAAAAAGTCATTTTATCAAAAAGATACCTGCACTTGAATGTTCATTGCAGCACAGTTCACAATCATAAAGATGTGGAATCAACCCAAGTGCCCATCAATATGTGAGTGGATTACTAAAATGTGGTATATGTATACTATGGAATATTACACAGCCATAAAAAATTGGCAAACCTTTTGTAATAACCTGGAGGGAACTAGAGACCATTCTACACAAAGTATCAAAAGAATGGAAAAACAAACACCACATATACTCGCTACTGGAACTAATCGATCAACATCATGTGCACATATGGTGGTATTAATAAAACTCAACAGAAGCCAAGTAGGAGAGAGGGGAGAGGAGGGAACAGGTAAATTTACACCTAAAGGGTACAGTGCACACTAGTTTGGTGATGGGCATAAACTGCACAAGAGTAAATCGTGTAATCAAAATGTTTGTACCCCCGTAATATTCTGAAATTTAAAAAAATAAAGTCCTATCAAGTTTCATTGTTTTCTGCCTTATATTCCAAATCTTATTTGTTTCATACTATCAAATAAAACCTTCGTGCTTTTTATTGATTTGCTTTTTGAGATGGAGTTCAGTTTTAGATACATAAATTTTACTCATCAAGAAAATTCTTTTATCTGGAGCAGACAACATTGTTTTCCAAATTTAACAAATTTCTCAGCTCCATCAAGAACCAAGAAAAACACATTGCCTGCGGAGTTAAAGAGGCACCCATTATTTTAGATGGATTCTCAATGCAGAATTGGGATAAATGATCCCTAGAGATGTATATCAGAATCTCCCTGAAAAAATGGAGGGGCCAGGAGAGGGAAGGTATATAGTTTGAAAAGATGTAGTCCATATTATAATTTTTCATTTGAAAATGGAACTACCAAAAATAAGTAAATCTTGATGGATACAGATTCATAGATGAGGGAGGCCATGATTCTCACCTGGAGACCTCTGGACCCTGAGATTTTTGTGTTAAGTGTGGCACATTTGTTTTTAAAACTAGGCAAACACTGGAATATAGGCTAAAGTGAATTCCAAATCTTAACCCCAAGTCTCCATCCTGAACAGAGACAAAATTGTGTGTCAGGAGTAAGTTTACAGCAAAAATCCCTGCCTCCTAAGATGTTACATTTTGGGAGAATGAGGAAGACAAGTAAAGTATGTCAGATGGTGGTAAGTACTATGGAGCAAAGTGACCGTGGGAAAAGGAGACGGACTGCTATGAATAGAGTGAGGTGGAAACAGTCTAAAATGAGGTGGTCAGGGAGGGACTCTCTAGGGAAGGAGACATTTTGGCAAAGATCTAAAGAAGGTGAGGGAGGGAGTTATGTG
The DNA here is from genome assembly GCF_020740605.2 of Lemur catta. Taxonomy (NCBI): domain Eukaryota; kingdom Metazoa; phylum Chordata; class Mammalia; order Primates; family Lemuridae; genus Lemur; species Lemur catta. Next base: position 173,478,442 of record NC_059128.1, read on the forward strand.
GGTATATAGGGAAAGATCTTCCTGGGCAGAGAGAAACCTTGCGATACTCTCTAGACCAGCAAAGGTTTGGGTGTGGCCGGAGCCGCATGAGTTGAGGGGAGTGGTAAGCAGGAGACCAGGGCAGTGGAGGGGTCTAGTGGCTCAGTGATGTGCACCTACCTTTCTTGGATTGCTCTGACTGCCGGGTTGAGAAAAGTCTCAAGGAAGCTATAGGAGGAAGCAGGAGGACAGGGTGGGCTAGTACAGCCATCAGGTGAGGGTTGATGGCACAAAGGGTGGTGGGAAGTGGTCAGCGTCTTGTTATGTTTGATGGTGGAGCCAACAGGATTTGTGGACAGGTGGAATGTGGGGCAAAGAAAGGAGTCTAGGAAGATCCAGTAGCCTAAGCCACTGGAGGCAGGGAGATGACCTTTACTGAGACAGGAAAGACTGTAGGAGTAGCAGGTTTGTATGTGTTTATCTGTGTCCAAGTTAATGATTCCTGGAAGCCAGGTCCAATTAAGTCAGTAAGTACCAGTGCATATTTTATCTATTTTTACACGTTTATTACAACTTCCTCACTAGATTGGAAATGATTCCAAAGATGGGAAGGGGCTTTATCAGACCCCACAGCCCTTGCCCTTAGCTGACAAAGGCTCAATAAACATTCCAAGAAGGGGTGACATGCTCTGGTTAATGGAGCAGCGAGGGCTAGGCTGACAGTCAAGACTGAGCTCAGAACTAGCTTTATAATAATCTTTTTTTTTTTTTTTTTTTTTTTTTTTTTTTGAGACAGAGTCTCACTCTGTTGCCCGGGCTAGAGTGAGTGCTGTGGCGTCAGCCTAGCTCACAGCAACCTCAAACTCCTGGGCTTAAGCGATCCTACTGCCTCAGCCTCCCAAGTAGCTGGGACTACAGGCATGCGCCACCATGCCCGGCTAATTTTTGTGTATATTTTTAGTTGTCCATATAATTTTCTTGCTATTTTTAGTAGAGACGGGGTCTCGCTCTTACTCAGGCTGGTCTCGAACTCCTGACCTCGAGTGATCCACCCGCCTGGGCCTCCCAGAGAGCTAGGATTACAGGCGTGAGCCACCGCGCCCGGCCAAAACTATCTTTATAATCTTGCACAAAAAACCTCTTTGGGTTTGGGTTTCCCTACACATGTAAAATTTTTAAGTTTATAGCTTTAAGAAAAAAGTGTCAGACCCCTACTATGCACTGAGCACTCTGCTAAACCCAGGGGTAGTAAGATGCTGTCCTCTAGCTGCTCACGGTCAAGCTAGGGACTGGCCCAGAGTGATCTGAAGATTTTTCCCAAGTTCAATACCCGGACAACCCCTAGGGTCCCTGCCACCCACCCCTCAACTATTTGTGTAGATAATTCAATTCCTTTAGTGGACCCTTCCGGACAGGATGTTCCCAGATTCTCCCCAAAACTCCATGACCATGGACCACCTGAGCAGCCTGGACACTCTTCAACCCTGCAGAACATATTGCCATCCTCCTCCCATCATCTTTTGGGGAATTAACAGAAGAGAGTCCTGGTCATTCATGAAATAACTGACTTACAAATGAAAGAGCCTGGTGCAGGAAAAGAGCCCAGTACCCATTCTGCGGGTGTGTAGACAAAAAGCAGCCTTAAAACTACAGAGTTGGCTCAAATAAGGAGCGCAGGGACTGACCGTTGCGTTCTAATGCGGCAGCACACACCGGGAGGAACTGAGCACGGATCTCCCCTCCTCTGGCCGGCCAGCCTCTTCTCCACCCCTCCCAGTGTTGACAAGGGACTTGGAGAAATTAAAACCTGTGCCAATGATAGTATAACCATCAGCTGGGGACTCAATTGAAGTTTTTTTGGTAGTGGTTTAAAAGAAAACTAAAAATGCTAAATTTCAAAAATATTTGTAGCAAGAAAATAAAGCAAATCGTTATCTCAAACTAATTTTTATATTTAAATGCCCTATTGTATCTTGGAAATTTTCAACACATTTTACTTAAATGCTTAAGTAAATAAAGAGATTTGCTCAGTTACAAGATTGAAAAGCTTAAATCTAGTCACTCTATGTGAAAACATTTTTTCTGCATATTGAGAAATATATGAAAACCTTTACAAACAGACCACTAAAAGGTAGTAGGGAAGCAAATTGTATAACCTGCACACCTTAAATTCTGTATAGCAGTCAGTGAAAGTGCTGAAGGTTAGTTAACCTTTGTTTTTCAGCCATCCTAGCAAAGGGGAGGGAGGGATTCAAGTTTCCAGTCGTAGTTCAAGGGGTGTTTTCTCAAACCTGGACCTAGTTTCCCTGCAATTTCCAGCAATTCCAGTTCAACAAGCCCCACAGGATGGAGATAGAGGAGGAGCTTGTCCTTTGGCCTCCTCTTCACTGGACTCCTTCACTTGTCATGTTAGGAAGACAAAATGGATTGGGGGTCGGGGGGAGATTTTTCCTCAACCCTGCCACCTTCCTCAGGGCTCCCAGAGACCCTCTCAGGGCCATATAGGTAGGCTTTACAGCGTCAGTGCTCTCATGCCCTCCGCTGAACTAAAGCACACAACAAATTCTAAATAAATGTTATTTTACTACAAAGCCTGGGACTGATCCCCAATCTCATGAGAGGTGCCCAAAACACTGGTAGCCCTCTTTCGACCCTTGATGCCCACTCAACCTGTGGGGGTCCACTGCGGACCACACTTTAAGAGCCATTGGCTGCTCCGTCTCTGCATAAGGCGGGCTCTGCCGGTGACAAAGCAATGCCTGGATGATTTATTTCATACCCTTAGAATAGCTGTCCTCCACCAGAGAGGATTTTGCCTTCCAAGGGACATCCGGCAATGTCTCAAAGGATTTTAGGTGGTCACACCTAGGGAATTGCTATTGGCATCTGGCGGGTAGAGAGCAGAGATGCTGCTAAGCGTCCTACAACACACAGAACAGACCCTGCAACGAAGCGCCGGGTCCACAATGTTGGTGGTGCCAAGTGTCTCCAACAGCTAACAGCACAGGCCTGAGGGACAGCCTGGTGCCACTGACCCACTGAGCAGCCTTGGCCTGTTCCCCACCCTCTGCAAAGCAGTTTCCAGCATGAAATGGAGAAGATCATGACATCTGGCTGGCGGGGTTGGTGTGTGGAACACAGAGTCACACAGCTCAAGACCTCGAGCGTACGAGTGGGTGCTCAGTGAACGCCGGGCTTCATTTTCAGGCCTGTCTACGCTTCCCTCTGAAAGGGGAGCACTGCTCCCTTCTGCTCAGCTACAGAGACCTGGTTGTAACAGGCCAGGGCACCGGGACGCCCGGTTCTCCTCTTGGCTCTGGCCCTGACTTCTCTCTCATACCTTCGGTCAGTGCTGGGGATACTCGTGCCAGGGTGCGGGGGGAAGGCCACCAGGGCTGCGAACTACTGCGGAATCTCCCCTGTGCAGAGAAACCCTGCTTCCCTCAGAGCTGCTGGCTCAGCGGAGCAAAAGTGACTTTGTGGGACTCTGTGCTGGGTGAACTGGCCTTACCTGCGCTATTGACAGCCCTGCTGTCCCCCAGCAGCACGGCCGACGCCCAAAGGCCTCCACACCATGCCCGGGAGGAGCTGGGGGGGCCGCGGGGCCTGAGCAACAGACAGCCAAAGGGCTCCCTGAGGGACAGGGCTCAGATCCCTGCTCGAGGCCCTGGTGGCCAGCAGGGCACAGAATGGGGGCAAGCTGCGACGGTGGCCCCATGCCAGGAGGAAATTTCTTACTGTGCTGAACAAAAACTATCTCAGGCAGGTCCTCCTCGCCTCTCAGTTTCTTCCTCTGTCCTCCCTCCAACCCTCTGGCCCTGGACCTGCCCCTTTAAGCCAGTCCCACCTGGTTCCAGAACAATCCCAGATTGGGGCAGAAAGGGCTTTGAAGGTTTCCACTGCAGCACAGCTTCAAGAGTGGATTCCACCCAGGCTAGGGGTGCCAGATTTAGAAAATAAAACATAGAACACCCAGTTAAGTTTGAGTTTCACAGAAACAACAAATAATTTATTAGCATAAGTATGTTTCATGCAGCAGTTATGTATTTTTATCTGACAATCCTCCTCTGTCCATATTCAAAGCACAGTCCCTGGGCAAGAGCGGCTCTTACGGTTCTGAAGGGAGGAAGGTGCCTGCAGGGGAGCCACCCCCTGAGCCCGGAGCAGCAGGAATTTACAGTCAGCTTTTTTTTCCTTTTCTTTTCTTTTTGAGACAGAGTCTCACTCTGTCACCCGGGCTAGAGTGAGTGCCATGGCGTCAGCCTAGCTCACAGCAACCTCAAACTCCTGGGCTCAAGCGATCCTCCTGCCTCAGCCTCCTGGGTAGCTGGGACTACAGGCATGCGCCACAACACCCTCAGCTAGTTTGTCTATTTTCAGTAGAGACGGGGTCTTGCTCTTGCTCAGGCTGGTCTCAAACTCCTGAGTTCAAGTGATCCTCCTGCCTTGGCCTCCCAGAGTGCTAGGATTATAGGCCTAATTCTGTCATCCACCATGCCTGGCCTATAGTCAGCTTTTGAAGGGAACATCTTCAAGTCTCCAGAAGGTCCTTAGCTTGAGGATGGGACAAGATGCCCAGCAGGCCCGGAGTGGGCCCAACTTGCCCTCCCTGCCCTCCCCCTGCCTCCCACCCACCAGGGCCTCGGCACTCCCCAGCTCCTGGCCAAGCCTCAGGGGGGACTCTCAGGAGACTCGCAGGCCCAGCCTGTGCTCCATCAGGTGAATCAGTGCCGGAGGGGACGTGTGTGTCTCAGAGCCTGGAAGCTGGAGTCAGGGTCCTGGGCTCCATTCCTTGTCAACATGTCCCCTTAGGCAAGTCCCCTGATGATGCCAGTCTCCATTCCTTTCTCTGTAAATTGGAAACAAAGTCCCCTGCTTTCCTCATGGGGTCAGGTGGGGTGGAAGTGTGTGGTCGGTGGTAAAGGAGGACACTGTGTTGAGGGTGGTTACTATTCCTGGGAGCCCTAAGTGTAAGTCTGTGCAAGGGGCCGCGGCTCTTGCACAGAAAAGCAATCTGCTTTTTCCCACTTGAAAACCTAATGGGCAAGAGTGGCTGCAGCGTGAGGCACCAGGGACTCTTCACGGTCTTCTAACAGGAAAGACTATCTGCCGGGGTGCACCAGAGTCAGTCCCCCCTTGGAGCAGGAGAAGGACCACCCCCGTTCCTTCCAGCCCAGAACCCTCACTGTTTGAATCTTCTCACATTCCAAGAATCATCTTTTTGGAGCATCTTCTACCCTTTTTCAAATTCCCATGTCATCTGAACTTTCATGACCTGGGAGAGAGAGCCCAGAACAAGCCCAGACCACCCCCCAGCCTCGCCTGGCCCTACCTCAATGCACAGTTCCCCCGGATCGCCAGGGCAGGGCAAGGTCTGGTGCCCGACACTGGTGTCAAAGTGGACCACTGTTCTAGAAGGGGGGATGGGGCTGAGGCGGGGGGTATTAATATGCATTTTATGAGCACTCTCCTACATAATCCTCACAACAGTCCTGACACTGAGGGAGATTCTGCTGCCCAAAGAGGCCGGGTGACCTTCCCAAGGGGGAGGCTGTGGCCCCAGAACCATCCAACTTGTCAGGCTTAAAAGAACTTGAAAGCAGCCTAGTGAGAGCCTCAGTGCCTCGGTGGGACCTCAACTCCCACCAGGGAGCAAGGAGCAGAGTCCCGGGATGTGGCCAGGCCCACTGACCAGCCTCCAAATGGAGGGGCCCAGAGAGGGGAGCCTGGAGCTCCAGGAACAGGGTCGCTGGGTGAGGAAACAGGGGCTGTCATGGGCAGGCCCGGGGAGGTCTGACCTGCAGCCCACCTCAAAGACACCACGTCTGACACGGGACAACCCAGGAGTGTGCTCCTCTGAGGTCCAAATGGCTCAGCAGGAAGTGTGGAGGGCTGCCGTGGTAACGAATCGGCGGCCAGGGGCCCAGCCAGACCCTGGGAGACAGGTGCACCACGGTGGCGGCACCAGGCCAGGAGCCCTGAGGGCAACCCCGCGTGTGCCCTGAGACTACACAGTACTTCCAAGGGCACTGTGCCAGGATGGGGCCCGAGTTGAGTCACCCCTGCCCTCCCAGGGCCTGCCCCACCCTCCCCTCCCCACACTCTGCTCAGCTCCCTCCTCAGTGCGTGTGCCAGACAGGCCACTTGCCCCTGCGCCTCCAGGCCCAGGTCTCAGGCTGCCTGGACTCCCACAGCGTCTCACTGGCTTCCAGCCCTCGTTCACTGACAGCCGCCTGCACAGCCCATGGACGCCGTCTCAGGCAGCCCAGACGGTACAGGGGCCAAGGCGCAGGCCTCAGCCTCCCTCCTCTCGCCAGGACTGGGCTCTGACACCCAAAACTCAAAGGCCCGTAAGTTCAGGCAGCCACAGAGAATCCAGGATAAACCTCTCTAAGCAGAGTCGTCTCCGGGGAACCTTCCAGGAAGTTCTCAGGTTCCAGGCAGATGCTCGACCCCCAAGACATCCCTGCTTCACCCAAGGCTGGGAACCAGCCAGAGTGGCCTTTCTTACCTCTCCCTATTTAAGTGCAAACCTGGGGACAGAGGGTCTCTTCTTGAGCCTCCACAAATCAGCTTTCCAGCTGTGAGTTCGCCTTGTGGCTTAGGAAAGAAAGAGAAACACGCTGGTGCTTCTCCAAGTGAGGTCCCAGGAGCACCCGGGAACTTGATAAAACGGGAAATGTTCAGGCCCCAGCACAGACCTACTGCGTCTGCGACTCCGGGCTGGGGCTGAGCCATCTGTGTAGCACGGCCTCCACAGGACTCTGACAGCGAGGTCCGGGAGGGTCGCCAGGTGCGGCAGACTCCGCCAGTGTTCCACCTGACACCTGCTGGAGCGGGTGCAGAGGCAATTCCTGGAAGCACCGGCTCAGTCTGCCCGGCTCTGCTGACTGGCTGTGGGCGTTAGCGTTGGGGGAAAGCCCGGAGCTCAGTGGCCTGGAGCCATCCGAGATAAAAAATTAAAGTTCCCAAAATATTATTGTTGGGAGTACTTAGGAAGGCTCTAGTGTGGTGCCTTTTACACAAATATTGTGAATCACAATAACTGTGTTTATCTTCTTTTTCCTTCAGCAAATAAGGAAATATCTGTGGGGGTGCTGATATTTATTTATTTTTGAATGAGCATCGTGGTAGTGGAAATATCTCGTACGTGATTATAGAAGCCTGGGGCTAAAGCACTGCCCCTGGGGAGGAGCGAGGAGTTAATTGGTAAATAATGCAGATGTTCCCTCTTCTAATCAAGAAGCCTGGACCTGAAAGGCCCTGTTTTGGAGTGACATCACTCCAGGCCTCTTGCTCCTCTACCAAAGGCCAGAGCTGGTCAGTGTGAGCAGAAGGCGGTCCTGGCAGAGGGGCTGGTCCAACAGTCTCAAACTACAAGGCCTTTCCTGTGCCTCCATGTCCCCTGTTTCTCCGCCTCATGGAGGAGCTGAGAAGCCAGGTGCGGCTCTGGACTGAGGCCCCTGATCTTGTCTGGAGCCGGCCACTTGGGAAGAGTCCACAGGGGCAGATCCCTACTGCGGCCGCTGTAAGCCTCCACCGCAAACCACATCGACCGATGTGACTCATGCGCTTAATGCAAGAGAAAACAAGGTGCTCCATGTCCCGTGTTGATGGAGCACAGAAAGGAGGGACAGCCCTGTTAAGAAGCTAATTAGCAAGAGCCTGACCCCAAAGCAGGGATGTGTCCCCTGACTCTACGTTCTTGAGAAAGAGGCTGGCTGTGGCTGGCATTTGGAGAGAACACTGGTTTTAAAAATTGGATTAGGAGAAACAAAAACATATATCCACACAGAGGCTTGTACACGAAGGGTTACAGCAGCTCCATTTCTAACAGCCAAAAAGTGGAAACAGCCCAAATGTCCATCAACAGGTGAATGGAAACGGACTATGGAACGCCGCTCAGCAGCATAAAGGAACAATGGCAGATAAACGCAGTCGCGGGGGTGAATCCCAAGGTCATAATGCTCAGTAAAATAAGCCGGTCAAAACAGAGGATGTACTGTGTGATTTTTGTGCACAAAATTCTAGAAAGTGACCGAAAGCAAATCAATGGTTGTCTCGGGGAGAGGGCACAAGAGCTGGGAGGGGTGACCAGGGCACAAGGGAATCAGGAGTGGGGGTGACGGATATGCTCACGTGTTGGTTGTGGTGGTGGTTTTCACAGGGTTCAGGACACACTTCCCCAGAGTATGGCACCTTGGCATATTGAATATTTTAAGCTGAAGGAATTGAGGAAAGGGTCACGCTTACCTTCCCCCACACGCTTTTCCCTTGAGCAGTCATAAGGGCCATCTGAGAGGTGCCCCCCATACCTGGAGGAAAGGAACATCCTCATCTCCGAAGACACAGGATCACAGAGAAGAATCCGAGGAGACAGGCCTTGCTAAATTCCCCGCAGTTTATTACCATTACATCATACCTTTGTCCAGCTATGTCTCTCCATGGCTGCCCACGCTTCATCAAACTTCACATAAAAATACGCAAGGTTAACTGTTTCTTCAGGTCTTCATTTCCTTATGAAGATGCCCGTGTCATGTAAAACTTACGTTATATAAATCTCTATGCCTTCCTCTTGTTAACCTGTCTTTGTTATGGGGCCTCAGTCATAAACCCAGGGTAGGTGAAGAAAAGACATTTTCCCCCTACAGTTTCATGAGTGGCTCAGGTGCCAAAACTTACCAAACTGTACACTCAAGTATGTCACAGTTTATTATATGTCAATACTACCTCAATAAAGCTTATAAATACATGGGTTGACAATTCTCTTTCTTAGAGAAACTGGTCACATTTTTGCTAGAGTCTCTCTTCTTCCTGACTGTGTTGGAATCATACAGATTTTTGTGACGAGCTGTGGACACTAAGAGGGAGATGAAGGCTGTTCCGGGGTGAGTGATGCACGCGTTTGTGAGTGTGTTTGTGAGTATGAGGGGCAGGGAATGAAGAAATGTACCTTCTTTGTATCAACTTTAATATTAGTAATCAACAACTGGAACATTTGTGATCTGCCAGGCTGAGCATTTTACAAATATGATCTTATTTAATGCTCACCCAAGCTTTTGAGTGGATATCATTGGACCCATTTACAGAGGAGGAAACTGAGTCCCAGGGACACTAAGTGGCAGGCAGACCTAGGATTTGAGATGGATTTGTAGCACTATACTCTAACATGTTAAACTGTGGCCATTTGGGGCTGATGTGATTACAAGTGAATTTTATTTCACATATTTTTATTTTAATGTATTTTCAAAACTTTCTACAATGAACATGTACTATTATTACTAGAAGTATTTTTAAGCCTTTATAATTATTATAACCACTTACAAAGTGGTTACGTTGTTGCAAACAATACTTTAAAAACTCTTCTCCCATGAAGGTAATCCACACTGCTTGCTGAGCCTATCAAGTGCCACGCGCTTCATCTTTCATTTTAACCTTTACTTGAGAACGAGAAGCTGGGGCTCGGAGTAGGTGAGTTATGTGCCCAAACTGACCGCGCTAAGGAGAGGGAGGGGCAGGATTGGAACTCGGAGCACTTCGCTGTGGAACAACTCACCCTTTTCATGACGCCAAATCCCACCACACCCTACCGATTGTTTCACAGCCGCCTGAACTGCTCGCAGTCCCCTTCCAGGGTCAGCCCCCCTGCACGTATTTAGCATAGCCGGAGGCATTGTGTCCACCTGTCATTGTTCTGTTCTTCTCCACTTCAGACTGTTTTGGGTATATTTTCCATGTTACTATGGGAAGATTTTCCACTTCTCATTGGTTCTTTAAGGGGCCATGCAATATTTCATGCAGCTGGTGTGTTATAACCACCAATCTACAATTTGTCTGCAATGAGCTTTTCAAGGAGCTAAAAAAGCACCTGGTAACTTACATTTCTCTCCAAAGATAACAAGAGAGAGCACTGGAAGAGGCAGCAACGCCCTTAGGATTAGAGGCAGGTTATTCACATTCCAAAACATGATGGGGAAAGACTCAGAAAAATTAACTCTTTTGTCCTCAAGAAGGCAGGCAGCAGGGTTTGGGGAAAAGCTCAAAGGTATTTCTCCATGTTTGTTGATGCTTGCAGAGCACTTGCCATAGTTCACTTCTACTTTTCAACAAAATCGCCCATTTTTTTTCACTCACTGTAAAATAGAGAACACCCACCTAATCTCTTCCTTGGGGAGTGCACTGATTCATTATCTTGCCACATGCAATTTTTGGCCATTTCTGAGTTAGGGAAGCGTGAACACTGATATGATCTTATAGGACGAGGGTCAGCAAACTACAGCCCACGGGCCAAGTGTGGCTCATCACCTGTTTTGGTACAGTCCACAGTCTAAGAATGGTTTTCACATTTAAAAAATTATGGTAAAATACATAAACATGGCATTTACCATCGTAACTGTTTTTAAGCATACGGTTCAGCAGTGTTAAGTACATTCACATTGTTGTGTAACCAACTTACAGAATTTTTTCGTTTGGCAAAACAGAAACTCTCTATACCCGTTAAAAAACAACGTCCCATTTCCTCCTCCTCCCAGGCCCTGGCAACCACCGTGCCACCTTCTGTCTGGATAAATTTGACTACTTCAAGTACCTCATATAAGTGGAATCATACAGTATTTTTGTCTTTCCGTGGCTGTTTTATTTCACTTAGCATATGTTTAAGGTTCATTCATCTTGCAGCATGTGTTAAAATTCCCTTCCTTTATAAGGCTGAATGATATTCCATTGTGTGTCTATACCACATTTGTTTATCCGCTCAGCTGTTGATAGATACTTGGGTTGTTTACACCTTTGGCTATTGTGAATTATATTGCTATGAACAGGGGTGCACAAATATCTCTTTGAGGTCCTATTTTCAATTCTTTTGGACATATACTGAGAATGGAATTGCTGGATCATATGGTCATTCTATTTTTAATTTTTTGAGGAACCACCATACTATTTTCTATAGTGACAGTGCCATCTTACATTGCCACCAAAAGTGCATAACTGTTCCAATTTTTCCACATCCTCATAAACACATTTTCTTTTCCTTTTATAGTAGCCATCCTACATATTTTAAGTGGCTGAAAAAAATCAAAAGACAAATAACATCTTACAACATGTGAAAATTACAAGACATTTGAATTCCAGTGTCTGTGAATAAAGTTTTCTTGGAACACATCCAAATTCATTCATTTACATATTGTCTACAGTTGTTGCTTCCATACTATGGTGGTTTCAACAGAGAACATATGGCCTGCCAGCCTGAAATATTTACTATCTGGCCCTTTACAGAAAACGTTTGCCAACCCTGCTCTAGGGTCTGCAGCTTCCATGACAGTGGGTCCAGTTGGACTATACTTGAAAGCCACATAGTAACACAGAGTGTTCATCTTTGGAGTCTATGCAATCAGTATGCCTCCCATCTGCCTCCTGGGCCCTCAGCCGCTTACTCAGTGAAGCCCCCAGCTCTGACCCATCACCTCATCTGAGGGCTTTGTCACCATCCGCGATGCCAGAACCCACCAAGGCACTGCACCTCCATCACCTCCAGACTCAGATGAAGCACTTGCTTCAGGACCTGTGATCTGCTTCCCCAGTGGCTGCCCTGAGAGCCAGGTGGCACAACCTGGAAGTGCAGGGGACTTAAAATTAATCCATGAAAGACAGGAATCAGGAGGCAGTGGCAGATAAATTGTTTTCTCTTCTTCCTGCTGTTCCAAAGTACAGTGGTTGCATTTAGCTTGGGCATAAACATACCCGAGAGTGTGGCCAGTGCAGGAAGTCACCACTTCGCATTTGCTCTTCGTCCTTCTGAACCTTTCCCTCATACCTGCTGCCCTGGGCTTGTTAGTTCCAACTTGCTTTCTAGGGAACCCAAGCTATGACACCCATGAAAGATTTTTGTTTGATATATTAATTTCCCCAAAGATTCACAAACTTTTGCTGTTATACAACCTCAAAGGCTTGACTCTGTGCGTATGAAACATGTATTTAATGAAATGTGTTTATTGGTATATTTTAGGTTTTCCTAAAATGTACCATGTCATTCACTTTGTAGGAAAAAACAACAACAAAAAACACATGACACATGTTAGTATTTGGTCACAGGCAATGCAACAAAAAATACTTTCAGAAATTAATTTAGGACACATATGTCAAGGCTTTTGTTAATTACTTAGAATATAAATATACTGTCTCTAATATATAAGAGCTTCTAGAAATCAATATAAAAACCAAAATAGGAAAAAAGTCAAGAAAAATAAGCAAGGAATATGTGCAGCAGGTTTACAAAAAGGGAAATATGGCTTTTTTACATATAGGGAATACTCAACCTCACATGTAATTTTTAAAAATTAAAACTATAAGATACTATTTTTCACCTATCACCTTTGCAAAAATAGAAAGTCTTATACAATGTGAGCTAGGGTAGGAAGAAATAGGTATTTTTAGAAATCGTGTTAGAGATATCTCCTACAGAGAGCAATTTAGCAATATCAACCAAATTACAAATGTATATGGCTGCTGACTAAGCAGATCCATTCAGGCATGTATCCGATGGATATACAGATAGATGTGTACAAAAATCATGTGTATAAGGTTATTCTCTGTAGCCCTGTTTGAAATGGCAAAAGACTGGAAACTTCCTAAATATCCAGTAGGGCTGGTTAAAGAGTTGTTATATCTATACAAGAGTACAAAAGAATGAGAAATACTTGTATGCACTAATATGAAACTAACTCTGAGATTTAATGTGAAGTTAAAAAATGGCAGAGTACAGAACAGAGGGTTCATTGTGCTATCATTTGTGTAAAAGTGTGCATTCTTTACACAAAGAATATCTTTGGAAGGACATACATGAAAAAAATTAACATTGTTTTGAGGTAATTGGGGGATGAGGGATGAACTCACTTTTCACTATATTCCTTTTTGTACCTTTGAAATTTGAAATGTCTGATTATATTACCTATTATTCAAAAAATTAAAAGTTTTTAAAAGATTAAAGTAGAAAACAAACTTCACACATAGAGCAATATGGTAGACTGGATATCCTAAAAACCCCTGACTATAAAACACCTAAAATGTTTTTTTAATATTTTTAAATGCATGTAAACTGACATGAAACTAAGAGAAATTTTCAGAAGCCAAAATTAAAGAGAAAGTACAAAACTAGGAAAGAACCAAAGCTGAGGATATTGACATCAGGGCATGAGGAAAGCCCTGGAGACGAAGAGCTTAGTTTTCAAGGCTCAGGGAGGTGAAGGTGCAGAAGCATTGCCTAGGGCCGAAGTAAGAAGGGAGCTGGCACACAGCATCTCAAACGCAGCTGGGGCCTTAAAGGTGACACCCTTAGTGAAGGAGTAGTCTAGGGAAAATACCCACTCCACAAAGGGAGGTAACAAGAAAATTTGCCAACCCCAGATGATCTTGACTCTGGCTAGAAGGGACAAAAAGGCTTCTCTGAGAAGCCTGAACTCTCCAACTCATTCGAAAAAGTCAATACCACCTTGATACCAGAATAGACAAAAGGCAACAGAAAAAAGGCCAATTTTGTTCAGGAACATACAAGACAAATCCTAAATAGAATATCAGCAAACCAATCTAGCATTGAGTGCAAAATATCATGTGACATAGAAAATCTCCAACTAATTCATCACAACCAGTTACAGATTCCTTTGTTCCTTCTCCATTCCCACTGCTTCACTTGACCAGCCTAAAATAAAGGAAAAAAGAAAATCTATTCACTCAATGGATCACACGAACAGATTAAAGAAGAAAAACAATACCTCAGTAGAGAGAGAAAAAGCATCAAATAATGATTAAACAAAGCTACTGAAAAACTAGGAACCAGATAAAGGATATTTTATTGCCATACAATACTATGGCAAATGTCATTCTTAATGGTGAAACATTGGAAGCTTAAAAAATGGAACAATAGGCTGGGCGCAGTAGCTCACGCCTGTAATCCTAGCACTCCGGGAGGCCGAGGTGGGTGAATTGCTCGAGGTCAGGAGTTAGAGACCAGCCTGAGCAAGAGCAAGACCAGTCTCTACTAAAAAATAGAAACAAATTATCTGGCCAACTAAAAATACATATAGAAAAAAATTAGCCGGGCATGGTGGCACATGCCTGTAGTCCCAGCTACTCGGGAGGCTGAGGCAGTAGGATCGCTTAAGCCCAGGACTTTGAGGTTGCTGTGAGCTAGGCTGACGCCACGGCACTCACTGTAGCCCGGGCAACAAAGTGAGACTCTGTCTCAAAAAGAAAAAAAAAAAAAAATGGAACAATATAAGAATGCCTGCTGCTATCATAACTCAGCATTGTACTAGAGGTCCTAGCTAGCACAAATAAGAAAGGCATAAGATATAAAAGATGGAAAGATTGGAAAGGAAGAAGCCATTAAATCAGCTGATAGTTGGAAAAGTAGCAGATACAAAGATGAAATCCCTTTTTGTCAGACTCAAACAAATTAGAGCTGGGAAAGCTCAAAGACCTTAACGCCACAGGTTCCCCACCCCTTACCAAAGACTCTACAGCCAAATTAACAGAATTAATAAGAAATTTGATCAAGATTGTTGGACATAACATCACATGCAAACATTAATTGTTTCTGTATACTAGCAACAGTGGAAAAAAACTGTGATTTTTTTCTTTTATAAAATACCATATACAACAGCAATAAAACAATTAATGTACCCAGGAAGAAGTTTAACAAAAGATGCATAAGACATTTATGGAAAAAATTGTGAAAAGTGATTGAAAGAGGGGAAACTTTCAGTTGAGTCTTGAAGAATGAATAGGAGTTTTCCAGGTGGAGAGACATTCCACATCAGCAGGACTAGATTTACAAAGCCAGAAGGCATAAGAGAATATCATGAGGAAATGCAAGTACTTTAACTCCCTGCTCTCACAGATGTTTCCATGCCACGTTTTTATTTTTGCCATTACGCTGAAAGCAAGATGGTCGGGTCTTTCATTTTTTCAAGCCACTCTACCAGCACAAACAGTATAAACTAAAATTGAATCTCTGAAATAAATGAGATTCTGGTTCAAGCACGAGGCAGTTAAGTAACCATGACCAGGGTGGACTCATTCATTGTCAAGGTGGTGAAGTGGCCCAGCCAGTCAGACCACAGGATGTGTCCTTGTGCATCTTCTTACAAAGCACTTAGGGTAAGTCTGGGAAGGCCTTTGCAGAGCCCAAGGAAAATGTTGTGGTTATTCTGAGTAAACTTGAACATGGCTTTGAGGGAAAAAATAAATGTTTGTGAGAGCTTTCTAAATTTTATGTACTTTATATCTAACCACATTACAGTTACAAAAAGAAGGTAGTGACTTTTCTCTCCCATCAAATCTTTAACCAGTCGGATTAATTAACAAAATGAGTAATCTGGAATCCAGCTTCCCTCCACACCCCCTTCTACGCTCTGATAGAAAAACTGAAAGCGAGAGGGGAGGGGACATATTTCTAGAAGTTAGGTGCCCTGAGAAAAGCGACTGGCCAGTATGGTGTAGAACCTGCACTATTGATCAGTCCATGTGTAACTGAACTGCGATGACATCAGGGTGGCAAGTCTGAGCCAAAGACCTGCAGCAAGAATCCCTTTAATCTTAAAAAGTATCTTCCACTATTGTTAGAAAGTCATATTACTATTACCCAAATTCTCCAATAATTGCTTTTCTTTGATCAGTCTTTTTCATATACCCTGTGTTTGGTTGAAGGGTGTAGGTGTTTTAATTACATTATTACATTGACCCAATAAAACAGGCAGAATCCATGGAAACATAAGCTGACATGGTTTTAACTTTTAGTTGTTTTGGTCTCTCAGCAAGAAAAGGCAAAGACTCTCAAAAGAGTCTATTAATCTCTCAAACATGACAATTGGGATAAGGATGGCAGGAATCCCTCCACCAACACTTGTTCTTAGAGGATGAGGGTCTTGTGGTTCACTGACTGTTTTTTCAGTAACCTGAGTTTTGTAGGGCTTTCTTTTGCTTTCACTTTTGGTTTTGTAGCAAGGAAGGAGTAGGCAACTGAGAACGCGGGTTTGCAGTCAGACAGACTTTGTTGGAAGCCAGATTCTACTCCTTCTAGTTTTAGCAGTTCCCCGTTCCCCTGTTCCCTCATCCAAATAAATGTACCGAAGTGCCATTATTCCTTTTTATTTTCTTTTTCTTTTTTTGAGACAGGGTCTTGCTATGTTGCCCAGGCTGCATTCAAACTCCTGGGCTCAAGTGATCCTCCTCCCTCAGCCTTAAATGTGCCATAATTTTTTAACCACATAGTTTCCATTTCTTTATATCTATGAATAACATCATATCAAATATCTTTGTATGAAAATTTTGGTTCCCTGTGGCAGACACTGTTGGCCGCTTACCCAAAAGCCATTCGCCCTCCCTCCCCTGGAACTACCCAGTGTTATTCGGGCAGCCTGGTGCCTGCAGAGCCTTGGGTGGCCTGAGCCCTTCACGGCAGTCTCACTGCCCTTACTTCAGGACATGTCTAGGGGGCAAACGGAGGGTTCCAGAGACTTCTGGGAAAAGCAATTCTTGGAGAAGTTCTGTTTTGCCCCTGTTTCCTTCTTTTTCTCCTTCTTTTTCTCCTTCTTTTCTGTGTGGCCATTGTCATGTGAGGACAGGATGCTGGAGCTACAACACGCAACAGCTGATTGTGTCTCCGTGAGGAGAGACAACACTGTCCTCCCCTGCAACTGTGGATGGCAGAGGGGAAGGAGAAAGATCCTGCATCCTTCATTATACCATGGAGACACCAAACCACTTCCATGAGTTGTTACTATCAATACATGAGCAATAAATGTCTGATTATCGCAGTCACGTTAATCGAGTTTTCTGTCATTGGCAGCTGAAAGCATTCCAGCTCCTACGCCTAAATTTAAATTACTTTCTAGAGTAGGATCCCAGGTGTGGAGTTTCTAGCTCTGGATTAATGATATATACTGACAAATCTCACTCCAGACATGCTTCCATGTATACCCACATCTGCATATAGGAGACCGCCTTCTCACCACAGCCTCCTCAGTATTGAATCACTGCTGATTTGGTAACCAAAATTTACTATCTCAAAATCAGTGCCTGTTCATCTGCATTTGGTGAAGCGCAGTGTGACTGGACTGATTCTAAGAGAGCCTCCTGGCATCCCGCCCAGGAACTGTGGGAGTGTGTGGGGGGGGAGGGTTGACCGGAATCGGGCTTCGAGAAGCAGCGACAGTGTGGTGGCAGGATCAACAGTAGAGTCACACTGGAGGGACCAAGAACTCTTCCAGGAGAGGTCAGAAATGCGAAGGCAAGGGTGTCAAGCCGGCCAGAGATCACAGACTAGGGCAGGTCCCACCAGAGCAGCTCCCATGAATACACCAAAGGCTGTGCCTTCTCAGCCAGACTGTGTGGCTCTGCTGTGCGCTTCCGCCCAGGGATTGTCCTAAAGATACTCCTTTGCCCCTGAGAGTTTTTCTTGATAAAACCCAAAACACAGAAAAATGGAGGAGGCCCAAATGATCTAATATCTGCCACTGTAAACTGCTCAAATTTTAAACAGAGCCGAAATTAAATATGGGAATTAAGTTTCCTTACATTCGAACTCAAAAATAACACTTAATGCTCTTTGAGTCAGTTGGCATTCATTCAGATAGACAGAAAACACTCCAGGTATTTCAAACTGAGGGAATTCTTTAACAAAGTGGTTAGAAGATCTGGAAGAGCAAAAGGAAGAAGGAAGGGTGCTGGAGAAACAAAAAGATAGAAACAGATACGCAAAGGCCAGAAGCTGCTGAAACCGCCCTGAGTGGGACCCTGAGTGTGGGACCCTGGGACCCACAGGTCTGGGACCCTGAGTGTGCTGCCATGATTTTGGAGCCACTGTTGCAGTTGGTTCCAAATCCATCAAAGAGATGGAACCACTGAAAAGGTTCTACCTCTATATGGGCTTCTAGGGCATAGGAATGACCTCACTTCTGCTGCCTCGACAGAACTGCCAGACCTGCCAACAACTGCCACAGCATCAGGGTCAGAGCTGGCCTCCCCAGCCCCTGCCTCCTGGTCTCCCGCTGTGCCCCCATGGGTGGAGCCCACAGAGATCAGCCGGCAAAGGAGCCTGGGGAATGTAGTTCGAAGCTTCTCAACCCCAGCCCTTCAGAGTGTACGAGGCCAGGTGTGTGGGCTGAGAAAAAACAAGAAATAATTTGCACATTTTCATATCAAATGCTACAACTTTCTACTCTAAATTGGACTAACTTGTTTTTATATCTTATTCTGGGTGAATTTCACATGAAACTAATGTTGCTCTGTGAGATATTTTTCCTAAAAGATGGCCGTGAGCAAGCTGTAGTGGCCATTCCGCACAGAACACGGGCGCTCGGCAGGGAGCTGTGCTGTCCTTCACGGGCAAAGATGATGGTCCTGAGGGCCCGCGTCAGCCAGAGATAGCTTTTAAGAGGTGCTGATTCAAGGTGTACTTTGATATCCAAGTATCTGCCCTTGGGAAACCTCATTATAGGGAATACTTACTGTTTTTCTTTGACCTTTCCTCTCCACCTTTCATCTAGCAGTAGCACCCCTGCCTCCCTCTGGTGCTCTGTCCTGGTCCCGGTGATGTGGGTGGCTGTGAGTTGCAGGTGAGTCCCACACCGTGGCAAGAGGAAGACCCAGCAGATACTTCCTCTCCTGGGAAGTCAAATACACACTGGCATAGAACATGGCTGCTGAGAAGTCATCTAATGGCGGCATGGTATAAGCAGTGGTACATGCCCAGGTCCCCAGAGGTGACTTGTTTCTACCATTCCCAAGGCCTGGTTGTTCGCTTTCCTTCAGCACTGTATTTATTAGTCAGGGTTCTCCAGAGAAACAGAACCAATTGAGAGAGAGAGAGAGAGTGTGTGTGTGGGGGGGGGGGGGGGGTGGGTGTGGAGAGAGAGAGAGAGAGAGGGAGAGAGAGAGATTTATTTTAAGGAATTGGCTTGTACAATCATAGCAGCTGGCAAGACCAAAATCTGCAGGGCAGGCGCACAGGCTGGAGCCCCAGTGAAGAGCTGATGTTGCAACTCAAGTCAAAGGCAGTGTAGAGGCAGAATTGCTTCTTCCTGGAGGGCCACTCAGGGGAAGAAGGCCTTCTCTTAAGGCCTTCAATTGACTGAATGAGGCCCACTCACATATGAAGATAATCTGCTTTACGCAGAATCTACTTATTTAAATGCTAATCGCATCTAAAAAATACCTTCACAGCAACACCCAGACTGGTGTTTGGCCTAGCCACGTTGACACTAAAATTAATCATCACAAGAATTTTGCCAATAAATCTCTTTTTTCCTCAAGTTAATCAGAGATATTTTCTGTTGCTTGCAGCTACAGAATACTAACTGCTACAGAAAGTAATTTGTTTGAACACCAGGCTGTTCAAACTGAAGTTTGACCTAGCCGCTGATGATCCATGTCAATAAATCAGAGATTTGATTGTGAGTAGGGGAGGCCTTTTTTGTCTGGCATCTCTTAATTTTAATATATGAAAATCTTCATTTATTTTGGAATAAAAGTTATGTGATAACAATATCAAAAATGGTAAATATATGTGTGTGTGTGTGTGTGTGTATATATATATATATATGTTATATATATATATGTTTCCTGTCTCTCACTAGTTCTTATCTGTACTTGCTAATTTTGGACCTTAGTCCCCTGAAAATTTCTTGGAAATATTTTTGGGTGTTTCACATGTACTCACAGAGTTGCAATGTTGTTTCTGCTTTCCCTGTCATCTGCTGGCCCCTGTCCCAGCTCTGGTTGGTCACCACCACCCCTGTCAGGCACTGTCAGTGCCACCAAGCCACCTCTTCCTCTTAAGGACTGCTGCAGGGGCGCATGAGGCCTTGGGATGCCGGGCACCTGCAGTGAGGCTGGCTGGGAGCTTGGCTGGGGCACCATGCTCCCTCGTTCCCCACTGTCCACACTTCCACAGCAAATCAACCACAACAGCCATGCTTCTTAGAGCCCTTCTCCCTTCCACAAGTCAGGCTGGCTCCTCTGCCCCTTAGGAAGCCTCCCTGGTCTTCTATGTCCCGTCAACTTCAGGTAAGAGCAAAAGAGCTACAGTCCTTGGCACCTTGGATAATCAAATCAAATTTTAAAACCTTGTGACACACTATCACTTTGATCTAAATGATCCACATTCTCAGCCTTCAAAACAAACTCATACACCTGCTGGCTAGACTATGTAGACAGGTCTTCTTTATCCTGATATATCATAAAATTGAATGGAAGAATTACCAAACTATAGACATTTTGGTTGGGATGTCAGGTCATTTAGTTAACAAAGAAAAAATAAAACTACTTGCGGGAACACAAAACATTGACAACTACAGAATCTAAAAAGTAACAGAAAGTTTACCTATTTCCAGATATGTGAGCTAATATAATAGGAAATGCTTTCTGATGCTTGCAACCACAGATTCCAATTGATAAACCTGGCTGTTCAAACTTAAATTTTACTTAACCAGCTGATACTCTACCTCAAGAAATTATCAATTTTACTTGATAATAGATCTATTTTCAGTATATAACTACTTAATTATTTATGGAAATATCTCTATTTTAGAAATAAAATTATTTCATGCATTAAAATACCATGAAGAGTTAGAATTATGTAGAATAGTGAGGATTGGATGAAACAAGGAGAGTTCAAAAATGAGAATGTCACCTTCTCCATTGTGGTGTCTTAGGCTTATGAGAAAGAAAGCTGTGGGAGTGAAATAAAATTTCTAAGACTAACTTTTGTACTCAGTAATTTTCTTCTGGACCTTAAGCTGGATTTTGGCTCAGCAAAAGCATCAGCTGTTTGTCTCTGCCATCCCACTCAGAGCCCACATGGTGCATGCCTCTCCTCTCATGCTCAGCAAGCCTTCCTGTGCATTTAGACTTTCTGATCAGAAAAAGTGCATTTTCTCATCTGCTGGGCTTTGCACCACTGCCACAAGGACACTTGCAACATGAGAACCTCAGTGTACAAGAGTAGTGATTACAAGTTCATAGTCAGATTCTATTCTTGAATTTTCCTCTTCTCCATCCAGGAAAGGAAACTTGGGAGGATCACTGGTATGGGGACAATTGTGGACCTTGCAGCTGGGCTCCCAAACTCGATGAGCTGTGGGCCTGCCAGCTTTCTCCATGGTGTGTAGTCCATCTTCACTTCACAAAATGGGGGAGAGATAAAAAAAAAAAAAAAAAAAAACCACTTTGGTTTTCTTAATGCAATATTGGTGTTTTTCTTTAAGAAATTATGTCCTAGACCTTTATCAAGAGCACACTAAAAGTCCAGGAGATTGTACAAAGCATCCCTTTACTTCATGGTCACATCAATCTTTCAGCCCAGAGTCCACAGTGGTTTGGGAGTGTCTCCCTTCTCTCTTGAACTCATCCTGCCCAGATTCCCCAGGAACATGGTTCTCAAATGGAGGCCCCTGGGGCTCCACACCTGAGAGCCATCCAGGTCCTGGGCCCCTCCACAGCATCCATTCCGTCTGCACAATCACTCCGTTCCCCTCCTGATGGGGTGGGAGGAGGGCTCCAGTCCTGGAGATGAGGCATCTACAAAGCACATAGGCCTTCACGGTGTTAAAAATGAGCTTCTCTTAGCTGTTGACTGTGTGCATTAAGCTTAAAAAGTATTATTATGCTAAAAAGTGGGGGGGCCTGCATTGCATTACTAAGCCTCTATCTGTTAACTCAACTTCAGTAAGCAGCAGACCCCAGGAGAGAATTGCTGGGACTGGAGGAGGATGAAAGGCAGAAAAAATTCTGTGCTACCACTAAGTAAAAAAATTGAATATTCAAATTAATTTAAGTTAATTAACTTGAATAAGAAAAAAGTTGTCAACTTCAGCAAGAAGACTTTGATGTTATAATTTTGCCGTGTTTATCAGCAACCACTAAAAGAGGTGCCTGATATCTTGCAACAGATAGCAAAGTCCGGTAAGAAGATTCAACTTTAAGAAAAGGCAATGAATTTCATTCATTCTGGCTCTTCTGATATGCTGCTCTTGCTCTGTGATCTTTAACGTGGCAGATTTTTGGAAATTATTTTCCTTCAAATACTCGACACAGAGAAGTTGACCATGAGAATGAAAAAGCTGGCAAGATGATTTTTTTTTAAAGTGGGGACATTGGATTTGGGGGGGAGAAGAAAGGACTTCCAAACACTAGGTGTATGAGTCAGGATTCTCTAGAGAAACAGAATCAACAGGATGTGTGTACAGATAGATTTCTCTGAAGAAACTGGATCACAGGACTACAGAGGCTTGGCCAAGTCCAGAGTCTGATGTGGCAGGCCAGCCGGCTGGACACCCAGGGAAGGGTGGTGGTTTGAGTCCAAAGGCAGTCTGCTGGCAGAATTCCTCCTTTCTGGGAAGTCAGTCTGTGTTCTAGTAAGGGCTGCAGCTATTTGGATGAGACCCACTCACGTTATGGAGGGCAATCAGCTGTACTCAAAATCCACTGATTTAAATATTAATCTCATTTAAAACACACACACACACACACACACACACACACACACACACACACATCTTTGCAGAAACATCCAGAATAATATTTGAACAAATATCTGGGCACTATGGCCCAGCCAGGTTGACACATAAAATTAACCATCACACTAGGCAAGCCGCGGTGGCTCCGAGTTCCCAGGAGTGGCTCCTCGGGGAGCAAAACCGTGGACGTCGCGGGGAGGAAGCATGCAGTCACGGTCCCCAAGGCCACGTCTGGTGTTGATGGGCTTTCCGCTTGGGGTGTGGAGGGGGAGCCAGCGGCTTGCGCAGCAATCAGAAAGACCAGGCACCAGAGAAACTCCGAGCCAGAGAGTTTGGAATTCGCAGGGCGGCGGTCCTGAGACTGGAACAGGCGTCGGAATCACCTAGAGAGCTCAGAACAGACGGCTGGGCCCCACCCCGGAGCCTCAGAGTTACAGTCCAAGATCGCGCGTCGCTATCAGTTTCCCAGCTGACCCTCAGGCTGCTGGTCTGGGGGCCACAATCTGAGAGCCGCTAACCCAGGCCTTGCTATTCAAGGTACGGCCCGCGGATCGGCAGCGTCGCCATTCCCCGGGCGCCTCGCACAAACGCAGGGTCTCGGGCCCCTCTCTAGACCTGGGGCGCAGAATCGCACGTTGACAGGGTGCCCATGTAATTCGTGTGCACATTAAAATTTCAGAAACACGAATCGCCAACCTCATTTTGCAGATAAGGAAAATTAGATCAGGGTGGTTGAGCACCGGGCTTGGGGAAGGGGAGAGCTGCTTCCTGACTCCCGGTCTCAACACCTTACAGCCCGGTGCGCTCCGCCCCAGCTGCGCGTTAGTCCGCTTGGAGAACCAACGCTGACGCCCGGGCCCCAGAGTCCCATGTCACTGGTCTGGGGTAGGGCCCCGGGCCAAGGGTCTGCTTTTAACACTCCTAGCTGGTCTAACGGAGCACTGACACAGCCCACACTTGAGACTTACTTTCGTAGCATCATCCCATTCACCTTGTTGAAAAACTGTCTGAGACTTGCTTTCAAATGTCCTTCATAGAGTCTCTTGTTGGAAAATATTCCCTGGTCCTTTTAGTTACAGTGTTCACTTGGGATTTTTTTTTTTTCTGGTCAGAACCTGTTTCAAAAACACCTGCAAATGGTTTGCAAGGCCAGTCCTCACTGAGCCCACAACATCTAGTGCCTATGAATTTCAGACTCGCTCAACCCCAGGAAAGCCTCCTCCGCCCTCTAAGCAGCCCCCAGAAGGAACCCCTCCTTACGTGTCTGGCGCAAGGGTCTCACTATTTCCTCACTGCAGGTTTTGCTTCTACTTTGCATGGAGACCCAGTCAGGACTGAAGGACAACTACGGGAAGAGCCAAAAGGAGAGGGGAGCGTTCCCAGAACTCTGGGGCGGCTGCCTGTCTAAGGGTCCACGTCCTCCCCTTTTTCTCCTGTCAGCGCTAGGAGAAACAGACACACAAGTGGAGGAGAGTTATTTGAGGCCAAGGTCCAGTAAGTTAGCAACAGTCCCAGCTGCTGCTGGGGCTGTGCTCTGTCAGGCGGCTCCTCGCACCAACTCCTGAGCCTGTTTGAGCCACTAGAGACAGGAGGGGCTAAAAGCTCTGGCTTTGAGGTGCTCTGTTAAAGCCTAATGACCAGAGATTACCAGAATTTAAGACGTTAGATTTACCAGCCTTGCTGCAGCAGGAGATAACGACCCCTAAGGAAGGCGAGGAGCTCAGGCAGAGGGAGCTGGGAGGGGCTTCGCACAGGCTGGGACCTGCCCCAGGTGACTGCAGGAGGGAGGTGGGAGGTGGGAGGAGGGAGGTGGGTGGGGGCACTCCTAGACTGCAAGCGGTGCAGAAGCACAGGCAACTTGGTAATGGAGGCGGGAGCACCAGAATTGGCTGTCCCTGGGGGAGGGTGGCAGTCCTTCAGCTCCATCAGAAGAGGGGGATGTTTAGTCACGTCTGTGCTTGGAGAATGGCCTCTTCTGTCTTCATCCACATGTGCTGTTGGGAGGCGGGGAGGATGTCTGAACATTGTTTATACACAGTTTGAAAACCATGGTCTGTCGGCCAGCAGGGCTGATTTTCACTCTTTCAGTTCAAAACCCAGTGTTCTTCTTGGGAACCCAAAGTGATTGAGTCTTCCTTTCTTGCCTCTATAATCCCTGTCCTCATCAGAACAGTTACTATGGGTTTCAGAGATGGGTGAACAACACGAATCCTAAATAAAACACCAATCAAAAATGTGATCCCTACTCACCGCATACTTTTTAAATTTTGGAATTGAGTGTTTGTGCCTGTCTGAAGATGCATCAGTTAAGGGGTTCATATTTCTGTAAACCCCCATTCTGCCGTAGGTGACAGAAATCTGAGCAGCTTTGCCTTAAGTAACGAGAGCCCAGAGGAGGGCGGCCCAGATGGATTCAGGGACTCCATGATGCTGCCAGAGAGACCCTGGCTCCTTCCACCATCTGCTCAGCCGTCCAGGGGGTGTTTGACACAACATCTGGTGATGACTGCAGGCAGCTTCACCTTCAGTGCAATGACCATATTCCAAGCAAAAAGAAATGGAAGAACAAAGATGAAAAGCTCAAGCCACCTAGGTCTGCCTCTTTTCAAAGAGTTTATGTCTCATTGACCAATGCCTTGTCACATGGTAACCCACAGGCAGGGAAGGCTGGGGAATGTTGCTTCCCTAGCCTGGCTCATGGGCCCACATGCCAAAATTGAGTTCTGTCAGCAAGGTAGAGTGGAAAATGGATATCGGGGAGGTCACCAGCAGTTTGGCCATGCACCCCCTAGGACCCTGTGAACCTTCCATTATTGATAAAGAGGGTCCTAAGGGTGATAGTTATGTATTGGCAGTAGAACAGGTTACTCAACAATATAATGGCTTTATCTAACAAACGCTTATTATCTCACACAATTTCTGAGAATCGAGATTCTGGGAGTGGCTTAGCTGGGTGGTTCTGGCTCTGGGTTGCTCACAGGTAACTGCAGTGACTTGAAAGCTTGACCGGGTTCTAAGCCGTCTTACCCACATGGCTGCTGGCTGGAGGCCTCTGTTCCTCACCAGGTGCGCATTTCCCGGGGCTGCTTGAGTGTCCTCAGGACCTGGGGGCTGGCTCCGCCCAGAGCAGGTGAGCTGCAAGGGAGAACAAGGAGGATGTTGCCACACTTCCTTGACCTAGTCACACACTGTCCCTTCCACCATGTTCTATTTGTTAGAAGCGAGTACCTAAGTCTAGCCCACACTCAAGGAAAAGGGAATTAATCTCCATCTTGGAAAGGAAGAGTGGATATATTTGGGGATACATTTTTAAACCACTGCATCAGGAGCAGGCCCCCCCCACACACCCTGAGCTAGTCTGCCCCTGCAACTGCACCGTCCTCCTTTGTACCTCTTCTTCCTATTCCCACTTCCCCTTTCTTTCTCCTGTTCCTTTTTTTTTTTTTTTTTTTGTCTCTTCCTGGGCTTCCTCTTCTGGCATGTGGTTTCTGTACATCTAATAGCAAAACAGCCTCCCTCTGCCAAAAGTGAAACTCATCTCAAAGGCCTCCTAAGAGCTCTGGTGCTGCATGAGCAGGGAGCGACGCTCCGGTGGGGTGGGCTGGTGCTGGTTCTGAGGGCCTGATCAGGGCTCTAAGCACCAGAAAGGCTGTCCCTTCTCTACGTAAATCAAAAACCAAAACAACACTACACTGCAGAATACAGATAATGAAGCCCACAAAGTTCTGACTTCTCCTAAAACTATTTTGGTAGGTTTTCTTTTATTTTCTTGTTTGTTTGAAATACAAAATAGCAAATTCTATCTCTACATATGTTGTTTTGTCTCCCTGCTTTGCAGGAGTCCTAAACACATGCTTAGCCTCTTGGGCAGTTCGTCCCTGGTGAGTCATATCTAAAACTGTAACAACTGTGAAATGACAGTTCCAGGCTGTCCCTGATTTACAAATGCTCAGCGCATGGGAAATCAGTATAGTACTGACAAACTGGCAACTATCTCACCGCTGCACTGGCCATCCCTGTCACCCCTGCAGCTGACAGTTGCTGTGGTCCAAGTTACTAGTTATCTCCAGTATCTGTCTTTCCCTCCTTCTGTAAGTAACAGAAGCTTCCATTTTTAGCTGGGCATCTGTCTACCTAGAATAAAGACTACATTTCCCAGCTTCCTTTGCAGTTAGGTATGATCATGTCCCTAAGTCTGGCCAATGGCATATAAGCAGAAGTGTCACGGGTGGTTTCCGGAAAATGTCCTTAAAGGGAGAGCATGTGCCTTTCTTTGTCCAGTCCTTCTTCCTTCTATCTGAAATAGGGACAAAGTGGCTGGAGTTCAGCCTCTATTTGGGGCCATGAGGTGGAGGTCACACACTGAGAGCTTGTTTGGAGGTTCTAGCACGGGAGCACAGCTACTCGTATACCCTTGATGGAAGAATGGTCCTCCCCTATCAGGGAAGATCGTCCTCTTAGACCAAGTGTGCAGCTTTGGGAGTGGTGAGGGGACACCCGCTTTGCCAGCCAGATCAGCCAAATCAACCCTGGCAATCAATGGGGTGACAGATGTCGCAGCAAGATGGCCCTCACATCAGGAAGTCACACAGTGTGGATGGAAGGGTAATAAAGTAAAAGTGGCTTGGGTTCTTCATGATCTTGGAGCTTCTGCAGCAGCTCCGGACTGCTCACTCCTGATCTTCATTTACATGAAAGGGAAGTGAACGCCTACGTTGTTTTAGCCAGTGTAAATGGGTTTCTGTCACTAGCAGCTGAAAATAATCCTAGTGATGCAGTTCCTTTAAGAACCTGCCCACTGTGCACACAGGGGATTCCTCAGCTCATCTCTGACAGTCCACCTAG
Organism: Lemur catta; assembly: GCF_020740605.2. Lineage (NCBI taxonomy): Eukaryota > Metazoa > Chordata > Mammalia > Primates > Lemuridae > Lemur > Lemur catta. Next base: position 173,505,777 of record NC_059128.1, read on the forward strand.
TTTCTGACCCTCCGTCTGTCCCTGTCCTCCTGGGCTCTGCCCATTCCTTTGCGCTCTGCTCCACAAGCATCTATCTGCTCAGAGTCGCGGTCAGTGGCCTACAGGCTCCCTCTTAACCCACTCTAGACCTCCCCTCCCTCATTCCCTCCTCTGGTTTTGTCTAGGGAAGGCTGGACTAGTCATGGTGCACAAAATATGGACCCTTTGAGGACAGCCCTAAGGTCCAGCCGAGAGAGGAAGGGAAGAGGCAGAAAAAACCAAGGGGCACAGGCTGGCTCATGGGGGCACGCTCACTGCAAAGTCATGTGTGTCCAAATTCAGGAGCCCTCCTTGCCCTCCTCGACCTTCCTCACTTCTTCTCTGTGAGCCAAAAATTCTTCCCGTCAGAGCCATTTGGGTTTAAATGTACACTTAGAAAACTACAGCCAGCCCTGCAGGAATTAAGGGGCTATTTTCCATTTGCAGTTTACTGTGAATTTGTTTAATCTGACTTCTTTTTTTATTCATTTTTTTTCATTAAACAAGTATTCATTAAGACCCTATTCTATATCCTAACAGAGATATATTAAATAGATAATTTATTATGTGCCAAGTACAGAAGTCAGAAGCCCACACAGGTCTCACCGGCCTAACATCAAGGCGTGGACAGGGCTGTGTTCTTTTATGCAAGTTTGGGGAGAATCCATTTTTACACTTTTTCTGTCTTCTAGAAGTTTCTAGCATTCCTTGGCTCATGTCCCCCTTCCTCCATCTTTAAAGCCTGCAGGAGCATGTAGACTCCTTCTCACTGCATCTCTTGGGCCTTTCTTCTCATCTCTCATCTCTGCCTGACCACACCCTGGAAGGTTCTCAACTTCATGTTCTCAGACTCTTGTGATTGGACTGCCCCCCTCCTCCAGGTCTGTCACTTTAATCAGCTGCAAAGTCGCTTTTACCTGTAAGGTCACATATTCACGTTTCCAGGCTTAGGGCATGAATATTTGGCAGGACTTTATTCTGCCCACCATATCCTCCTAATCCTTAATTTACACACCCCAAAGCCACTGCCTGCAGTAGGTTTCTTAAAATCCATTTTCCTCTCCCATCCACTTCTTGGAAAGCTTCAGCTGTTTTGTACCTTTCTCCTCAATATCCCACAGAAAAATTCCTTCATGGGCCCAGCCCCTGAGCCTCTCCCTTTATCCTGACGCCCCTTCCTCCTGGGACTGGGAAGGAAAAAACAATAGCCACAAAATGAAAGCCTTCTAGCAGGCAAGAGCAGCAGGGCAGGGACAGGTTTGTAATCTGGGTTCTGTGATAAATCGAGGTAGGGGCTGGGACTGGTCCACAGCGGACTTAAGGTGCGGGGGGAACAGGCTGGGCATCTTCACTTTGGGGGCCTCTGTCCCCCGATGACCCACTGATGAGCAGGGACACTGGTCCTCCTTCTCCAACTTCTCCCCCTGCCAGACCTCCTCCCCTCACAGCTCCATTGGTGTTAGGTTGGGATAAGGAGGAAGGGGAACCGATGTTTTGGGGATTGAGTTCTAATGAGAAATAGATGATGTTAGGAGGTGCTTTGTCTATAGGAGGAACAAACTGACCGGAAGGGGGGCTTCCAAGAAGGAACAGGTGATGCGTCAACGGGTCCCCAAGGACTGACCAGATATTTGGTCTATGATAAGGGGTCTCCAAGGACTGACCAACCAGATAGAGGTAGAAAGGCCACAAAGTGGAGCTATGGCCAAGGTCACAAATGAGGATCTCTGGAGCATGTGTACAAGTAAGGTGACAGTAGCCTCAAGTGACCTACTCTCATTAACGTAGTAAAAAACCCACCAGCGCCAGGACAGTTTACAAATACCATGGCAACCCCTGGAAATTGCCTTACAAGGTTAAAAATGGGGAGAGTTCCCAGTTCCAGGAATTCTCCACCTTTTTCCAAGAAAAACCATGAATATTCCACCCCCATTTAACATATAATTAGAGAATCGCCATGAAAGGGAAAATCTTGTTAAACTCAGGGTCTCCTCCAGTCGCCCGGTTGACCATCCCTCTCTGGAACGAGCTATGCTTTAATAAACTTTGGCGCTTTGCTTGCTTGCATCTGCTTGGTCTGCTCATTTGCTCCTGGATTCGGTACCAGGAACCAGTCTTCGGTACTGGGAACCAAGAACCAGGGAACGCGGACCTGACATCTGGTCCCCACACCTGACATTGGCCGGGGCAGGCTTCACCCGCAGTGAGGACACCAGGATTTCTCATTTTCCCCGAGTCCGAGCTCGAGATGCGACGAGCCCTGGAGCGGTGTTTCTGCCGCCTCTCCCTCCCGCGCCCGGGCCCGCGGCGGCCACTGTCCCTCCAGCCTCCGCCCCTCGCCGCCGTCTCCATGGCGCGGACGGGACGCGGGAAGGCGGCCGGGCGAGGGACGCAGGGACCCGAGCGCGAGTGAGTGCGGACGCCGCGCGGGTGGGGAGCGAGCCGGACGCGGCTGCTCCGGCAGCCCGGACTGCAGGGCCCGGGGTTAAACGCGCCAGACCCGGCTGGGGGACCGGGGATTGTGCGTGCTCGCGGGTGCCCCTTCCCTCCCGAGGCACACACCCCCCCCCCGCCCGCCCACCCGGACATCCCCAGGGCAGCGGGGCCGGCGCGCCGCAGCTGGGCTTTCCCCAGGCTGGGCGGGCAGCGCGGATTCTCCAGGGAGTGTATTGAAATGGTTGCGTGCATCCGGAGCCTTGGAGAAGGGATCGGAAAGCACCCCTCCTTGCCGGCCCTCTTCTTGTCCCCTGAGACTCCGAGGTGGCGCCGGCAGCTGTCCAACCTGTGCGCGCAAGAAACTCAGCACGGGTCGCTTCTTCCCCTACCCCTAGGGACAGAGCGCAGCGTCCGCCCGCCCCTTCTCTCACCCCTTCAGCCACCGCTGTCCCACCTCCAAGAAGCTGGGGAGGGAGAGCCCCTTTCAGATGAGTAAAACTTAGCACAGGGTAGAGCACATATACCTTAGACCTTCAATAACTATTCATTAATGATTTGATCAATCGATGCTGGCTTTGAAGAGCCTAGATATTTGCTAACCTGGGCCACAACACTTAATATATACAGAAATGGCATAACGAAATGCTTTTGATAAAATATTAAGTGAAAAACTCAAGATTCAAAAGTGTCTTAATAGAGCATTTACAGACGCCATGAGGGTGTAGTTTGTGCATCTGTAAATACTTAGAAAAGGCTGGTGAGCAATATCCCATGTTGTAAACAGTGATACTGTATACCTGCGGTCCCCATTCCCAGGCCGTGGACTGGTACCGGACTCTGGCCTGTTAGGAACCAGGCGGCACAGCAGGAGGTGAGCTGCAGGGGAGCAAGTGAAACTTCATCTGTATTTACAGCCGCTCCCCATCTCACATCACTGAATAAGCTCCGCCTCCTGTCCGATCAGCAGCGGCATTAGGTTCTCATAGCGCAAACCCGTGCACCTCATGAGAATCTCATGCCTGATGAGCTGAGGTGGTGATGGTATCGCTGGGGAGCGGCTGCAAATACAGATTATCATTACCAGAGAGGTTTGACTGCACGATTAATGTAATGCACTTGACTCATCTCAAACCCCGTGCCCTGCCCCCCCAAATTTGTGGAAAAATTGTCTTCCATGAAAACGGTCCCTGGTACCAAACAGATTGGGGACTGCTGCTGTATACTGTCTTAGTCAGCTGGGCTGCCATAACAAAATACCATAGACTGGGTGGTTTAAAGAACACAAATGTATTTCTCCCAGTTCCAGAGGCTGGAAGTCTGAGGTCAAGGTGCCAGCAAGGTAGGTTTCATGCTGAGGCCTCTCCTCTTGGCTTAGGGGGGTTCACCACGTGGCTGTGTGCTCTTGTGGCCCTCTTCTTTGTGCATGAAACAGTCTTGGGAGGCAGAAGTCAGGTTCTGCTCTCAGCTGGAGCAAGCCCTGTCTTTCCGTACCTGGGCCTCCCTTTTGTCACACGTGAAATGAAAGTATTACCAGGCCCAAGATGGCAAACAGGCTCCAGGTAGCTGCCAAGTCTGGTTGCTCTGCTGCAGCCGCCTGGAGCACAGCTTTGAGTCGAGTTCGGAGGCGACATCTGGATGAAGGCCATGAGTGGGAGAGTGGCAGGGTGAACAGTCATCCTGGTTTGCCCAGTACTTTTCAAGTTTTAGAATTCAAAATCTTTGATTAGACAATCTGTAAAGTTCTAGTCAGAGCTACAATACTGTGATTGTGCCTTACTACAGTACCTGACTGTCTCTACATTCTGCCGGGTTCATTCCCCCTTTCCAGGTTGTTTTTCACTCATGGTGGGCTCATCAGCAGTAAAATACTAATACAAGTGTCTAATTTGAAATTGTGAATGACCTCCAGCTAATAGGTCATGTGGCATCCAACAGATGTTGCTGGCTTTCTCCTGACAATTTAAAATATCCCATAGGGCCCTGTAAATCTGTGGCAGTGCCCCTCAGGGTACAGTGTATGCTTTGGGAACCATGGTTCTAAGGCATAAAGCGTTACTACAGATAAAGAGAGGTAATAAATAAAAACAAAAGAGTAGACCTCCCAGGAAGATTTATCAGTTCCAAATTTATAGACACCTAATAACATAGCTTCAAAATATAAAAAACAAAAATTGGCAGAATCAATAGCAGAAGTAGTCATTCCCATCCATATACCTGTCTCAATAACTGATAGAATGAACATATAAAAACTTTAGCAAAGATAAATATAATGGGAAATCACTGGAGAGGTTTAAGCAGAAGAGTCTCACGATCTGATTTATATTTCAAAAATGTCACTCTGGCTACTGGGAGGGAAACGGACCTAAGTGGGGCAAGGGGGTTGCTGCAGTCAAGCAGATAGAAAAGCACTGGAGGTGGCTGCAGAGTCAGGTTCCTTTTGAGGTTTGCTTTCCTTGACAGCCCTGTCTCTTCCCAGTGTCTTTCGGATGTTCCCCCAGGCCTGGATCCAACAAGAAGAGCCCCTTTAGATGTAAGACAATAAACACATTTTTGGACAGTCTCTAGCTGGAAACTTTCCTATGTGGGAAAACGCCAATAACACCCATAAACCTTTGTCTATGTGAATCCAGGTCGGAGACCCCATCATTCCCTTAAGTCATCACATGGAGGGACCTTTCTGGACTGGATAATTTAAAGGAAAAAATCAGTCCCGATTGGGTGGCTTCCTGTGCCCAGCAGAATAATAATAACAACATCAATAGTAATAATCAAGTTTATTGAGCACTTCCACTCTGTGTCAGGCATTGTGCTAAGTGCTTTACAAACTTATCTCACTCAATCCTTAAAACAACCATAATCCATTTCACAGAGGTTTGAAAAGTCTTCATAATTTACCTAAGACCACCCAGTGAGTTAAGTGGTAGCAACAAGACTAAAATCCAGCCCTGCTCGCCTCCAAAGTCTACATTCTTAACCCCTATGACATACTGACTGGCAAGAATTGTGTCTGTGAAGAGAATTATACTGTTTTTAGATCAGCATGCTCTTGATAATATTTAGTACCCAGTATTAATGTTAATTACATTCCTCTGTAACTGAGTTTCGTGGATACTACCCCCATTTTAAAGAATCTAAAAAAAAGAACATGGTCCTACGGAAACGGAAACTGACAATTCATTTCCACTGTCTCTATCTTGACTCCCTAGTCACATTTTAAGATAAATGAAGTCTTTAGATGTTCCAAGAAGGTCATGCAAAAATATTTGTCCATTTTTAGTTGGCGAGGTGTGTTCTGCTCCTTAAAAAGACGTCTGTGTGTTGGGTTTCAGGGCCAGTTACTGATTTCAGAATCCAAGTGAGATCTAACACTATAAAACAATGTCAAGAGTAAAGGAAGGAAAACGAAAAATTAAAGGGGCGCCCCTGCCCATCGTTCCAATTCTTCAAAAGTTCCTGAAAACGTATGAGAAGCACTGTGCGCAGTCTCAGACGTCCGTGTGTCCAGCCATCGAAAGGGACCTGAAAAGCAGCATTGACCGTGACCGGGTCCTCAAGAAGGTGAGTGTATGGTCTAGTTTCCTTATTCTTCTCTGAAATGAACTGGCCAGGGTTTACTCCCAAGGAGCATGGTTCCTCAGTGCCCTCAAGCCCAAAGCTGGCTGTGTCACCCTCTCTGCATTCCTGACCAAGCAGAATCCAAAGCCACCCACGGCCTGCTTGCACTTCTACCTTCCTGCTCCTCCCCCTCAGCTGTCCCTCCCACCCCTTCCAGCCCACCTGCCTGTTCTCACACCACTTCCCCAGAAAGGACTCCCCCATCGCCCCCGGCTCCCCTTCTATGCCACATCTGGAAGGCCCAACTCAAAGGTCACCTGTTTGGTCACCGTCGCAGGACCTCCCCTCTCAGCATTCCTGCCACCCACCTGACCTCTTCAAGTGACTATCTCCCTCCCTCGGCCATGGGTGTGTCCCTGTCATCAGGCCAGACCTCCCCTTGCCCACGCCTGCCATCCTGAGGCCTGGCTCACTTGGAGTGAGGTCAGCACACTCGGAACTCTGACTCCAAAAGCACTAGGTTTCAGAAAAAATTCTGAAGTCATTTCTTTCTAAGATTAAATCTAGGGCTTGGGTGTGAGGGGAAAGGAGGAGAGAAGAGGTCAGCACTGAAACAAAATGGGCAACTTTCTAAAAGGGGGCACCTGAGAGACTAGAAGGGAGAGCCTAGCACCCCAAAGACAGACAGGCCAGCCTCACAACTTTTCTACACCAGCCCAGAAGGCATGATCAAATACCCAACGATTTCCTAAAATGCTGAGCGCTGAAACAAGGCACCAAACTAAATGAAATTATTAGACAAAGATGGGCACTTAAAAAATGAGAGATCGTTATTCTAAGGTGACTTTGGCCGGAATCCCTCTCACCATATTTTTCCTGAATGTGTTTTGGAGGTGGGAAGGTTACATTGCGCCTCTCGCCAAAAGAACCTCCTGAAGTTCCTCTCTCATCTTCCCTCTGTCCTCTCAACTTCCTGCCCCTCACCTTCCCCTGAGCCTCTCCCCGACCCCACTCCGCCCTGCTCCACCCGCCCTCCCAGTTCTCTCTGATCCCTTCTTCCTAGTTTCTTCCCTAGGGTCCGCCACAAGTCTCCTTGCTCATCCCAATAGACGACCTTCCCAGAGCTGCCAGCCTTTTTGCAGTAAAATAGTTACTAATTAACTATTTTCTACTGCAGCTCTTATAATTAGCCCCCACCTCTTAATCATAAGGGTTAATCATAAATCTTGTTCACATTAGTCACTTCAGCAATGTTTTCCAAACTTTTAAAAAATTACAATCACCATTAGAAATACAATTAACATCCTGACCCCATATGTAAGTACCAGTGCACCAGGGCAACCATACGGGCTGTTTATGGTGTGCAGGTTGCTTAGTTGGGGTCTCCATTTTGATTTTGAATGTCACTAAAATAAAAGTCTCATGAGACTCATTATTATCCTTACTCCATGCGATGCGCTCAGATAATTTCCCTTCTTTTCTATCTCATTTAAAGGAGAAAAAAGAAAAACCTGGTGGCAACCCTCTAAATTGATTTCCTGACCCAATTTACCTGCTGGAAAAGTCTGTGCCCTATAGGACTTTTCACGGAGCTTTGCGCATGGCAGGAACTTCCTAAGTTTGTGTTGAATTACCACCCCAGTGCACACCAAATCAGATGTTCATAATTATTTTAAATATTGTCCAATGACAATATTCCTTTTCCACATATTCAAATACATGGACTTCTTTTTATGATATCCAATATGATGTAGTTTTTTTCTCATACTCCAGTTTACGTTTGTAAGACCTGATGACTCCCCACCAACCACCCTATCAGTGTCCTTGGAACCTTTGCTCATGACAATTCGAGACGAGTGTTACACGCTGGGGAAAGAGATCTGCATCTGGGGCCTTCAACTGAGCAACCCAGAGATTGCCAGACTCGTGAGTCATGGTTTTAAAAATATTCCCTCAAACCTTAAAATTGAATGTAAGCATATTACGTAATGTGCTGTGGCTAGAGTTCATTTGGTTGCCAACTGATATGCTTCAGGGTTTTATTTGTTTTTAAAAAACTGCATTTTCAATGAAATAGCTCAAACATGAAAATGGAGAAAATATTAGAACTGACATCTATGGACCCACCACCCAGATGTAATACACTTTTCTTAAGGAATAAAATTTGCAGATATTTACAAATATAATAACTAAAGCTTTGTTTAACTTCTTTTCCCACATCTACTTTCCAGAGGTACCATTAGCCTAAAGTTGATGTGTATAACTTCATGCATATTTTATACTTTTATTACATATGCATGTATGTGTTTATTTGCATAAATGGACTTGCACTGTGTGTCTGATTTTATGACTTACTTTTTTACTCATGTTATGTTGTCAAGATTTCTCCATGTACATTAATTTTGACTGCTATCATATCACAGGTAACCTTCATTTTTGAAAGATAGTTTTGCCAGATATGCAATTATATTTTATTTTTTTAAATTGAACTTCCATTACTGCTAATGAGAAGTCCTATAAAGGACTCTGCTTCTGGAAAGGGTAAATCAGATAATTCAGGCCAACTCTTTCACTGAAGACAAGATAAGCTAACACACACACACACACACACACACACACACACACACACACACGCATTAGGTAAGTAAGGGATCCATGATGAGAGATCAACAATGAAGACCCAGGGAGAAGAACATCACAGGGATAATTATCTGTGAGGGCATTTGAGTTTTAAAATAGCAGTTGAGAATCTGAAAAGCTACACTGTGCTTTTGACAATCTTGTCAATGCTGGGAGACCCTAACTTTCTGGGGAAGCCCTAATGAACTCGCTCTTGCTTTGGGTTGAGACTATGCAGGGCTACAGTCTAGGAACAAAGCTAACCCACAGGTAGACAGGTCCTTAAGGGACTATAGATTACTTTTTGATCAAGTCCTGAACTAGATTGAGGGATCCTGGATTGCTGGTGCCCTCATGGGTGCAGAAACATATGAAAATACTCCCTGGAAGATAATTATAACATCTTAGTCCTCAAATTATGCCTATAAACAATTTTGTAAAGATAAAGTCCAACATGCTAAAAAACAGTTACTTGAAGAGGCAAGACAACATGAACAAAAACTATGCAGACTGTAGAAACAATAGACTATATAAACAGGCCCACGGAGACTCAGATATAAGATTCTAAGTTATCAGACATTTATTTCTAAAGATCTATGTTTAAAAGGTTCAAGGAAATATAAGACAAAAATCAAGATTTTTGGCACAAAAACTTATAAACTAAAACTAAAAAAATGAGTTTAACAGCATTTTTAACAAAAGAAAGAAAAGTCAGAAGAGAAGGTGAGAGATGTAGTAAATAACTGAGATAATCCACATATGTGTAATTGGAGCCGCAGGGGAAGAGAAGAGTGAGAATGGGGCAAAAGCAATACTGGAAAAGATAATAGCTAAGAAATTTCTCAAACTAGTGAAAGACATAAACGACAGATGCAAGTATCAACTATCAATCCCAAACATGTAAGAACATAATAGTAACACTATGAAAGACCAAAGACAAAGAGAAAACCTTTAAAATTAGTCAAGGGGCAAAAATAAAACTGTTATCTGACTTTTCAACAGAAACAAAGGAAGCCAGTAACTAATTTAATATGTTTAAAATGCTGAAGGGAAAATGCTAACTAAGAGTTCTATATCCCACAAAAATATTTTTCAAAAATGAAAGTAAAATAAAGACATTATTAGGCCAACAGAAACTGGAAGAATTTGTCACCAGTGGAGCTTCCCTAAAAGAAATACTACAGCATATTCTTCAAACATATTTACAAATAAAACAGCTATAGCTTTGTTTCACTTCTTTTCCTGCATCTACTTCCCAGAGGTACCATTAGCCTAAAGTTGATGTGTATCAACCCCATGCATATGTTATACTTCTATTACATATGCATGTATGTGTTTATTCTTCAGACAGAGAAAAATGATCCCAGATAAAAGGTCAAAGATGCAGGAAAAATCAAACAGCCATGAAAATGGTTTTCTTACAGAAGTTGAAAAACCGATAGTAAATTTTACATAGAGATGTAAATGGCCAAGAATAAATAAGACAATCTTGAACAGGAAGAAGATAGTGGGAGAATTTGCTCTAACAGGTATCAAAACTTCTTATAAAGCTACAGAAATTAAGATCGTGTAAATACTGCTACAAGGACAGATAAGTAAACCAATGGGAAAGAATGGAAAGTCTAGAACAGAACCATACTTTTATGGACATTTAGTTCTTGATGAAGATGACAATACTTGGCATTGGGAAATAGATGGTCGTTTTATCAATGATGGTGAGACAATGGGATTTAAGTATGAGGGATGAAGAAGCTTGATCCCTACTTCACATCATACTCCCAAATCAATGCCAGGTGGATTACAGATTTGAAAGGCAAAACAGTGAAGTTTCTAGAAGATAATATAAGAAAATATCATCACAACATTGAGGATGGAGAAATACTTTAACAGGACACAAAAAGCATCAACCATAAAAGAAAAGATTAAGTTGAAATCCATTAAAACTAATAACCTTTGTTCATCAAGAATCACCATTAAAAGGGTAAAAAGGCAAGCCACAGAGCTAGAAAAGATATTTGCTACATATATAATCAAAAAAGGCTCTTGGGCACCACATATAAATAGCTCCAACAAATCATTAAGAAAAAGACAAATAATCCAATAGAAGTATGGTCAAAACTTGAATAGACACTTCACAAAAGAAGACATCAAATAGCCTATAAAAATATTAAGAGGTGCTCAACCTCATTAGGAATCAGGGGAATTCAAAATAAAAAAAATGAAAAAATACCATGCCACAACCAATAGAACAGTGAAAATAAAAGCATATTACCAATTGCAAATGAAGATTTGGAGCAACTGAGATTTTCATACACTGCTGTGGGAGTGTGTATCGGTACAATCACTTTGGAAAACCATACTGTATTACCTACTGATTCCAAAGTCTATGATCCAGCAATTCCACTCTGTAGGTATATATCCAACATAAATGTACCTACATGGGCACAAGGAGACATACGCAAAAATGTTCACAGAAGCCAAGAACTGCAAGCAACTCGAATTTCCATCCACAGTAGAATGAACAAATAAATGGTGGTGTATTCATATAGCAGAACACTATGTAGCAATGAAAATGAACTGACTGTAGCTATACAAAAGTAAAATATGATGACTCACACAAACACAGTCTTGTACAAATGAAGAGAGGCACAAAAGAATGCATATTGTATGCTTGAATTTATGTAAAGTTCACCAAATAGGTAAAATTATAATGTTTGGTTATCATAAAATTATGTTTTAGGGAGGAAAGAGGGAGCAGAGAATGGGAGAGGGCACTAGTGGCCATTTTCCTAGTCTCTTGCTTTTTTCTTTTTTTAAAGATAATCCCATGTTTTATTTCTTTGAATGTCCTGAAATTATTTCATATTCTGTGTCTAATAGTTTCAATAATCTGAATTTTTTGGGGATCTGATATTGTTATCTCTTGCTTCTACTCGCTCTTACTCATGGTTACATTCCTGTGTGTGTTTTTGTGATTTCTTTTTTACCATGAACTCATATTTCCAGAAAAAATCCTTGTGGCAATTCCTCTCTTCTGAAGACAGCTTCCTCCAGACCCAGAGAGTATTTGCATTTGCATCTGCTGTGCACTCAGTGTGCCACCATCCCAGGGTTACACCAAATCCTTGACCTAGGTTTCTTCAAACCATCCCAGTGGTATTAATTCAGGGTGCAAAGCTGTATTCAGACTAGTTTGTGAGTTCTCAGGGGATATATTTTGTCCCTATATTTATCAGTTTGAGAAAGGCAATTTTCCCTGGGGTTCATTAGGGGAAAGGAGAGTTGGGTTTATTTCTAGTTCATCCTTACTCTAAGGGCATAATGCTGTGGCCCACTTTGTGTTTTGGGCCACACCTTCATGCAGAACTTTCTACTGAACTCCTCACTTTCAGTAGCCATGGTTTTACCTCCTATTCTCTGGATTCCATGATCCATAAAAACCAACACTCATTTCCACTGCTTCAGTGATGCTCTCCAAGGGAAAGCTGGCGTCAGTGCTCTGCACACCCTCCCGGGCTCCCATTCTCCCTCATCCATTGACCACTGGGTATTCCTCACTAACCCACTAGCCAATTCCAACATTTTTAAAAAGTATTTTTAAAATTCTTAGAAGAAAGTGTGGAGAAAAAGCTTCTTGGCATTGGGTTTGGCAATGGTTTCTTGGCTATAACACTAAAAACACAGGCAACAAAAGAAAAAATAGGTGAATTGGACTACATCAAAATGGAAAACTTCTATGCACCAAAGGGCATAATTATCAGTGAAAAGGCAACCCATGGAATGAGAGAAAATAATTGCAAATCATATTTCTAATAAGGGATTAATATCCAGAATATATAAATAACTGCTACAACTCAACAACAACAAAAAAACCAAGCAACTTGATTTAAAGTGGACAAAGAACTTGAATAGACATTCTTCAAAAAAGATATACAAATGGCCAATAAGTATATGAAAAGATGTTCAACGTCACTGATCACTAAGGAAATGCAAATCAAAAGCACAATGACATATCGCCTCACACCCGTTAGGAGGGCTACTACCAAGAAACAGAAAATAACAAGTGTTGGTGAGGATGTGGAAAAATTGGAAGGCTTGTGCACTGTTGGTGGCAATGTAAAGTGGTACAGCCACTATGGAAAACTGTATTGCGGTTCCTCAAAATATCAAAAATAGAATGACCATATGATACAGCAATTCCACTTTTGAATATATACCCAAAATAATTGAAACCAGGGTCTCAAAAAGATATTTGCACACCCACGTTCATAGCAGCATTATTCACAATGACTGAAGGGTGGAAGCAATGCAAGTGTCTATCCACAGATGAGTGGATAAATAAAATGTGGTGTATAAAATGGAATATTACTTAGCCTTAAAAAGGAAGGAAATTCTGACACATGCTACAACATGGATGAACCTTGAGGACACTATGCTAAGTGAATAAGCCAGACACTAAAGAACAGATACGGTATGATTCCACTTCTATGAGGTACCTAGCATCGTCAGATTCATAGAGACAGAAAGCAGAATGGTGGTTGCCAGGGTCTGGGGGAGAAGGGAGGGTACTGAGGAGCTATTGTTCAATGAGTCTAGAGTTGCAGTTTTGCAAGATGAAAAAAAAGAGTTCTGGAGATGGATGGTGGTTAGGACTGCACAAAAATGTGAATGTTTAATACCACTGAACTGTACACTTAAAAATGGTTACAACGGGCCGGGCGCGGTGGCTCACGCCTGTAATCCTAGCACTCTGGGAGGCCGAGGCGGGTGGATCACTCGAGGTCAGGAGTTCGAGACCAGCCTGAGCAAGAGTGAGACCCTGTCTCTACTAAAAATAGGAATAAATTATCTGGCCAACTAAAAATATATATAGAAAAAATTAGCCGGGCATGGTGGCGCATGCCTGTAGTCCCAGCTACTCGGGAGGCTGAGGCAGTAGGATCGCTTGAGCCCAGGAGTTTGAGGTTGCTGTGAGCTAGGCTGACGCCACGGCACTCACTCTAGCCCGGGCAACAGAGCGAGACTCTGTCTCAAAAACAAAAAAAATGGTTACGACGGTAAATGTTATGTGTATTTTACCACAGCTTGAAAATAAATTTAAAAAGGATATTTTAAATATGTAGCCAGTATTTTTAGTTGCTTTTATTCAGAGGGTCAATCAGGGTACCCAGTCCACCCAAGCAGGAAATAGAATGCTGTCCACTCATGTTAAAAGTGATCCTTCACAGTTCCTTAAAATCCAGCCCTCGTGCTGAGCCCGAGGTTGCTGAGGAATTCTATCCTGCATGGCCGTGGTCCTGCCCACAGCAGTGCCAGTGCCCAAGGGTGACGGCACAAACTCTGAGTGGGAGCTTTAGGACCCGGTCAAGGGACTGTTCCTCCCAGATCAGTGTTAACACAGGCCTCGACATGCCACATGGGCTCCTCTGTCAGGAACACGGCTCGAGAAACCCAATCCAGCACTCAAACTAGGCGTCTGTCATTAAAGACGCCTTGGCACCAGCTCTGTAGTTAAGGTTGCAAGTGCCTTTTTAATCTCAGCCAAGATATAATTTGGAATCCTACATCTGACCAACATGTCATTACCTCAAAAAAAACCCTAAATCCTCCAACTCCACCAAAGCCTCCCCTGGGCTTAAACTCTGAACTGAAGGAATCCTCAGGCTCTGGAGGTTTTAATTCCTAAAAGGTGCTCTTCACGACATTGTCATGATTGGTATTTTTACATATCCTCTCCTCTCAGGTAGGGATTTAAGTGTCATCAGTATCCTTTGTTACCACAAGGAATGACCTTGCCATAGACCCTGCATTCGGGGCACTGTGGGAGCATGCGATGGTGCCAGTCCGGATGCTTCCATGTGAGAAGCACCTGGTTACTGAATTTGCACAGTCCCATTCTAACCAGACCTCTAAATCCTAATATTCATGGCTGTGAATGACAGCTAATTTTTTATTTAGTTATAATAAGATTGGCATATCTACACCTCTCTACTAAAAATAACACAACCGTAGGAGGATAAGTTTGTTGATTAGAACATCAACAACTGTCTTAGCTCAGGCTGCCACATCAAAGTACCACAGACTTGGTGGCTTCAACAACAGAAATTTATCTTCTCACAGTTCTGGAGGCTGGAAGTCCCACATCAAGGTGGAAGCTGGGTTGATTTCGTCTGAGGACTCTCTCCTTGGCTTGTAGATGGCTGTCTTCTCCCTGTGTCTCCACATGGTCTTCCCTCTGTCCATCCGTGTCCAAATTTCCTCTTCTGATAAGAGAACAAGTCATATCGGGTAAAGCTTTACCCTAATGACCTCATTTAACTTAATTATCTCTTTAATTACCCCATGTCCAAATACAGCCACACACTGAGATACTGGGGGTTAGGACTTCAACATAGGATTTGGGAGGACGTGCAATTCAGCCCATACCAACATCTAAGATAATATCCTCCAATATAACCTATGTCATCGTAAAGCTTGGTGTTTCCCATATCGTTCTTCAAGGAATTTTTGTTTTAAAGGGAAATTATTTTATTTTCATGCCACCTTTTCCTTAGGTAATTATTAGCAGAAAGGTAATTGAAATAATTAATACAATTGACTTGGTAATTGAGGAAATTAATACAATTGACTTGTGAGCAACATATTAAAGCCAAAGGCCTGTTTGTCACCCTTGTGTAAGTGTCCTTACACCTTGCATTCTAGGCTTCGTTTCTGGAACTGAAGGGGTGCACCACCTGCCCATTCACCACCTTAGAAATCGTTGATTGCAAGATGGATCTGTGGTCTGTAGGGCGCCTTGGGAAGGCTCTGCAGTTCAGCAGTTTGCATTCTCTTGTCCTGGACTACTGCAAGTAAGGCTGGAATGCGGAGTCCCTGCAGGGCTCTTACTGCCGTTCACTAGGGAAGCAAAGGCAGGGAGGGCCACGTCTGGGTTCCTTGTACCTCATAAGGCATGGCTGAAAGAGAACCCTCTTACACCTCCTTAGAGTTAATGTTTCTGAGTAAATGTGAGGGTTCCCCAAAAGACTCTCTTTTCATTCATTTATTGTTTCAACAAATATTGGTTTATGCAAGACACCATGCTCACTACTAGGGAAGATATGAACATATGCAAAGGAGAAAGTCTAAAAGTCACAAAAGATGTCCATGTCCATTTTTATGGTAGTTCAGCTAAGGGCAACCACAGTTTCCTAGGCAGTGGGCTAGTGTTCACCAGCAGAGGAGGTAGGGGGGAAGCTGGGGTGGGGGCAGAGCAGGTCCCTCAGGGGCTGAGGTGCCCAGCATGTTTGCGGAGGGTCTGGGAGGAAACTTATAATGATAACACCAGCTAAAGGTTATTGAGGGTTTACTGTGTGCCAAGCACACTGCATGGATTATTCATTCTCCAACAACCTTATGAGAGATGTACCTTTTCTATTCCCAGACTACAGATGAGCTAAGACTTATTCAAGGCCATTCAGCTCTTGGGAATGTTGCCTTGATGTGAATCCAGGTTGTCTGAATCACAGCCCACCTCTGATCCACAGCACTAGATTGCCTGGGGTCTATAATTTACCATCCACAAATAATTTCAAATAGCTTGTACGATCTGGAGAAAGTCATAGAACCTTTCTGATCTATAATGAAAATATCTCTCCACTTTAGAAGGGTGTGATTCTGTGACTCTTCCCATGCAGTCAGATGGGAAGAACCTTATACCCAAAATGCCAGTGGGCTGTGCGGAGGGCAAGAGACTCATGCTGGAGAAGTGAGACCACAGCGGCACCAAGACCCCTTAAAGAACTAGGGTCCCGTCAAGCCCCGGTGGTAACAGTGGACAAGTTCATTAGCAAAAGCTGAGCGGAGGGAGGTCTCTGCGGAGGTTCTCCAGGTGTCTGAATGCTGGGCGGGGCCCTAGGCAGGGTGCTCTAACAGGGCAGCAGAAGGCCAGGTGCTCAGGACCCTGTGCAGTGACTGCAGGACCTGGCTGGGAGTCGCCCCAGCTTCCCACACTCTGCTGGGAAGAACCCGCGGCTGAGAGATCCCTGTAGACCCCATCTCCTCGGAGGGACACCCAGAGACTTGCACTGGTGGGAAGAGGAGAGAAGGAATTCCATTTTCAGGAAACAGCTTGTTTTAATTGTCCTTTGAAATAGTGCTGCTGAATGGAAGACGCCTAGTGTCGTCAGGGTTGCATCGCTGGGCATCACCAGTGGAGCCCTCAGCCCTGGTAGAGTTGCAGGTTTCTGGCCCTGGGGATCGCAGGTCCTTCCTTCCCCTGACAGAGTGAGGCCCACCAGGCAGGACGCCCTCCTCTCTCCTCCGCATCCCCACAGCCGCCTCGGTAGCTGGCACATTGTGGGCCCTCAACAATACTTGTTAATGAGTTAATACATTTAAAAGTTATTTCTGTTTAGACTACCCACCTCATCTTAAAGTTCAAGCCTTGACATTCCAAATTTCTTGAAGATGTTGCTTTACTTCGCCAAACCTCAGTTTCCTGACCCGTAAAATGTTACCATCACCTTCCCCTGGAGGCTGCTGAGGATGCATGTGGGTTCACTTTGCAAAGTAGAGATGGTAGTACAAGAGGGAACAGCACAGGGCTGTGAAGGAGGGACAAGAGGTGGAACTTTCCTGACCCTGCTCTGGACACACGTTAAAAGGCCCCTCCTTGCAGCAGTCTTCCCAGGGCCCTCCCATCTCTGCCCCCTGGGCCATCTCGCCTCTCTCCGGAGTGGCCAGCTTTGGGGTTCAGAGCTTGTTCTCTCTCTGCTCCCTTGAACGGGTGGTTCCAGCATCTTCTGCTCCCTTTACCAGGAGGCAGACTTCGGGTCTCCTTCCCTCCACACCCAGACTGCCCCCAAGGGCCAATCCAGCCCACCCCCACAGCCAGCTCTGGCCCTGGAAGTTCAAGTTAAGGATCAGCAGAAATGCCTCTACCCCAGGGAGGGCATCAAAATTAATAATCCAGTGCATGACATAGGTTTTAAAGTCACTAATTTATTCCTGTTGTGAACATTGTCAGAATTAAAACAGAGTCATTCGTGTTTAAGAAAAAAAAACAAAAAACTGACCAATAGAGCTGGGGAAGGCCAAGAGAGGAGGGAGGGTTCTCATGCACAAATGCCTGGGAAAAACAACTATCACAAAAGACTCTGGAAAAGCCACAATCATGCACAAAGGCCATCACAAATGCTTCTGTGAGGACATCCACCCACCAATTGCCTATTCAGCCTTAGACTGGCGCCACCCTTGTTATTGATCCCTGTAGCCAAGGATAATTATTTCAAAACAATTATGTAACCTCCTCATTTTTGCTTTAAAAACCCTTGTCTTCCTTTACCTCCCTGAACACGCACACAGTTTACTATGGCCGTGTATTCCCATTGCGATGCCGATCCCCGAATAAATACCATTTCCTTTCAGAGAACCCCTCTCTCTGTTAGGTTGACACCTTCCTTTCTTTTTAGATTTGGAAATGAAGAAATTGAGAGCATTTTCGCAGGCCTGGAGAACAACCAAAGGCTTCAAGGCCTCAGTCTGCGGTACTGTGGTCTGGGGCCCCAGAGCGGACCCCGGCTGGCCTCGGTCATCAGCCAGAGCGCCGTTTGGTGAGACGCCTGCCCTGCCACCCCCTGTGTATCCTGGCACTGTTCTGTCTTGAGTTCTACAACCCACTCTGATTTTAATCATCTTTTTCTCCCCTCCAGTTATTTTTGTTTTCTTTTTCTTTTTTTTTTTTTTTTTTTTTCTTTTTTAAGGCACAGTCTCACTTTGTTGCCTGGGCTAGAGTGAGTGAGTGCCGTGGCGTCAGCCTAGCTCACAGCAACCTCAAACTCCTGGGCTTAAGCAATCCTCCTGCCTCAGCCTCCCAAGTAGCTGGGACTACAGGCATGCGCCACCATGCCTGGCTAATTTTTTTTCTATATATATTTTTAGTTGTCCAGATAATTTTTATTTCTATTTTTAGTAGAGATGGGATCTCGCTCAGGCTGGTCTCGAACTCCTGACCTTGAGCAATCCACCTGCCTCGGCCTCCCAGAGGGCTAAGATTACAGGCGTGAGCCACCGCGCCCGGCCTGTTTGCTTTTTCTTAACGCTAAGAGAAAGATCCTTTAGTCAGGTTTGAGAATCAAGGATGTCATGCTGAATGACATGTCATGTTTTTGGCCAGCTGACATGGTCACTAAGTCTATTTTTTATGGTATGGCCTGTTATTAATTAATTATTATGATTATTTATTTATTATTTTATGACGAGGTATATCATTTCATCAGATGAAGACCTCAAATCCAAATCTGAGGAAGTGGAGCTAACATCACATAAACAATGTATTTTACCCCCTTCCCCAGTGAGCTGCACCTTGATGGCAACTACTTGCAATGTTCCGGAGCTCTGGCTCTCCTCAGACCCCTGGCAGAGTATGCAGAGATGCAGGGGAAAGGCCAGCAGGCCACAGCCTCACCAGACACCCGAAACCCCTGTCAGCTGCTCCCAGGTGAGTACTGGGGAACTTGGCACCAAGCTCCTGTTGGGGCCACCTAAAAGGAGGAAACTGGCTTTGTGATTTAAAGCGACCTTCTCAGCAGTCAGCTGGGATTCTTTTCCTGAGTATGTGCCAGAGACAAAATGATGGTCCCCATAGATGCCTTTGTCCTCATTTTCAGAACCTGTGCATATGTCACTTCACGTGGCAAAAGACCCTTTACAGATGAGGTTAAATTAAGGATCTTGGGATAGGGAGATCATCCAGGATTATCCTGGTGGGTCCAATGTAATCACAGGGATCCTAATAAGAGGGAGGTGGGAGAGTCAGAAAGGACACGTGACAGTGGAAGCAGAGGGTAGGGTGACGTGAGGAAGTGGCCAGGAGCCAGGGAGTGCAGGAGGCCTCTAGCAGCTGGAAAAGGCAGGCAAACCAATTTCCCCTAGAGCCTCCAAAGGAACGCAGCTCTGCTGACACCTTGACTTTCGCCTGTAAGACCATTTCAGGCACTGCACCTCCAGAACTGTAAGATAATAAACCTGCATTGTTTTAAGGCACTAAGTTTGTGGTCACTTGTTACAGCTGCAGGAAACTAGCACAACATGTTAATCAGACTCTTTAGGTTAAAAGTGAAAGCAACCCAAACAGGATTAAAGAACAAGATTGGTTTATTGGCTCACGTGACTGAGATGTCCGTGAGTACGGCTGTCTTCAGAGATGGCCGAATTCAATGGCTCACATCATGTCATCAGGAGACCCAGGGCTTGCTGCTCTTGGCTCTACTTCTCTTCAGAGGGGCAGCCTTCTTCCTCCCCAGTCAACCGGGCCTTCTCCAAGCAGGAAAAGGCAGTTGGTGTGCCTGTCCGCAGTCCCAGGGCTGTATACTCAGGACTTCCAACCAGCCAGAAAGCGTGAGCTCCTTTCCTCCAGTGACTATGGAACAAATCCCACAGGAAGGTTCTCATTGGCCCTCCCTGGGTCACAGACCTACCCTGGGCCCAGTCTCTGTGGCCCAGGCCATGGTGAACCATGACTGGCTGGAAATGATCACACACCTGTCCTGTGGGGCAGCTGGGACACTGTGACGGCAGCCCTGCCAGCATCCCGCGATTCGCAGGGGGCTGTGACAGCCCCCCAAAGAGCAGACAGAGGGAAGGACAAATGCAGGACAGACAAGAACAACAGCTGCTTACTCCCCTATAAATGGCATTTCGTGGCTGACATTTGACTTCAGCTGAGAGTCCTATACTGGGCAGGGGGCAGGGGATATAAGAGAGGGAGACTGAATCTGGCAAGCCTATTCCTCCATTCCCAACTTGTGTGAGCAACATTTCTCAGCACTGAAACTATAACAGTGAAAAATAGAAATGAATTGGCACTGAACTCTGCCTCATGCCAGTAGTAATATTCTTCAGTGAATACCTGAACTAATTGTAAAAACAAACAAATAAAGCAGCACCATCCGTCCCACTGAGCAATGTATTCATTATAATTTTATTTTTATATTTAATTAGGATTTATCAGTATGTGTAAAATACATTGTATGAGCAATTATATATTCCTAACTGCAGAAGAAATGTTAATACTGTAGAGCCTTATGATCACAAGAAATTTTTAAATTTAAATAGTTGTATATGTAGCCTTTTTATTACAGAGAAGTATCACAGTATGATCTATAAAAGACTGTTGCATATAAAACTCTAAAGAGTAAGTAAATGGAAATACAAGTAGAAGCACAAGAAGAAAAAGGAATAATGTAAAGGTTTCAATTGCTAAAGAAGAGTTTGTTCATGATGTTTTGTGTTGTTTGGGGTGTTCTAATGAGTGATGATGAGTATCAAATTGCTAGGAGTTTAGAATCCATTCAATCCATTTAAGAGAATAATATAACAGATTTTATTTTTAAATGTCAATATTTGCCATTCTCCTTTGAGGAGAAATCTCATCCTTTGAAATTATAAAACTTACGATGAAAAATGTAAATGCCAACCTAACAATGTGCAAGATAGCACATGAGCTTTTCAGTATTCCTCTAGGATGGCCTAAGAGCAAAATACTTTTGAGAACACTGCTTTGTAAGACCCAAGTGTTTGGTTTTCTCCCCTGTTCTGTGAGCTACACCCAGGCCTCCCTGTAACTTCTCCTTCCTAATGGAGTCAGGCACAGGGGCTTTCTGTTGCTGACAAAGGGCCCAACGGCCTCACCACCCAATGACAAGTTTGTTTTCTTAATTACTTGTTGTAATGTATAAATGCAATCTTTTTGTTTGTTTGTTTGTTTGTTTGTTTTTGAGACAGAGTCTCGCTTTGTTGCCCAGGCTAGAATGAGTGCCGTGGCGTCAACCTAGCTCACAGCAACCTCAGACTCCTCGGCTTAAGTGATCCTCCTGCCTCAGCCTCCCGAGGAGCTGGGACTACAGGCATGTGCCACTATGCCCAGCTAATTTTTTCTATATAGATTTTTAGTTGGCCATATAATTTCTTTCTATTTTTAGTAGAGACGGGGTCTTGCTCTTGCTCAGGCTGGTCTCGAACTCCTGACCTCGAGCAATCCACCCGCCTTGGCCTCCCAGAGTGCTAGGATTACAGGCGCGAGCCACTGCGCCCGGCCTAAATGCAATCTTAATAATGATGCTCCTCTTCCTTCATCGTGTGTGCGTCTGTGTGTGCGTCCGTGTGTGTGTGTGTGTGTGTGTGTGTGTGCCCTAATATGTGCCAAATACTCATCTAGGTGCTTGGGATACTTCAGTCCATAAAACAGACAAAGCTCTCAGCTCTTGCAGAGGGGCTGGGCACTCAGTGTGCTTGTGCATGTGCATGGGGGGTGGGGGGCGGCGCAGGGGGATCAGAGCATTTTTTAAAGTTGTAATAAATATACACATGCTATAGTTTGTTAGCAAGTGATAATTGCCATGGAAAAAGAAAAAGCAAAGCGAGGTGAGCGAGTGTGGGAACCTGGAGAAGGAAGATGGATGGGACGTGACTGTAAGTAGACAGTTGAGCACAGACCTCCTTGAACAGGTGGCATCTGAGTGCAGACACAGGAGGTGAGGGGGTGAGCCCTGCCGATAAGTGGGGAAGAACATTCCAGGCAGAGGAAGTCACCTGCCCCAAGAGAAGGAACCGCCTGTCCCAAGGCCCTAAGGCCTTTGCACTCAGGAGCAGCAGGAGGGTGCCTGCTTGTGCAGAGGGTAAGGCCAGAGCGTGAGGGGCCTGTTAGCTACTGAGGAGCAGAGGATGACTGATGGGCCTCAGGTTTGAAAAGAGCCCCCCAATCACCATGGCAAACAGCCTGGGGTGGGATGAGGATGGGCAGGGAGACCTGTTGGGAGGCTGCTGTCATCAAGGCAAGAGGTGTCTACCCGGGTGAGACTGGGACATAGCAGGGAGGTATGAGAAGTGGTCAGAGGCTGCACTATTCTGTCTCCTACACACTGGTAGGGTGCAAGAGAAAGGAAGAGTCCAGAATGACTCCAGAGTGATAATATTCTAATATATTGCTTTACACATGCCAAAAGGTGTTCCTCCCTGCTCAGGAATCTTAGGGATTTGGAGCCACTTTTACAGAGGGCCACGTGTGTGTGTAAAGAAGAATTAACATGAGGCCTGGCGGGATGGTTCTTGGGCCCTACTTGATTGTGTGTTCACCTCAAGTCTTCAGGAGAGAAACACGAAACCACAGGCCTGAACCGAAGTGAATATGATCTTGACAGCAGGTCAGATAATTCTCCCTTGTGAGAAGTATCTCTGCCCAAAGTGTAAAATAAAAACAATAGCCAGTGTCAAAGTTTGTCAGAAACCCATTCATTTGACTTTGAACAGTCTGGTTTTTTTTAATCTTTTTTTTTTTTTTTTTTTCCCAACCAGCCGGACAGAGAGGTAGTTCAACTTTGAACCAGATTACAAAATCATCTGAAGCTGTAACAGTGAAAACTACTTCAGGGAAGAAAAAGAGAAAAAAAGGTATTTTTGTTTGTTGTTTCAACTATTCCTTCCACTTCCTTTATCTTCTAAGTCACTTTTCTCCTTTCTTAGGCTGTGTGTTCTCACTACTAAGTAATTGCCCCAAACAGAGACAAAAACTCAAGTGGAGAAAAAAGAAAACCCAATGTCTCGTGACCTCATGTAAACCAAGCACAGAACAGCTTTGCCGTGGCCACCAGAGGAATTCTTCTTTGGCGCGTTCAGCATTCCAAAAAAGGATCATGGGGCCTAGGCTAGTTTGGGAGTATTATTTCTGCAATGAACAACCAACGAGACCTGATACATTGAGCTTGGAGACTTCCCTCCTATAATTGTTACTTAGACTCAGAAACTGAGTCATTTAGAAGGAATTTTAAGAAATCACTAACACCATAACCGCTGAGCAGGGTTACACTAAGTAAGAAGTTGTCCGAGTGTTAAAGTTTCGCAGCTAAGTGTTAGAGACCGGAAAATCCCATGCCAGCTTCACTACTTGGAAATTCTAAAGAGACAGCACAAGATTATCACTGGGTGTGTCACCAGCAGTTTTGGGGAAACTCCTCATGGAAGCTAAACTAAATTTGTGTTGCTTTGTTTCAGTCCATTTCATGTGTTTTTATACCATTAGTTTGGAGAAAGGCAACTGGCCCTTACAGTCAAGCTTGTCACCCTTGGCTTTCTCTTCTTCAGTTTTAATGTTCCTGTGTGGTCTTTTTTCTGTCCTGGAATTATCCTTGCATCTCCTCTGTGAAATCTCACTGAATTAGAAAATTACAAATTTGGCTGGGCACGGTGGTTCACACCTATAATCCTAGCTCTCTGGGAGGCTGAAGCGGGAAGATCGCTTGAGCCTAGGAGTTTGAGGTTTCTGTGAGCTATGATGAGGCCACGGCACTCTAGCTAGGGCGACAGAGTGAGTCTATCTCAAAAAAAAAAAGAAAAAGAAAAAAAGAACATTACAAATTCTTATGATCTAAATGCCAAATGAAAATTCAAAGTTAGAAAATTTATCATACCTTATCTCTGTTGTCAATGTAAATATTGTCTTTCCACTGGATGGTGCTGGTAGATTTTAGAAAACCTACTAAAAGGAAAAAAAGAGAGAAAAGAACCATGCTAGGTTCTCATTTGTTTTAGGTGGTATCTTAATCAGTTTGGGCTGCTATATAACAGAATACAATAGATGGGGTAGCTTAAGTGGCAAACATTTATTTCTCAGTTCTGGAGGCTGATTCGAGTGGAGTGCCAGGATTAAGGCCCTGGACGATTAAATATCTGGTGGGGGCCTGCTTCATAGACAGCCACCTTTTATCAGTGCTCTCACATGGCAGAGGGAGGGCTAGAGAGCTCCCTGGTGACTCCTTTATAGGAGCACACATCCCATCCGGGAGGGATACTCCCTCATGACCTCATCACCTCCCAAAGGCCCCACTTCCTAATACTGTCACACTGGGGTTTAGGATTTCAACGTATGAATTTTAAGCGTACACAAACATTCAGTCTATAACAGACAGTTACCATTTGGGGATATTTTCAACCAAAAATCCTTTCAGAGGATTTGGCTGGGGTTCCTGTGAGGATAAGGATGATCACCACTCCCAGGAAGGGGACCGACCCTGCACTGGCTAGATGACACCTGAGGGCAGAGCAGTGCTGGGTCACCAATTCTAACTCTTCATCCAGACGTAACAGAAAGTGGTAAAAGAACAAAGATGGAGTGTCTGACTGCATCACACTGCGAGTAAACTCAGCGTTGCAGAAAGACCAAAGGGGAAACTCTATTTGGGAGCTTCAGTGCTTCTGAAGGCTGGAGACAGGCCCTGATCACTTCTATTTCTTAAGCCTTCCTGATTTATTTTTTTAAAAAACTAATTAATGGCAAAGGTTAAAATAAATTACACAATATCTGAAGTCTTTACATTTAACAAGATAACTCTTCTAACACATAAAAGCACAGCGAATACAAGCATAACATCATTAGGCGATGACACTAGGGTCTGACTGTGAGGCCCTCTGTGAATGTGACTCTTCCTATGTGCCACCCCCACCCAGGCCCTCACTCTTCATCTATGTAGGCCCTGCAGGTGCTAAACCCCCCTAGAAGGCGGATGGTTTGAGAGAAAAGTCAAAAAAAGAGCAATATGACAACTCATCCTTCAGCTCTTAAATAAAAACTATGTTGAGGCCCAAGTTACAACAATGCCTTTCAGCTACTCAAACCTGGCACAAAGGCACCAGACTTTCTTCTTTTGACCTTTGTGAGCCATACGGACCCTCTCACCACGCCCCCTGGGGAGTCCAGTGCCTTACAGTTTTCCAGGGAAGAGGTTAGAGGCCTTGAAAAATGGCAGGTTGCCTGTGGCCATTCTTTTAGTCAGCATTGATGGGATAAAATTTCCTCAAGGCCTGTTCTGGGCTGGTGTGTGTGGGCTGTAGCCAAATAGCCCCAGTCCCTGCCCCAAAGACTTACCTTCTGGTCACTGCAGCTGCCTCAACAGAAAATGGTCATTGAGGGCCAGTTCTGTGTGGGCCACAAGGTGTATTCTTGCCTTCAAGTGTTGTATTAGTCTGTTCTGGCTGCCATAAAGCAAAGTAGCATAGGCCGGGTGGCTTACACAACAGAAATTCACTGCCTCACAGTTTCGGAGGCTGGAAGTCACGATCAAGGTGTTGGTAGGGTTGGTTCCTCCAGAGGGCTGTGAGGAAGAGTCTGGTCATGCCTAATACCTTCTGGTGGTTTGCGGGCCATCTTTGGTGTTCCTTGGCTTGTAGATGCATTGCCCCAAACTTCACCTTTGTGTTCACATGGCATTCTCCCCGTGTCTGTCTCTGTGTCCATATTTCCCCGTTTTATAAGGACACCAGTCATATTGAATTGGGAGCCCACGCTATTCCGGTATGACCGCATCTTAACCAACTGTATCTACAACAACCCCACTTCCATATAAGCTCACATTCTGGCTGCTGGGGTTAGGACTTCAACATATGAATTTTCCGAGGGGGACACAGTTGAACCCATGACAAGGGGCCTCTGAATGTGGTTTAGAGATGGGCTGCACACCTGTGAAACAAACAACCACACAAGGTAGCATGTGCAAGGGCCAAACATGGACACTGGGTTCAGAGAAGGGCGTTCTCCCCCAGGGTGGAACTGGGGAGAAGGCTTTGTGAACGAGCCGATCTGTATGGAGAGAAAGGAAGGACTTAGGTGAGAAAGACAGACCTTAACAAGGCAAGCCATGAACCCGCAGGTTTGGATAGAACAAGAGGATGTGGGGAGGGTGGCCCTGGCAAGAGGGAAGGAGGACTTTGCATGTCAGGCCAAGAGTCTAGACTGCACCCAGTAGACAATGGTAGCCATGCAGGTCTTTTGTCTCCCAAGGAATCCTTTGCCTCAAACAATAGAAACAACTTTGCATCTAATACATATTTATTGCATAGTTTCCTGTCATGCTTTCCAGAATTCACAAAGGAAATTAAAAAACAGCTTCCCACATTGGGCAATTGCTTTTGCAGTCATAAGGTGTTTGTTTGGGGAGTGAGTTTGGTCTTGGTAGAAGAGTTCTATTTGTTTAAAAATAAAGGATCAGATTGAGCTGATTTACATCAACCTCCTGGGTGAGCAGTCCAGATGGTTTCCATTTGGTCCTAATTGGAAACAGCCAAACTATTTTTATGCACGTCCCTTTGTGGACAGGAGGCTTTTGGCCTGCTGCTTGGAAAGTTGTCCCCACAATGCCATATGAGTCAAATGCCCATTCAGAAGCCTGACACCCCCTTATTCCTCCTCTCATTTGGAGTAATAATTATAAGACCTTGACAGCTGTACATTGAGCAACCATTGCGAAGCTGAGAGAAGCAGAAAGTATTCCATTTCTATGCCTGCAGAAGTTAGACATGTTTGTCCAAACCAGTCTAGCCCAGAGCACCGCTGAACATGCAGAATCATGAGATCAGTGGTTCTCTAACTTGAGCAGCTTCAGGGGCACCCAGGGAGCTTGTTAAAACACAGATCACTCGGCACACCCCCCACCCCAGGTCCTGAATGGTAGGTCTGAGGTAAGGCTAAAAAATGTGCATTTCTTTCAAGTTCCCAGCGGCTGATGCTGCTGGTCCAGGGATCATACTTTGAGAACCATTATTTTAGACTTTAAAAAAATCACACTGGCTGGTCTCAATTTATTTTGCTTATTGAAGAAAATCAGAGGGCATGTTGAGGCTCCTAGATGCCTCTTCTCTGCCCTGGAAGCCACAGAACAAACAGAATCCAGACCCATCTCTGGTCAGGCTTCTCTGTCTCCTCTGTGCTCAGCTGGGCCCACTCTGAACCCCAGGGCTCTCTGAACCATGGGGATCTAGGAACGGGGGAACGCTGGGCCTGGAGCTCCCTCAGCCCTCAAGTGCATGATGTCCGGCTTGGCCCGTGCCTAGTCACAAACCTGTGAGGTCCAGAAAGAACCAGAAGATGGCAGAAGACCAAAAGCCACTGAAAGGTCATCAGGAATGGCCATCTGGAGATAAGATGGTTTCCCTGAGCCCAATTTAGCCAGTCCTGCCTGCTGCCTCAGGCCCCAAAAGTTCCCAAGAGACCCAGTGAGGACTCAGGGGTACCCTGTCACCTGGGCCTGTTCCACTCCCATCCCAACCCCCATATTATAATTTCCAGGGCTGTTTCACTTCTGGAGGATTTTGGACAGGGAGGGCAAGTACGTGACTTAGGCATGTACAGGGGCAAAATCCAACCATAAAATGGTCCATCCACAAGCTTGTGCTGGGTCAGACCTTTACGAGAGTATCATGCCACCCAAGTGGCAAATACACTTCCCCAAATAAGGCATTGTTGCTTATATCTTAGCCACAGTCCACAGAAATGCCAGCAGCAGTAAGGAATGCAAGGGCCAAGTTCAAAAGTCAAGATGTAATCTTCAAAACGGCTTTATTAATTCCAAAACAGGAAGTCACCAGTTAAAATCCTGAAATTATTTCATTGGGGTTTCATCCTGGGGTAATGGCTAAACAATGGAAATCTTTATAGAAGGGTTTCAAGGTCCAAGGTGTAAATCATCCAACACTAAGTACATTTTGCTTAAATCCTGTAATCGAGCAAACAGACTTTATGTTCTGTTTATAAAACTGTGAATTACACAGGAAATTACACATGTTCCTTGTCAGTGGAAAGATGCTATTTTTAACAAGCTTAAAAAAAATTCAGCCACAAAGAGAAGGTCCTACCAGGGCCTGGCATCCACAGATGAACATGAGTAGTGGTTAAGCAGAACACTCTGATGTCCACTAGAATGTAGGAGGCCCACCTGTTCCGGTGGTCCCAGGAAGGGCCAGAGAGTGAGAGAGGTGAGGAACCTCTCTGGGGGAATGTTGTTTCCATGAAAACTTACACCTGACCTTTTGGAAAGAGAGCTCTCTCTGGAAGGAATGAGAAGAGGTTCGTCAGCTGGGTAAGAGAAGGCTCAGGGGAGGAAGGTGCCTGGCGTGTTAGGCAAATGGGAAGTCTGATGTTCACCACAGAGTAGTCGGTGGGAAAGTGGCTGGAGATGTGGCTCAAGAGGCCAGCGGACCCACGTGGCCAAAAGCCATCAATGCTAAGTTAGGGAGTTAGACTTTCTCCTATGTACCAAGGGTGAGCCTTAATGTTTTTGAAGCAGGACAGTGACACAGTGAGAGCTGGGGTTTTCAAAAGTATCTTGGGCAGCTTTGCAGAATATGCTTTAGAGAAAGAAACATCTGAACGATGTGAGACTTAGGAGGGTTTGGTTTGTTTTTTTTTTAGTTTAAATTCATTTTACTTTTGGACAACCTACCTGCCATGTTTTTTCTTAAAAAACAATGTCTCTGCTCCAAATACATCACAGTCAAAATAAGTGAAGAGCTCAAGATGATCCCAGTCCTATTTGTCTTAAGCCTGGGTATATGTGGATGACAAGCAGCAGCGGTTATCATGGTGGGTGATAGGTCCAAAGTAACTGCTGACTTTGTTAACAGCTTTCCATTTCTAAGCCATCCTTAAGGAAAATCACATATGGGGTTGCCCATCCTCTTGGTAGTCCAGTTGGGCAGCCACACCACCCGGATTGTGTTTTCACCAATAAAGAATGGGTAGGTTTTGAAATTAACAAGGATGTGGTTGATGTGTTCTGCAGCCCCTGTCATTAAAGGTTTTACTCTTTCTGGTCTCTGTTACTCAAATTTGCCTTTGATTGATTTCACGTGTTCTTTGACGTGCTCCTTGTAGGCTGCTTCTGTGTTGCTGATTTCCTGCAAGGGATGGACAATATCCACACCAGTGATTACTGCGCTTTAGTACCTTCACCCTGGGGGCCCTCAGAAGTGGCATTGCCACCAGTGAGCGGGTCATCAATGTTACTGTCTGTCCAACAGACCATCTTCCCCTCCACCCCCAGACACAGCCCATTTGCAATCTCCCAGATCATGTAAATGTCACAGAACATTTCGTCATGGCTGATGAGGTCCCGGTAGATAATCATGATGGCAGCCTCAGGGAGCTGGCACAGGAGCCTAGAGCGGTGCTAGGGGTGGGGGCCGAGAGCGTGGAGCAGGGAGCCGGTGGCAAAGCAGGATTCTTTTACTCTAGTTCAAGTAAGAGAGGATAAAATGGAGACCTGAGGCTGCGGTGATGGAAAGATAGAGTATAGATATATTTAGGAGGGAGAATGGACAGGATCTAGCAGCCAGATCAATGGGAGTGGTAAGAAAGATTCTGAAGTCAGGGACACCTGAGGAAGTTTGGCAACTAACCAGAGAGAAAACAGAAGGAAGCACAGGGTTGGCGGGTCCATACTGGATCTGTGGAGTGGCTTCCAGGCAAGGCTTGCCGGCGTCAGAAATGTATGTCTGCTCATCGGGGAGGCAGTGGTGGAAGGGAGGACGCCTTGCACATGGACGCTCTCCGTCAAGTTCCTCCTAGTCTGGTGTCACAGGACTTGTGAAACCCAGAGGTGACACTGGGAAGCAAGCCACTAATACTGTGTACTAAGTGCCACAAACACTGTTATTTCACAGTGCTTGCCGGTCAGTCCTCACAGTGCTTCTAGGAGATAGGTATTATGATCTTTTTTTCACCAACGAGGAAATTTGGATTCAGAGAAGTTAAGTGACTTTCCAAGAAGTTGCACAGCAGTTTCCAGAGGGAGGTTTTAAACCTGGGGATTTTATGAATTTTACTACATCACCCTGCCTCTTAGTCACATCTAGGCATAGCCATGTCACTGCTAAGTTCTCTGAGACAGAGAGTAAATTAAAGGGGTCATTGTTGGTGAGCATGTTTTTGTTTTAGTAAACATTTGTAAAGACATGTAAGATTAGGTAAAAAATGGGTTAGGGTGAATACAGCTGGAGTGGATCAGGTACTACCAGGGCCTGAGCACGTTCTCAGCCTTATACCAAGGAATTTGTTCTCAACCCAAAGAGAGGAATTTAGTTTTGCTTGGACTTTGATTAAAGTCCTGGAGCAGAAAAGCCCTGTGCTGAGCAGCGTCAGCCTTCCTGCTTTCCAACAGGGGCTCTAGGACTCGCTGGAGGGCCACACTCTGGAGAGTTGTTTACACGGGCATTTTCCAAACTGGTTATTTTTCATGGGCAAAGATGACATTGTCACCTCTCTTACCATCAGCTGGAGGGAGATTTGGGGTGTTTTTCCCGAGGGTGTGCAAGTTGTACCAGGCCAATCACAGGCCCGAAAGCAACCTTCCTCGCCAAGGGCCCATTTGAGCCACGCTGGCTCAGCTAGGGGTGTAGATTGGCTGAGAAGGTTTCTTTCTTTGCAACGCTGAGCAGCAGTAACGGAATTTAGCCTTTGGCCTTCAGCCTTGCCCCTGTTGGCCGCTGCTGCTTTCTGGCATGCCGGAAGGGGGCAAAAAGAAATCAGTGCCACATGTGATCAGTATCCACATCATTAATCATTCTGGGCAGTCAACTCAACTTTCCAAAGGCATTTATGTTTGTGAAGAGATTTTATAAATAGAAAAATTATATTCCATTCATGTTCATGAGTCAAGGCATTATTAGTGACAGTATACTTGGAAAAACAATGAACAGTGAGATAACAGTTTCCACAATATAATTGCACTTTACACTCTACTAGTCATTGATTCATTTATTCAACAAACAATTATTAAATACCCACCGCGTGCCAGATGCTGTTCTAGCATGAATGGTATAACACTATTTCATCATTCATGACAGCTGACATTTACTATCACTGCCATGCCCTGGAGGTGAGGACAAACGGGATTGAGAAAAGTTAGGTTTACCCCCAGTAAAACCAAAGGCTGGGCCAGTTTTCATCCCTGCACCTGTGTTCTGAAGGAAACAAAGCCTGTCTATCTCATCCAACAATCCAGCAGATTAGATTCATATCCAAAGAAACCAATGGAACTCTTTTTTTTAATAAAAAAAATAAAAAGCCTACTTTTTCCTTTTTTTCAACTGTTAACCTAGGATGGCCCAATGTCCAAATTTGCCTTCTGTCTCTTTATACTTGATTGTCATTGACTCTTCTCTCTTCCTTGCTCTTCCTACACACTGGTTGACATTCTCTTAATATCAGCTTCATAAGGGCAAGATTTTTGTCTCTTTCGTTCTCTCTTGGAGCCCCAGTGCCCAGACCAGTGCCCGACACATCATAGGAGTTCAAAAATATTTGTTGAATGCTGAATGAATTCAAGTCTTATCTAGCCCTGGGGTTAGGCTCTCAAGTCATCACAGTTAGTGCATAGTTAGTTAAATTTAGTTAAATGGGCCTTTAAAATCCCTTAAATTGCCCATACAATGCAATATATGGACATATTATCTCTAAGCTTCACACAGTTTCTTCCCCAGCTTTGGAACAGATCACCTGCTCTTTCTTCAGCTGGGCACCGAACGAAGTGGCTGGCTAGTGTTAACAGGGCGTGCATTTAAATGTAAACATTTGGAAGCCCTAGAAAGCGATTTGGCTTTGGGGCTGGAGCTCAAGATCTCCTATCTCACGTTTACCGAGTGGATGAGCCCGCGTTATGGCCACAGCGATTTTTCTTCCTCCATCCCCTTCCTGTTTTTCTCTTTGCCAAACTCCGACGCTCGAACTGGTATACATTAAATGTGTACACGATGCTGCTGCACGGCAGCGACAATGGACTTTATAAAAGCTGCATAGACTGACGAGGGTGAACCAGACCCCAGGACCCCTGACCTCAGTCATGAAGTCTACGAAGTCTCCTTCAAACTTCTAGAGCTCACTTTTCAGGCTCCTTTAAAGGACTGAATCCCCTTATACAGCCTGTCACCTCCCCAGGATCAGCATACCAAGAAATTTCTAGAGACATCAATTTTCCTCTTTAGTAAAAAAGTAAAGGCAACAATCTAAATCTTAGATGGAATTTCCTTTCATGCAGAGCAATGTTGGGCTTCCTGTTGTAAAGACCAAAGAATGTACTGAGCACAAAACGAGGATTTTTAAATCACTTATGCAGTATCTCCTTGACTACGTTGCAGAATGCATCTGCTCACACAAGTCCAATAAACACTGTCTTAAAAAAATAAAATCAGCTTAGCTGGTGATAAACAGGGGAACGTTTCTCTAAAAATAACAAAGTTCTCTGATTCTCTTCTAGGAATCAAGAAGAAAAACGAAGGTTTGACTGAAGCTGGTCCTTGGTTGGTGAAGTTGCACTTGGCAGATAACGGCATAGATGGAAAAGGAAGAGGAGAAAATGACTTGTTGGAATTCACTCAAATTTTAACACAGTGAGTAACAGATTAAGAGGTTTTATTTATTCACCTTCCAAAAGTAAGTGTTTGAATTAAGTTACCGGGACAATGATGTAATCACAGTTTTTTAGCAGTTTCCAGTGAGGTTTCTCAGCCCTGAGAGGGAAGCAGTGACTCACCTTAGTCTTGGTACCTGACGTGGCAAACAGTCATGTGTGAACCCGTAACGGGGTCTCAAAGACCGCACTAGAAGCTGCATTTTAAGAAGTCTGCAACTGAGGAAAGACAGGTGGTATGACCTCCAGATTCTTCTTCCCTAAAGTCAGGATATAATGTAAAATATGAGCAAGGTGACCTGAGGAAGAAAGGCAGCCTACTGGGGAGTAAACACTGTTTCGTGTTTGATTACAAAGTTGTCCCAACCTCCTCAGGCAGAAAGATGCAGCTGTTCTCGAAAACATCTGGAAAGTAGAATATTTCCTTGCCATGTTTATCCTGACAACCTTAGGCATCTCCCTGTCCAGCTCTACTGAATCTATATCCCCAGTGGGCCAAGCCACAAGTCAGAGTTTGCAGCTACTGTAGGAAAAACTTTCTGGGTGGAGATGGCTCCAGACTATACCGTCTCAGGCAGTCGGTAGTGACAGCACCATGTGACAATCAAAAGTAACAGAACACAGCCAGGGCTTGCAGCTGGAGGATAGATGGCTGTTTATTATTCTAGAAGAAAAAGATCCCCTCTTTAATGTACATTACTTCCTTATTCAGGAAGGATGGGAAGATTTCCAACTTGGATAGTTTTGCTGCTTTTTCTATAACAATTTTATTAATAAACTTCATTTTATTACCTTTTAATACATTGCTAAATTTAATATATTGCTGATATATTATCCTTTTAGTATATTGCTAACATTTTGTTAAGGAGTTTTGCGTCTATGTTCATGAGGTATATCAGTCTACCCTTTTCTTGTAATGTCTTTGTCTGGTATTAGGATCAGGAGAATTCTGGCCTTACAGAATGAGTTTGCTAGGAAATGTTACCTCTTCTTCTACTTTGTGAAATAATTTGTGTAGCATTGGCATTATTTCATCCTCAAATATTCAGTAGATATATCAGTGATAACATCGGAACCTGGAGCTTTATGGAAAGACTTGTAACTACAAATTTGTTTGCTTTAATTGATATAGGGATATTCTGGATATTTTATCTTGGGTAAAGCTTTAGTAGTTTGTGTCTTTTAAGGAATTTGTTTCAACTAAGTTGTCAGATTTATAGGAATAAAGTTATTCATAATATTTCCTTAGGATCCTTTTATATCAGATCTATAGTGATGTCTCCTTTTTCACTCCTGATATTGATAATTTGTTATTGATAATTTCCAGACCAGTCTGAGCAAGAGCGAGACCCATCTCTACTAAAAGTAGAAAAATTAGCTGGGTGTCATGGCATGCACCTGTAGTCCCAGCTACTCCGGAGGCTGAGGCAGGAGGATTACTTGAGCCCAGGACTTTGAGGTTTCAGTGAGCTACAAAGATGCTATGGCACTCTACCTAGGGCAACAGAGCAAGACTGTCTCAAAATATATATATATATATATATATATATATACATATTAGCATAATATATATGTCTTCATCCTTTTATTTTTAGCCTGTGTTCTTATATTCAAATTGGGTTTCTTGTAGACAGCATATAGTTGAGACTTCTATTTTATCCATTTGACAAACCTGTCTTTTAATTGTTTAGACCATAACATGCAATGTGATTATCAGTGTGATTGGGTTTTTAATTTACTATCTTGCCATTTTTTTTTCTATTGTTATTATCTGGTTTTTGTTCCTTTTTAAAGTAGTCTTCTGCCTGTTTTTGGATTGAGTAATATTTATAATTCCATTTTTATCTCCTTTATTGACTCATTAGCTATATTTCTGTCTTTTTATTTTAGTGGATGCCCTAGTGTTTACAGCATTCATTTTTAACTTATTATAGTCTACCTTCAAATAATATTACACTACTTCACTTATGGTATAAAAATCTTATAAGTAGTATACTTTCATTTCCCTCCCTTTCTTTGTGCTTTTGTTGTAATGTATTTGACTTTTACAAATGCTATAAATCCCATAATACATTATTATATTTGTTTTAAGCAGTTATTTTTAATAAGGTAGTCTTTTATACTTATTCACATATTTACCATTTCTAGCATTCTTCCTTCTTTTGGATATATTCACATTTCTGTCTGGTATCATATCCTTCTGTCTGAAAGACTTACTTTTTACGTTTCTTATAGTCCTGATCTGCTAGCAATAAATTCTCCAAGCTTTTGCATATCTAACAAGTCTGTTTTGCCTTCGTTTTTAAAGATTTTTTTTGCTAGATATAGATTTCTTGGTTGACAGTTAATACTTTTAAGAAGTTGCTCCACTGTCTTCTTGTGTTGCTTCTGAAGAGACATCATTTTATGTCTGTTCTTTTGTATATAATTTGTCTTCTTTTTTTTCTGACTGCTTTTAAAACTTTCTTTTTATCACTGGTTTTCAGCAATTTAATTATGACCTTCCTTAGTATGATTTTCTTCTTGTTTCTTCTGATTGGGGTTTGTTGAACTTCTTGAATCTATGCATTTACAGTTTTTATCAAATTTAGAAAATTTTGACCACTATTTTTCAGGTATTTTTCTATCATTCCTGATCACTCCTGTCTTTTTCCTTCTGAAATTCTAATTACATATATGTTAGGCTGCTTGATTTTGTTCCACAGGTAAATAATGTTATGTTCATTTTTTTCAGTCCATTTTTCCTCTGCATTTCATTTTGAATAGTTTCTATTGCTATGTCTTCACATTCACTAATCTTTTCTCCTGCAATGTCTACTATGCTGTTAATTCCATCCAATATTTTTTATCTCAGACATTGTACTTTTTAATCTCTACAAGTTCAACTTGAGCCTCTTTTATAGCTTCCATTTCAGTCTTCATACTTTCCTCACTTTCTTGAATATAGAGAGTATACTTAAAATAAATCTTTTAATGACTGTGACTACTAATTCTATTATAAGTGTCATTTTTGAGTGTTTTCATTGATTGATTTTTCTTTTGGGTCAAATTTTCCCGCTTCAGTAATTTTTTTACCGGAGGCTAGACACAATGAATTTATGTTGCTGGGTGATGAATTTTTTTAAACTCCTTTTTTATTCTTTTTAATATTTGGAGGCTTTTTTTTCTCTGATGCAGTTAAGTTCCTTGGCAAGAGTTGGAGTCCTTTGAGGTTTGCTTTAAAGTTTTATTAGAACATATCCAGAAGAGCTTTTATTCTAGGATGAATTTGGTCCCACTACTGAGGTAATACCCTTTTTAGGACTCTACTTGGTGTCCTCTGTATTAGGAGGTTTTTACACTCCGGGTGGTGGGAATTTTAACTGTTTCCAGCCCTGTATGAACTTCAGAGATTGTTCTACCTGCTCCCGTCCTGTGATTCTTCCCTAGCCTTAGTAACTTCCTCAAAAGTGTATGTTGATTAGTACTCAACCAAAGATTTGGGGTAAACCCTCCGTAGAATGCACAGAGCTCTCTCTGTAAAGGCCTCTCCTCTCCAATATTCTATCTTATAAATTCTAGCCATCTCTACCCAAACTCTTCAGAACACACTGAACATGATAGCAGAACTGGCTACATAGTTTGTGGGCACCCAGTGCAAAATGGAATCTCAGTGAGACCAACAGAATCTGATTGCCCACCTCCTCCCAATGCTGCAATCTGGAAACTCTCTTCAGGCAGTAAGCTGGCGCACTCACAGGGCTCATTTTGTGTGTTCCCCCTTTTCAGGGATCATTGTTCTATGCTGCCTGTTTTCCAATGTCTGAAAAACCACTGCTCAATATATTTTCTCTGTTTTTTTAAATTGGTTTGGGGGGTAGGGTAAATCCAGTCCCTGTTAGTCCATCATGGCCAAAAGCAGAAGTCCTGCTTCATTTTATAGAGCAACTATTATCCAATAGATGCTAAGAATATAGTTTTATTACTCCTCACATCAACCCTAAGTCATAAATGTTATTTTTCTCACCTTATAGATGAGTAAATTAAGGTTCAAAGAGAGTAAATCAGTTGCCCAGAATGTCAGAATTGTAATTGTAAAGTTGAGTTTCAAACTTGGGTCTTACTGGCTCAAAGTCTAAGCCCGTTTCCTTGTTTGAAGCACCTCCACCCTCACAGAACCCTGGAGTATGCCCTGTTCCCCTCCCCACTGAACTCACCTGTTTCACCCTGACTCTTCCTACACCACTCTTGGCTCTCACCCATGATGGCTACAACCTGCCTTTGCTGACCACTTTTTAGCCACTGTCCTTGATTTTGCATTCCCTTTCAACTATTCTTACTTTAGTGACCTAACCAACTTGAACTCGTAATGACAGCTTAGTGCAAATTTAACATCCATGGTTTTTGAACCATTTAACTATTCTGTGTCTTTTCAGCCTCACCTCATCTCATGGGCAGTTGGTGACTTTCTGATGTGACTTGTGCGGTGAGTTGCATGCTCACCTCAAGCACAGCTACCCCTCTCCATTTCCACCTTCACAGATGCGATGCTCACTCTCCCTCCACACTCCTCTGCAGTGCCTACAGCTGTGCGTGGAAGTGGGAGCACTGTCTTTGCAGCCCCGGCCCACCCTGTCAGATCCACTTCTGAGCCAGCTGTAGAGAGAGTTGGCAGAAGATCAAACAGACTCCAGGAGTATTTCAAGGAACACCTTTGTGGCTCATCACCTTTTATCATTTGGGTCCTGAATATGTAGGAAGGAGGAGCTCAGTGGATGCAAAGGGAGCTAGGGGAATAATTGTCTGGGAGCCTGTTAGCATAGTCAGCTCATGGGACTTGCTTAATTGAATATACTTAGAATGGCTTATGTATATATATTTATGTTGGGGTAACATTTGGTGATGGAGAATATGAGACACAAACCACTTGCCTACCTGCTGGCTCTAGTTACCCTTGTGATACCGACCAGGTTCATTCTGCCTATGAGCAGTAAAGCAATCACTGTGACAACGGGCTTTGCAGAAGAAAAAAGATTTATTCACAGGACAGCCCAGCAAGGAGGAGGAAGAACAGCTCTCAAATCCACCTCCTCAAAGATAAAGTTTAGGGATATTTATGGGTTAGAGAAATGGGTGGTCTAAGGCATGGGAAAAGATGATTGGCAGTGGGGAAAACTGAAGTAATCGGTGATCTGTACAGGCATGGTTGGGGCTCACGGCTCTTCATAGGATGCAAGTTCATGAAATGGTGGTGTTAGCATGATCTGAGAGTGGGGGTGGTGTTGGCCCTCTGACGTCCTAAGGCCTCCTCTCCAGCATTGGCACGGGCCCAGTTAGAGGGCCAGTGGTCCCAACCAATTTGAACTGGACAGGAGCTGCCCCCCAGTTCCTGAAAAACAAGTTAAGTGACCATTACCATGGTGACATACAGAAATGTTATTTTTAAGGAAGCAATTGGAGGTTAAATTACAGTGTTTAACAGCATGGCTTTTAGCTACACGGGAAAAAAAAATAACAAAAACCAAGTGACCAAAAGAAAGCAGAGCAGGTTAAGTTTGGCAGACCTAACCAGATTAGCCCCTCGGTTTCACCTGGTACCACCCGGGTCTATCCCCACCTTCAGGTTAACTAGTCTGGGGACAAGGGATGGCAGGCCTTTGTTTGTGATGAGGCCTGACCCAGCTTTGCTGCATTAGTCTACCCCTCCAGCCAGTGCCAGTGGCTTCCTTGAGCTTAACGGAGGAGCCAAATGGCCCGACTGCTTGCCCTGGTCGTGAACCAGGCCTCGCTCTGATCGGGACTCACGGAGCGTCGGTCCACGGGCTGGCAGAGCAGTGCGACAGCTGCAGGCTGGCCCTTCGTCAGATGCTTTCAGCTCTGAACACACGCATCACGGTGGCAGAACTGGCTACATAATTTGTGGGGACCCAGTGCAAAATGGAAACTCATGAGCCCTTATCCAAATATTATGGAGAATTTCAAGATGACAGTAGCAGAGCACTAGACCAAGCGAGGGGACCTTCAGAGGGTGGGGCTCTGTGACAGGGCACATGAACGCACTGTTCACGTGCACCAGTGCCGGGGATTCCTTTCCCCTGTGGTTTTTGTTCTGACATGAACTATTTAAATCATATTGTTTTCTTTTTTCTAAAGTGTAAGAATTAAGAACTACTGGAGAGCAACGTATATTTTCTTGGTATATTTGAATCAAGCAGATTGCCTGGCATCACAGCCCTGCCCCTTGATTTACTAGCAGTTTGATCCTAGGAAAGTTAAATAGCTTCCCTTCACCTCAGGTTCCTCATTTGTAAAGATGGAGATAATAATAGCGTCTAACTCAAGCGATTGTTATAGGGTTAAATGTACGTAAGGAGCTAAACACAGGGCCCAGGGCGCCAACTATGAATAGCACCTTTGTACAATTAGAAAAAGAGTCCCTCCAGATGGATGAATCATAAAGATACCACCTCTGAGCCAGGAGGGGGGTCCCTTTTGAGGTCCGTGCTTCAGGGCCCAGAGCTGGGCTGGATTTCAGCCCCGCTCACCCCCTTGGAAGGCACCTTTGTGCAGGACACAAGTGCTCACTCCTGTGGGGGGCCTGGTCACAGCCGGTGCAGAGTGAACGTTCCGTCAAACCTTAGCTCCTGTGAGGCTGCATGATGCAGTGGCTAAATCCATGGCCTCTGGAGTTGACCTAGATGCAGAATTGTTGAATTATGAAGTTTGTCTTCCACACTCCCTGCCTTCTGTGTGTGGACTCCCTGTCCCCCTCTCACCCATCTTGTCCAAAGAAATTGGACACAGCCAGGCAGTTAAGGAAGCCAAAGCTGGTCAAGTCCTGACTAGACAGACTTTCCCTGGGAGCAAGACCTTCAAGAGGGAGAGTCTGGCAGGGCCATCCAGCCCCAGCC
Organism: Lemur catta; assembly: GCF_020740605.2. Taxonomy (NCBI): domain Eukaryota; kingdom Metazoa; phylum Chordata; class Mammalia; order Primates; family Lemuridae; genus Lemur; species Lemur catta. The sequence goes on from NC_059128.1 coordinate 173,545,507, forward strand.
TTGAATTCTGGCTGCTGAATTAGTGGAAAGTATGTACAGCAAGGAAGGGAGTGATGTCGTATTCCATGCTGACCCCAACTGAAGTTTCATATCCCCAGCATGTGGTAAGGGCTCAAAACTCTTTTATTGATTGATTGATTGAGACAGGGTTCAGTAGCTGGATCATAGTTCACTTGGTATCTCAAACTCCTGGCCTCAGGAGATCCTCTTAGCTCACCCTCTCAAGTAGCTGGGACTACAGGTGTGCACCACCATGCCTGGTTAATTTTTTAAATTTTTTACAGAGATGGGCTCTTGCTATGTTGCTCAGGCTGGTTTCTATCTCCTGTCCTCAAGTGATCCTCCTGCCTCGGCCTCACCAAGTGCTGAGATTGTAGACATGAGCCACCATGCCCAGCCTCAAATTGTTTTATTGATAATCATATGATAGTTTGTTTCAGAGCAGAGTCCATGTGTTAAATGCTCTTAATCCTTCCAGTGCTGGCCAGGCACGGTGGCTCACGCCTGTAATCCTAGCACTCTGGGAGGCCGAGGCAGGAGGATCATTTGAGCTCAGGAGTTCAAGATCAGCCTGAGCAAGAGCAAGACCCTGTCTCTACTAAAAATAGAAAGAAATTAGCTGGACAACTAAAAATATATGGAAAAAATTAGCCAGGCATGGTGGCACATGCCAGCAGTTCCAGCTACTTGGGAGGCTGAGGCAGGAGGATTGCTTGAGCCCAGGAATTTGAGGTTGCTGTGAGCTAGGCTGATGCCATAGTACTCTAGCTCAGGCAACAGAGTGAGGCTCTGTCTCAAAAAAAAAAAAAATCCCTGCAGTGCTAAGCACATAATATGCACTTAATAAGTATGCACTCAATGTGCAGGCATCATTGGTATTGTGTTTGCAAGATGCTTTCATATAAACCATTATTCTGATTTCACCACAATCTTGTGAAACAGGCAGGATAGCCCTTTTCAGGCCAGTTTTACAGACGAGAAAGGTGGGACCTTTCTCACATGGCCTGCCCATGACCACATGATTTGACAAGGGGTCAAACCCGACCGGAGGCCGAGGCCTTCACCCAGATTCCCCGTCCATTGCTTATGCCAGAGATTCACAAAGACCAGTCAGAAGGCCACTGCCAGGCCTACACTGTAAAGAATTTTCAACAGTCCTCAAAGAAAGTAGAAAAATAAAGACAATGCAATTTATTTTTCATAAAGCTAAACTTATCTGATTTAAACAGCTATCCTTTATTTTGAGACTATACCCTTCCCAATTTTATGTAAAGATATTTGTTCTTTTATAGCATTGCTTGGTGAGAGTTGTTATTTATTTGATGTAATAAAAGTTGCCAAAGCTTTGCCAGTCCCTCCAAATTTTTGGACATTTTGCTGGTGTGTAAAATCGAAGCAACTTGGAAGTCCTGCACAATATCGCACCATGTCTTTTGAATAAGTAAATGAATGGTGGATTTAAGGCAACTAAAAGTCCTCATTCTACCAATTTACCTAGGAGAAGCATCCAAACTAGAGAGACTAAATTGGGGAAAAGTGGCTTCAGAATATCTTCAGTCTCAAATTGGGTCAGTGTATCATCTTGGGATTGGGGTGGGAGGGTGATGGAGAGAATCTAAAAAGAAAGATCATTCTCTAAAATAACTGGACAGAGTTTCTTTACTTGGCACAATGCCATTTTTTTTTTTTTGTCATTTTCTTTGAGCAGTGTGATCAAATATTCTGCCCACTTAAGGGAAATTGACCTTGGAAACAACGTCCTGGGAGAAATGGCTGCTGCTGACATACTTGAAGCACTGAGAGCCAGAAAGACAGGTAGAGTGCTTTCAGTTTATATGTTTCTCTCTGTCGACACCTGCTCATTGCCAAACACTGTAATACAACTTGCTCGACTTTTTTCATTTAAATAACTGGCCTGGACTATGTGATGACCAGGAACACAGCCACGGCCCGTCCACCATTGTGTCAACCCATCCAGTGACTGGCAGAGTTCAAGAAATTTTATGATGTCATATGCAGCCTTCAAACTAAGTAATGAATGCTTTTAAAGTGAAATTGTCTCTATTGCTTTTTTCCTCTCTCTCATCTTTCATCCTCGCATATTCCCCAAGAAACTCTTCTCCCATATTCTATTCTCCCCGCAGCCCAACCTGCAAGGATTTCTCCAGATATCAGTTGGGAAACTCCAGTAACAGCCCCTGTAAGGTTATGATGTGCTCTCTGGATCATCAAAGAATGGTTAAATTGTGATTGGCATAGGGAGAACATTCTGATCCTGCAACCCCTTGAAAAGGAGAGAATCACATTTGAAATGAATTGGTTCAGGTCAGTCACCCCTGGTCTCCATCACCAATATGCACGACCAGAATTAATGATGGCTACTCTCGCAGCTGATAGAGGGGAGGCGAAGAAATGTCATTTTCAATGAAGCTCAACAAACCACTTCATAAACAGATTTGAAAATACAAATCCGATGTTGTGAAAAGTGGGGAGCACTCTTGGTATGTTACCAGTCACGTCAAGAAGAGAGAATTAAGTAGCACAAGCATCCAGTCTTTACATTTCCCTAGTGCAATGCTCTAAGAGATGTGACAGGATTATATACTGCATTTCTCTTTTAATGCTGGCAGGGTTTTTGAGAGAAGAATTATAATGATATCACTATCTATCATATTGCCATTTTTTAAACTGAAACTATAGCATTTTTTAACAGCCAATTAAGTGATTCCAAGATTTTTAAGTTATCCCTTTATTTTAGAGAATTAGAATATCTACTTCCTATTCCATTAGTTAAATTCAGATTCAACAGAATTATCCTGTTAAATTTAATTCAAATTTAGTTTTGATTTAAGCTCAATAAACTGAAGGCAGGTTAATGCTTTCATTTTGTTTTTCCTGGCACTGCAGTAATTTTTTCATTATACACTGTGACAGAAGACATTACGAGACTGCAGCCAGCTTTCTGACCACTGCTGTAATGAATGCTAATGATGTTCAGTCTCAAAGGACTTGATGGAAAATGATTATCACTGAGTGTGTATTTGGAGCTGGAAAACATCACGCTTGCTTAGTAAATGTTTTAATTTGCATAAATGAGAAGATAATTGTGAAATACCCACCTAGAAATACAAGTACTCATTTAAAAAGCATTAAAAAGTAATTTATAGTTCAAGAAATTATTTTGTCAAATATAATAGTATATATCATGGGTAGCCTTAATGCATCTAGAGCATTTCAATCAGATTGCTCATTTGAACGCCAAGGAAGAATTGTCAAAACAAGGTTCAGTGGTTGGATTCTGTAGGGAAAATCTCTTGCCACTTAGGCCTAATGGCATCATTTTAAACATTAAAAGCAGTTAGTGGCATCACTGATTATAGAACTAATGATCTTCTATTAATTTCTTATGTGTTCTTACCACTTGCAAGTTAACAAGCTAATTTCTAATTCTAATTCTAATTCTAATTTGTTCATGAAATCCAAATGAACAGCCTGAGGTCACTTATTTGACTACCAAGAAGTTCTTAATGACCTACCGTTGATGATGGAATACTCACAATGAAACCTTGCTCAGAAACATCAGCAACCTCATTAAAAAAAAAAAAAAGATAACAAAAAGACAAACTGTTGTGCACATCTTACAGGGTTGTTTTTTCACTAAAAAGGAAACAGAATACTTCAGGACCATTTCATTTTTTCATTCTTTACTTATTTCTTTCAGTATACTCTATCATCCAGGTAAAAGATATGACAGTGAGAATGGGAAAGAAATGACAAGTATGGGAGGTTATTTCGGAGGTAAAGTAATTGTTGTGATCCCTCACATCAAGAAGATATAGGGAAGGGTATCAGGTGAGAGGAAAGTTGCCCAGCTAAGAAGAATGTGGGGAATGCTTCCCTTAGAAGCCTGAGACCCAGTCCGTCCAATGGAGCTCTGAAATATCCTACCCATTTATGAGTATGTTCTTCCCCCATGCAGGTAGACTACCAATCTTAAAAATCACAGTCACTCCCCAGATCTCTTCAGACACCTTCAGATCTATTTGGGAAAATAGCAAGAAATCTGGTATTACCCGTAAAAAGAAGAAAAAGGTATGTTCTTGGATGTGTGTGTGCGTGTGTGTGTGTGTGTGTGTGTGTGTGTGTGTGTGTGTGTGTGTGTGTGTGCCGGTCAGTAGTGGCCACCAGGGGGAGCTGTATGGACCCTGGGCACTCAGGCTGGGGTAGACCTTGCCGTCAGCTGCAGGTGCATGAGGATTTAGGTTCCAGGTCACATTCCCCTAAATCATCATTCGATTCTGATGGCTGATGATTGTACCAAGAGACAAGCAGTAAGTGAACAGCACAGTTATTAATGCAGACCCTACCTCCCTTCAACTCCCAGCCCCACCCAAATCCTAGTTGCTGCTGGCCTACTCTTTATGAAGCCTGTGCTACCTCTTAGGAGGGAATGCTTTACCTAGGTTTATTTTATATTGTATGAAGCTGAACTTCTTTTTTTTTTCTTTTTTCAATTTACTATTTCCTGTTCATTATTTCACAGGCTAAAAACTGAACATGGATGCCATGGACAGCACCTGTTTCCACAGCCAAGCAGCACACCTGTAAAAATATTGCTTGTTCTGGAATGATATCTTTTACTGTAAACAAGCCCCTTTCAAGTATTAAAATTTGATAAGACTATTTTATGAAGGTTCAGAGTAGTGTTAATCCTATCACACTTGTCATTTTCTAAAATGTAGGTTTTACAAGTTGGCCTTAGTAAAAAGAGGTGCAGTTCTTCTCTGGGGCTTCTCTCCTGCATGTGAAATTTATAATTTGAAGGAAGTCATTCTTTATATAAAAAAGAAAGTCTGCACTTGAATGTTTATAGCAGCACAATTCACAATTGCAAAGATGTGGAAACAACCCAAGTGCCCATCAATCCATGAGTGGATTGATAAAATGTGGTCTATGTATACCATGGAGTACTACTAGCCATAAAAAAAATGGTGAATTAATACCTCCTGTATTATCCTGGGTGGAGCTGGAGCCCGTTCTTCTAAGGGAAGTATCACAAAAATGGAAAAACAAACACCACGTGTACTAATTAATTGGTACTAATTGATCAACACTAATGCTCACATATGGGAAGTAACATTCATAGGGTGTCAGGCAGGTGGGAGGGGGGAGAAGGGGGTGGGTAAATCCACACTTAATGGATGCGGTGCACGCTGTCTGGGGGATGGGCACGCTTATAGGGCAGTACAAAGGCAATTTACGTAACCAAAGCGTTTGCACCCCCGTAATGCTCTGAAATTAAAAAAATTAAAAATTAAAAAAAGAAAGTATTATCTTTCATAAATATACCTAGAATTAGGAACAATAAGAATGTTTAGAAATAATAACTTCCTAAAAGATAACAAGATAACATTCCTAAAAACAAGGATTTCCCCCAAATGAGGAAACTTCTAATCACTCTGCCGCACTGTGAAGATGCCAGACAGCCCCATGGGAGGTGGAAGAGGTGTAATTGATCAATGTATGGATGACAAGTTGGACGAGTGGAGTTTTATATGCCTTGACAGTGTGGTGCAGGGACGAAGAGCACGGCCAGGGAGTTAGATGAACCAGAATTCTCTGTGGACCACCTGCTGCTGTCCAAGCAGGTGACCTTGGGCAAATCAGTTCACTTTATACACCTCAGTTTTCCCTTATGTAAAATATAGTTATGAATAGCACCTATTTCATGTGGAGCATTGAATGAGACAGCATGTGGCAAGGTCAAGCATTTTAGAACAATGCCACGTTCATAGTATGCACTTAAAAATAGGGCCAGGCTTGGTGGCTCATGCCTGTAATCCTAGCACTCTGGGAGGCCAAGGCGGGAGGATCGCTCGAGGTCAGGAGTTCGAGCCCAGCCTGAGCAAGAGCGAGACCCCGTCTCTACTAAAAAATAGAAACAAATTATCTGGCCAACTAAAAATATATATAGAAAAAATTAGCTGGGCACGGTGGCGCATGCCTGTAGTCCCAGCTACTCGGGAGGCTGAGGCAGCAGGATTGCTTGAGCCCAGGAGTTTGAGGTTGCTGTGAGCTAGGCTGATGCCACGGCACTCTAGCCTGGGCAACAGAGTGAGACTCTGTCTGAAAAATAAATAAATAAATATAAGTGGCTGCTGTTACTACAGTTATTATCGTGGATGTTAGAATTGAGTGGCTTCAGTTATTTCACCTATGACAGCTACTCAAGAATAATAGAAAAGAAAAAAAGACAACTCAAGACCTATTCATTTTGATGTAAAAACAAAAAATTTCATTCATCCTACGTACAAATTTACCAAGTGCTGGGCAAGTTCATGGAACCAAACTAGCTGTGGAGGTAGGTATCGGTATAGTAAATTGTCTCCACTCTCGCGGATATTAGGATCTAGCTAAGAAGACAAGAGCCTCATATATTAAAAGTGAACAATACAAGAGTCAGAATAATATAAGTCATTAGGCAGGATAAGAAAGGCTATAGAGTAATGAGATCAATTTAACAAATTAACCAGAATTTATACATCTAATTTATAAGACTTCATGAGAAATTGTTCCTGCTTTTTAAAAAAAAAAAAAAAAAGGCCTTTTTGAAATTTGAAATTTGCCACTCATAGCCACTGGGTGGGAGTATAAAATCAACGTGCCTCTTTAAGAGGTCTTTTGGCAATGTCTATTAAAATGAAAAATGCATAGCCTTTGACCTAGCCATTCTATAATACTTTTAGAAATTTGTTTACGCTCAGATATGCAAGCAAACGTGTATGAGGAACTGCAGTACTGTTTATTTTACATTGGAAATAGCTAAATGTCTCTCAATGGGTTCCCAGGGAAATAAATCCCAGTAAATGTATGTGGTGGAATACTATTCAGCCACAAAAAGAATAATGTGGATATGTAAATGCTCATATGGAAAGGTATCCAACTGATACTATTTTAAAAAGCAGGCCAGAGAATAGTATGTGTGAAAATTTTATATTAAAAATGAGTTGATATGGTATGATCCAGAAATTTCACATGTGGGTGTATATCCTAAAGAATTGAAAGCAGGACCATGAAGAAATATTTGTACACCATGTTCATAGCAGCATTATTCACAATAACCCAAAGGTGGAAGCAGCCCAAATGTCCTTGACAGACGAATGGATAAACAAAATGTGTTATATACAGAACACAGAATGTTATCCAGCCTTGAAAAGGAAGGAAATTCTGACACATGCTACAACACGGATGAACCTTGAGGACATTATGCTAAGTGAAATAAACCAGTCAAAAAAAGACAAATACTGTATTCTTCCACTTATGTGAAATACTTAGAGTAGTCAAAATCATAGAGACAGAAAATAGAATGTTGGTTACCAGGACTCAGGGGAAGGGAAAATGGGAGTTATTGTTTAGTGGGTACAGAGTGTTGTGTTTGCAAAACGAAAAAGTTCTGAAGATTGGCTGCACGACAATGTGAATACATGTAACACTACTGAACTATACATTTAAAAATGCTTAAGGGGGTAAGTTTTATGTGTATTTTACCACAATTTAAAATTTTTAAAGGAATTAATGTACTGCTTGTACAAATATACAAATTTCTGGAGAGTCTATTAGCAGTACTTGAGTTTTTTAATTGTATACCTGTCTTGCTATTTTAATGTTTTTATCATTTACAAGCTGTCAATTCTTAAAAACTTAAAATTGTTTGATAAATTATGATGAACTTGTTAAACATCAGGAACAGCGCTCTTTGGTTGCTACATGACCTGGTGCCAGAAGAGTAGAAGAAACACAACAAACGCGATGATTTCCTGGGAGGACAAAAATATGTGGTGGCAAAGAATGATCAGTGAGGACACAAAGATGAGTACACGTTTCCTAAGGGCAGAAGGGAATCCAATTGAAGCAGGTATGGTAAATTCTGTCCAATTTCAGAGATGTTAAAATGTGAAAAAAAGAAGGCCAGGCACAGTAGCTCATGCTTGCAATCTTAGCACTCTGTGAGGCCGAGGCTGGAGGATCGCTTGAGGTCAGGAGTTCGAGACCAGCCTGGAGCAAGAGCGAGACCTAGCCTCTGCCAAAAACAGAAAAAATTAGCCAGGCATGGTGGTGTGTGCCTGTAGTCCCAGCTACTCAGGAGACTGAGGCAGGAGGATCGCTTGAGCCCAGGAGTTTGAGGTTGCTGTGAACCAGGCTGACACCATGGCACTCTAGCCCAGGCAACAGAGCAAGACTCTGTCTTTAAAAAAAAACAAAAAATGTGAAAGAAAGACAGGCCAGGATATGTTTGGATGACTATGCAGACCAATCTGGCAAGGGTCCTAGAGAAGAGAGCCAGGGATGGTTGAGGGCATATTGTGGCAGGGCTTAAATGACCAACTGGGACGTTTAGATTTTGTTCTGATGATATTGTGGAGCTGAGGAACATTTTGAGTAGGAGAGTGCCAGGTGGAAAAGTGGATGTAAGAAAATGAACCAGGCACATTAGATTGAGTGCCAGTTAGATAGGGGAGGAAAGGCAGGAAAGAAGCCAGGACACAATCCAGTGGTAGGGGGATGAGGTTCAGACTCCACAATGGGAATGGAAAGTTGAGTTGATTCTAGAAACTTCTAAAGAAAGAATGAACAGATAATTATACCTGAAGGGTGAGGAAGGGGGAAGAGTCAACAGTGACTGGTTTCAGACCAGAACAATTATACCTAGGAGAGAATTATACTTCAAGTAGAGAAAGGGAACTCTTGAAGGGAAGCTGAATTTTGCAAGAAAGGTCATGAACTCCTTTTTCACCAGCTGAGTTGGAAGCAACAATGAGCCATTCAAGCAGACAAGACTGATATCTAGCAGGAAAAACTCCAGCAAAATTTGGAAGAGAGTTGTAAAAGCATGCACACAGTGTTATACACATCCACACCTATGATTCAAGAAGATCCAATGTAAAGCAATTTTAGACAGATTGATCAAAATGGATCCTGAAAACTCTGCTTTCTTAGGACAGTCTTAAGTTTTCTAAAGAAGGCATCATGAGATTTAGGCACAGGTTTTTCAATTATATTTTTCATCTATTCTGAAATATTCTACATATCTTTCTTTGTTTACCTCTGAAGTTGATCTACAGCATACAATTGATGATTGATGTCTTATATTGAATGAAATATGGTAGTTTGGGGGATTTAAGGAATTCTCCAAAGAGATGCAAATGAACTGGACGGTTCCATCTGATCAAAGAAGACTAGCAAATGCCCAGGGACCTCCGAGCATGGACACAATTATTTCCAAGAAAGAAGATGAGCAATAGCTCTTGTTTGACAAGTGTGATGGAGAGTGGACTTGCTTAGAAGGGCATTCCCAGGAGGATGTAGCATATACATTTGGGGCTGGCTTTGATCTCTAGCTTCTAGGAACAGTTTTCTTGCCTTGTCTTTATAATTTCAAACATTCGTCCCTTTGGGGAAACCAAGACAGTTTAATAGGCAAATTTCACCAGGTTTGGGCTTTTTTCTGCTAATACAATAAAGGAGTTCAGAATATGCCACTGTGGCATAAAGGTTATTTTAAGCTGAAGGCATTTGAGAATTAACAGATGCAGGATGAGTTGTTTTATTTTGTTTTGCTGAACTCTCTTGTCTTCCTAAAAGTGGTGCCTCCCAAAAGAATTCAACTGCCATAAATTCCCACCCAGCAGTTTCAAAACCAGGGAAGATTGACTCCTATTACCAAAGACAAGATGTCAGCACTGGGACAGTAAATCACCTAAATAGACATGTCACAAAACTATCACATCTCCATCTATTCTCCTAAAAGCCTATTTACCTTTTCTAAAAGTTATTTCCCATAAGTGCCCTTTCTCCTGCTCCCTTACCCTTATTCAGACAGTATGTGAGCAGCAAATTCTAATTGCCTCTTTGAGTCATACTTTTCTATGAACTCTGACTACTTCTGTGAATTAAAATGTCTTTTCTCTTGCTAATCTGTTGGTTTAATTTGCAATCCCCCAAGGACTGAATGTAAGAGGGCAGCAGAAAAGTTTTCCTCCCTGACAACAGGAAAATTTATTTTAGTAAAGATTAATGGCATAGAAGAAGGGGGAAACGGGTGAGGACCAAATAAACAACAAAAATGTCCACTTGCACTGAGAGACACGTTTTTCTTAAAGAACTGAAATATTTTGCTGAAGGAAAATCCCAAAATGAAAGCAACTATATCTTCAACATACTGAGCATAAGGAATGGGGACTGTGCAGCTGAGGAAATGGGTCCCAAAATTCAGAGCTTGAGTCTGGGCTTGTTCACACACCCCTGCGGTAGAATGGGAACTGAGCAAGCATGAGGCAGGCAGATATTTGTTTTACTGCCTTCTTCTCCAAGGCCCTCTATAGTTGCTACCCTTTGGGTGCTTATGATTTGAGACAAACCCACTTGGGGGGTGAACCAAAGGGAGCAAATCACAGGAGTCCACTCCAGTTGGCCCAGGCCACGTCTGAATGCCCAACAGCAACCTGAATTTCCTGCCTTTGTTCCTGCTCCCTCTTCTCCCCAGTGGATGCTTGCTTCTTGCACTAAACTCTCACACATGGATTCATTCCTGTTCTCTGTCATCTGAAAAAGTCCTCCTGACATGCAGTGTGTCAAAATTGTACTCCTTATCCACCTTCCCACTTCCCACCCCATGCTCCCTCCTTGTTTCTGTTCACAAATTTCACCCTGGCAAAGACGGCTCTGTCTCTGGATTTCACACCTCAGCACAGGCATGCATGTACATTCCTCAAGCTGAACCATCCTTCTGCCTTTCGGCACCTTCATCTGAGTTTCCTTCCTTTTCTCTTTCAAACTTCCCAGTTCTCACCAACTGGGTGCATTTGATTCCCATCTGGTCCCAGCCTTACTTCTCTATTAGAGATCTAGTATTTACAGCCATCTCTAGTTAGATATGCAGTCTTTCAATATGTACCAAACATGCGTTTTGTGTGGTTCCTCTGGTTTATGTTTGGCTCATAAAGTTGGTGTGGCCAGATTCATGTCTGCACCACCATCAGTCCTCCGCTGTGGCCACAGCTCAGAGAGGTTTGCTCTCTTCACTCTTTTCCTGCCCATGAGGACCTCCCACCTCCCCCAACTCAAACTTCTGCTCTCCGCTTTCCCTCACTACATCTGTCCTCAGGATATCCCCGTACCCTCGAAGCACTTAACACACCACTGAACAAACAGCACGTTTCCATCTAATCAAATGTGACACTGTGTCCATATTTATGTTTCTATACATTTATGCATTTGCTTCCCCTGCCAGACTCCTTGAGTCTGGTTAGCTTCCACGCAGGCACAAGGCTTGAGATCTGGAGATGAGGGGATGGTGGGAGGCTCTGAATCCCCAACCTGACACAGGAGGTGTCCACCACTAGGTGGTGGTGGGAATCAAGCATTCCTTAGGCTCTCTGTGCTTCTGCTTCCTTATCTTCTCAACAGAGATGTCCAGTCGGCTTTGCTTGCGAAAACATAGATTATGACCCTGGGCTATCAGTAGAACAACCCCTGTAATAGGAGTGTGATCTTTGTTACTTCCTTTCTGTGGAACTCATTACTCCTACATACAAAAAGAGGAGGTTAAACTAACTTTAAATGTGGTCCCCAGGGTTCCTGGGATCCTTTTCAGGGATGAAAGTGGCCAAACTATTTGCATAACAGTATTCAGAACTATTTCTCTTTTCACTCTCATTCTCTTGTCAATGTACACTACAGTTTTCCAGAAACTACAGCATATGTGATGTCACTCCTCTAATGATTCTAAAGGGTTTATTACTGTTATTTTTAAATGAGTACATTTTCAATTTTTTGTTTAATTTCTTAAAAAGGAAACATCGATCTATCTATATCTCATATATCTCCTACATAAACAAAAGGTCTTTAAGGTCCTAATAATTTATAAGTGTAAAGGAGTCCTGAGACCAAATAGTTTGAGAAGCACTGAACCAGATTTCTACATCTTCAAGGGCATTCATTTACTCACAACAAAATTGCGCCTCCTAGGCCGGGCATTTTTTAGATACCAAAGATAAGGTGGCGATAGGAACATGGTCCCTAAACATGGTCCCTGCTTTGATAGTTTTACATTTTGGGAGGAAAGAGACAAATGAATAAATTAACAAGATAATTTTTCAGAGTGGCAAGTTTAATAAAGGCATAAAGCAGGACACGTGTGCACACTCTGCACGTCTGCTCCGACGTGAGTAACACGCTACTCTGCAGCGGCCCCATTTTAGCCCAGCGGCCCCAAACCCCCAGCCCTCCCGGCTGCCCCAGGGCGGGGACTCAGGGCGGGGACTGCCGGGTCTCAGTCCCCGCCCCGCTGGCGCTGGCGTAGGTGACGTCACCTGACCGCGTCAGCCAATCGCGGGCGCACCGGCTCCAGCCACGGAGGTGGCGCGCGGCCTGCGGGCGGCGCTGTGGCCCGTCGGGCGGCCCCACGGAGCCGCCATAGCCACCCGCCTCCCCCGACCCAACGTCTCCGCCGCCGGCCCCGCGCCGCCGCCATGGCCGACGTGGAAGACGGCGAGGAGCCCTGCACCCTGGCCTCTCACTCCGGGAGCTCAGGCTCTAAGTCAGGGGGCGACAAAATGTTCTCTCTCAAGAAGTGGAACGCGGTGGCCATGTGGAGCTGGGACGTGGAGTGCGATACGTGCGCCATCTGCAGGGTCCAGGTGATGGGTAAGCGTTGCACGCCAGGCCGGGCCGAGCTGCGGCCTCCGCGCGGCTGGCTCCGGGGCCGGGAGTGACGGGCGGCGCGGCCGAAACCTCGGAGAGCCCCTGCCTGGGGGAGGGGGCGGGGGTCGCCCTGCCCGGGCGTGGGCGACGCGGGCCAAGCCAGTGCTGCGGCCGCCGCCTGGGCCGTGGGGTAGTTCAGCTGGCGCCCAGCGCCTCGTAGCTGGTGTTGTAGGGATAGAAACGGGCAATAAACGGAGGAATGAAAGTAATTTCAGATATTGACGGGTGTGACCAAGAGAATAAAACTGGGTGATTTGATAGGAACCGGGAGGAGCCACTTCGGTTTTTGTAGCCATCCCACTCCAAAAGCATACCGCAGAGGGGTCAGGGTAAAGGCCGTCATTCAGCTGTGCACTTTAATGGTTTGGGCCAGAACGCTAAAGTGATGCGCAGGAGTCGTCTTCCCCAAAGAACGATACCCCCAGGTCTGCTCGAGAGGCGCCGGGGAGGAGGGTTTGCCGCCATTGCACTTCCGTATTAGCTACTGCTGCTGTTCGGCTGGCTTTTAAATCTCGGTTGATCTAAGACGGGTCAGATGGCACTAGCTTGGCTTGAAGGGTCTGTAGTGTGGTTCAAGAATATTTAAGTTTCATGGGAATTGAATAACGTAAGCCCTGTATTAAGAAACATAACACTTCATCTCCATTTTGCCTCCCTCCCCATCGTAGGATGACATTTCCTGGAGAAGATACTGCCCTGCTCTGAGTCATGTGTTTGTAGAGAACCCTCTTTTACAAATATGTCTTCTTTTTATAATATTTTGAATTAAACTATAGGACCGAATGAAACATTTCAGAACAGCTTAATTTCATTATGTTTTATATGGTTCTGTTTTAAGATCTCAGACCTCTTTGAAAAAGAGGTGTTATTTAAATACAAATTAAGTTTTTTAATAGGATATTTTAAATTACATTGAGAGCATCTTAAATTGAGTTGTTCCTTGAAGGAAACTGAAGAAAACTGAGCTTTCTGTAGTTTGAAAACTTTGTGATTTGTCCTGAAAAATGAGAGAATTGGAGAACATAAAAATAATTGCTTCTTTCTTAGGAGATGAGACTTTAAAACTACCAGAATCAACAGATTTTGCAGTTTATGCTCTCTTTTTCTTTTTTCCATAGGAGCTTGTTTCAAAGAGGATTTACAACAACGAGATTCAATTTTTTTTTCTTTTGAAACACCTTGATTTTAGACATGCTCCACTTATTTTACATATTAGCTTTTAAAAGTATCTAATTTATTTGCCTGCAGTGCAGCTCCCCTACACCCCCACCCCTTCCTTAAGAACTAGGATCATAATTTCCCGTTTGGGAGGCATTTTCATCTGATCCAGGAGTACTGATCTTTTTATTCTTTTGCAAGACAAGCTTTGCTAAAAATTTTATCACCTAAATTTCCTTCAGTGTAAAGGAAAATAAACTTCCTTTTAGTTCCTTTTTAGTTTAAAAAGAATGTTCCCAAAGGACATTATTAAAGAATTTCTCTCTTAAAAATCTATTTTCTCCCCAAAGAAAAAACATTTAGTAAGAAGTGCAGAACCTAAAATAATGACTGAAAAATTGCAACAAATAAACTTTACTGAGATATTTAAAAGTAGGTCAAAGTATGTGCTATAAATGACAACATTAACTTTCTAATTATAGTAAGTATTCTGCTACTGCAGATTAATGTTACATATTTACAACAGCTGTACTTTGGGTTCAGGAAAAGTATTCTGGACTAGACCTTTGTATTTTATTTATAAGGTGTTAAAACTCACATAGTCGTCAAGTGACGGCAGAAGGATATTTGCTTTTCAGACTTTCCAGTCCTTATATTAATATTATACTTGTTAGAAATATGCTGTTTTAGATGCTAGGAATGTCATTGAAATAATTTTTTTTCTTTTATCTGAAATTTTAGGATAATTTGTATTTGGCTCAGTTTTTGATAATGAATCTAAATCAAAGCTGTGAGTATAATTCAGAGACTTCTAGATTCTGCAGTATGAACCCACTTAGTTCCTATTCCTTAATATTTGGAATTTATGTTACACACTTGAATGATTTATTATACTTTTTGCTTCAAGATTTGCCTATCAGTCCATCTCAATGTGGGTAATACTCTTGGTTTCCACTCTCCTTTCATTCTGAAAGGAGCACATGGCACAGGAGCTGATAAGGAAGAAAAGAGGTTTGCTAGTATAGCCAAGTTATAATAGCCAGCATGGCTATATGTTAGTTATATAGCCTGCAAGACTGTATGTTAACTTGGACATTTCACATAACCTTTTGGAGCCTTCATTTTCTAATTTGTAAAAGAGGCAGTTAGGATCACCCAACCCCTAACATTCTAAAGATTTTGTGATTGCACAGAGCTAGTGCCAGGTACAGGTAGCATGTCTTCACTGTTACATCACAATCCTTAGAATATGTATTAGATTATTAAGTGTGAAATGTCCGATTTCCTTAAGAACTAAGTTTGACAGTTGATGTCTCTGACATTTCCCTTTGACACTTCTTGTTTTATTTTTATTGTGAAAGTATATCCTCATTCTTTCAAACACATGGTTTGGCTTGTGATTATCTTTCAAGTTTTTTTAGAGCAATTTTTGTGAAACCACGAATAAGTCACAAATTCACATTATTTTCAAACATGAGTTCCATCATGGAACCAATGTGGCACAGACAGCTCAAAATACCAACGAACTGTTTAGGAAGGTTGTGGCTAATGAACGCACAGTACGTCAATGGTTTGAGAAGTTCCGTTCTGGTGATTTTAATCTTGAAAATGAGCCATATCAGTGACCTGAGACCAAGGTGGATAATGATGAGTTGAAAGCTGTAGTGGAATGGAATCCATCTCAACCTACACGTGAATTTAGCAGCAATGTCTGATGTTGCTATTCCAACAATATTGGACCATTTGAAACAAATGGGCAAGGTAAAGAAGCTGGATAGATGGGTACCACATGAATTAAATGAGCATCAGAACAGAAATCGTCTGGAAGCTTGCCTTTCTTTGCTGTCATGAGATAAAGGTGAAACATTTCCACACTATATTGTTACATGTGATAAAAAATGTATTCTTTTTGACAATCACAAGCCTTTGGCACAGTGTTTTGATAAAGATGAAGTGCTGAAAAGAAACACAGTCCAAACCTGAATAGTCATCAAAAAAAGCTAATGGTGTCTGGTGGTCCATCACTGGTATTATCCTACAGCTTCATGAAGCCTGATCAGGCAGTTACAGCAGATGTCTACTGCAGTCAATTGGACAAAATGATGAGGATGCTTGCAATTAAGCAGCCAAGATTGGTCAATAGAAACACACCAATCCTCTTGCAAGACAATGCTCAACTACTTTTCACACAAACAACACTGGACTTGGAAACTCTCTGTCATCCACCGTATTCACCAGACTTTGCACCAACGGACTACCACTCCTAAGCTTTGGGCCACTTCTTGCAAGAAAAAAATATTCAATTCTTGACAAGCTGTGGAAAATGTGTTTTGAGATTTCATCGCCACTCGGTCTCCAGGCTTCTTCGCTGCTGGCATAAACAAGCTACTGTTAAGATAGCAAAAGTGTGTCGATAAATTAGGCACATACTTTGATTAATTTTACTGCTTCTTGTTTGAGATACAGTAAGCTTAACTTTTGATGCAAAATCGGACATTTCCTACTTAATGACCGAATAGTTGTTTGCCTGTCTACCTCCCCATTTGCTGGTGAACTACTTGGGATCCAGCCTTGGTCATTTTGGTGTCCCCAGTGCATAACTCCATGCAGAGTAGATGCTCAGTAATTGTGGAATTAAAGAAAGCCACAGGAGACAGTGGTTGTTTTTAATCCACACTGAAGAGACCAGGGCAGTGGTGTTTTTTTAAAGGTAAGAGCATGGGGAGAGGAGCAAACAAATGCCTGAGCATAATCCAGTGTAAGAAGAGAAGCAGGCAGGCTTCAACTCCACCATGTTTCTATTTTTACAGAATTATTTTTCTTCTATTTATGTTAAAAGCTGGTTTTGTTTTTTTCTGTTGCTTAGAATTTCCTTTTACCTAACCCTGACTTCTCTTCCAGCTAGTGAATGAATCCATTTTTGGTCCCTAAAATATTCTGTATTACCTCCTTCATCAAGCTAACAGTACTACAGATTGAATTTTGAAAACTTCTCATATACCCTTTAGGTTCCCATTCTTAGTATTTACACCCAAGTAATTTATTAAAATACTTTGCTATTGTTGAGTAGATGCTTTGGGCTCAGACTTACCTGTAAAGGGAGGATTTTCTTAAAAAGGAAAAAAACCTAGTATTTTGGGGTACCTAGTATTTATTTTATCTATAAATTCTCACAAGTATGTATCATCCTCACTTAATATATAAATACCTCATGATAGTATTCCTTTTTTGTTTTTTTAAACAAATGAGGGAATTGAGGTTCATAATTGGTCCAAGGCCATGGAACTAGTAAATGCCAGTGAAGTGAGTCTTGACTATAGCTCTCCCTGGCTCCAGAGCCCTGCTTTCCCTTCTATTAATACATCTCACTGCCTTTCACCAGTGTTGTTTGGATGACTGTCAGTAGTGACCTATTAGGACCATACAAAATTGTTTATTTTAAAGGAACTGTCAAGTGTCTAGGGAAGAAAGTAAGAGGTTACTTTGTATGAGTTGCTGAAGGAAAACTTCTTTGTCAATAAGTATGAGTGACTCAAGAAAATTGTTTATGAAAGAATCAGAAATTTTTTTCAATTTAATTTTTGTATAGGCTATACAGTCACATAGTTAAAAAAATTTAAGAAGGTATATGGCAAAAACTTGCCTTCCCATTCCAACTCCGCCCAGTAAACTTTATTATTGATTTCTTGGGTATTCTAGATTTTCTTTATGTGTATATAAACAAATACCAATACATGTGCATGATATATTTAAAAGAGTGTCTTGAAAATAAACTGCCTCTGAGCATGCCCAGTGATCTTACAGTAACTTCCAATGTAGTGGAGGATGGCATGTTTTTCTCCGGTGGTTTTCTCCACTGGCGCTGTCAAGGCATCTTTTCATCAGAGCTTGTAAAAACAGAGGGTTTGTTAACCCTTGTGAAATTGCTCCTGGTCATACGTAAATCAGTAGAATGCCTTATATTTTATTCGTCTTTAAATAGTTATGTTCAGATGAGAAATTAATTGTGTGAGTCTTTTATCTCCATCTCTAACCCTTAAAGGCTTTTATTTGACTTTGAAGTGTCTGAATTTTAAAAATTGCATTCTGAGCATCAGAATGAGAATTGCTATTTGTTTACTTTTAGATGCCTGTCTTAGATGTCAAGCTGAAAACAAACAAGAGGATTGTGTTGGTATGTTGTAATTTTGTTCTCTTGCTTTTTCAACTGAAGGTTTTCTCTCAGTGGGGTTGTTTGAATTTGTAGTTAAGATTGACCTTATCAATACACAAAAATAAACTGTAAAGCAATGATCCATTATTAATATAAAATGTGTTGATTCTCAAAAAGCTTTAATGGAATGAATCTGTAAGACGTTTTATAGCTGTAATCAAGATGAACTGGATATATATTGCAGACATGGTCATAATAAATATTTTGGTAATCAGAAAAGAAGTAATTATCTTCTGTTAAGAAAATTATAAAATGAGGGATTTGTCAAAACATTATTTGACAAAACATTATTTGGCTGTGTTGTAGGTCAGTTTTGGTTCTAATAAAGCATTTCAGTTTTCAATACTCTGATACACCATTTAACTTTTCAATTAAGGTAGGAAAAACTCTAAGTCTCAAGTCTTTTTTTGGAATGTAGTTTGTGTATTGAAATAAATTTTTTTTATAGTCTTAGACTAAAAAAGTTGTCTTAGACTAAATATTTAAAGCAATTTAAAGGTTTTTATGTCCTAGTTCTTGAGGTGATCACTTCTAGATTGCTATATAAAAGTTTTTATAGATTTTTCTAAAATAAAAGATTAACTTTGTAGTTTTTTTTGCATGGTTTCTATACAGCTTCTTGATGATTTATGCAGTTCTGATCAAATCCTGTTTCTTCCTCCTGAAACACTTAGGATTTTTTCCCATTGCCTCCCATATTCTACAGCCAATTTTCATAGGAAGTAGTTTTTCTTCCCCTCCCCCTTATTTCTTTCATTTAATCTTGTCAAGCAAGGAGCAAATGAATCCCAAGTTTGAGATTGTATTCCAGATTGTGGGTGATTTCCCTTGGTTTAAAATTTTTCTTTCATGCTTCTTGTTGAAAAAATACTAATTTGGGTTTTGTGAGGAGCAGGCCACTTTGATCACAAAGAGACCTTTCTCTAGCCAGCCACTCTGAAAATTGCATTGTCACATGAGCAACTGCACTGCTCATTTATGATTTAACACAACTTACCACTTCTGGAAAACAGCTCAGTAGATATACAACTGATAATGTTTAGAAGCATGTCATATGTTTATAATAGCCTACTATGAACTGAGAACATTTAAAACTCACTATATCTTGATAAATTAAAATCAGGAGGACATTTTTCAATAAAATAAAGCCCAGAGATCTCTAAGGTCAGTGCATGACTGACAAGGTCTGGGATCTACGGAAGGTTCAAGTCCTTTAGTCTCCACACTTCAAGAAGACAGCATGTGGTGCTATGTGGGAACCAAAGGTCATCAACATCACCCACATGTTGTAGAACAGGGATGGAAATTCCCCTAAACAGTGACTTATATCTTAAATGTAACTTACACATTTATTAATAAGTTTCTTTGTCTTTGTAGATAGTAAAAAAGTACTTTGGCCAATTAACCATATTTTTTCAAGATTATGAACCTTTTTTTTTTTTTTTTTTTTTTTTTTAGTATATTTTTGAATTTTTTTTGTAAAGACAAGGTCTCACTCTATCACCCAGGCTGGAGTCCAGTGGCACATTCATAGCTCACTGCAACCTCAAACTCCTGGGCTCAAGCAAGCCTCCCACCGCATCCTCCAGAGTAGCTGGAACTATAGGCTTGCGCCATTACGTGCAGCTCCATGAATGTTATTCTTAATATAAAATAAGCTAAAATTTTTAGTTTAGTAATTTAAATTGAAATATGTAACATCAACTCTTCTTTTTCTTTCAGTGGTCTGGGGAGAATGTAATCATTCCTTCCACAACTGCTGCATGTCCCTGTGGGTAAAACAGAACAATCGCTGCCCTCTCTGCCAGCAGGACTGGGTGGTCCAAAGAATCGGCAAATGAGAGTGGTAGAAGGCTTACTTAGTGCAGTTGTGCGGAGCCCTGGTGGATCTTGTTACCAAGTGCCCTACAAAATCTCGAACACTCCGGGGGATTAATTCTTCGAATAAGGAGTCAATGGATCTGTGGTCCTTTGAGACTCATCAGGGGCATGGTTTAGCATTTTGACAGTTTTCTTTTCAGAAATTCTCCACAATTAAGAAGATAATTTATTAAAGATGGTCTTTCCTACCTCTGTGGTATGAGTCACGCACACTACTTAGAAGTGCTATAGAAAAGGAGAGAACTCAAAATTGAGTGACTTTTATTATTTTCCTGTTGATATATACAATGAATTGTGGAAGCAGTTCCTTTCAGAGAACTTGTTGCATGCTTGTGGTTGATCAGTTAAAAAGACAGCATATTATAGAAGCAAATAAAGTGCAGTTTAAAACCCAATTCTTATCCTTAATTTTTTCCTAACACTTATTTGTGGCAGGGAAGGGGGTAATCTATGAAAGCTTTATTTGATAGGAGAATTTTAAGTTTGGGCCATTGAACAGGGTAAATAAAATTTAACTTTTGGGCATATGGAATGTTGATTGTCTTTTATCATTCTCAATCATTGACTCATCAAGAAAACCTAGATCTGCAGTTACCTCACTGTTCAATTATTGAGTAGTAAATGACAGAATTATTTTCTGGTTCTGGTCAGGTGATGTTGTAATTTAACTGTTTTAGGTGTAAAGTTGAGGAAGAAAAGTTTACCAGTGTAGCATTGGACCAAAAGTTTATTTTATCACACAATGTTTTAATAAATGGTTTATTGTCTTTACCTTATTTGAATTGTCATTATTACAATTTTATGGTCAACCTTAAACTTAACGTTCATAAACTAATTTGTCAAGTAAATGCTTTCATTTAATTTGAAGAAATCTGTATACTCTTTCATTTGGCAATAATTTAAGGTTTATTACCTGGAAACACAGAAATGCAAGAAAATACTTAAGTTTTATCAAACTCATTCACATTCAGGGTAGGTTATTTCATAACAAATTATGACCACAAGTTCATTTTGAGTTCTTACATAACAGAGGCCACTGATAAGAATTTAAAAGATAAAAATCTTAACTATTCACATCTGATTCAGTTTGCCATTCTGGATCCTTCTAAATCTAAAGGATATGGATACATAAAAGAATGTTAAAGGTAACAATTAAAATTCTGTATACTTTCTTACTGGCTACTTTTTATTTATCAGACTTCTCTGGAAATGTTTGCTTTATTGTATGTTTTTTCATGGTTGTCTTTGTAGGTGCTAAGAAGATTAATTATACAAATATGTTTGGCCATTTGAATGTGTTTATCATTGTGCAATAAACTGTGTTAGTAGCTCTTTGACCTTTTTAAAAGGTTGTGTCCATAAGATGTGAACCAAATATTTGACTTTGCAGTGAAGAGGGAAGTAGTAAGAGTGTCGGGTTACTGTCAGTATGAACGCATGTAAATGCAGTGTGGGGAATGGTAATAATTAGATTTTCCACACAGGAAAACAACAGTCCCACCACCTAACAAAGCTGTTTATGTTCTACATCAGCATCTGAGGGTAGAAGAGGAGGAGGGACTGGGACAAAGCAGCACTGATCCTACTCATCATGGGGTGATTGATAGCAACTCATCTACATAGCCGTCTGAAAGTTTAGTACATACTGTTTCATCAGAAAGGACATACTGTGACATTTAATTATGGGTTCCAACACAAAAGTTAAGCATTAAAGAGGTTTTTCTTTCCATTTGATTAAATGATGTTTATTTTACTAGTGTACTGGAAACAAACAGTAGTCATCTCTAGCTATTTAATTTTCCATCTATACAACTTGCATTGCTGTATTACAGCTGACATCTAGTTCAGTAAATCTTACCCTGTCAGTCCCATTGCTTCCTTTTTATAGAGAATATTGTGTCCCCTTAAGTATATTTCCTACATACATACTTCAAGTATACATAATTATATAAAATAGAAATGAAAGGAATTTATAATTCAATTGTATTTCACTAGGTAAATACTTGGGCAGAAGACATAATGAACTAGGCCGATGCTGTGTGTGAGTGTGTGCAAGCAATCATGATGTGGACGGCAACAATGTAGACTGATGTAGTGACTCAGAAACGGGCATTTCCATAGATAGGACTTTTTTCCTCCAAAATGATGTACTGAACAAAAACTGTACAATTTTCACTTACACATTAATTGCATATTCAGAAACTTCAATGAATTTTAAAACCATGCAAAAAAAATACTTCCTGTTTATATGTAAAAAGTTGGGTTCTGGACTTGGATCATTGTAAACAGATTTTTCTACTCCACGAATGGACTAAAAAAGTCATGCAGGATGCTGATCTATCTTTCATCATGTGAGACTGTCCCATACATGTCAAGACATCTAACTTCCCTGCCCTCCACCCTTTAAAAGCAAGTGTTGCTATCAGTCTTTGTGCCATTTCCAAACACATTTCCAAAACATCCCCTTTAGAGGTAGTGCTGGCTTTGGAGCACTGGTCTAAATGCTTGTATGAGCACTTAACTGTGTATACTTGGGTGCCACAGTCTCCCAGAAACATACTAAAATGACCCAGACATAAAATAACTTCTTTAAAAGGCATAAGAGTTCAGATTTTTGAATGGCTGCTATCTTAAAAAAAGTACATAGAGCCAAACCTTGCTGATCAGTGTGTATGTATTCTAGTGGTGTGAATAACTCTTGAATTAGTGTTTAATACCTAAAACACACATGGGGTTCATGAATATTCACTTGGCCAAGGCTTTTAGACCTAAAGAATAAGCTCAAAATTGTTTTAACCAAAGCTAGTGTAGAAGCCTTTAGGATCAGAAAAAAATTTATAAGTGTTCCTTTAAAGTTGAATAGACAAAAAAAGTAACTAGGCCAGGCACGGTGGCTCACACCTGTAATTCTAGCACTTTGGGAGGCCAAGGTGGGAGGATTACTTAAGGCCAGGAGTTCAAGACCTGCAAGAGCTAGACCCCTGTCTCTACAAAAAATAGAAACATTAGCCAGGTGTGGTGGCACACACCTGTAGTCCCAGCTACTCAAGAGGCTGAGGCAGGAGAATAGCTTGACCCCAGTAATTTGAAGTTGCATTGAGCTATAATGATGCCACTGCACTCTAGCCCAGGCAACAAAGCAAGACCCTGTCTCAAAATAATAATAATAATAATTAGTAAATAAATAGAAAAGTAACTGTAAGAAGAACAAAGCACTTTGTTATTTTTAAAGATATTGTCAAGGATCCAGGCTCAGTGGCTAGGACTACAGAGTCCTAGCTACTCAGGAGACTGAGGAGGATCACTTGAGCCTAGGAGTTCAAGGTTGTAGTGTGCTATGATTGCACCTGTGAATAGCCAGCCACTGCACTCCAGCCTGGGCAACATCGAGACACCATCTCTAAAAAAATAAATAAGAAATAAGTTGTTGCCAAGGGCAAATCTGGGTAATGAACACTTTATGCTCTGAAATGAAAATTAGGAAATTTCAGTGTTTAGTAAACCCTTGTTTATAAAAATATTTAAAGAATAAAGTATTACTGATATGGATATAAGGAAAATTGAATGAGAGTACAAATAGATTTAAAAATTTTTATAGTGAACATTTGAATGATAAAATAATGAAAAATGTTTGCATGGAAATTCCTTTTTGCCATCTTTCTATCCTTCCACTTCTGCCACGGTTAGGTTTTGCTCAACATAATAAGTCTTACAGGGGAAGTATTTTCTCTATATTTTGATACTCTTACTTAGTGGCTATAGAGCCAGGATACCTAGATTGGAATCCCAGCCCCACCATTTACTTGTATGATTTTGGGCAAAGTACTTCATTTCTTCATACCTTAGTTTTCTCAAGTACAATGCAGATAATAATAATACCATCCATCTCCTTAGATTGTTTTTAGGATTGAGGACTAAATGGATAAACTCAGAACTGTGTCTGGCACATGGACCAGTGCTACTGTTTGTGTTTCATTTTAGTCACTTTTAGAAGCTCCTTTAATAGAAGAGTTAATTTAAAACTAATATGTTTTCAGTTATGGGGCAAAGCACTCCTAACTGTTCTCAATAAAAAATTTATAAGAAAAAGTTCATTGTTGTCGACTTGTTTAGATTACTTGTAGCACTGTGAGTTTTTGTGAAGAATAGTAATGAGGCCTTAATGACTTCCCTGTTATATTTTGCCAATATGATTTCCCGATTTTATATTAAGAAAAGGTTTTTTAAATGTTGAGCTCTCATTTTAATTTTAGGTTTTCCATCATGATAAAAATATTTCATTGGAATCTTACAAATATGAATATAGGAGTATATTTTTTTACCACTTGATTGATTTGGGGGATATTTGGATGGTTTAGAAAATTGACCTTTTTCTACAACCCTCAATTTTCATTTTCATAGTCTTTCAGAGCTGGAGTAAGCTTTGTCTTGTCTATACACTTGGTGAACCTGAGTCAGTGGTTAGAACAGAATCTGCTTTTCCTAGGTTGGCTGCAAGGAAGCACTTTTCCTGGGTGAGTGTAGCTACAGGATAACATAGTAGTAAGGCTGCAATTTTAGAGTCAGTCAGCCCAGCTTGGAATCTTGGCTCTATCATTTACTAGCTGTGTGATTTTGCACAAAATCCTTAACTTCTCTGTGCCTACTTCCTCAACTAAAATAAGAATAACAATGTATCTACCTCATAGAGTTTTTATGAAGAGTAAATAAATTAATACATTTTAACTGATAGAATAGTACCTAAAACATAGTAAGCATTCAATAAATGTTAGCCATTATTGTAGATCACTGTTGACGCTGCTGGTTTCTTTGCCTTAATTATAGAATGACGTTACAGAAAGGAATATTGTTCGCAGTGATTCTTGTGAGAATTATAATGTCTGTCTGTAGCCACAGCCTGTGAAAAATAGCTAACAGGAGTTTTTAGGAGAGTGGTTTTTAACCTTTTTTAAAAAAAACACTCCAATACATTCCCACAGTGGTTCCCAGAGAAGTGTGTGTGTGTGTGTGTGTGTGTGTGTGTGTGTGTGTGTGTGTTTGTGTGTGTGTGTGTGCATGTGTTTAACAAACAGGGTAAGGAGGAGAGTTAGAAAAAACTGCTCAGATGAAAATCTTGGTTAAAAACTCTTGAAACTGGCTGGGCACTGTGGCTCACACCTATAATTCTAGCACTTTGGGAGGATCACTTGAGTTCAAGACTAGCCTGAGCAAGAGTGAGACCCTGTCTCTACTAAAAATAGAAAAATCATCTGGGTGTGGCGGTGCACAGGAGGCTGAGGTAGGAGGATCACTTGAGCCCAGGAGTTTGAAGTTGCAGTGAGCTATGATGATGCCACTGCACTCTAGCCTGGGTGACAGAATGAGACCCTGTCTCAAGAAAACAAAACAAAACACCTCTTGAAACTATCTCAACACAGGTGAAATGTCCTCTGCCGTTTGCATTTTATCCTAGCCTCTAAGGAGATGCCTGCCAACTATGTACATTTATCGAGACTTAAACTCTTTAGTGGTGATCCTTATTTTATACCTTCATGGTAGATTAACTTCTGCCATCCTAACTCTAGCTCTGCTTTTTCTACTCTTACAGAAATTATGTATGTTTAATATTATATGTTTATGTAATAGTAAAAATTTATTATTTATTACATGCCTACTGTATATGAGGCTTTGCCATAATGCTAGAAAGAATTTTCATAAAAATAACTCTTTTATCTTCCGAGACTGCAGGATCTGTCAGGAAATGTTAGCTTTACAACAGAGTTGTAAAGTACTGAAGCTTCTGAGAAGACACAGTGCTCTGGGAAATGCCACATTCACCTGCAGCATATGCAGTATTTGACTACAAGGACCATGTCTTGTGTGGATTATGAAAACCTGTTTCTATTTTATTTGACAGTATGTGGTAAGTGGTATGTACGCGCCCTCTATATAGGACAAGCAGGGGTTGCAGGGAGGGTCTGCCCACTGACAAAAAGATCTTACTGAGGAAAAAAATAACGATGATTTCTTTCTTAAAGGGTGTAGATCTGTGCTGTCCAGTAGTGTAGCCACTAGTCACATGTGGCTATTTAAAAATACACCTTAATTAATTAAAATTAAATTTAAAAGTTAGTCCCTTGGTTACACTAGCCACATTTCAAGTGTTCAATAGTCACGTGTGGTAGAGGCTTCCATGCTGCATATTACAGAATGGAACATTTCCATTATTGATCCAAAATTATATGAAACCCCTCAATAATGCTATAAAAAGGATTGTTGACATAGTTTCCTATTCCTTAAGTTTTATACGAATTTCTTAAATTTTTAAAATGACTTACTGTTGGAAACTATAAATTTATGTAGCTGCTTTTGTGTCTTTGATAGATTTATAGCAGTGGTTCTCAACCAGGGGTGACTTTGCTTCACAGAGGACATCTGGGCATTTGACATTCATGGCTGTCACAGCTGGGGGTGGAGGTGCCACTAGGATCTGGTGGGTAGAGGCCAGGGATGCAGCTAAACATCTACTGTGCACGGGACAGCCCCCACAACAAAGAATTATCAGGCCCCAAAATGTCAATAGTAGTGAGGTTGAAAAACCCTAATTAATAATAATTCATAAACATATTTTTGAGAAGTTAGAATTCCCTACTAGAAACTTGCTAAAATATGGTCAATAATAATCAAACTTGTGTACCACTTACTATGCGTCAAGTTCTCTTCTAAGGGTTTTTCGTATATCAACTCATTTAATCCTCACAAAAACCCTTTTCTATTATTAATATTATCAACTTTTTACAGCTAAGGAAATGTAGGCACTGAGAGGTTAAGTAAGCTGCTGCTGTGGACTGAATTGTGTCCTCCAACATTCACATGTTGAAGCACGAACCTCCGATGTGATTATATTTGGGGGTAGCTGGCAGCCTTATAAAGGAGGATGAGAGAGATCTCGTGCTTGCACCCAAGAAAGCCACGTGAGGGCACAGTGAGAAGGCTGCCACCTGCAGCCCCAGGAGAGAGTCCTCACCAGCCAGCGACCCTTCCGGCACCTTGATCTTAGACTTGCCAGCCTCGGAACTGTAAGAAAATAAATTTCCGATGTTTAAGCCACCCAGTCTACGGCATTTTGTTTGACAACCTGAGCGGACTGCTACCTGCCTACGGTTCCAAACCCAGTGCAAGGAAAGCAGGCTGCGGACGCAGGCAGTCTGGCCTTAGAGTCCGTTTCCTTCACCACTGCCTTATCCTGTGCAATAGAACACCTGCTCTGAACATGGTTTCCTCCAAAATTGCTTTTCCAAAATTTGTTCGCATTTTCGGCTTTTAGTTCTGTAAAGCTACACACAAACTTCTTCATTTATGGAGATATTTTAGAGCTGCATATTCCGTGTTTTCCACTATTGACCAAACCATTTCATTGTGCTCTATACCATTTTATTGTGCTCTAGTATACTACTGTCATATCTCATCTAAATCCAGACATTCATACACTGAAAGGGAGTTTTTGTGTTTGTTTTAAAACAATAAGAGCATATGAAGAGAACATTGGTAAAAAAAAATAGCATATTAAAATGTTTGGTACATTTTCCATAAATGCTAAAACAATACTGGAGCAGGTTATCACTAGCACTTATCAATGGTTTCTAATTTGGTTCCTAGAGGAGATAATGTAGTGAAAATGTTAAGCCCTTCTGCTAATGCAAAAGTATAATTATGTCTCAATATTTGGGGTTCCTTGAAAAGTCAATTGTACTCTTGATAAAGCCAAGCTCAATAAAGAGATAATGGCGCATCACATAAACAGTTAATTTCGTGATTGGCATGGTGTCTTAAACACTAGAGAATCAGCTGGCAATACACTGGGCAGCAATCTCAGAAAGCCTGACTGCACTGGCTTGAACAGATAGGGGTCCCGTGTCTCACACACTAAGAAGTGCACGGGTGAAGGCCAGGGCTGGTACAGCGGCCCGTGGTGCCATCAGGAACCAGGCTGCCTGCTGTCTGCTGTCTCCTGTCTGCTCTTGACTTCATCAGCGTGAAGGCTCTTCCTCGTGTCCTCTCCCTCACGGTCCCAAGATGACGGCTGTCTTTTCAGGCAGGCCTCAGATTCATCTTCTTGGGGAAAAACGAAAGGCAAAACGACCTTTTTTTCTTTAGCAAGACTTCGACTCGTGCCTGGGGAGGGCTGCCTTCCCCAGTGTCTTCAGTCCGTAGCTCATTGGCCAGAATTACTTCGTCGTGTGGCCACTTCTAGATGCAAAGGAAAAGCAGAGATGAAGGTTTTGGCTCTTCAGCTTTCACAGTAGAGGAAGAAAAGGGGAAGAGTCATTGGGAAGGGGTGTTGAACAATCAACCTACATCATCTGCCACAATTAGTGTCAGCAATTAACGCTTGCTAATACTTGGGTAGTTGCTGCTACAAGTACTTTCTTTTCATGGACTCTTCGAATTGAAAAGGACCTTAGACATTATTTTATCTCTGAAATGACGTCTTTGTGTTTATATTTTTAATATGCCAACTTACATAGCAAGTTTTTTAAATGGGCCTTTAGCACACATCCATTATGACATAAATTTAGCTATTTCTTTTCTTTCTTTTCTTTTCTTTTTTTTTTTTTCTGGCGACAGAGTCTTGCTCTTTTGCCCTGGCTAGAGTAGTGCCGTGGCGTCAGCCTAGCTCACAGCAACCTCAAACTCCTGGGCTCAAGCGATCCTCCTGCCTCAGCCTCTCAAGTAGCTGGGACTACAGGCATGCGCCACCATGCCCGGCTAATTTTTTTTCTATATATACTTTTAGCTGTCCAGATCATTTCTTTCTATTTTTAGTAGAGTTGGGGTCTCACTCTTGCTCAGGCTGGTCTTGAACTCCTGACCTCGAGCAATCCTCCCGCCTCAGCCTCCCAGAGTGCTAGGATTACAGGTGTGAGCCACCATGCCTGGCCTAAATTTAGCTATTTCTTGACTAAAAGTAAATGTCTCAAAATATAACTCCATATAGAAAAAAATATGACGTTACATAGTCTGTAACACCACTTTTAGATAGTTTCCCAAACTAATTTTCTGCAGAGGTTCTAGAGATGGCTATCATGCTTTAAGGCCATAATCAACACCCTTTTACGTTTGCTACTAAATAGAAAACATAAGAAAATACATTAATGGTGTTCCATTTGTCTTATTGTTCAACTCTTCAAGAAAGCATTCAAATCAAAATAATTGTGTTTCTCATCTTGCTCTGGCCCCCCATGGAGGTAACCTGAGAAAGCTCGTTAGTTAGAAGCGCTACATTTTCAAAAAGTTTATCAAAATGCAAAAGAAATAAGTAATGGAAGAAGTGATTTTTTAAAGGAAAAATGTTTTATTCATCCCATCTCTCTTCTAGAACATTTTTCAGGGTTTTAAATATACAAAATCTTGGAGCTGCCCCCAATTATAAGATGGAAATTTTAATGTAGCCTGAAATTCCTCTGTGAACTCCGAACTCTCACTCTTCTAACAATAAGCTTAGATCTTCTTAAGGATAAAAAATATGTGCTTGGACCCTTCCCATACCTTATGCTGCAAATAGCCATTGATGGCCCCGAGGCTGAGGTGCTGGGATTCCGTGGGACTGGTGGCACTGAGGCTTTGTGAGTGCATGCAGACACTCTAAAAGAGCTTGGGAGTGTTGGAGTCCTCCCAACTCCACCACTCCCTGCTGTTAGGTCGTTAGGGTGGCTGCAAAGTAAAAGGAGCTACTCCGAAGTCCTTGCAGAAGTCTCCACCTCAGCTCTCAAACCCACCAACTAACTAAGCAAACACCCAGATCCTCAGATCAGCCCAACCCTCTGCCAGCTCCACCTTCATGGCCTTCATGGACCAAGGCAGAAGGGGGCCCAAGTGCTCCACATGAGACCACCCTCTACTCCGACTGCCAGCAGTAGCCACGTGGAGCTCCAGGGTCCTGCATGTGCATGGCAAGGCCGGCGCCCCTCCATGCCCCCACACTCAGGGTCTGGCTACCACAGTCTGCTTTGAGTCCGGCAATCTCATCCAGCCCCTCGTCCTTAGTTAAATCGATCAACACAAGAAACCAGGTTTCCCAGGTCACCTCACATCCTCTTAGCTCTACTTCCAAGTCATTCTTTACCTCCCCTTTTATTCCTCCATCTCCCACTCCTCCCCAACTTCTGAAATTCTTCCTCTGTGCCCTCTGATTTTGGCACCAACAATATTTCCTCCATCCTCAGCCTTCTCTGAAAGTTTCCTTCACGTTCCTCTCACTATAACCTGGTTCTGCCCCGAGAACATCACTTCTTCTGTAACCCTCCTACTCCCCTCATCCAGCTGGACCTGGCAACATGCAAGATGTCTTCACTTCTCCTTGTTGCTGCTCCCCCTCCTCCCTAAAAACACTCAACTTTGAATCTTGTGTCATTCGACGTTACCACTCACTATATCTTCCTGTGGCCCCACAAGTCACTCCCCTTCATTCTTTGAAGATCTTCTCCCAGCTCTGTATCACTATTTTGATAATTCCTGGTGCTTTCAATGCCCACATAGATCATGCTTCCAATACCCAGGCCCCGCAGTCCCCTGAGCTCCCCTCCTGCAGTGGCCGTGTGCTCTCCCCCCACCTTCACTGCCACTCACTCCCGTGGTGATAGCCTTGAGCAAAACTCCCCAGAAGAGTAGCTTATACCAGCCACCTCCAGTCTATCTCCTGCAATTCTCTATTGAACTGACTCATAAGGCTTTCATCCCACCACACCCTGGAAACTGCTCTTGGCAAGCTTCCTAGCGACCTCCAAGTTGTTAAACCCATTGGTCAGTTCTCAGTCCTTACCCTACTTGACCTCTTGGCAGCATTTGCCACAGCTGATAACTCTCCTTGCCACTCTTTCTTCATTTGGCTTCAAGGGTCCACCCTCTGCTGGCTTTCCCAGTACCCACTGCCTCACCTCCTTGAACTCCAGGGCTCAGTCCTTAGACTCCTCTGCCCTCACCTCCACAGCAATCACACCCAATCCCGCAGCTCTAAATGCCATATCCTGGGTGACTCCCAGTGGCTATCTTCAATCTGGGCCGCTCCTGTGGGCGCCATAGATCCGGTGGCTGTCTCACAGGCAGTCTGGTCTTAACAGGCACAAGACTGAGTTCTTGATTTTCCCCACAGCCTGCTCCTCCACAGGATTTCCAGATCAGTTTATGGGAAAGTCATCCTTCCAGTTACTAAGGCCCAAATCCTTGGAATCACCCTGGTTCCTTTTCTTTCTGTCACACCCACGTTCAACCCCTAAGCCCCTCCACTGACTTCTTACCAGGGTTACTACAGCAGCCTCCAAACTGGTTTTTCTGTTTTAACTACCCATTTTGTCTACAATCCCACTGAAGTATCCATCTGATTGTAGCAGTCCTCTGCAGAAAATCTCCAGTGGCTTTCTGTCGCACTCAGAATGGAAACTAAGGTCCTTACGATGGCTAACAATGCCTTCCTGGTCTGCCCCATTTCCTCCTGGGAGCATTTGCTGCTGCTGGTTCCTCACTCTGGTCCAGCCGCCCTGGCCTTCTTGCTGTTTCTCAAGCTCCCCAGGCACCCACTGTCCCGAGGGCTTTGACCTGGCTGTCCCTTCTCCCTGGAGTGCCCTACCCTCAGGTGGCCATGGCTCACCCCTTTACCTTTGCGGGGTCTTTACTATCTCGTCACTTCCTCAATGCAGCCTTGCCTGCCATCCTATTTAAAATGACAGCCTCTCCCTGTGCCCCCAGCACCTCCCTTCTGCTTGCCTGCGTTATTTTTCTCCGCAGCACTCACCACCATCTGTGGTGGGTTGAAGAACATGGCCACACTACTTCGTGCCTATGCCTTTCAATCAGGGCTGGCTTGTGACTTGTGACCAATGGGATGTGGCAGAAGTAATGATGTATCAGCTCCACAGCCTAGACCTCCAGAGACTTTGCAGCTTCTGCCTTCACTGTTTTTTTTTTGTTTTTTTTTTTTTTTAGAAAACTACCCTGAGGCCATTACGCTTTGAGGAAGCCTGGGAGCAAAGCCTACAGAGAGGCTCAGCCACACCCGCTCTCCCAGCTGAGCTCAGCTGCCAACCCACCCACCAGCTGACTGCAGCCACTTGAGTGGGCCCTGCATAGACAAGTAAAAGGCATGCCCAGGGAGTTACGTGTGGATTTTAGTTGACATGACTCGGTACTCAATCCTGCTTTATCAATTCCCTTTTATACGTCAGAGTCATTACTTGCAATGTGATGTCAGGTATGAGGTGTTTAAATGTCTCCAGATGAATCTGGTGTTGGATTTTCTTTAGCACAGCACATGTCAACAGTCTGGCCTGCTATTATGGTCCCTACTACATACAGAAATGAGGCTTTCGTCTCATTTGCTATTACCAAATGACTCCAATGTTACTGTTATTTATTAAACTTGGGTGTTTGTCTTTAAAATATTTTCAACATAACCTCCCCCAGTTATGCTCACCAGTGGACATTTTACTGGAGTCTATATGCTTAACTTAATTTTTTCATATAATTTCCTTATTTGCTCAACTCTCAATTATTTTTATTCACCACTGAATGTGAAAAAAAACTTTTTAGAAGTAGATTCACTCAAATTTGTAGCAAACACGTAATACTCTTCTTCATTCAAGAATACAAAGTCTTTTATATTCTACTAAAAATAACTTTGACTGTTATCCCCTCGTTTCATTCTTCATTATAACCACAAAACATTTTTTCCAGATAATTCCCATATTTTCCCCACATATCAAATATATGGTTTGTGGAATTTACTTTGCTTTTTTTTTTTTGTTTGAGGCAGGCTCTTGCTCTGTTACCAAGGCTAGAGTGCAGTGGCATCATCATAGCTCACTGCAACCTCAAACTCCTGGGCTCAAGGCCTACAGGTGCATGCCACCACCCCCAGCTAATTTTTCCATTTTTTGTGGAGACGGGGTCTTGCTCTTGCTCAGGCTGATCTTGAACTCCTGACCTTACGCAAGCCTCCTGCCTCGGCCTCCCAAAGTGCTAGGATTACAGGCATGAGCCACCGTGCCTGGCTTATTTTCTTTTTGTTTGCTAACATTGTATTGTTTTGTCTTCTCTCTTAGTCTCCTCTAATAAAATCTCTTACTTTCCAGGCAATTGTTTAATAGATTTTTAAAATCTCATTGTGCAAACATATGCAGTTCATTTTTTTCATTACATCTGACATAATTCATTTCCAAATTGAATCTTTATCAGGAAGTATTTTCTGTGTTCTTCAAATATACCAATTACTTAATTTTCTCTCTCAGATGATGTGGTTCTTTGTTCAAGAATATCCTCTGTTATGAGTATGCTGTCATCATTAAAACAATTAGAGTCTTGCTAAGAGAGGAAGATGTTTGTGCTATGCCAGATTATGGATCTTAAGTTTCAATATTTATGAATTTAATTTATGATAGAAACAAGAAACTTTAAACAGGTCTAAAGATTCTTTTCCCCCTATTAAAGCATGTGCAAGTTCTTCTATCATAAGTAGCCTCAAAAGCAAAATTTCTCACCATCTGTTCTTAGTATGATGTGTAAGGAAGGTCAAGCTTCCTGTTGATACATGGATATTTCTTTCAGATGCACAGTAACTGTTTCACTATCAATCAGAATAGATGCTTGGTTTTATATCATGATACCATGCAAGCCTTGTAACTAAAAATCTATTTAAATAGGAAACCGAGCACAAGAATCATTTGTAAACACAATCCTAGCTTTCTTCTTTGTGTGTCAGTCTGCATTTTTTTGACCTCCAAGCTTCTCTGTGCCACAGGAACAGTGCAGAGTGAAAAGAGCCCTGGAATGGAATGTGAGACCCTGAGTTCCTTGTCCAAGTCTGGCACTTTTTTTTCCCCTAGCCTCAGTCTTCTCCATGTACAGGAAGAGCTTAGACCAGGTCAACACTAAGATTATATGCGTTATATTTAACTCTGTGATTGTTGGATAATGTTTGGAGGTAATAGGAAAATGATTGGCTTTAAACTGACATTTCCTGAAGTCCAGAAAAGGAATTGCTCCCTCCTCTATGGTCCCTTTGGATGTGCTGCCTACCTCTAGAATGGCCTTTAACCACACTGTACCATGGCTATTATGTTAAATCGAGCTACCAAACATAAAGCCCTCGCAACCAGACCCACCCGCCTTCTCTCTTGTTCTGAGTGCAGACCTGCTCTTCTCCCTGCGGCCAATCCTTCACCTGTGCTTTGAACACCCCTCCTCTGCCTTCTCAGGAAACTTACATGTTTTTCTTATATTTTAACCTTTCCCTCTATCCTGAATCCTTTCTGTCAGCTTTTAACATGCATAAGACACTACCATGGGCCAGGCGCGGTGGCTCCTGCCTGTAATCCTAACACTCTGGGAGGCCGAGGTGGGAGGATCATTCAAGTTCAGGAGTTTGAGACCAGCCTGAGCAAGAGCGAGACCCCATCTGTACTAAAAATAGAAAGAAATTAGCCAGACAGCTAAAAATATGCAGAAAAAATTAGCTAGGCATGGTGGCGCATGCCTGTAGTCCCAACTACTTGGGAGGCTGAGGCAAAAGGATCGCTTGAGCCCAGGAGTTCAAGGTTGCTGTGAGCTAGGCTGACGCCACGGCACTTGCCCAGGCAACAGAGTGAGACTCTGTCTCACAAAACAAAAAGACACTACCATGAATTTTTGTCTCCCTCCAGCTCCCCATCATATATCTCTCCTCCTCTTCACAGCCAAAGTTCTGCTGTTGCAACCTCCACTTTTTCATCCTCCTCCGCTCCTCAACCCACTCCAGTCAGGCTTGCAACTTCATTGTGCCACCAAGCATTCTGCTGCAGAACCCCTTGATTTCCATCTCACCTGATCAATTATCATGTCTTTGTCCTCATCTTCTCAGCCTCTCAGCAGCATTCAAAGCTGTTGGCCACTCTCTCCTTGGCTTTTGTGGCACCACACTTCCCAGGCTCATCCTCCTCTCCCTGACTGATAAAGGTTGAAGATCCTCAAGGCTCAGTCCTAGTCCTTCTTCAGTCTCGCTTAGCACTCTCTCCCCTGACGGATTCTTCAATGCCTATATCAATTATCACCTACACCCCGATGACTTGCAAATGTGCCTCTCCCCTAGAAATCTCCTCTGAACTCCAGACCCTTGAAACCAATTGCCCACCTAACATCTCCACTTGGATATGTCACAGGCACCCCAAACGCTACACGTCCCAAACTGAACGTAAACCACACCTTCTTCCAGGTTTTCCGTATCTTGGTGAATGACTTAATCATCATGCAGATCTCCCAAACCAAAACCCTGGAGTTACCCCTTCATCTCCTTCTTCCCGACCCTCCATAATCACCAACTCCTGTCCATTTTGCCTTCTGAATAGCTTACGACTCCTTCTGCTTGTTTGCCGTCTACTGCCATCATCATTGCTCACCTGGGCTGCTGCTCCCACTCTATTTATCACACAGCAGCCAGTGAGATCTTTGAAACACAAATATAACCATGTTATATGTCTAAACACTCTAGTTGTCTACCATCATTCTTAGGAGAGAGTGCAAATCCTTAACAGGATGGCTTGATTGACAATGGCGTGGAAGTCGTGCTGGTGACCATCCTGTTTGTTCTCAGATACTTTCCCTGGCTCTGCCCTTCTCTGATCTGTATCACTAGGGGGAGGGGCTCGCCCCAGGCAGGGTCTGCAAGCTTCATTTCCCAGCCTCCCTTGCCCTCTGGCTTGTGGCCAGATTCTGCCAATGCGGAGGGATGCCAGGGCATCTCTCCCCCTCTCTCAGCCTCATGTAGGATCCCTTCTCTGGCAGTGGCTGCATCTCCTCCAATATTTCAGCTTCCACTGGACACACTCCTTCTGTGGTCCCAGCTCCTACCAGACATCCCCTGTAATACTTTTCTGTGGTTACCGTATGAATTACCACAAGGTATTTTTTTAAAAACCAACAAGGACACTACAAGGAACACCGTACATTACTACAGCTGGAAAGAAATTTGGCAGCATGTACTAGCAGCTTTTAAAAAGTAAATAAATAAAATAAAAACCAACAAGGTATTTTTGGTTACTTCAAATTATAAAAATATAAAGTGTGGCCAGCTGTTGTTAGGAAGGTGAAGACTTCATTGCTTTACCTTCCAGTAGAGGGTTCCTACTGAGGGAAAATAGCAAAAAACATTTACTATGGAAGGATTCAAGTCAGAAATTGAAAAATAATCTGGAGTATCTTATTAATGCTAACACATTAGAGTTCTGCTTCAGAACTTCAACTGCTCAAAATAATCTTCTATTTGTTTCTGAGACCATATAATATCACATTATATTGCTTCATAATTCTTGATCCTCAAATAGATGTCCTGTTGAACCATGAAGAGAATTGCACATTTTAAAGGATGGTCACATTCTTACCGGGAACCTAACTTTACTGTTTACTATTTTCCTTGAACAGTTAACCTTAGGATACATTTTCAACATTAAAAATCTTTAGAAAGAAAAGCAAACCAAGCATACCTTACTGCTAACCATTAACCTAAAACCTTTTTTATGTTCTTTGTGTTTCAAGTGTTGTATGACATTAGAGCATTTTACAATGACGAACACGCATACCATAAATAATGCTTTCAATCTGCAGTCCCCAACCCCCTGGGCCGAGGCCTGGTGCTGGTCTGTGGAAAAACTGTCTTCTATGAAACTGATCCCTGGTGCCAAAAAGGTTGGGGACTGCGGCTGTAAATGATACAAAAGGTAATGAAAGACCTAGGCAGAGGGCATTGTTTTTTTCTTTTCTCTGGGTTCCAAAATTGGTCATAAAAATTGCTAAAATATTTTAGTTGCTTTCTACTATCATAAAAGTTATGATTTTTCATTCAAAATGAAATATCTCCTCTTTTCATATGACAGAGTTTAGTCTTCTTTTTATGGTAGAATATAGTAAGTCATTTAGTTGCAATAGTTTTTTGTCAGAAATCTTGCATGTCATTTAATGAATCTGATCTCCATGTCTTCCAGCTCCATGGACCACCACAGCTTTCCAAGGTCACGTGCAAACCCAGAGTAGCTGCTCTATACTGGGTGCATATTAGACACAGGAACCCATCTTCTACATCGCTATGCCCAGCACTTGGCTCCACTTCTAAGGCAAAGATTCAGTGCTGTTCTTTAATTGGACCTACAATTGCTGTTTCCTTGAGAAAAGCTCCAGATCCTATTGTTAGCAATCGCATAAAGTATCATGTTTGAAATAGACCTCTCTATATTGTCAGGTGGGTAAAACTTTAAAAATAACAGTTTATTCTGTTTAAAATTGCCAGTAGACATCATATTGTCACTTTATTACTTCTAATTTTTTGTCAAATATTATTTAAATTCTGTTCTCATAATTCTGTCAGATAATTTTTAATTAATAAGAGAGTGACATTTTTACCCAGATGGTCTATGGTATTACTTATTAGAAAACAAATGATAAAAAAAACTTCCTCTATTTTGTGAATGACGAAGTTGCATAAATAAAGGCTAGTTCTGTGTTGTCTAATTAGTAGCTACAAGTGACCGCTTAGCATGTGAAATGCGGCTAGCTGGAATTGAGATATGTTGTAAATGTAAAATACAAATCAGATTCTGAAGACTTGGGACACCAGAAAGCATGTAAAATACCCCTTTAGCAACTTTCGTATCAATTACGTGTTGAAATAATATTTTAGATATGTTGAGCTAACTAAAATAAAATTATTAAAGTTAATTTCCCCTGTTTCTTTTATCATTTTAATGTGGTTACTAGAAACATTTAAATTACATGTATGGCTTCACATATTTCTATTGGACAGCAGTGGGTTAAGTGGCTGCTCAGAGATGAAAGAAAGTGTGAGTGGAAGCAAACAGTTCATAGCATGCAATTTATCAGGGAAAGCATTTTTCTCCAGTGATAAGGTGATGACAATTCCACCATTTTCTCCAAGTTCTACCCTGTTCAATTGCCACTACATTCATAAGAAGCGCAGGAAAAGGCAATTCCTCATCCGAAGAAATTCTTGGACTGATTTTTAACTACTCAGAAATGTGGACCAGGATATCAAGAACAAGAAAGTACCAACACTTCCTGTTTCCGAGCAGATGGCACGATTGCGAGCAGTGGTCACCCGTGCAGATCGCCCGTCTCTGCGATGGAGGTGATCGTTCACAGCGCAGCAGTGCAAAGCCAAAGGGCACCCACGAGTTCATTACATAATTCTCGGTAGCGTGAGGCCACGTGTGTCTCTGTTCTGGGGGAATGGTCGGAGCTCTGACAGGCAGACCGAGGCGGTCATGGCGATGTTTTGACAAAGTGTGCACTAGAGCTTGTTTGTTTGGAAAAAGACTGACTAGCTCTTCCCCCCTCCTTTCCCTTCTCTCTCTCTCTCTCTCACCCTCTCTCTCTCTCTCTCTCTCTTTTTTCTTTTAAACACTCTGGCATAATACTGAATGACTTTGTTTTTAAGCTGCCTTAGCCTTGCTTTGTGAAGAAAAAGCCTGAGTATTCTTTCCCTGTAGGACACAAGTTGTTATTTTTGGAGCAGAGGTTCTTAGCCTGATCTCTGTCTAAATCAATTTCTGTCTTGGTGAAGTCGTGATCTGTGACAGCTCTGGGTGTCCTCCACAGAGGGAAGCTTCTCTGCTTTGTGAGGAGAGTGAGCAAAGACATCAAGGGGTCACGCCTGCAACT
This sequence comes from Lemur catta, assembly GCF_020740605.2. NCBI lineage: Eukaryota > Metazoa > Chordata > Mammalia > Primates > Lemuridae > Lemur > Lemur catta. The sequence continues at coordinate 173,584,196 of NC_059128.1, forward strand.
TCACTGCTCTTGGTCTCAACGTGAAGGCTCCTTGGCATTCAGGGATCCCTCATTAGATTGTGCCTTGGAAGAGTTCCGACCGCATGCTGTGGGGTGGCGTGCTTTCTGTCTTTGGGGTCATGGAAAATTCTAGTCTCATTCAGAGCCCAGACTCCAGGCTGACTCCCTTCATCTCTCTGTTTCAGGCATATGGCTTTTTCTACTTATTTCACTTCATGGTATGTTTTGGGTTGAGATGACCCCTTTCTCCCTTTTAAACCCAAGGTACTTCTGGTCACAGATGACTCAGAGCCAGGAAGGGCACAGCTAGAGGATTGCTGCAGGCGGGTCAGCGAGCCGCTGGCATGGCAGAGCCACTCCCGGGCCTCGGGGAGCTCCTCTCAGGACCCAGAGTTCAGAGCACTCCCTCTGTCACCTGCCCTTTGTGTCAGGCTACTAGACGCAAGGAGGAAACCTCTCCAACTTCTCACAGCCCCTTTTCCTGACCTTTATTCCTAGGCATTTGTATAGCTTGAGCCTGGCAGGAAACATGTACAATTAGAAACAGTTTAAAATACTGCTGTCAGCCACAAATAAGATGACAACTTATTATTATGCCTTTTGAACACTGGCATAGCTGAATATTCAGGGAACAGGTGTGTGTGGAGAAAGGCCCGCGACGACAGGGCCGAGTGGGGGAGGTGGACCCGGGCAGGTGTCCCATTCGCTGGTGCGGGTGGGAGCGTGACCTGGCAGGTGCCCGTCCCTGGCCGGCTATACATAGCCAGCCAAAGCTTCTTACGAGAGAAACCTCTTTCCGGACCCTCCGCCGCTCCCAGCCGCAGACTAGAAGACTCCCTGTAAATCCCCTGTTAGTGATTGAACCTCAGACAGAAAGCCAGCCCTCTGGCCGCCAGACCAGGCCGGCCGCAGCCCTCCATCCCTCCGTGGCTCTCCCTGGGAGCGCGCCCTGAGCTCAGCCATGGTGGACATGGGGGCCCTGGACAACCTGATCGCCAACACGGCCTACCTGCAGGCCCGGAAGGCCTCGGACAGCGACAGCAAGGAGCTGCAGCGGCGGCGCCGGAGCCTGGCGCTGCCCGGGCCGCAGTGCTGCGCCGAGCTCCGCCGCGGGCTGTCCCCGCACTTCCACAGCCTGTGCGAGCAGCAGCCCATCGGCCGCCGCCTCTTCCGTGACTTCCTCGCCACGGTGCCCACGTACCAAGAGGCTGTGGCCTTCCTGGAGGAGGTGCAGAGCTGGGAGCTCGCTGAGGAGGGGCCCACCAAGGACAGCGCGCTGCAGGGGCTGGGGGCCGCGTGTGCGCACAGCCCTGCCCCGGAGCACCCGCACCCCTTCCTCAGCCCGGCTCTGGCCACCAGGGCCCAAGCAGCCACCACCAAGGAAGAGCGAGTGGCCGTGGTGGAGCTGGCCAAGGCCGAAGCCATGGCCTTCTTGCAGGAGCAGCCCTTCAGGGACTTCCTGGCCAGCCCCTTCTATGACAAGTTTCTGCAGTGGAAACTCTTTGAGATGCAGCCAGTGTCAGACAATTACTTCACTGAGTTCCGAGTGCTGGGGAAAGGTGGTTTTGGGGAGGTAAGTGTCTGAATAACCAGGCTGGAAAGTGAAACATGGAGCATAAAATGGGGTTATGTTGCCTTTTTTTTTAATCTCAAGGGAGCTTACTTAGAACTAATTTTAGTGCCACGTGTGGAGAATTCCTAGTCCACTCTCCCCTCCTCCCTTCCTTCTGGTCACCATGGCAAATAAAACAAGTGGCCTAAGAGAGACAAGCAAAATGTGGACTTGGCCAAGAATCTTTCATGGGGTTTACATCAGGAACATGCCGACGACCCTGGACGCTTTGGAGAAAGGTAACAACATGTGATGGAAGATCTCCTTTTCTCCTCACTTGGGGTAATGGAGGTAATTTGAGAAAAATGGAGATCTAAGAAAACATTCATCTTGAAGTAAAGTTGAGAACCTGTTTTGTACCACTGCTTTGCCCAGTTCTTTCTTTAAGTAATAAAAAATTTTTTAGGTAAAATACATAACATAAAACTAACCATTAACCGCTTAAACATGTATAATTCAGTGGCATTTTGCACATTTGCAATGTTGTGTAACCATCACCTCTGTCTGGATCCAAGACATTTCATCACCCCTATGCCCACTAACAGTCCCTCCTTATCCCCCCTCCTCCAGGTCTGGCAACCACGAGTCTTTTTTCTGTCTGTATGGATTTGCCTATTCTGAATGTTTCGTACAACATGACCTTTTGTGTCTAGCTTCTTTCACTCAGCATAATGTTATGGAGGTTCTCTCATATTATAGCATGTATCAGTACTTCATTCCCTTTTATGGCTGCATAATATTCTACTGTGTGGCTATACTACATTTTGTTTACTCATCTGTTGATGGACACAGGCTGTTTCCACCTTTTGGGTATTATGCATAGTGCTGCTATGAACATTTATGTACAAGTATTTGTTTAAATAATTGTTTTCATTTCTCTCGGGTACATGCCTAGGAGTAGAATTGCTGGGTCATATGGTGATTCTATGTTTAACTTTTCGAGAAGCCACCAAACTCTTTTCCACATTTTACATTCCCACCAGCAATGTAGGAGGATTCCAGTTTCTCCACATCCTTGCCAACATTTGTTATTTTCCCAGATTTTTTTATTATGGCCAACCTAGGGGGGGTGAAGTGGTATCTCATCGTAGTCCTCGCTCTTTCTTGAGAACCCTCCTTACTTACAGCTTCTCCTTTCTCAGAAGCCTGCCCTCTTTTCACCTTGGCTGATTTCTGCCCCCTCCTCCTTTAGCCTCCCCTCTCCCACCCCTCTACAGGCCCATCTACTTCTGTCTCTTTCTCTCCTTCAAGGTATGTGCCGTCCAGGTGAAAAACACTGGTAAGATGTATGCCTGTAAGAAACTAGACAAGAAGCGACTGAAGAAAAAAAATGGCGAGAAAATGGCTCTCTTGGAAAAGGAAATCTTGGAGATGGTGAGCAGCCCTTTTATCGTCTCTCTGGCCTACGCCTTTGAGAGCAAGTCCCATCTCTGCCTGGTCATGAGCCTGATGAATGGCGGAGACCTCAAGTTCCACATCTACAGCGTGGGCACGCGGGGCCTGGCCATGAGCCGGGTGGTCTTCTACGCAGCCCAGATGGCCTGCGGCGTGCTGCACCTCCATGCCCTTGGCATTGTCTACCGGGACATGAAGCCTGAGAACGTGCTTCTGGATGACCTCGGCAACTGCAGGCTCTCCGACCTGGGGCTGGCCGTGCAGATCCAGGATGGCAAGCCCGTCACCCAGAGGGTGAGTGGCTCTCCACTTGCCCCAAGTGCAGGGCACAGAGTCAGAAAGGAGGGGACAGGGCTGTTCTGTTCCTGGGGCAAACAGAGCCTTGGACTTAATTCTCCTGATTTTCCTTTTCCCAAATCCCTTATGTTGTCATCTTGCCTTAAGTGGAATAGTGTGAGGGGATTAGCCTAAATGGCTGTCTGGGGACTACTTTGCTCTCTTCTCCCGGCAGACAGGGTAGGGGAGCCTTCTTTGTGAGATGGGGGTGGTCTGTGCCTTCATGGTGAGATGGAGACAGCTGAATCCACAGTCAGGGTCTAAGTGTGTTCCACCAATAACCACCTCCATGGCGCTGTGTTCCTGAGCCAACAGAGCCTTGGTTTCCTCTTCTTGAAAATGAGGGAGCTGGACCCTAAAATTCTGTGATCCTAGAAGGTAAACTTTAATAGGATAAGAAAAAGAAGGATCCCCTAACACCTAGCACATTAAAAGTAAAATATCTCCTTTCCTGTTGAGTGTAGAATGAAGGATGTTTTACATTGGATGAAGGTGAAATTTTAAATGAAAATATATAGAAGAAAACAAAGGTAACTGGTGTCTATTTGGATCCAAGCAACTTGCTGAAAATTCTTTGGTTAAAAGGGGGATTATAATTGAGCAATTATGTTAAATGAACAATACAAAGATCTTTGGAATTCTAATATGTCTTTACCACTGAGTTTCTCTGCACAAAGATGGGAGATTCCCCAGGAAGACAAGTGCCCAGACCATCTTAAATGTTCTCTTAAAACTTTATTTTTGTACAGTTTTCGGCTTACAATGCACAAAGAATGAGACAAAGAAATGAGGAAAATCCTGGCAAGTTTGGGAAACCACTGGTGATTTTATGAGGCCATAATGGAAGGGACATGGACAAGCTATGTAGGGCTCAGCTCATGCACAGGTGGAGTTCTGGAATGCCTTCTGGTGGGGGCCCAGGAGCTATTGAAGGGGAATGGCATGATTAGATTTGCATCTTAAAAAGACCAGTCCAGCAACAATTTGGAAGGTAGGTGGGAGGCTGGGAAGCTAGTTAGGAGGCAAATGTAGTGGCCCAGGCAAGAGATGGTAGGAGTCTGTACAGGACAGGGGGATTGAAGAAGTGGGAGCAAACTGGAGCTCCTGGAAAGAAATCTAATGGGATTTGGAGGCCAGCTAGGTATGGGGGTGAGGGAAGGTGAGGAAGGTGAGGGTCTCTAGCTCCAGAGACTAGAGGAAGAACATAATGGTTGGAAACCTGGCAAGCATAACTGTAACCATACTGTCTATGAGGCTCCTGTAGAAGAGGCAGGCAGAGATGTTCACTGGGCAGACAGAGGGGTTTGGAGTCATCATGGCTTGGGAAGCAGAAGGCATAGCTGAGTCACTTGAGAAAGAGTCGAGGAAGAGGACCAGGGACAGAAACTAAAAAATACCAATATGTGGGGTATATAGAAGAAGAGGGGCCCTGAAGAGGTTTAAGAAGTAGAAGGAGAGGCAGGAGTGGTATAGTCATGGGAACTGTATCAGTTAGGGATGGATTTCAGTTGCACATCATAGAAAACCCAGATAACAATGGATTAAACAGGAGAGGAATTTATTTTTCTTAGTAACAAGGTGTGGAAATAAGCAGTTGTTGGCATTAGTTCAGCAACTGCAGGATGGTGGGATCCACATCTCTATAGTTTAATCCTTTTCCATATGTTGCAAGATGGCTGCTCTAGCCCCAGCCATCAGGACCATGTTCCAGGCAGGAAAAAGAAGGAAGGATCGGGAGTAAATGGGCATGCATGCGGTAGCTGAGTGTGCTCCCCTTTAAGGAGCTTTCCTTCATGCCCAACCAACAGCTTCCACTTAGATCTCATTAGCTAGAATTCTTATCCGGCCACCCCCTAGCTGCAGAGGGAACTGATAAATCACATGCTTTGGGGGTGAGGAAAAGGAGGGGGTTCTAATTAGCAAGGAAGAAGTCTGGATATTGAGCAGGTAACTAGCAGCCTCTGCCATAGGAGCCCAAGGAGAAGAGGACTTCAGGGAGGAGAGAGTGGGCAGCAGCGTGAGTGCTGCGAAGATGTTATGCAGCACTGGGATGTAGCAATTAGGAAAGCACGGTGTCCTCAGTAAGAGCAACTCTCAAGGGCTGGTGAGGTCTAAACTCAGACTGTGGTGGTTGGCTTGATCTGGAGTAGAGAGTGAGGCTAGGGAAGGAGGGAAGAAGGGAAGCTGGTCCCCAGAGGAAAAGCAGGAGGAGAACAGCGTTTCTCCTCCAGGTGGGGAGGAGGGAGCAAGTTTAGATGCTGAGGCAAGAGCCAGCAGAGAAGGTGCTGGTTCTACAGGAAGGAAAGGTGAACCCTGGAGGAGAACCTGAGGACGAACTTAAGCAACACAGTCTCCTAAGTGGGCGGGAAGGAGGGACAGCTGGGGGAGCGGCAGTTTGCCTCCTTGGGACCTTTCTATGGAAACAGAATGTCGTGAATTCATGTCTGCCTATGCTCAAAAAAACTGAAACACATTACTTCCTGGCTTTGCATTAGTATTGTCCATTATGCAGAGGAGAAATGTTCCTTCTGTGTCTCCCATATACACACATTGTGCGAACTGTTGATGTATCTCCACCTCTCTGGAGGCTTAGGGGATACACACAGCGTTGTCACTTTCCAGTCTCCCTTCTCAGCCTTCCTCTGGCTCTGTTCCTGGACCAAGAGAATTTTCTTGGACAGTTCCTCCAGAGGCTTCTGCATGCCATGCTCCAGCTTTTTGGAACCTGCAAGAAACTTTCTGTGCCTCCCCATATTGTCCACTATAACAAATGCACTCAGTGGAGGCATTTATTGCTTAGAGACCTTTGGCTCTTTTACCTCGGCATTCCTCTGTGCCCATGAGACCAAACTTCAGGGTTTAGACCACTTGCCCCATCCGAGGAGTTTCATGTCTCCATCCCCAGGCCTGCCCCTGAAGCCCAGGAGACCACCAGGAACGGGCAGAAGGAGATAGAGAGCAAGATTGGAAGCCATTAAGCAAGAGAGCAGAAAGAAAAGCTCCCTTCTTCACTGCTTACCCCTCTACATAGCTAAGTAACTCCCTTAGGTTCCTATTTATTGCAGCTCCCCCACATATAATTGGGCCCCCAAGTGGATTTTAAGGTCATTGTATTCACATTTCACAGAAGAAATGGAAAATGACATGTTCACAGACTTCTGTAACCACAAACATTCAGTTGTGATGTCAAGATAGTATATAAAAAAATTACTGTGAACATTAGAGAGAAGGTGCTATGGTTTGAATGTGAACCCCAAATTTCGTGTGTTGGGAATGGGTTAGATTATTGGGCTAATGGGTCATCACGGGCGTGGCTGTATTTTTTTAAATTATGTGTGTGTGTGCGTGCACTACTATAATACTTGAAGGAGATGCATTAGATAAATATTCCAATGCATAATATATTTTTTGCCTGTATCTCAATAAAACGGAAGGAATCATGATCTAGTAGAAATGGGCTCCAGAGTCAGATCTGAGTTCAAATCCCAGATAAACTATTTAAGAGACCTGTCACCTCGGGCAATCTATACAACCTCTTTGAATATCTATTTCTTCAGCAATAAAATGCAGATTTTTTTTTATTTCACAGTATTATGGGGTACAAACACTTTGGTTACATAAATTGCCTTTGCACCACTGGAGTCAAAGCTGCAAGCGTGCCCATTCCCCAGACAGTGAGCACTGGACCTGTTAGGTGTGAATTTATCCATCGCCTCCTCCCCTCTCCCACCTGCCGACACCCAATGAATGTTACTTCCATATGTGCACATAAGTTTTGATCAATTATGGTGAGTACATGTGGTGCTTGTTTTTCCATTCTTGTGATACTTCGTTAGTAGAATGGGCTCCAGCTCCACCCAGGATAATACCAGAGGTGCTAGTTCACCATTTTTTATGGCTGAGTAGTACTCCATGGTATACGTATACCACCTTTTATTAATCCATTCATGGATTGATGGGCACTTGGGTTGTTTCTACATCTGTACAATTGTGAATTGTGTGCTATAAACATTCTAGTGCAGATGTCTTTTTTATGGAATGTCTTTTTTTCCTTTGGGTAATCCAGTACTAAGATTGCTGGATCAAATGGTAGTTCTACTTTTAGTTCTTGGAGATATCTCCATATTACTTTCCATAGAGGTTGCACTAGTTTTCAGTCCCACCAGCAGTGCATGAGTGTTCCTATCTCTCCACATCCATGCCAACGTTTGTTGTTTTGCCACTTTTTGATAAAAGCCATTCTCACTGGAGTTAAATGATATCTCATTGTGGTTTTGATTTGCATTCCCCTGATGATTAGAGATGTTGAGCATTTTTTCATATGTTTTTTTGTCCATTAGTCTATCTTCTTTTGAAAAGTTTCTTAAGCAAAAAGAACAAATTGGGAAGCATCAATTTACCAGACTTCAAGCTATACTAAAAGGCTATAGTAACCAAAAAAGCATGATACTGGCACAAGAATAGAGACATAGACCAATGGCACAGGACTGAGAACCCGGATATAAAACCATCCTCATATAGCCATCTGATCTTTGAGAAAGCAGACAAAAGCATACACTGGGGAAAAGAAACCCTATTCAATAAATGGTGCTGGGAAAATTAGATAGTCACATGTAGAAGATTGAAACAGGATCCGCACCTCTCACAACTCACAATGGATAACAGACTTAAACCTAAGGCATGAAACCATAATATAATAATTCTAAAAGAAAATGTTGGAAAAACTCTGATAGACATTGGCCTAAGGAAAGAATTTATGAAGAAGACCCCAAAAGCAATCACACCAACAACAGAAATAAATAAATAGGACCTGATCAAATTAAAGAGCTTCTGCACAGCCAAGGAAACTATCATTAGAGCAAAAAGGCAACCTACAAGAATGGGAGAAAACATTCACATGCTACATATCCGATAAAGGGCTGATAACTAGAAACTATATACAATTTAGGAAAATCATCAAGAAAGAATCAAATGACCCCATTAAAAAAGTGGGCAAAGGAATTGGTGACTTTATAAGAAGAGGAGCGTGTTAGCACATTCAGCCCCCTCACCATGTGATACCTTGTGCAGCCTTGGGACGCTTCAGAGAGTCCTCACCAGCAAGAAGGCCCTCACCAGATGCAACCCCTCCGCTTGGGGTTTCTCAGTCTCCATAACTGTAAGAAAAAAAATTCCTTTCCTTATAAAACACCCAGTTTTAGATATACTATTATAAACAACAGAAAATGGACTAGAAAAGAAGGTGAGAAGGAAAAAATCACCCTGATTATGGAGGTTGATAACTGTATTGACTCTGTGCTATTCCTCCAGAAAAGTTAAGGCATCATGACTTTGGCAATTTGGCTAGTTTCTTCTCATTCAGCAACTCATCGTCTTGTATAAATTGGGATTGCTTTCTGCTACATATAATAGATACCAGATTCTGGTATGAATTTGGCAGTTCAACAATTTCAAGAACAAGATCTCTGTGAAAATCTCTTGGCCTTTTCCTCCTTGTCACAAGATGGCTGTTGCAACTCCACACATTAAGCCTGCATTCCAGGAAAGAGAAAAGCAGAGAAAGGAAAAATATCCACAGACTTCTGCTTACAGCCCATTAACCAGGACTATGTCACATGTTCACCTCTAGCAGCAAAGGAACTGAGAAATAGAGTATTTCATTTTCTGGCCTCTGTTTTAGGAGATGTTAGGAGATAAGAGGAATAAGATTAGGTGTTGGGTGAGCTGACAGCATCTGGCATACCAGCCCCTGGGAAAAAAAAATATTGATGAGGATTAGGAAATCTGATTCAGCTTCTTTACTCACACAGATATTAAACTGGAAAATAATTGTTACAATGGTGAAGTAGACAGAATTCTAAGGTGACTCTCTCCCGGCATCCTTGCCTTTGTATAATCCCCTCTCCTTGAGCATAGGCAGGGCCTGTGAATATTATGAAATATCACTCCCGTGATTATGTTACATTATAGGGCAGAAGGGATTTTGAAGATGTAAATAAGGTTACTAGTCAGTTGACTTTGAGTTAATCAAAAGAGAAATTATCTAGGTGGGCCTGACCTAATCACACAAGCCCTTTCAATATGGTTGTCGAGGTCAGCAGAAGTCAGAAATTTAACATACAATAGTGCACCACTACTGGCTTTGAAGATGGAGGGGACAGTGAGGCAAGGAATGTAGGTGGTCTCTAGGAGCTGAGAGCTACCTCTGACTGACAGCCAGAGAAGAAGCAGGGACCTCCTTCCTACAACCACAGTGAACTGAATTCTGCCATCAGCACATGAGTTTGGAAGAGGACTTGAGCTTCAGGTCAGCTCAGCCTCTTGATTTCAGCTTTGTGAGACCCTGACCAAAGAGCCCTGCCTTGCTGTGCCCAAGCTTCTGACCTATAGAACTGTGAGCTAATAAGTGGATGTTGTCTTATGCAACTAAGTTTGGGGGTAATTTGTTACACAGCAGTTGAAAACTCATACAAATAGTTAAAGGAAGGTAGCCAGAGAAAAGATTGTTTGTACGAAAGCATCAAAATTAATGGAGAAGATACCAAGGTGCTGGACATTGCTAGAGGGATAATATAATATTTTCCTTTCCCACCAGGATCAGAATAATAGAACCAGAGGCTGTAATTGAATTTAGAACTCTGGACGTGATTCTTCCACGTGGGTAGCTCTTTCTTAGGTACGAGCTGAGCCTCGTACAGGCCTTCCATGCTGCTCAGGGACACTGGGTGAAGCACTTTGGATGTTGCTCTATAGGCAGTAGGGAGCCATTGAAGGTTTTTGCATAGAAAAGTGCTATGACCAGAGTGATGCTTTAGGAAGATGATTCCGACACTGTTTAAGATGGCTTGAAGGGGAAACAGACTGGGGTTGGGGAGAAAAGGGGACCAGCAAAGAGCTACCGTAATGAACCACATGAGATAATATGGGCCTGAGGTTGGGCCCCGGGCTCTGAACAGTCTGTGTCCAGAGCTCAGCCCCCTGGCCTCATACCTGGGCTCCATCAAGACCCAGATCTTTACTTCTCTTAAAATGTGGCTATCCTCAGTGGAGGGCTGGGGGCACAGAACCCCTGCTAGAACATGGTGACTTCTGCCCCCCGGGATCTCCTGCCAGCTGGTAGCTGGGCAGTGAATCGGGGAGGCACTTCAGGGGAAGAAAAGAGCAGGGTGGCTCTGCCTCGGCTTGGAAAAGACTGGGGCAAACAGGCATGGAGGGCTTCAGGGCACCGGCCTGGGAGGCCAAGAACCTGAGTTGTTGTCCAGCTTAATCACCGATTCCCTGGGTTGCCAGGGGACAGGCCTCAAGATGTCTTTTAATCTCTACCACTTTAAGAGTCTATGAGATAGTCTTTGAATTATTTGGAGGAAAAGACTTTTAAACTCAAAAGATTAACATATAGAATAAGTTACTGTGATTCACTGGACTATCAGAGTTCTCATGGGACAAAGCTGTGTGGGTTACTTAAGATCTGACCCAGGTGTCTGAGCAGCGTCCCCCATCTGCACGGCTCTCCGTGCCGCCCTCCCCCTCGGCATGTGCTCCCCGCACGGGCCGCCTGTAGTAGCCCCACGCCCATCCTACCTGGAGAGAAAACACTTCTTTACAAATAGCTTCTTCACAATTCCCAGGAAAGCCTCGCAATGGACAGCTCAGGTCACGTGCCCAACCACAACCCATTCCCCTGGCTGGACTAGATCACGGCCTGTCCCAGGAGCCAGAAGGAGGGTCTGTCCCAACTAAATCTCATAGACTGAGAACAGAGGAATGTGTTCTCCAAAGGAAAATCAAGATGCAAAAGACAGGGAATGGATGCTGAATAGGCAAAAAACAGCAGATGTCTCTAATAACTTGTGTTACCTCAATGGTTTGAAAAGTTTAGAAACTTTCTGACTCTTTCTTTAATCAAGGGATGATGGAATCTAGACCCTTTGCAAAAAGACTCTGTGAGTTAGGAACTATTTTTAGCCCCATTTTACTAATAGGGAAATTGAGACCTAGGTTAAGTTGCCTACCCAAAGTTACACTACTAGGATGTGATATAAACCCAGGTCCTTCAGATTCAAAAGCACTTACAGTTTCGACTCCACCTTGTTGAGCTCATGCACAAGGCAGCACATGGCCTATGGTTTTTAATTCTATAAAAGGCTCTCCATTTAGTAAAACTCAGAATAAGTGCATGTGATGACATTAGCATATCTGTCCAGTCTAGTCTGATATGGACACCAACCACGAGCCTAGCTGAACCTCTGACAGAGGAAGACTTCAGAAAATGCTCACCCCACCTACACAGGGAATGACAGTGACTAATGTTTCAGAGCCAGCCTCCCACACATGGGCACAATATAATTAAATGTGGTCCCAGCCACTGTCTACATTCCCTTACAATGTAATAAGTACTTCTGCCTGTGCTCAGCTGGCATCTATAATACATGCACACAATGAAACTAATTTATATAATTTTTTAGAGACTCCAGGTAAATAGAATAGGAATTTTGGGCAGCGGGGGATCATGTTGGGACTTTTCAAATTCAACGTTCTATTCGGAGACCAGTTACCTTCAGATTTTACACAACATGAGCCTTTAAAACTTGCTATTTTGTCAGGAACAGGAATGAAGTTAGAACAGTGACCCAAAGCTTGTTACATGTTTAGTTACGTCGTCCTGCCTTGAAGCCTCTGACTCAATGTTACTGATGGCTGGCAGCCCCTAGGTAGTGTCAGGATGGGGACAGGTCACCGGGAAAACCAAGGCAGGATTAGAGAGTTGGGACTTTCAACCCACCCCCAAACCTCAAGAGGGGAGAAGGGCTGAAGGTTAAGTTGATCAACAGCAGCCAATGATTTAATGAATCATGCTCAAGTGATGAAGCCTCAATAAAAACCCAAAGGACGGGGTTCAGACACCTTCCAGGTAGCCAAGCACATGGAGGCTTTCTGGAAGGTGAGCAAGAACACACCCACATGCAGGGAGGGTGGTACACCCCACTCCACGGGGAAGGAGGCTCCTGCTAAGACCCTTCCACCTGGCCCTAAGTATCCCTTCATCTGGCTGTTTGTATCCTTTAAAATGTCCTTTATAATAAATAGGTGAGCATATGTGTTTCCCTGAGTTCTGTGAGCTGCTGTAGCAAATAAACTGAACCAAGGAGGAGGTTTTGGGAACCCCGCCTCACGGCTGGCCAGTCAGAAGCTCCAGAGGCTTGGACTTGCGACTGGCGTCTGAAGTGGGGGGCAGTCTGGGGGACTGAGCCCTCAACCTGTGGGACCTGAGGCTGTCTCCGGGTAGACAGTGTCATAACTGATTTGAATTAGAAGACTCCCAGCTGGTGTCTGCTGCAGAATCTATTGCTTGCTTGATGTGTGGAGAAAAAGCCCCACACATCTGGTGTTAGAAGCGTGTTGTGAGAGTGTAGTGGGAGAAACTGAGTTTGTTTTCTACCCAGGAGCGTTCTCACAAGACAGTGCCATGAGGAAGGCAAGACTGGGCAGGGAGAAGCTGACCCTCAGAGAGGTGGGACTGAGACCTCAGCCAGTCCTTCGGGGAGCTCTGGAGTCGGGATGGCCCTTCTGAGTTGTCCCAAATTGAGGTGGGGGCCAGGCTTGTGGATCCCTACAGAAGCCAGCCTGTGAGCAGCTGCGCAAAGCGGGCGGAAGCCTGGGAGGCAGTCCCCTGCCGCAGAGGGCAGCTCCCAGGGAGGGTGCAGCTGGGAGCCATGGTGCTCACCACCCTAGCCAGGCCTAGCTGCATAATTTGCAAAGCTCAGTGCAGAATGAAAATGTGGGGGCCCCTATTCAAATACCAGGAAAAAGCTTTCTCCTTCCATGCTCTATTTTTCAACTAGTCATGGTAGTTTTTATCTGTGAATGTCACGCTCCCTCAGGCTCTGGGATACTCAGAGGAGAGAGTGGGGACCCTCACAGGCATCCAGGGCCCCACCCCATAATTGGACCTAAGGAAGCACTTGCTGACCCCACCCCTCCCTGCACCCAAGTCCAGGCTCCCACCAGCCCAGGAGGCAGCAGTGGCTGGGCAGGGGCGGGGCTAGGGGTGGGGGAGCAGACAGCCAAGAGCCCACCCCTGGGAGGCAAGGGGGTGGCGAGAGGCGGGACTATGAGCTCAGGCCCCAGGCCTCCATGGGCTCATTGGCTTTCACTTAAAAACACAAATTCAAAGATAAATTATTACAAATGTCAAGACAGTCACTGCATAGCATTTAAACCCAGCACAGAAATGCTTCTGAGCACAAGGTCTTGTCTGAGGGCACTGGAAGCTGGTCTAGTCCCAGCAGCGGGGAAATGGGGGCCAAGAAGCACAGTATCCACTGCAGCTGGGGAAGAGCATTTCAGGCCATGGGAATAGCCAGGGCAAGTGGCTTTGGGGGAAATGAAAAGAAGCCAGGAAGTGGCAAGCACATAGCAAGAGGGAACATGGTTCAAATGAAGACAGAGAGGTGGCAGTCCTGGCATTAAGGACTTTGGGTTATTGCCTAAGAGCCTGAAAGCCTTTGAAAGGATTTAACCAAGGGGACAACATTTTTAGAATTTTGTTTTGAAAAGATTACCCCAGCTGAAGTGAGAACAGATTAGAGGGGATTCAGGCAGATTGTGGTCATTTGTAATCAAGGTGAGAGGTGATGGGGCTTGGACCACAGAGGGGGTTTTGGAGACAGAGCAAGCACAGTGGATGAATTTAGGAGAGATTTCAGAATGAATAGGCCTCAGTGATGGTTTGGATATGGGGTTGAGGGAGAGGGGGATGTGAAGGATAATTTATTAGGTACGGTTGTGTCACAGGCACAGACTTCGGCCCTAAGTACACAACAGGGAACCAGAAAGACAAATGCCTGCCTTCATGAAGCCCCAGGAGAGGCAAGAGATCGACAAGTAAATGGGCAGTGACAATACAGGGTGATCAGGGTTGTTGGACACCAAGCCCAACCTGGGGCCTGAGGTCACAGGGTCAGCAAGGGCTTCCAAGAGGAAATGACAACCAAGTCCAGACTTGAAAGGCAAGTAGAAGTTGGACAGGTGAAGAGGAAGGAGAGTGGGCTAGGCAGATGGGTCGTATAGCTCAGTGGGCCTCGACTGAGGGCAACTTTGCCAAATCTCCAGAGGATACTTGGCAATGTCTGGATACATTTTTAGTTATCATAAATAGGGAAGTGCTACTGGCATCTAGTGGGTAGAGGCCAGGGATGCTGCTAAACATCTTATAAAGCCCCCAGTGACAAAGTTACAGAATGTCCATAATGTCACAGTGGAAAAACCCTGGCATACATAAGGGCCTGGGGCGCTGTCACAGAACTGAGTGGCTCTACAGTGCCTAGAAGGTGGGGTCACAAGGTGGCAGGGGTGATAAAGGATGCAAATGGAAAGTCTAGCAGATGCCAGGCCCTAGAGGACTGGAGCAGTTAGCAGTTAGATAAGTGCATTTGAATCCATCGCCAAGGTTGCCGGGGAGCCAGTGAAGGCTTCTAAACAGGGAAGCGACAAAATCAGCCTTGGAAGGACAATCAGAAAAAGGGTATTGGAGTAAGGGTAAAAATAGGGAGTGGGTCAGACGAGGTGGCACATACCTGTAGTCCTAGCTACTAGGGAGGCTGAGGCAGGAGGATCACTTGAGCCCAGAAGTTCAAGCCCAGCCTAAGCAACAAAGCAAGACCCCATCTCTAAAAAAGTTTGTTTGTTTTTTTTTAATAGAGGAGTGAAGCAGGGGGTCAGGGTCCTGGGTGGATAGGCACATTGTCTAGTGGAGTTGTGGGAGTAGGGAGAGATTGAGCCAGGGGGGCCTACAGGGTGCAGCAGGAGTGGGCTGTCACGTGAAATGACACGGTCCAGGGACCAAAAGGTTGCTGCATCACCTAATTGTTATAGACACATGTTAGAAGTTCAGAGCATCCATTTAGATCACATTCAGCTAATGAAGTACAGTCTTCTGGGTCAATGAGATAGAAGGATCTTGAGCTTTCCAATCCTGGTTCTGCCACTTACTGTGGCTGCTGTGTAGAGATGCACAGGCTGACCCCTCACGTGGGGCACCAGACTCCGGGACACAGGGCTGACATCTCTGTGGGGCGCTGGCTGGCTCCACAGACCAAGCCATTCTGAGTGTTTTCTTCTCCCTAATTGGCACAGACATGCCACGTAGCTTGGCCATAGACCTGCACATGACCCCAGGCAAGTCAGGTCTCTTCTCTGAGCCTGGTTAATACCGCCTGCTTTAGGGTTGATGAGAGGATTAAGAAACAAGGTAGATAAATGCCTCGCAGAGAGTCAGCCACTTGGTAGGCACTCAGGAAATGATTGCACTAGAAGCCCAGCACCAGACCCTCAGTCACAATCCCCACTGTTGCGAGTGTTTCTGCTTCACCTGACAGGTACCATAGCCACTCAGGTGACCTCTGCTGCTGTGCTTTGTTCCCTGCAAGGCAGAGGGAACCAGCAGGACCCCAAGGCCCCCAGTTGAGGGGCAGTGGGCAAGGGAGCAGCTTGCCTAGAGGCTGAGCCGAGCAGGCACACACAGTTGTCTTGCTTCCTCACAGCCATGTGGGGTTTCATTTGTAGTTTATTCTGAGCACCTGAGAGGCACGGTGGAAAGTGTGCCTCAGCCTGCTGCTGGATAGATTCACAGAACATGACACCACTGAAGAACACACTCAAGTCAAAGAACCGTAACCACTGATCTCTGACAACGTGCCAGGCTCTGTCTTTCAATCTGATGGAGTCTTAAAGGCTTCTGAGCTTCTCTTCTCGCGTCGCTGTCCTGCCTAAGACAACCAGAACCCAGGCATGGTGACAATAGTCACTGACATCCGTTGTGCTAGTAAGCCTTCCATGTGCCAGGCCGCTTTCATCTTCATCACAGTCCCATAAGGTAAGAACTGTTGAGGCTCAGAGAGGTTGAGTAACTGGCTGGGGGTGACCAGCTAATAATTAGCAGAGCTGGGATTGAAACCACAGCAAACTGACGTCATGTGGGAGTATTTCACCCCAGACTGTATCCTAGCCAAAAGCATTCTAGCAGGGACCCTTCCTTTGGAGCCCCCGTGGGGGCTCTCTGAAACGGGTGTCCTTGCTGGGGTGTCAGGGAGGCGCGCAGGAGGCGGCGGCAGATTGCGGCGGCGCGAGGCCGGGACCCGAGGCCGGGGCGCCAGGCCGGGGGTGAGGCCGGGGCCCTCGGTGCGCGATCGCACTCGCGCCTGAGGCTGGGCCCCCGCCGAGCACGCGGGCGGGCGGAGCCTCGGAGCTGAGTCCCCGGGGGTCCCAGGGCCGCATTCCTCCGAGGTCTGCAAAGGCCACTGCTTAAAGGCGCAGAGGAGCAGCTGGGAACGAGAACAAAGCGGCCAGGCCCCCCTCGGAGGAAGGAAGGAGCGAGCCCCAGGAAACAGCTGATAGCGCTAAGCTCAGCTTGTTTTTTTCCTCTGCTCAACAGTTCTCCTGCCACGGCAAACAAAAGATGTACATTCTGATTCCCTCTTCTGTTTGGATTGTGCTGTCGACTGGATCTGGTTTGTGATGAGCTGGGGGGAAGAGGCATCCGCGGGCGGTTTCTTGCTCCGCTTGCCAGTTTGCTGGGCCGCCGCCGGGAATCGCAGAGCTTCCCTTGCTGCTTCCTTCTGCCGCCGGCCTCTAGCCACCCGGGGGCCGACAGGGACATTTCTTTTAATGGTGGAATTGAAGTTTGCCAATTTAGCAGGCGCTGGAGGCTTAACCCATGACCTCGACAGCCCCGCACTACACACGCGCGTGCACACACATAGACTTTTTCCTGAGCATATAAAAGGATTAAGACGTGAACTGTGTGCCCTCTGGGCCCCAATCAAAGACCCCTCCCTGTACTTTGCACTGCGAAGGTCGCAGTCTACTGTTGTCCAGAGCCACACTGGTACTGCTCAGGCCAGCCTGGGCCTGCCACTTAGCTCCCAGGGCCCAGGGCTGAGAGTGACAACGGCAGGGTCCAGCATCCAACAGCAAGAGCACTGCAGGGGGTATCTGACAGGTGCCGACAGGCTTGGGATCTTAATTCCACCTTAGAGTGTCCACCTTTCCAAAGTCTGGACACCTGTAGGTGACAGGTGGCCCTGATGGGACTAAGCAATCCTCTTGAGATTACTGTACTAGATGAACTTCTTGCTGGCCCGTGGGGGTGTTGGGGGAGGAGCACAGGCACTGCCAGCCTTCCTAAACCCCGGCGCTGGCTGATTCTTGATGTCCTGCAACGCTGGCTCCACTTTGTTTTGCCTGACCAGGTGTTGCCTATGTGGTTCTGCCAAAGAGCACTATAAAACCAAAAGCAAAATAAAACAAACCAAAAAAAAAAAAAAAAGATAAACCACGTGAAAAAAAACCTGCACTAAGAGGTCTGTTACTGCGGACATCTGGGTGATCCCAACAGCCCTGTTGATTGATGGCAGTTCTGGTCACAGGGACTGAAAGAGACTCTTCGGATGCCACCGAGACTGAGGTGCAGGGTCCTCTGTGACTGCAGGAGTTAAACTGAGCTGTGAGAGGTCAGCGTGGCTGGACCCTGCCCCATGCTGCTTGGCGCGGTCTCCTCCCACCCCACTCTGAGGAGGCAGTTCACATGCAGAAGACAAATGGCATAAAGGGCAGGCAATTAATTTTTTCAGCTGGAGGCTGCGATGGAATGTGGGTGCTTAGAGTCTGGCGTGCGCCTCTGATTCCATTCTCCTCGGTGAAATACCTCCGCTCTTCAGGGAGGTGGTGCCCTTCAAAAGTCCATGGCAGACATTTTCTGTCTTTAGGACCAAGAGGAGAATTTAGTCCTGAAAATTATTCGGAAGGAATCTGAGGCTACCCTGCTGGCTGGCTGTCTCGCGTGTTTTCCTCTACACCAGGGGGCTACAGAGCTGTGATGATGGCGAGCCAATTCTTCACTTATTTTTGGAGGATGGGAGAAAGGTGGTCCCAGAGCATGGCTTAGGGTCTGGTCCCCACCCTGCAGAACCTCTGTTGTGTGGAGCGGCCCAGCCGGTCTGATGAACAGAGAGACAGGCACAGAATGGAGAATTCATTGGGATGAGGGGAAGGGAAGCATCTTAAGCAAAAATGGACGAAGAGCAAGAACTTAGTATTGGCACATGGGGAGAGGAAATAAGAGGACTCTAAGAGGGAGGGACGAAAGCCTGAAGGGAACCTGCGGGCGTGGGGAGCATAAGGAAAAGCCACTTCACCTCCTTCCACAGAGACAATATAATGTAGTGGCTAAAAGTGTAGACCTGTGGATGAATCTTAGGTGGGTGACCCTGGGCAAGATTTAACCTCTCTGTGGTTCAGTTTTCTAATCTGTAAAATGGGGGATAAAATAGCCACTATCCCATAGGTTATTATGAACATTAAATGAGACATTCACATAAAGCACTTAAGAAAATATTTAGCATGTAATAAGCACTCAATAATGGTCTCCGTTATGATTTCCAATTTTGCTCCCAACATATGTTTCACAATCCATTGTTCACGACAAGGTACATTGTCCACTTTCACCCTACACCTTGTGAGCAATGTAGGTTTATCCGGTGTCCTCGTTAGTGATTTTAATCCTTAATATCATTCACCTTTGAAAAGTGCTCACTGGAAGGGTCCACACAAGAGCAAACTTACAATAAATGTTGCTGAGCAGAACTTAACTGATCACCACTGTTTCAACTTCATGCAGATGTTTTTTATGGTCTTTCTTCGTGCCTCTCCCACCTCAGAAGAAGAGGTTGAACCGGAGAGAAGCAGGACCCAAGAACATGAGGCCCAGCTGAGAGTTGTGGGAGCGAAATAGTATGTCCAGGGAGAACCTCAGCTCCTTCCCCATCTCAGTCCCCTGAATGAGGGCACACAGGCTGATACCTCTCAGGTGGGGTGTTGGAGGGTCCCTCACAGAGCAAACTGACCAGACTAACAGAAGAGGTGGACAGATAATCACAGGGGGGTCCCCCGGGGAAACAACTTGGCAGGCTCACCCTAGGGTGAAGCCCATCCGTTGACACGCTGGGCTCCCGCCTGACTTCTAGTCAGATTGTGCTGTTTCACTCTCAAATATGAACAAATAGCCAAAGATCATTTGTCATTTGAAAAAAAAAACCTTCAAAATGAAACAGTACCAAAATAAACAGAAGAAAGAAACTTGTAGAAAATAAGAACGATGCAGGGAGTAGAAGAAAACATTTTTTAAAACCCATAATTATATCTTTTGAGATTTTAAGAAAAGATATGGCATCTATGAAACAAGAACAAATGCTATAAAGCAAGGAACATTCAGAGAACAATGAGGACATTTGGAAATAAAAAATACATAAATACATTTGCAGAACAACATGGCCAAATCTCAAAAATATGTTAAAATAAATCAGACACAAAAGATTCCCCACCATACAATTCCATTTATGTGAAATGCAAGAACAGACAAAACTAATCTATGGTAACAGAAATCAGAAAGTGGTTGCCTGAGAAGTAGGGAGGAGAATTGATTAGAAAGGGACATAAGAGGACTCTCTGGGTGGATGGAAATGTTTTATATCTTGTTTGAGTGGTATTTATGTGGGTGAATTCAATTATCAAAATTTGTTGTACTGAATACCTAACACCTTACCACATTATTGCATATTAATTACATATTAATAAAACCATATTGGCAAAAATGAAAAGTTCAGTGGAAAGATTAAGCCTCTAGGTCTAGCCATCAATTTACAGGAAACGCAAAGAACAGAAGACTATGTCAAATGACACCACAGGGAGGCAGTCAGCAAAATCTGACTGAGGGAAATGCCACAGTTTCATCAGTTTTGTGTTTTTTTTTCAACAACTTGCCAGGGTGGAGAAAAAAAGAGAGGAGGAACATGTAAAAGGGATTTATGAAACATACCAATTAGTCACTTTGTATGAACCATATTTGACCCAAATTTAAACAAACTGATTTAAAAGTTTATAGGACAACTGGAGAAGTATAAACATCCAGATATTTGATTATATTAAATAATTGTTATTTTTTCAATGAGATAATGGTATTGTAGTGCTTTGCTTTGTTTCATTTTGTTTTTAAGTGGCCTTTTGGAGAGTCATAGTGAAAAACAAGTGGTGTGATGGCTAGGACAGTCAACGACAGGGGAGTGGCAGGAACATGGATGAGATGAGATTGACCCTGTACTGGTGACAACGTTGGGTTTATTACTCTAGTCTCTCTTCTTCTGTATATGTTTGAAATTTCCCATAACAAAATACTTTAAAAAAAAAATAGACAAGTCAGAGAAAAAATAGAGGAACTCTTCCTCCACCCACACCCCCCCCCCCAAAACAAATAAAAGACAGAGGTAGAAAATAGGAGCCAAAGATAAGAAAAACAAAGGATAAATTCAGGATTTCCAAGAAATGAGAAGAGACAAAATGGAAGGGAGAAAATGATCAAAGAAATACTATGAGAAAATTTCCCAGTACAGACAGCCACTGGTTTCTGGATTAAGGGGCCAGCCAGTAGCCAGTACCATGGGTGAAAAAAGCCCCACACCAAAGTACGTCGTTGAGAAATTCATAATGTTGGTGGACTGGGCCACAGACCTCACCACCTTCCTACACTCCTCTACTGCTCGCCTTCCTCCCTGTCGGCAGCACAGCTAGGCTGAGTTGCAGAACTGGATGAAAGATCATGCGGTGGAGTGTGGAACCTTATTCCCTGGGCAGCTGCTCGTGGTCTGGATGACATACCGGGCAATACAGACAAATCAGCTCTTTGGGTAATCTTTGACCAGTGGAAATGGCAGATGGGAGGGACTGGGCAGCTGGATTCCCCTCCCCTACTCTGTCCCGCGGCTCCTCCTTGGGCCCCTTCCAGAAAAGCCCCTTGTGCCTGATGAGCCAGCAGCCAGGCCGGCATCACATCCCCCCTCCTGCACTCCTTCTTGCCTCCACATTCTATTATAAGCAAAGTCAAAAGAATTTCACATCGAGCACCTGTGAAATACCCACTACCTAGAGTTTACCATAGACATATTAAACAGTTTTATTGAGGTATAATTTAAATACCATAAAATCCACCCATTTAAAGTGTACTGGGTTTTAGTATATTTACAGAGATGTGAGAACATCACCCCAATCAATTGTAGAACGTTTTCTTCACCCACTAAAGAAACCCCATACCCTTTAGCAGTCACTCCCAAGCCCTAAGCAACCACTAATCTATTTTCTGTCTCTGTGGAATTGCCTACTTTGGACTTTTTGTAGGAGTGCAATCATACAATATATGGTCATTTGTGACTGGCTTCTTCTATTTAGCATAATGTTTTCAAGTTCCATGTCGTAGAATGTATCAGTGTCATCCGTGTTGTAGAATGTATCAGTGCTTCATTCCTTTTTGTGGCAGAACGATATTCCCTTGTATACCATGAATATCTCACAGATTTGTTTTATCACATGTCTGTCCACCTATCCACTCTCTATCCATCTATTTAATCCATCTTGTACCTTTTATGTATTTCCAAATAAGCTCACTCCCTTTTTCCCAACCTTCAGCACTTTCAGCTTGCTCACCTCTCAAATAAAGCTCACATCACTGCCCTATGTGCAAAGGAGGCTGGAGGTGGTGCCTTTAGTCATCTGGCCTCTACAGTAGAAAGAGGCAAGGGAAAGGGGAGACTGGGAGTAGATTTTGCCACCTTGGCATACAGTTTCTCAATCTCATTTACATCTCTCCCTCCAGCCCCCTCCCACCATAGTCGCCTGCAGATCCTATATTCCAGAAATGCCAAATTCCTTACAGTTCTCTGAACACCCCACGTTTTTCCTGTCTCCATCTCTTGGACATGCTCATTGCCTGCATAGCCTTCTAGGTATGACAGATCCTTTTTTTTTTTTTTTTTTTTATGAGACAGAGTCTCACTTTGTTGCCCTGGCTAGAGTGAGTGCCGTGGTGTCAGCCTAGCTCACAGCAACCTCACACTCCTGGGCTTAAGCGATCCTACTGCCTCAGCCTCCCCAGTAGCTGGGACTACAGGCATGCGCCACCATGCCCGGCTAATTTTTTCTATATATATTTTTAGCTGTCCAGATAATTTATTTCTATTTTTAGTAGAGATGGAATCTCGCTCAGGCTGGTCTTGAACTCCTGACCTTGAGTGATCCACCCGCCTCGGCCTCCCAGAGTGCTAGGATTACAGGCGTGAGCCACCGCGCCCAGCCTAGGTATGACAGATTCTTCCCTCGTGATTCAGCTCAGCCGTGGCTCTCCCGTGAATATGCCCAGCAAGCACACGCCTTGGACCTCCTTGCTTCACACTTCCATTATGACATTTACTCTACTTTATTGAATTAACCTTCTGACCCCTCTGTCT
Source organism: Lemur catta (assembly GCF_020740605.2). Classification (NCBI taxonomy): domain Eukaryota; kingdom Metazoa; phylum Chordata; class Mammalia; order Primates; family Lemuridae; genus Lemur; species Lemur catta. The sequence goes on from NC_059128.1 coordinate 173,606,870, forward strand.
CTACCAGTCTCCAAATCCTCAAGAGCAGGAGCCAGGCCTTATATGTCTTGGTATTCCTGGAACTCACTGCAGGGCATGACTCAATAAATGTTTGCTGCATAATGAATGGAAAACATCTAGTCACCATCTTTACTTTACTGTTGTTTATTTAACAAAAGTTTTGTTGAGCATGCACCAAAGGAGACTCTGTGATGAGTGCCTGAATTTGGATACAAAGATGAGTAAGACTATACCCTGGGCCTTAGAGGCGCCTACAGGATCCTTTTGTCTGGACAAATGCAAAACTGGACAAGATGCCAGGACAACAGATGTAAACCAGGACTGTCCTGGGCACACCGGAACATATGGTCACCCAAATTATATACCAGCTTCTCCGAAAGCAGCAGTGCCATGCTGACTCATGCTCAGCCTGTTAGACCAGAGTCACTTCCAGAATTTCCTGGTACAGGTCAATTTTCTTCCTTCATTAGTACTTGGATCATATATGTTTTTTTCATTGTTGTCATCCATGTAGAAATCATCTATAAAATGTCATATTCCTAAATCATTACATATACAGTGCACCTAAAAAACACCTCATGGACAGCGAAACACTTTCCAAACTTTTTTTTAAAGAGGTCTTGCTATGTCACCCAGGCTGGAGTGAAGTGGCTGTTCTATCACACCACAGCCTCAAACTCCTGGGCTCAAGCAATCCTCCCACCTCAGTCTCCCAAGGAGCTGGGACTACAGGCACACACTGCCTTGCCTGGCTTTGCCAAACTTTTTCTGTGTACAGAAATGCATAGCTGTAATCAGTGCATGACGAACATTACATATATAGATTTCTTGGTATTAACAATAAACTCTGGTGTGTTGTCTTTATTGATGGGCCTTTGGGTGTTTCCAACTTGTGATGATTATGAATAATGGAACATTTCAATATAGATTCCTTTTTCTTTCTTCTGAGTTATTTCTTTGAGGTACATACTCCAAAGTTAAACAATCTGGTTAAAGGACAGGTACCATTTGATACTTTTTATTTTCCATAGTTCTCTGTCATATTGATCTCTTGAAAGTGTGAATCAATTTACAGAGCACATTTATCTGTTTTCCAATATGCCAATAATTTAAATTATCATTTCTATGTAATAATAGAAGCTATGGTCATTTTAGGGTGTTCTTTATTTATATTTTTAACTGCTGCAGAGGTTATTCTTTGTATTATACTTTAACCAAAAGCAGCCATATAGTTTTTGTAAAAATATATTCTAATGTAAATACATACTTTATAATTACAAGGTATGTTGTAGGTGTTCACTAAATATTTATTGAATAAATAAATGTACTAAAATTACACGTAGTCATAAAAAGACAAATACTGCATGATTCCACTTATTTGAGGTACCCAGAGTAGTCAGATATATAGAGACAGAAAGTAGGATATTGGTTGTCAAGGGTTGGGGGGAGGGGAAATGAGAAGATGTTGTTTAATGAGTATAGAATTTCAATTTTGCAAGATGAAGAGTTCTGGAGATTGGTTGTACAACAGTGTGAATGTACTTAACACTACCGAACTTACACTAACAAATGGTTAAGATGGTAAATTTTGTGTGTGTTTTACCATTCACACCACAAGTATGCTACCATAAGTATATATATACATGCACCCAATGATCATTTGGCATATATAGTCAGTAGAAGTGTGCTTACAATAGATAGTCATGCATGTTAAATAAAATTTCATGTGTGGAATTTTCTCACTTAAAATGACAATGTTAATTTTTCAATGCAGAGCCAGACAAGCAGAGATGTGTGATATTAATATCATTACACAGCAAATAGAGTAAGAAATGTCATAGACTAGATAATACTATATGAACGTTCAATATTAGTAATAAAGTGCTCAACTTTAAAAAATTCATATTATCTGTAAATTAAAAAAAAAAGAAGCAGAGCTTAGAGGATGTTAGAGATATCCACTTGAATTTTTCATCTTAAAGATGAGGTGAGGAGACTAAGAGGCTAAGTGATTTTCCCACTTCAAGGGCAGCCACATCTGTTCCTTTTATAATGACCTCAGCCAACAATTCTTTGTCTCATTGGCCAGAATAGATCACATGGCCTCCCTGGCTGCACCAGAGGCTGCTGGGAAAGCAGGGAAAGAATAGGATAGATACATTGCCACCCCAAACAAATTAGGGTTCCCTAAACAAAGAAAGAAAAGGAGAATGAGTATTGAGTAGGCAACCAACAGTTTCTGCTACACTCACCTTAGTGTTTTTGTTTTGTTTTGTCTTGTTTTTTTGTTTGGGATGTTATAGGCTGGAACCAATGGTTACATGGCTCCTGAAATCCTAATGGAAAAGGTGAGTTATTCCTATCCTGTGGACTGGTTTGCGCTGGGATGCAGTATTTATGAAATGGTTGCTGGACGAACACCATTCAAAGATTACAAGGAAAAAGTCAATAAAGAGGATCTAAAGGAAAGAACTCTGAAAGAGGAGGTCAGATTCCAACATGATAACTTCACAGAGGAAGCTAAAGATATTTGCAGACTCTTCCTGGCTAAGAAACCAGAGCAACGCTTAGGAAGCAGGTAAACTACCATATAACAGAAATGGTTGCTAATATCAGCATTGCCCACAGTGATTTGGAGATTATTTTAGATTTGTGGCAAAGTCTTGGAATTAAGCATTATTATTTTCCTTTTATTATTTGCATAGTATATGACTAAGTATTTCTGATATTTTCAAACATGTTGAGCACTTGATATAGAACAATCGCCAAGATATTATTTATTTATTTATTTATTTATTTACTTACTTACTTATTTATTGAGACAGAGTCTCACTCTGTTGGTGAGGCTAGAGTGCCATGGCATCAGGCTAGCTCACAGCAACCTCAAACTCCTGGGCTCAAGCAATCCTGCTGCCTCAGCGTCCTGAGTAGCTGGAACGACAGGCGTGCACCACCATGCCCAGCTAATTTTTTTTCTATATATTTTTAGTTGTCCAGCTAATTTCTTTCTATTTTTAGTAGAGATGGGTCTCACTCTTGCTCAGGCTGGTCTTGAACTCCTGACCTTGAGCGATCCTCCTGCCTCGGCCTCCTAGGGTCCTAGGATTACGGGTGTGAGCCACCAAGCCTGGCCAACCAAGATATATTTTAAAGCAAAAAAAGGAGGTGCAAAACAGCTAGCATTTAAAGAAAGAGAAAAAGAATACATAATTTAAATAGTTGTATAGAATATTTAAGGGGAGTATACAAGGAATTTATAGGATTGGTTACTTCTGATGAAGGGAAATTGGGGGCTGGTGACAGGGATGCAATTAAGGATTTTCAATGTATACCCCTATTGTCTTTTGAATTTTGAGCCATGTGAATGCATTATCTATTCAAAAGTGATTTAAATGAACACTTTAAAGCAGTACTGATAGTCATAGGTCTGGAACATTGTGCCCCTTTCAAATGTCTCCCACAAAATGTCATCAATCATTCAACAGATATTTATTGAGTACATATGATGTTATCAGCTGTGAAGTACAGTTAAAATTTGTTTTGAGGAAAACCAAGTTTTATTGCTTCTGATAGAATAACAAGATCAAGATATCCTATTGCCAACAAAAAAATAAGTTAAAGCTGACCTGTGAAAAGACCCTTGGCAGTGGGTGACAGTGCTCTATAGGGAGAAAATTGAGAGCTTTAGATTTACAAACATAAATTCATGTACCAGCTCTGCTGTATACTGATCATTTTACCTCAAGCAATTGAATTACTTTCCCTGAGTCTCAATATCCTTGTATATAAAATGGGGGGAGGTTATGGATATAATGGTTAATTTTATATGTCAACTTGGCTAGGCCACAGTACCCAAATATTTGGTCAAACATTATTCTAGATGCTTCTGTGCAGATTTTCAGATGAGATTAACATTTAAATCAGTAGACTTTGAGTAAAGTAGATTACCCTCTATAACGTGTGTAAGCTTTATCCAATCAGTTGAAAGCCTTAATAGAAAAAGACTGATCTTGCCAGAGGAAATGGGAATTCTGCCAGCAGACCACTGTTGGGCCCTTGGGTTCAAATTGCAGCTCTGCCCTGGGTTTCCAGCCTGCTGGGCTACCCTGCAGACTTTGGACTTGCCAAGCCTCCGCAATTATGTGAGCCAGTTTCTTAAAATAAATTCTCTCTCTCTCTCTCTCTCTCTCTCTCACCTCTCACACATTGTCAGGGAGGAAACACTTTCTCTCCCTCTTATGTTCAGATCTTGAGGACATGCAAATTAAACTGACAAAAGACAGATTAGCAAGAGAAAAAATAGATTTGTATTCACCTACCTAGGTGGGAGTTCACAGAAAAATGTGACTAGAAGACAGAATATATACCATCTTAATAGAGGAAGGGGAGGGGGAGACGGGGCACTTAAGGGAAAACAAATGACTTCTTGGGGGCAGGGGGGAGAGAAAGGACACTTAATTTTTGCCTTTAATTTTTGACCTGATTTTTTAAAAATAGCCAAACAAAATTCACTTGTTAGTAACTTTCAAATCACTTCAGCTCAAAATAATTTTTTTTCACAGTGATGCAGCGGGACCCCTTCAACACCATGTGGGTTCTGTTTCTCACTACCACCCTAACAAATGCAGTGGGATGTTTTGAGGTTTAGATATGTATGTAAAGGTAGATAAAATGTGTGTTGGGAATTAGTCCATAAGTGATAGCAACAATTATTAATTTGTTCTAATGGAGATATCAGATAATATTTTGACTAAACTATGAGCTTGAATGTCTTAAATTACTTGGATTGAATTGTTAAAATCTAAAACATATATATTTAACAAATATAAAATCTACAACCATAAAGTACTATAACTGATTTTGAACATAACTCTATGACATAAACAGCCAAATTATTCTAAATCTTCCAAGTAATTGCCATTGGAGGTTTTAGAAGAAGACTATAGAAGAGCCTTAGCTCAAAATGTTCAAGCATACAGGCAAACTATTAATTTTTTACCTGATTTTTAAAAAATAGCCAAACAAAATTCATTTGTTAATAACTTTCAAAGCTTGACAGATAGCCAAACTAACTAGTGAGTATTCTGAAATTAGATAGAACTCTGCATTATATGGAAGTCAATATGGAAAAAATTTTTCCTGCATAGATTCCAACACGGTATTAGTAAGGTCAGAACAGGCTATGTTGTGATACCAAGCAAACCCCAAATCTCAACAGCTTAAAATTTTTTTTTAAATTGCTTTTCATTCATACAAAGTCCATGGTGGGCCCAGTGGCTCCCCGGGCCATCTCTCTTCCAAGCAAAGACTCGGGGATCCAGGCTGTTGCCATCTACACTACACTGGGACTTATGGCCACAAAGGGTGGTGGCAGAAGAGAAAACATAGAGAACTTATGGAGATTTTTACTGCCTCAGCCAGGAAGTGACACACTTTGCACGTCACTTCACACACACTTCTGTCAACTAGAACTAGTCCTCAGATTTGCCTAAGGGCGAAGGAGCTGGCAAGTGTTGTCTTCTGTGTGCCCAGGAAGGAGAGGCAAACGGGATGCGGTGACCACGATGATCACTGCCATCTCCATCCTCTTGGACCCCGAGTTCAGGGAGTATCAGCAGGCACACGCGCAGTGGCAGAGTCAGTAGGGACGTGAACGGTCTCTTTAGATGATGCCCCTAAAGGGAACACCACCCACTTGGATGCCACAATTCACGTTTGAAAATCCATCTCAATACTTTATAACCACACCTTGGGTTTATAAAATGAAATATTGACAAACTTCTTCAGGGAAATGCCACCTTAAAGCACTGGATCATTGCCTGAATCTGCTTCATCAAGCAAAGCCTTTCTAGTAAAGCATCTGTTGTTGTGACTATTTTGAATAAGATTGTTTACAACATTAGAGAAAAGGCATATAAAAAAACAGCTGTCGGCCAGGCACGGTGACTCGCGCCTATAATCCTAGCACTTTGGGAGGCCAAAGTGGGAGGATTGCTTGAGGCCAGGGATTCGACACCACCCTGAGCACCATGTTGAGATCTTGTCTCTATAAAAAATAGAAAAATAAGCTGGAAGTGGTGGCACATACCTGTAGTCCCAGCTACCCAGGAGGTTGAGGTGGGAAGATCCCTTGAGCCCAGGAGGTTAAGGTTGCAGTGAGCTCTGATCTCACTACTGCACTCTAGCACTGCTCTGAGTAAGACCTTATCTCAAAAACAAACAAACAAACAAACAAAAAACACACAAAAAGCCCAACCTTAAGTGAAAGAGAAAAGCTCCCAACATTTTTATTCCAACTCTTGATGTTTTTTTAAAAATTTATTCAACTGAGACAGTGTTGGATTAAGGTGGTAGGCATCCTGAAAAGCCAAGGCCTAGACAGCATGTTACACAGCATTTGAAATGAGTTAAAAACCATTCTCCTTCTTTAGACTCTGCTGAAGAGGATCACTGTCTTTGCCTTTATGGGTCTGGGAGTTAATTTTGCAGAGAAGCCAAAAGCTTTTCTGAGCATTTTACAGGGATCCAGACAGGGTCAACTATAATGTGTTCCAAAATAAATATATATTCTTTTAAAATAAAAGGTAAAGATGACTTAAGTTTTTTATAGATTTGATTCTGATCAGCCAACACAGCAGAGCAAGAGCAAATAAATGCTCTTGCTTAAAGAGCAAGAGCTCTTAACTGCAACTTAAATGCTTCTCTGACACACAATTTCATGCCAGTACCCATTGTTCTTGACAGATCAAATCCTAGAGTGTGGTCTTCGTGTATGGGCAGGTGGCATCTTGGCTTCATTGGCTATTATAAGAAAATCTATCATAATCTCTGTGTGGGGGTTGATAACAGAAGAGCCTCTGTTAATGCTTGGAAATATATTCCTCTCCAGCAAGCAGGAGTCTTCCTTGCAGCTGCCAGTTTGGCTATTACAATAGAGGCCGCCTCCCTCCACAGCCTCTCCTATTTGTCTAAAGTGCACTGCACAAAGCTGCCAGGAGAAGAGTCAAGAGTAAAGTAATCCTCATGCTATTTTAATGACAGAACTGTGATGACAGTTGGTACTGCCAAAGATCAAAGTGATAAGCTTCATGGTAGCCCAGACACAAGAAGGAGGAATAGAGCTCAGAAAGCCTGGTCTTCATTGGTAGCATCTGCAACCATAGACATTTCTTGGCACAAGGTTGAAGATATGGGTCCTGCCCTCCAGGCATATCTAGTGGGTTTGCTGAAGAACAGAAAGGAAACCTTGAAGTGGTCCATGGTTCCCTGGTCTTCCGTGATTAGTTGCAAAAGGGCTGCAGTCAGCCAACTCTGATGGACAAACCAAGAACACCTGCGCCTGGCATGCTTGAGGCACATTTGAAAATTGCCCATCCTGATGACTCCCAAGGTTGCCAAGCTCCTGGGCACTCTCCATGTTAAAGCTGTTGCGAGTGAGTTTTAAGGGCCCCTCTGACACCTGGGCCAGCGTGTTCCTGCCAGCGGTCATGGAAGTGATACAAGCTCCTTCCCTGTGGCACCTAGTCCCGTTCCAGCTCCTTCATTCTCTTTGAGACATACAGGTGTAGGGTTCATTCCTGATCTACCTGGATGGAATTCTAGCTCTATCCTTCTTCTGCAACATTTAAAATCCATCTGACACCTTAGAAAGGTGAATGTTTCTTTACAAATTATACCTCAGCAAACCTGACTTTTAAAAAAATCTATCTTTGAAGCTTCAATTTATCTCAGTAACCCTCCCTCAAGGCTCTTAATCTATAAGATGTAAACCACACAGAAATGGGGCAGGAGGTTCTGGAGGCGGGCAAGCCTGCATTTTCCTTTCATTCAGTGGATGGGAACATGGTGGCTTTTGGAAGAAAGGAGACACTTTGTAGCACCTCTTGATGCAGCTCCCCATACACAGTGGGGGAAGTCCAAGAAGTTCTAGCAGACTATTCTGGATGGGGCTAGGCCTAAGTCACAGAACACCAACCTGACCGTGGCTGGACATCAGACGCCTCCAACTGTTTCTCTTTTCCATAATAAAATTTGATTACAATTTTTGCTTTGAAACAGTCATCTATTTTCTCTGGCTTCCTCAGATGCCCAGCTACTTATAAATGCAGAAACAAACAGAGAAGTTAAAAATATTTCATCACCACTCGCTCTCCAGGCTTCTTTGCTGCTGGCATAAACAAGCCACGGTTAAGATGGCCAAACCGTGTCGATAGTTTAGATGCGTACTTTGATTAATTGTACTGCTTCTTGTTTGAGATATACTAAACTACACTTTCGATTTGAAATCAGACATTTCACATCGAATGACCTAATACAGGCATTAGAGAGGGTTGCTGTGCTAGTTAAATGTAATAATGTAAGTGAAGAGCTGAACATTCTGTTAGCTGAGAATAGGCCCTAAATAAATGTTAGTTATCCTTATTTCTGTCATTATTGTGTCATTATTGTGTTTAGCCTTTAGTCATCCTACTGGGCAGAGTCTGTTGTAGTTATCCCCCGGCACAGGGGAGTCTCTGAAGAGGATATGTGGGGCAAGCTCTCAATCCTTTTCCAAAAAGCTTTTTGGCATCTGGAATGAAAAACATAAAGGAGAGACTATGAACGTGATTAATTTGTGTTAAGGTTGATTTATGACAGAAATTGATTTCTTTCTAAAGGAAGACATTTCTTAATCAGACCAGGAAATCTATTCATGTTTTTAAAAAAGAAAAATTCATCTTGAATCTGATACTACAAAACAACCCCCTTTTTATTTTGTTAAAGCCTAACTTTAAAAGGAACCAAGAGAAGTATGTTAGGCAGCCTCTAAGGTGGTTCCCAGTGGTCCCTGTTGCCTGACATTCACACCCACATGTAATCCCTTTGCCTGTCATCTGGGCTGCACTTACTGACTTGCTTCTAGCAAACACAATGTGGCAGAAGTAATCAGATGTCACTTCCAAGATTAGGTTATAAAAAGACTATGGCTTCTGTCTTGGGTGCATGAGAGCTTGGTCTCTCTCTTTCTCTCTCTCTCACTCATCATTTGCCTTGGGAAAGTCCCCTGCAATGTTACAAAGCCATCCTGTGGAGAGGCTCCTGTGATGAGGCAGGGAGGGTTGACAATAACCACATGAGTAAGCTTGGAAACAGATCCCCCAACCTCAGCTGAACCTTCAGACGAGACCACCCTGGCCAACAGCTTTACTACAACTCCACAAGAGACTTTGAGACAGAGACAGCCAGTTAGGCCCTGACCAGATTCTTGACCCACAGAAGCTATAAGATAATAAATGCTTGTTGTTTAAAGCCACTAAATTTGGGGGCAATTTGTTACATGGCAATAGATGACTGTATGAGAGATTACACAGTAACATACTTTTTTCTCTTATTCTAAAGCAGATACTGTAATAATTTCTAGCATAGGGAAGGAGGGTTTGATAATAATAACCATAGTCTTGAGCACCAAATGTATACTCATTTATACTACCGCAAACTACTAATGTTTTTTTTTTAAGTCTTTAAAGAAATACCACCCAGATTATTGTGGCAGTTGGGGAGGTAGGTGGCTGTGACTTCTAGAAATCATATCATGCTATGAATGAGGAATATGAGTGTTGTCTTTTAAAATGTGAGTGGTGGCCCATCGCGGTGGCTCACGCCTGTAATCCTAGCACTCTGGGAGGCCGAGGCGAGTGGATTGTTTGAACTCAGGAGTTCGAGACCAGCCTGAGCAAGAGTGAGACCCCGTCTCTACTAAAAAAAATAGAAAGAAATTAGCTGGAAAACTAAAAATATATAGAAAAAATTAGCCAGGCATGGTGGCACATGCCTGTAGTCCCAGCTACTCGGGAGGCTGAGCCAGGAGGATTGCTTGAGCCCAGGAGTTTGAGGTTGCTGTGAGTTAGGCTGATGCCACGGCACTCTAGCCCAGGCAACAGAGTGAGACTCTGTCTCAAAAAAAAAAAAAAGAAAAGAAAAGAAAAGAAAAGAAAAGAAAAAAAAAATGTGAGTGGTGGGGAAGGGGGAGGATGTGAGGCTAGAAAAAAATTTTTTAAATAGGAAAAACATGTGTGTGGAACAAAGATATACTTAACTTGTTCTGTGAAGAGGCAACAACTAGAAGCTGCCGCAAGCAGGTCTGGCTCCGTGGAACTTCCCTGGTATTTCCATGAAACACCAAGGTAAAAGTCATGTCAAGTGTTTGACTTTCAAAATTACATGTATAGGCTGGGCGCGGTGGCTCACGCCTCTAATCCTAGCACTCTGGGAGGCCGAGGCGGGTGGATCGCTCAAAGTCAGGAGTTCAAGACCAGCCTGAGCAAGAGCGAGACCCTGTCTCTACTAAAAATAGAAAGAAATTATCTGGCCAACTAAAATATATATATAGAGAGAGAAAAATTAGCTGGGCATGGTGGCGCATGCCTGTAGTCCCAGCTACTCGGGAGGCTGAGGCAGGACGATTGCTTAAGCCCAGGAGTTTGAGGTTGCTGTGAGCTAGGCTGATGCCACGGCACTCACTCCAGCCCGGGCAACAAAAGCAAGACTCTGTCTCAAAAAAAAAAAATTACATGTATATGTGAAAGCTGTCTGCAAACAAAGAAAATGCTACGGTTTATGTATAATGGAATTTGAGGTGATTTTAAAAGTTATTGTTTTTCAAAGTTATTCTTTATGTCATTGTATTGTCTTTGTCATTAAAATGTAATGTACTCTAAGAAAAGAATGCTGCACACTTTGTATTGTTAGAACATTTCCTATTTTGGTTTGGTAACTATGTCTGAGGCTGATCATCTCCTTTCTTCACAGAGACAAGTCTGATGATCCCAGGAAACACCCTTTCTTTAATACCATCAACTTTGCTCGCCTGGAAGCCGGCCTAATTGAACCCCCATTCGTGCCAGACCCTTCGGTGGTGTATGCCAAAGACATTGCTGAAATCGACGATTTCTCCGAGGTTCGGGGGGTGGAATTTGATGACAAAGACAAGAAGTTCTTCCAAAGATTTGCAACAGGTGCTGTCCCCATAGCGTGGCAGGAAGAAATTATAGAAACAGGACTTTTTGAAGAACTGAATGACCCCAACAGGCACACAGGTTGTGGGGAGGGTAATTCCTCCAGGTCTGGTGTGTGTCTGTTATTATAAATTGTTTTCTCCACCGGGCAGGCAGCAGAAGTCTCGCTGACATAATCCTCAAATGTTCCTAACCCACAGAAATCGGTTGAAGGTGGGCTGATCAGTTAGGAGAGACATTGCAACCACAGAACAGTTCAGAGAGCAGGAGAGCTGACGTGTTTTCTTTTCTTTTTCTTTCTTTCTTTTTTTTCATAAAGATGAGTAAAATCTCAGTTTTCACTAAAGGCTAGCAAAAGGAACACTCGGGTTTATTTTGATAAATTAAGAGCATGAGCCCTGCACCATCACGTCCCTGGGAATTACGCAAAGCCCTAGGAACAGAGAATGGAACTTTGTGGTGTGCCCAGAAAATGAGCATTTGCAATTCTTAGTAAATAATCATTTTAGGTTTTTCTTTGTTTATATCCTTTCTTCCCTTCATCTTTTGGTATTTCTTTTACTTCTATACTTATAAAAAGGATGTTGAAGCTGGAAATAAACATTCCTGATGTTGTCCCCTTAAAAAGGAGTGGATTGCAGTATTTTAGATTACAGAATAATTTTCAATTTCACTCATAGTTTCTTTTTCATGTTTTTGAAATGATCTGCTATCATAATGTTGAAGCATTTTAGATGTAAACATCCATGAAGTCTGTGAATTAAAGTATTCGGTAAGTTTAGTTGAGTCCTTTAAGTATTATAATATGCTACAAATTGCTGACACTTGCAATACCGTATGCCATTGGTTCCTAAACTTTGCTAAACTTTGGGATCCCCTAGGGATCTTTTAAAATACCAATGCATGGCTCCCACTCCTAGACATTCTGATCCGCACCCTCAGGTGTGGCGTACAGCTTGGGCACTTCGAGTTTCAGAAGCTCCCCAGGTGATTCTAATGTGCAGCAAAATTTGGTAGACACTGCCATGTATTAAATACATTTACATGTTACTATACGTGGGTCCTTATTTTGGTTGTTCAAAACTTCAATCATACATTTTGATGGTAACTATTCAAATATCCCCAAAGCATGTAATTTTAGCAATTGCAGGGTAAATGAAACTGAAGACAATCTGTATTCATCTTGTAGATTCCTCTTGTCCTTGCATACTTCAATTCCTCACGTCTTGGGATCTAGATTTCCTGGCTACTTCAAGCCCTGAAGGAGACATTCGGGCTTAGAAATTGAGTTGAACAAATTGTAGGCCCCATTTCAAGAGGCTGCCCAGCCAGCACTGTACTGTAGAATATTTCTCAAAAGCACAGCCACAGTGAGAATGCTGTCGGCAAAAAATATTTGGGACACAAATATGAATCTGCAAAAAATATTTGGGACACAAATATAAATCTGGGTGATATATTTAAAAAGAAAGGATATCTGTGTGCATAATGAAATTTCATTTGTTCCATTGGTGAAAAACCTGGCTGAAATCATGTTAAAAGTCTTGCTCCTTGAATAAAGGATGCAAGAGTTGCAAATATACTGGCCAAGGAACTTTTAGTTAACTAGAATCCAACTGACAGAAGCATTCGCCTACAAGACAGTATTAACCATATCTGGCCGAGTGAGAAGAACCCCTCTGGGAGTTGAGGCCAGGCCTGGTGCACATGCCGCTCACTCTCTCACTCCTGCCCCATTCTCAGCGTGCTCCCTGGTGCTCCAAATCCTAGCCTGAAGAGCTGCACAGTCCTCACCAAAGCAGGATACAGTTATTTTGTGCCCAGTAGATTCTTTTTCCTAAGACAAGAAAGTAGATGAAAAGTTGGTAAAATCTTGGTAAAATTTCTAACAAGTCTCTTTTAACAAAAAACTGATTAACAGTGAGCAAAACTCCATTTCCATAATAGAATTCTCAGGATTTCGCTTCATAGACATTAGAAATAAAAATAACATCTTGCCAGGATCCAGTGGCTCACGCCTGTAATCCTAGCACCCTGGGAGGCTAAGGCGGGAGGATCACTCAAGGTCAGGAGTTCGAGACTAGCCCGAGCAAGAGTGAGATCCCGTCTCTTCTAAAAAATGGAAAGAAATTAGCTGGACAACTAAAAATATATAGAAAAAATTAGCCAGGCATGGTGGCACATGCCTGTAGTCCCAGCTACTCGGGAGGCTGAGGCAGAAGGATTGCTTGAGCCCAGGAATTTGAGGTTGCTGTGAGCTAGGCTGACGCCATGGCACTCTAGCCCGGGCAACAGAGCAAGGCTCTGTCTCAAAAAAAAAAAAAAAAAATCACCAAGTATGTATTGAAGTCTAATTATACAAAGAACTTCTTACTAGGTGGTGTTGGGGTCACCATAAAGATATAAGACAGCCATGTAAGAAAGGCAAATATGGTATAGAAGTGAATGCAGACTCCTGCTGGTGTTACTATTCACATTTTAAAAGAGGAAACCAAGGCTCGTAGAGGTTTTGTAACTTGTGCAAGTCCCACAGCTTTGCAGTGTTGTTGTGAAGACTGGAAATAATGTATATGAAGCACATAGCACGTGACTCGCATGTAGTAGGGGCATGAACCAATTGAAGACTCTGACCAGTACGTAATGATGAGTTGAGAGGAAGTGATTCTAGGTCAGGGAACAAAACGAGTAAGGGCTGAACCAGGCCACCTTAACGAAAAGTTACAGAGGAAGTGAGAGAAGGAAGAGAGCTGGGTCCCAGGAAGTGGTTGAAAAGGAAAATTTTCAAGCACAATTAAAGAAAAATCTAACTAGAAAAAGTGGGGACATCAGGACCAGAGGTGACATCCAGGCCTCTTTGTCATATGCCAGGTGGGAAACCACATGGGCCGAGTCAAAGTGAAGGAAGCTCATCTGGAACTTGGGCAGGGCAGGGACAGGCCAGATTGGGGAGATCAAACACTGGAGATGGAGAGAAATGCAAAGGGACAGGTGCAGGTTGTGGTGGGATTTAAGGAAAGACATAAATAAGATGCAGGAAAGGAAAGAAGTGATTTTTGAAAAGAGATGATGCTTGCTTATTTTTAAAAAGTTAGAATGAGCTTATGTTTTTATAGAAAAGTTCAATGAACATAATGAAATGTCAGGGGAAACAAAGATATATAGGAGTTAAACATTGAGACAAAGAAGAACCAGGGACAAGTCACTTTTATTCTTTCAGTTTGTCAAGGATTATTTTGAGTGTTTGTTTCTCAAAGGAGTAGATAGATTCCATAATCTATTGGCAAAGCAGAAGATACAGATGATGTTTTTGTAGGATATAATGATGATGAGTTATTGACTTTAAGATTGTAAGCCACAAAGTGTTAAAAAAATTATTCTTAATTTTTGTTTTGAATATGAATTTTATTTTATTTTTTTGAGGCAGGGTCTCACTGTGTTGCTCAGGCTGGTCTCGATCTCCTGGCCTCAAGCAATCCTCCCGTCTCAGCTTCCCCAAGTGCTACAGTTACAGGTGTGAACCACCACGCCCAGCCCCTGAATATGAATTTTAGTATGTTTCTCGTTTAGGTGACCAGACATGAATGTAAAATATTTCAATAATTTAAACCTTGCTCAGTCTACCAGATCAATTTTTAAAGATCATTATATTGTGTATATCATTAGGGCAGTTCAGTAATAAAACTTACGTCAATTGTTTAGACAGTAAAATGTGACAAAAACTAGTTAGTGAAAATAAATAATCCTTGCTTCTTAAATGGTTGTTCTTACAGTTATAAACCTTAAAGGGGGGAAAAATGACACAAGAAATATAAGGGAAAAAGCTAAGTACAAAAAATGTTTTTTGTCTGGAAGATCTACTATATTTGCCATTTTGATTATCAAAAATAAAAGTAAAGACTTGCAGAATTTTCTTGGGTCATCCAGGAAAAATCATTGCAGTAATTCAGATTTAGTTAGTCTTTCAATATGTATTGGTGCCTGTCATGTGCCAGGCTCCATTCCGGTTTGGGGAGATATGCTAGTTTTGTCCCTTTAGGATTTTCAGTTTGGAAAGTGTGTTTATTGCCCCTGGGTATCAGTAAATCTTTATGTCTCTCTGGGTGGAGATGAATTTTGTACTTCCCATTTTTTCCCAAGGTTTCTGCACTGAGCATATCATTCTTTTTAAAATCAGGAAAAAGCATATTATTTAAAGCAAAGCAAGACCAGTCATAATTGGAGGCAGGTCTGGGGCACATGTGCAGGCTGACCCTGGCAACAATTGGCCCCCGAGGAACCACCCCCTTCCCTGCAAGGGCATCAGCCTGGGCACTGGGAGTAAGGCCGGGCTCTACCACCAGGCTAGCGGTCTCCCTGGATAGAGCCAACAGTTGGCACCTAAGGCTGGGCCAGGTCAGTGGTTCCACTATCTAGACCATGAACTGTCTAGACGGGGTGAAGTTTTTACCTAATCTCAGAAAAATGAAAGAAAGAATAATGTAACAAGCTTTTCATGCACTATTCTCTTTAAAATACCTTCTTTTATGAGTACTTAAAATATCATCTTTTATTAAATAGTTCATATTTGACAAAGGTAAACACTGGAGACCTCCTAACTATCTCCCCAATTTTTAAAAACAGTTTACTGACCCACAAGATCTCAAAATCTGGGAACCTCTGGGCTGGATAACCTTGAATGACATTCCAATTATAGGGAAATATTTGTGCTTCATTGGAAAACCACGCATTGTCTAGAGAAGGTTCTGCATACTTTTTCTATCAAAGATGAGATAGCGAATATTTTAGACTTTGCAGATGGCAACTTCTTAGTTCTGCCTTTGTCTTGTGAAAGGAATCATAGACAATGTGCAGAGGACTAAGTGTGGCTGTGTTCCAATAAAGCTTAACAAAAACAGGCGTGGGGCTGGATTTGGCCACAAGCAGTAGTTTACTGATCATAGTCATAAATAAACTCATTATTAAACTGGCTGGGTTATCTGATTCTAAGGGAGATATCGTACAACTCTATACATTGTAGGTAAACTAATGGGAACGTAAAATAACTCTCATCTATAGACGTGCAAATGAACCCTTCTCCTCTGTCCTGTCTGCCTGGGCTGCCATAGCCAAGTACCACAAACTGAATGACTTGAACAACAGAAATTTATTTTCTCTAGATTCTGAAGGCTTGAAGTCCAAGACCAAAATGTTGTCAAGGTTGATTTCTTCTGAGGCTTTGCTCCTCGGCATGTGGATGGCTGTCCTCTCTGTGTCTTCTCATGGTCTTCCCCGTGTGTTTCTTAGTCTCCTCTTCTTATAAGGGAATCAGCCACATTAGTTTAGGGCCCATCCTAATGACTGCATTTTAACTTAATTACCTCTTTAAAGATCCTGTCTCCAAATACAGTCACATTCTGGGGGGTTAGGACTTGAACATATGAATTTGCAGGGATGTAATCCAGCCCAAAGCACCCCCAAGCCAGTTTTATGTCCATTTCCTGATTCGTTTCAACATTGCTTTACTCCATATAAATTTATGCTTTTTTTGACTTCTTTGCACTTATTGTAACATCTTTCCTCGTTACTGAGTTAAATAAAATCTTTAATATGTGTTCATTTTTATTTCTATATGACAATGATGATTTTATCTTTTTTTGAGGAATATCCGTTAACACAACCCAGAATGTCACAATGAGATCGAGGAACCCAAGGCTTGTTTTTGAAATTCTGGTTCCAAAAGCAAAGATTCTCAGCAAGAGCACTGTCTCCTTTTGTTCTGTTATGAAACACACAACAGAGAGAAGAGCACTTAAAGAGAGTAAAGAAAGGGCTGGGGCGGTGGGGGCGGGGGCGGGGGCGTGTTGGCAACCCCAGAAAGCAGCTAGCATTTCCCCAGGAGTTTGGTTGAGTTTCATGAGGCCAGCTGACTATCGTATACTTTTAAAGCATTTCGCCCCACCCTGCCTCTCCCTTCTGCATTGCCAGCTGTCATGTCCATTCCTGCACCCAGTCCCTGGATGCAGCAGAAGTTGTTGTCGGGGAGAGAGAGCGGGAGGAGAAAGCCAGGAGCCAAAAGAACCAAGGAAGAAGCTGCAGCAGTTCACCTGCTAGTTGTGCAGTGTGCGGAGCCTCCAGGGCCACCAATGCAAACATGCGTGTTCCAGAGGCACAGCCAAGGCGAACGCCATTTCAGAGTTCCTGTACCAACAACTCGCCTCTGAAGGTTGCCAGATAAAATGCAGAACGTCCAGTTAAGTCTGAATTGCAAATAAACAATGAATAATATTTTTCTGGTATAAATATGTTCCCAATGTTGCATGGGACATACTTACAGTAAAAAATTATCTGTAGTCCACGAGTGCAGATAATCGACTAAACACAGTGTGTGGTCAGGATTAATTAAAATTCAGGAAAACTCCTAGCATACACAGTTAGTGCTCCATTTGGGTTGCTTGGGTCTGAATCTAACATGAATCTACCAGATCTGTCCTCAGATACAGCTTCTGGATGTGTTTTTTTCTTTCTTTCTTTCTTTTTTTTTTTTGAGACAAAGTCTCACTCTGTTGCCCTGAGTAGAGGGGCCGGGCTGTCAGCGTAGGTCACAGCAACCTCAAACTCCTGGGCTCAAGCAATCCTCCTGCCTCAGCCCCCCGAATAGCTGGGACTACAGGTGTACCCCACAATGCCTGGCTAATTTTTCTATTTTTAGTAGAGACGGGGCCTCACTCTTGCTCAGGCTGGTCTCAAACTCCTGAGCTCAAACGATCCTCTAGCCTTGGCCTCCCAGAGTGCTAGGATTACAGACGTGAGCCACCTCGCCGGGCCAGCTTCAGGATACTTTTTGCAGCAAGTCCACGTGTGTGTTCTCACCTAAAGAAAGTTGGCTGGTTAGTGTTGCCAACATGACCACTACTACTACCAATAATAACAACACAATAAAAGTGTCCATTTAATGAGCACATACTATGTGCCAAGTACTGTACATGACACTTTTTGCATATTAATTCTAATGCTTACAATCATTCTGTAAAGTAGGTATTATTATTAACATCTGCATTTTATAGGTGAAGAAAAGAAAGCTCTAGAAATTAACTGACCTTCATAAGGACACAGTAAGTTCTGAGTTAACCCAGGTCTGTCTGAGAACACTTGGCAATGAGGCACTGGTTTCCCAAGGTAGGAACTTCCTCTGTTCCTGTTCCTTGAGCAGAGGTAGTGGACTAAGCCCAAGGAAGAAATAATTTTTGAAAAAATATTTTATAGTCCCTAAATGGACTAGCAAGCCAGATGACAGTGAGGCACCCAGGGCACAATACTGAAGCTGGAACTCACTCTCAGGGTCTTGCAAGTGCAGCAGTGAGACCTGCACAAACCTGACAGTGCAAGCATCCTTAAATTTTGCACCCTAGATGTCCCATTCCACTGACCCTACTTCTGGTCCTATGGATTAGGTAGCTGAGATGTAGATAGAAAAAATTCTTTTGAAACTACATTTCTCAATTTCTTTGCATCCTCAGAAACAATCATCTGTGTTCATTCATTCAGCAATGTGAATTCAGGGCTTCCCATGTGGTGACAGGAATACAACCCAAGATAAACCATCCACACCCTGAATATATCCCCCTCCTGGATTGTCGGATATTTTATCTTTTACCCTTTGACTGGGTATCTCTATTAGCCAATATGGATGTATAATTTGTTCTGCTTCTCTTGTTATCTTTAATTGATGCCAAGGATCAAGCAGCACAACACCCCAAGCGGTTATTTAGGAACCCAAATCCAGTTTCCCCTCTTCCTTTGCTCTTTAAAAGAATTTCTCCTAGGTTTATGCTTTAGAATTCTTATTTTCAAAATGCTGTGATATTAGGACTTGTAAGCCCCTTATTACATCTCCCTGAAAGTGGAAAGTTACAGCCAGGCTAGAGGACACATCCAGATTGGATCCTGATGAATGCTGTTTTAACAAATGCCAGCGGAATGAGGGGCGAGGGCAGTTGGGGCACATGTCACAACCAGTAAGGAGGCAGACAATGGTGAAAGAGCAGCTCAACCAGACAAACACTCACATGCCCTGGGAGTGGCGTGCCCTCCAGGCCTGGCCTCTGCTTGGCTGTGTTTTAGGGCTGGGCCCGTAAAATAGCACAGCAGACACTGTGATGCTGAGCTTTGTTCAGACATGCGGATTTTTCAACATTGTTATAACTTTGTATGTCTTCGTCAGCAACATTTGCTGTCACGGTTCCATGTTTGATCAGTTCTCACTTAGGTCTGATGTGCAGTCTGTGGACCTTCTGGTCACTTTGTCTCTCCACCTCACCCAGCCCATTTTTGGTGACTTGCTGCTTCACTGTGCCCCACTCCATTGTGTGTAGGAATGAAGAAAGGAAGAGAAAGAAATGCATCCATTCAATTTTAGAATAGGAATTTAAGGTCTAAACCATTTACTGAAATCTGGATTCTCTGAGAATTTACATAACATATTCTATCTGCTCACCTTCTCCCACCCTTTTGTTTCACAGCCATAGACTAATCAGCTCAGCTAATTAGCCTCAGATGCTACTGTAAGTTGATAGTTCTTGTGCCTTGCACTGAGACACACAGAAGGAGCAGATGGCCTGCATTAGCCCTTTCACATTCCCTTCATGGTGAGTACAGAGCCAAAGTGACTATGAAGCCCCAATGAGAAAGGAACAGTAATTCCTCATATAGTTAGAGTTTAAAATTTTGTTAAAGTTGTTATCAGTTTTTTTTCCCCATTAAAAAGTAACACAAGGCCGGGAGCAGTGGCTCACGCCTGTAATCCTAGCACTCTGGGAGGCCAAGGTGGGAGGATTGCTTGAGCTCAGGAGTTCGAGACCAGCAAGAGCAAGACCTTGTCTCTACTAAATATAGAAAAATTAGCCTGGTGTGTTGGCACATGCCTGTAGTCCCAGCTACTCGGGAGGCTGAGGCAGTATGATCGCTTAAGCCCAGGAGTTTGAGGTTGCTGTGAGCTAGGCTGACGCCAGGGCATTCACTCTAGCCCGGGAAACAAAATGAGACTCTGTCTCAAAAAAAAAAAAAAAAAAGTAACACAAGATGAAGCAAGTTTGGTCATGAATTAATTGCTGAAATTCAGTGATAAGGACATTATGAGGGATAGAAACTATTGCTATTTTTTCCGGTTTTGCTTATGTTTTAATTTTTCCAAAAAAAAAGTTCAGAAAATGCAAAACATATTCATTGTAAAAAAATTAGTAAAAAACTAAATATGAAAAAGAAAATGCCAATCACCATTTTGAGGTAAGCACTGTTTATATTTTGGTGGATATATCTGGCAGACTGGTTATGTATTTGGTAGATTTGGTAGATTATTTGACAATCAATCTCTCTCTGTCTTTATATATTTGTATGTATACATGGATATATCTCCATCAAATTGCTACAGTTATATATCTCCTTGGTTCTTGTTTTTTTTTCTTTTGTTTTGGTTGAGACAGGGTCTTGCTCTGCTCCCCAGGCTAAAGTACAGTGGCACCATCATAGCTCGCACCAACCTCAAATTCCTGGACTCAAGTGATCCTCCTGCCTCGGCCTCCTGAATAGCTGGAACTACAGGTGTGAATCACCACATCCAGCCAATTTTTCTAGTTTTTTGTAGAGATGGGGGTCTCACTCTTGCTAAGTCTGGTCTTGAACTTCTGGCCTCAAACAATCCTCCCACCTCAGCCTCTCAGAGTGCTAGGATTACAGGAATAAGCCACCACGCCCAGCCTTATTTCCTTGGTTTTTGACCAGATTTTTTTTAGAATCTGCTTTTCAACTTAACAATATGTTATAAGCATCTTACCCTGTCAAAAAATCCCTTGTTAATCATTTTTCACAACTGCATTCAATTCCATAGCTGCACCATAATTTAACCAACCCTCTGTTTTGATTCCCATTTTTCCTTATTATAAATAAACCTATAGTGAACATCCTTATAGCTCTCTTGCAATCCTTTATTATTATTTATCATAGGCCTAGAGTGAAATTTAGGGGTATACATTCTTTTAAGATTTTTGATAAATATTGCCAGATTGACCTCCAGAAAGGTTGTACTGAGTTGCACTCCATGAGCCATGGGTTGTGGCCTTTTCATAAAATAATACAAGACACAAGCAGCACTGAGGGATTGGTGGCCAGTTACCTCTTTGGCCTGATTATCACTGGGTTGCCATGTGTCAAGGACAGGTACTACTTGTCTGCCTCAGTATTTCCATTAAGAAAATGCGAAGAGTGTAATTCTAGACTTTTAAGGTCAATTTATTTATTTGTTTTTGAGAAAGGGTTTTGCTCTGATGCCCAGGCTGGAGTGCAATGGTACAGTCATAGGTCATTGTAACCTCAAACTACTGGACTCAAGCGACCCTCCTGCTTCAGCCCTCTGAGTAGCTGGGACTACAGGCATGGGCCACCAAGCCCAGCTAATTTTTCTATTTTTTGTAGAGATAGGGGTCGTATTATGGTGCTCAGGCTGGCATCGAACTCCTAACCTTAAGTGATCCTCCTGCCTTGGCCTCCCAAACTGCTAGGATTAAAGGCGTGACCACTTCACCCAGGCTAAGGTCAATTTAGACCTTATCTGATCCAACTCCCTCATTTAACAAATGAGAAAATTCTGCCCCAAGATCTCACAGCTAATTAAAAATGGAACGTTCTGGCTAACTTGTGTTACAGAAAAGCTATTGTGATGTCATAGCCTTAATGACAATTAATAGTTAACACCCATTGAGTATTTGCTCCATGCTTTCCATGAATTAATCATTTTCTCCCATCCTAACCCCATGGTATTGGTACTGTTATATTTCCATTTTACATTTAAGTTAAGGGGGCACTAAGAGGTGAAGTAACTGGTCCAAGGACACAAGTACTTTGAGGATCCCAGGTTCGATTCCAGGCAAACAATTTCCAAAACCCAGATTTAACCATAGATTACCAGTACATTCCTTACTTTTAATTGTGGAAGGGAAGTTTTATCTATAAATGCCTTTCAGGCCAAGGTGGTCCCACCCAATTTTCCAGTAGCACAAGGATGACTGGAATCTTGTCCCTGCTATTTTTTGCTATCACCCAGCCCCACCCCTGTCGCTGTTCACCTCTCCCTAATGGAAGGATTTTTTAATCTAACTTCTTCTTCTTCACATTTTTTTAACTTCTTTTCTGATTGGTGATAGAAACTCCTATTCTTGAATCAAACCCTCTCCAGGGATAGCCCGGGGAGGACAATGTTTGCAATTTCCCTCTCCTTAATCTGGTCACAGTTGGATGTCCAGACCTTTAACTCTTCGGCAGCACTGGAAATGACAGACACCCACCAATTGTGTATTCTGAATAGTTACTAATTGGCGGCTTTTCCTGGGGTCTTCCTGTCCGAAGAAAAGAGTTCTGGCTGCACTTGGGCTATTATTGGTTAAAACAATGAAAGTGCTCACAATGGCGGTGAGGAAAAAGTTACTGGGCCTGGAAATAATGTAACCTGCAAATAATACCCAGGTCTCTTTGGAGAACAAGAGGGCAGATTTTTAAAAGCTCTTTCTTTCTTGTGTCCTCAAAGGTAGCAAAACACGATGAATCACATTGCCTGGACAAGGGTAACCCTTGCCTTAATTGCATGGCTGGCAAGGAGGCCATGTCCGCAGCCCTCAACGGCAAGGGACAGCAGGGACAATGGACCCACTTATAATAATAAAGTCCTTCCCAGGCCCAACCTACACTTAGAATTCTGAAGGAGAATGTGGTCATTAAAGAACAAGACAGCCACGGGCAGATTACAATCTTATATTTTTGCCAGAAAGGAGCACCCCACCTCATGAATCATCCAGCCACTATTCTTTGTTTGGCTTTTTCTCAGCTCGTTTCCTTAGTTCTATCAATCGCCAATTTTTTTTTTCCGCTTGAGGAAAAACCTCACTTCGAGTTAATCCCCTGTCCCTGGTGCCAAAACCTGCCAGCAACACAGCCCACATGCGGTAGGGTGTGTCTTCAGCAACAGAATGAGAAAGGACGTGTCTTGGGATGTCTGGGGCTGCAAGCTGGGGACAGAGAGCCAAGATACCCTGACCTTCTGCCAGGCACCCGGGTCCCACCACATGGCTCATTTGCCATGGGGTAGTCGGCCAATTCACCCACTTCTGGTTGAAGTTGAGAAGGCAATTTCAGAAGGGACATTAAGGCTGGGTGAGGTGGCTCACGCCTGTAATCCTAGCACTTTGAGAAGCTGAGGCGGTAGGACCGCTTGAGGCCAGGAGTTTGAGACCAGCCTGAGCAACATAGAGAGACCTCATCTCCACAAAAAATTAGCCAAGTACTGTGGTGCACACCTATAGTCCCAGCTACTCGGGAGGCTGAGGCAGGAGGATCACTTGAGCCCAGGAGTTTGAGGTTACAATGAGCTATGATGCACCACTGCACTCTAGCCTGGGCAACAGAGCAAGACCCTGTCTCAAAAAAAAAAAAAAGAGAGAGAGAGAGACAGAGAAGGGACAGAGACGTTAAGAAAGCAGGGTAAGAGACCACCCTGGACAAACCAACTATCTATCTATGTGTTCTGGTGGGTTGTTCAGGCAGACCTTAATGGTTACTAATGAAACATTATTATTTCTGTGGCTGCGTGCAGTTCTGGTCTTCAGCATCCCGCATGAAGTGGCATTCTGCCTGTTGATAACACCCTGTCAGTTCTGTTCCTAGTTGGGGCCCACAGCTCTCTGGCTCTGAGTAATCTGCATGCTCTCCCCTTTGTTCACTCCTTCCTCTCGGTCTTTTCCACCATCACAGAGCTTCATTTCAGTCTCTGCCATTTCCTCTCTCCTCAGTGGTTTCACTGAGATTTCTCAATGTTCTTGAACATGGGTCAGCCACTTTTATATTTTTGAAACTCTAAAAACTTTGAGAAAGTAAAGAAGCATTTAGAAACACCTCTCAGAGATACAGGTGACCCTCACAAACAATGCATCTGCTGCATTGAATTCAAAATTCGTGATGAAAATTTGACTTTCAAAGTATAGAAATTCTAAGCTGAATTTCAACAAATATGTAAACTTCTTGTATATGGTCACTGTCTGATAGATTAACCAGGCTGAAAGGCAGTAGAGGGAAATGGAAAGCATGTGATCTCCAGAATCAAACCTGCTTGAGTTCAAATCTCAGCTCTTTTTCTAGGTATAGGTCCTAGGCCAAATTACCCAAGGTCTACCCATCTGTAAAAAACGGAAGTGAGCCTAGCACTCTGGGAGGTCGAAGAGGGAGGATTGCTTGAGCTGAGTTCGAGACCAGCCTGAGCAAGAGTGAGATCCCTGTCTCTATAAAAAAAAAAACAAACAAAAAAACATCTGGGAACGGTGGTACATGCCTGTAGTCCCAGATACTCAGGAGGCTGAGGCAGGAGGATCACTTGAGCCCAGGAGTCTGAGGTTGCAATGAGCTAAGATGAAGCCACTGCACTCTAGCCTGGGCAACAAAGCAAGACTGTCTCAAAAAAGAAAAAAAGGAGCAGTGAGCCAAGTAGCCCATCTCATAGGAGTGTTGTGATGATTAACAATATTTTTATAATTAATTACTTAGTAAGAAATCACATAAGTGCACATAGTAAGCACACAGGAAATGTCAGCTATTATTTCAGAGGGTCACACGATGCCAGGAGGATATGAATGATTTGGCTAATGAAAGTCCGTCCTTTGTTCATGAGCATTTCCCAGAAGATGGGCTCATTCTTACCCTCTTATATTTATATTTGGTGCCAACAAATCCTGGACATCCTAGAATTTGTGTTAATAATTCTATACTTATTAACAGTACATTTTGATTTTCAAAGTTTGGCCTACCATTTTATACCCTGGCTTTAATTGGATGTGCTGAGAATCTTCCAGGTCAGTATTTCCAGGAATTTCCCTTTATTTTCCTGTGCCTCAGTCTTGAGGTGTTCTGTATAGGTCAAAAGGGAAGGTCATGATTTCCTCTTTTACCCACAGATATAAGCCAAGTTTAAGATTTTCTCTGGGGAACCTACACATGTGTGCACACACACATACACTTTTACACTTGTATAATGCTAAACAATTTATAAAGAAATTTCAAATGTGCTCTCCTTCAATCCTTGGGATAACACTTTAAAATAAGCAGAGCAGCTATTCTTACCTTCCTTCCACAGGTATGGAACCTGACACTTAGAGGACTGAAGGGACTTGATCGCTCCTCCATTCCCCAGTGACGCCAGGAATTTTCACACCTCTAATGCTGGGCCAGTGCTCAGGCTTCTGCCTGCATGTCGCTCCTCTTCTTCAAAGGTCAGCTCAAGTGTCACATCTTCTGCGAAATGCCTTCCCACTCAGCCCGTGTAACTGCTCACTGCTCGGACCTCCCACCGTACAGACTCCTGCTAGGACACGGCGGGGGTGCCCCGTGCTCTGGGAGAGAAACACCCAGGTTTGAATCTCTAGCCCTTCCTTTGCTAACAGGTGACCTGAGACAAGTCCCAGCCCCACCAGGGCTCTGTGTCTTCTTGAATAAAATGAGGATAACATTTCTACCATTTATCGGGCATCTGTATATGTTAAGTGCTCTACAAGTTTGCTCATTTATTCCTCCCCAGAGCCCTAGAAAGAGGTATTATGCATACTATACTCAGTTTTATAGATCTCTCATGAGCAAGTTTTGACCTCAGGCTATCTAATTTTAATACATGGAAATTTCTTTCTACTAGATTATCTTCTGCCTTTTAAACTGGCATGATTCTTTTGTGATCCCTGCCACCCTGAATTTAAGTGCCCTGAGAGGGTAAATGAAGTAAGTATGTGAACAGCTTTGTGACTCAGTAGTTGGGCCACCCTGAATTTAAGTGCCCTGAGAGGGTAAATGAAGTAAGTATGTGAACAGCTTTGTGACTCAGTAGTTGGGTTGATCTTCTGTCTCCACCCTGTCACACAGTCTTGTTGATTGTCATCCACCAGAGTGGCCTACAAAGTGCAAACTCAGAGGAGTCCGCACTATACATCCCAGATGTCGGTCACAGATACAGGATGTTTGAGTCAACTCGTGACTTTCCCCAGAAAATGCTGACCCTTTATCTTTCTAAACATACACAGACACAAGAATGCACAGACAATTTTTAAACTGTGAAAAACTAGACTCCAAAAAATGCACAAAACATAAGAATGCAGCTTAAAGAATGATTATAAAGTGAAAACCCACTTAACTACCTGCCAGGTCAGAGAGCCCATCACCGGCACCCAGAAGCCCCCTCGTGCCCCCTCCCAATCATGACCTCTACCCTCTCTTCTACCAAGGGCAACCACTACCCTGGCTCTAATGGGAATCACACCTTTTCTTTATAGTTTACCACCTAACAGGCATCCCTCAACACTTAGTGTTATTGAACTGTGTATGAATGGAGTCATACAACATGCACTCTTCTGTGTCAAACTTCAGTCACCCAACATTAGGTTCGTGAGAGCCACCTCACACGCGTTCTGTGTGAGCCTCGTTTGGTTTTGTCCACTGCATGAATATGCCACAATTTATCTGTTCTGTTGTTGATAGATACAGAGATTGTTCCAATTTGGGGCTTTGATGAATAACAGTGTTTTGAAGACCCCTGGTATTCTTAGCCCAGGGGTCTTTGTCACTAATCCACGAGGGTCTTCTCTCTCTCTACTGTCCAGAAACAGTGCTTCCCCTATGCACACAGACACACACACATTGCCCCCCCACTCTTACCACCTTGCCCGCTGTCCAGCTTGGAATGTTAGAACATGACAGAACAAGCTGGGAACCACAAGCTGTTGAGGAAATTGGAGGTCAAAGACTTTCCGGAGGCCTCCTTTCCTTTCTGCCTCAGATTGGACTTCTGATAACAATAGCAACAACAACAACAAAAATACTTAAAAGCATGAGAAGAATTCTTACTCATTTACTCCAGGTCTGGGGGGAAATGAGAGAGAAAGTGCTGAGCTTGTTGATGTTGCGGGTAAGCCGGGCCCAGGCTCTTAAAGCCAAAAGCAGGGAAAGGGGCTCCACTTCCGCACAGGGGCGGGGAGAGAAGTGGCTGGCAGCACCCCCTGCTGTCTGGGTTTCTGCGGCCGTGCAGGGCCTAAGCCACAGGCACTTTCCAGATAA
Organism: Lemur catta; assembly: GCF_020740605.2. Taxonomy (NCBI): domain Eukaryota; kingdom Metazoa; phylum Chordata; class Mammalia; order Primates; family Lemuridae; genus Lemur; species Lemur catta. The sequence continues at coordinate 173,633,974 of NC_059128.1, forward strand.
TTGGGAGAGCAGGACGGCGAGGCTGGCAGCAAAGGGGCTCTGCAGCCACAGACCATGCAAGAAGCCGGCCGGGCAGGGGACTTTCAGCTTGCTCCAGCAACCCTGCTCCGAGACAGCGGGCCTGGGTGGGCGGGAGGCACAGCCCCCTCTCCTGCTGTGCCAAAAGGTGTCTGAGTGAACTCTGCCCTGCGGAGAGGGCGCATCTGACCGCATGGGCTTCTCCCTAGGGGACCAAAAGTGGAGAGTGTGAGCAGAGTGAGACCTGTCTCTGAGCCAGCCCAGCGGCTCCCTCCTCAACCCAGGGCTGCCCAAGCCTCTGACAGGAACCACCGGCTGCCAGGGTGTGTTTCGTATTGCCAGTGTTTCACCGTGTTGCACTTAAATGTTTTCAACAATATACTGTTGGCAGGGACATAGTTGGCACCAGGTTTCTGGAGGGCACTTTGGTAATAAGAGTCAGGAGCCCGGGCGATGCACTTTCCCTCTGGCCCAGCACTTGCACTTTCGGAGCTATCCCAAGGAAATGGTCACCACACTAGTGTTTACAATGTGGTGAAACTGAGACAGACAGCCACAATACGGCACCGGTTCAGCAAACCTCTGTACTTCCTTATAGGAATGTTATCAAGGAATATGTTATAGCATGGAATATTTACTCTGCAATAAGAAAAGAAAAAAAAAATTACTAAATGACATTTAGTAGCATGATTCCAAAGGGGCAAAAAGACTGAAAGAATATAGTTTCACAGAAATATGTCTCTAGATTCATATGTAGTTATAGGATCAGTACGTACTATATGTAATGTTTTTAAATCTTTATTTTTTTATTACAAGAGTAATACATGTTCATTGTAAAAACTCAAAGTGAAAACACCACTGTCTTTATTACAGATCACTCCTTGGAGGTAACCACTAGGAATAGTTTGATGCACTTCCTTCCAGAGCCATTTAAACTTTCAAGTGCTTTGCAATTTACCAAACAAACATCTCTTAATTCTCACAATAACCCCTGTGGCATAGTATTTTACGGATTTTTAAAGCTGAAGAAACAGGCTCAAAGTGGTTAAATCTGAAACTCCATGACTATTTTCTGGAATACAAAATGCATGATCGCACAAAGAGTTACGTCAGCCTCGAGTGGTAGCTCCCAGCTAATTGAGAGGCTGAGGCCAGAGGATCAGTTGAGCCCTGGTGTTCAAGAGGCTGCAGTGAGCTATGATGAGGCCACTGCACTCCAGCCTGGGTGACAGAGTGAGACCTCGTCTCTCAAAAAAAAAAAAATTTTTTTTAAATAAAACTTTTTTTAAAAAAGTTATGTCCTTGGCTGGCCCTAGATCACTTTGTAGAGTCAGTTCTTTGTCCCCTGGGAAATTAGATTTGGAAGAAATTTTTTAGGATGATGGTCTTCAATGCCCTCGAGGTACAGGAGGTCCCTCTGCCCTGTGGCCAGAGGTGGCCCTCCAGCTGCTTTGTGCACATGCCCAGCGACAGGGTCCCTGTTTCCTTCGTGGGGCTGAAAGCTACCCATCTGCGATTTGAATTCCCTGGCCCAGTTCTCTTCTGAATCCAAGTCCTATTGGTGGGTCCTGGCAAGCACAGCAAACCAGTGGGCTGGAAGCAGCATTCTAAGAGGGGAAGTGCAATTATGATGAAGGAAAAAGGAGTTAGACCAGAGGTTGGATTGAGAGTCCGGGCTGAAAGCTAGTTCCAGGCCTCAGAAAATGAGTCAGGTGAACAGGGGGATGAAGAAGAAAAAAAAAAAAAAGCTTGTGGTGTCCTGTGTGTTAGGGCAAGGATGCCACTGGACTGCGTCCAGCATCTAGCCCAGCATGGAGTTGGCTAGACACTCTGCAATGATGCAAAAATCCACTTACTCTTCCATGTAAGAGCGTTTCAAATATTCGCAGCCCCCATCACGATTCACCTTAATCTTCTATTCTGAACATCCCTGCAAGGATCTGATGTCCTTTAGCACCCAGTTAATATTTCTTGATATAAGGTGCATTTTATCTTTTCCTTTTTTTTTTGTTCTGTGTTTTTGGGGGGGTTTGTTGTTGTTTTGTTTTGTTTGAGACAGAGTCTCCCTCTGTTGCCCAGGCTGGAGTGCGGTGGCATCATCTTAGCTCACTGCAACTTCCAACTCCTGGGCTCAAGCAATCCTCCTGCTGCAGCCTCCCAAGTAGCTGGGAATACAGGTGTACACCACCACACCTGGATAATTTTTTCTATTTTTAGTAGAGACGGGGTCTCGCTCTTGCTCAGGCTGGTCTTGAACTCCTGAGCTCAAGCGATCCCCCCGCCTCGGTCTCCCAGAGTTCTAGGATTACAGGCATGAGCCACTGAGCCTGGTGGAATCTTTTCCTTGTTAATTTGGTTTTAATTAAGCATGTTTACTGATCACTAGAAGAAAGCTCTATTCTAAACTTTTTTCATTGGGGTGAGACACAAATGACTTCACCTCCATTAATAAGGGACAGTAGGCACATGGGCATTTGTTGTATTATTCTTTATACATTTGTGTTGTGTTAGATATTTCATTTACCAGGTCCCAAGTCTCCTTAAAGGATGTAGGAGCTCAGTTTCTTCCACTTTGCACAAACTACCACGTCAGCTAATGGGAGCCTGGGAAGCTTCCATCTTCTCTAGGGCCACACAGGAATACACTTCGCACTCTAGCAGAGGGGTGGCCTCCACTTCTAAGGACAGCAAACATTCTTTAATGAAATAGCTGGTTGATCTTTAAGTCTTGCTTGGGCTCCCTTGCAATTCTTCCTTAATTAATGGAATTATGAGGAGGTTAGTTGATTATGCTAAACCATAGAGTAAAATATTTGATACAGAACCCCAAGTTTTCCTTTTTCCTCTATACACACACATAGAGGAAACACACTTCTGCCTTCTGGGCAGTATCCAATTGAGATTTAATGTCTTAGGTCAATAATTTGGCAAGAGTGATAGAAAATTCCAAGTTATATTCCTTTTGCAAATGAGAAAAAAGAGAGTATGACATCTAATTATGTCCAGTTTAAATATTATAGTCCCTATGTTTCTGATTTAAAGCAAAACACTCTGCAGATGGGAAATGGCCCTCAAGCTAGCTATTTGGTTTCTTGAAGACCAAAAGTCCCCTAAAGAGTTACTTGATTGAATCCAAACTTTTCACCTTTGCATTCAAGACTTATGCTAGTAAAAAGAGAGAGAGAGAGAGAGAGGGAGAGAGAGAGAGATGTACTAGGAATTTAATACTATTGCTGTTATAAAAACATACAACTTTCAAGTATATTCATTTATTCATTTGCTCATTCATTCGGTCCTGAATGATAAGGAGCCAACCATGCACAGATCTAGGGAGGAGCACTGCAGGGAAAGGAAGCAGCAGGGCCAAAGGCTCTAAGTGCAGTTGCGCTTGGGAATTCCTGAGAAATCAAGAGACCAGCAGAGCTAGAGCACAGTCAGGTGAGGGGAAGAGAGGCAGTCACACAAGCCTGTAGGCCAGGCGAGAGGTCCAGGCTGGAGACTTAGATTTAGAAGCCATCAGCAAACACATGGTATTTAAAGCCTTCAGACTGGATGTGAACACCTACTGAGTATATTTAGAGCTCTGGGATACGTCCGCCTTTAGAGATTCAGCAAACGAGAGGAGGCTGAGAAGGAATGGCCAGTGAAGTAGAAGGAGAACCAAGAGAGAATGGAGTCCCAGAAGTCAGATGAAGAAAGTGCTGGAAAAAGGGCCAGAAGATCTTGTATATCAAATGCTGCTGAAAAAGTTTAGCAACAATGAGGACAGAGAAACACCCAGTAGATTTGAGAGCATACAGGCCCTGGAGACATGGACAAGTGCTATTTCTATAGAGTAGAAGAAATAAAAGATTGGCTGGAGTGGATTCAAGGGAGAAGAGGAGAAAAGAAAGTGAAGACAGATAACTGAAGAAGTTTTGCTGTAAAGGGAGCAAAGAAATGGAGAAGTAGACATGGGTCAAGAAAAGTTTTCTTTTTTTCAGAGGAGGAATTGCAGCATGCTTGCATACTAATGGGAATGGTCAGGAAGAGAGGAGAAAACTGGTGGTGGAGCATATACCCAATAGAAATGAGAGCTAATGTCTACTAAAGATGCACAAGAATTTTCATAGCCACTTATTCGTAATAGCCAAAAGCACAACCCAAATAACCATGGGTAGTGTTCTGGTTATCTGTTACTGTGTAACAAATAATTTCAAAATTTAGAAGCTTAAAACAACAATATGTCAGTATCAAATCTCATGATTCTGTGGGTCAGGAAACCACACTGAGCACTGCAGAGACAGCTCATTTTGCTCTGTGATCTCTGTCATTTTGGCTGGGATGACTTGAATGGCTGAGGGATGGTGAGCCATCTCTTTTTCTACCCTGAGCCTCTGCAGGTGGCTAACTTGGGCTTCCTTGCAACATGCTGCCTTCAGGGTAGTCAGACTGCTTATCTATATTGATTCAGGGCTCTAAGAGGAAAGAAGCAGAAGTTGCCCATTCTCTTAAAAGCTACGCCTAGAGTTAGCATAGGATCACTTCTACTGCACTCTGCACTCTACTGGCCAGCCCAATTCAAGAGGACACAGACCCCACTCTCAATGGGAGGAATGTCAAAGAATTTGCAGCCATCCTAAATATGCCACAATTAGTAAAATAGGTAAATAATTTGATGAACAGTCATACGATGATATACTTCACATCAGTAAAAAAAGAATGAACTACTACTACTTGCAGAGAGTGAATCTCAAAGACAATGCTAAATGAAATGTCAGACACAAAAGAATACATTTTTTAACATTCCATTTATATGAAGCTTTGTTTTCACAATCTAGGATGACAGAGGACAGAATGGTAGATACCCTTGAGAGGTACTGACTTGGACGGGACATGGGGGAGCCTTCAGGGGTGCTAGAAAGCTCTATATCTTGATCTGGGTGGCAGTAACACAGGCATATATATGCAAAATTCATCAAACAACACACTTAAGATTAATCTTCTTCCCTATATTTAAGGTATCAACTAAAAAATCTAAAACATAACAAAAATGATGCAGGAAAGAGAGGAGACAGTTGCTGGGAGGGTGTGTGGGAGGCAAGAGGGGCTGGGATCCAGTGCATGGGCTGCAGGAATGTCTGCAATTGCTCCTCTGACTGCTGACATTTCTCAGTGGAAACAGGTAGCTCAGGCAGAAGCTGGTAAGGAGGAGAAGATGTGGAGGATTGAAGAGAAGAGAGGTCAGGAAAGAGCAGCCTAGAAGGGAAACATCAGAGGATTTCTGGCAGTACTAAAGAAAGGCAGGATTGAAGTATTTGGTCATTAATGTAAAGTGAGGCAAGCCGGCGTGGCTCTGTGCATCCACATTCAGCTGGTTGCAGGCAGGGAAGTGAACTTCACCACAGCTGTGGTTTTGCCAGGAGATGCAGTGGAGGGAGGCAGGGCAAGGAATTGCCGGCATATGCAAGGGAGTAAAACCAGATGATGACGTCCCATGGGCAAGAAGGAGCATGGGGCCAACAAACTGCTAGAGGTGCAGTATTAGAGGAAGGGAACTGAAAATATAGCAGGTGAGGGGAGGAGGACGATTGAATGGAGGTTATGGAGGAGGTAGAGCTATTGGTACTAACAACGGCTTGGTGCATGCCTGTAGTCCCACCTACTCAGGAGGCTGAGGCAGGAGGATCCCTTGAGCCCAGGGGTTTGAGGCTGCAGTGAGCTATGATGATGCCATTGCACTCTAGACAGGGTGACAGAGTGAGACCCTGTCTTCAAAAAATAAAATAAAATCACATATGGGCCCCTCCCCACGAGGTAGCACTGTTCTAGGGCCTGGAACGCTCTGTAGGATCCTCTCCAGCTGACTGGCAGAAAATGAAAGAGCAAGCACAAGACTGCAGGAGTGGTTTCCAGTTCCTTTGTCCAGAATGCAGTCATGAAGCCACACCCACAGGGAGGAGGGGAATGTAGTCTGCCCGGAGGGGAGAGGAAACAGATTTGGTGAGCAATGAGCTGACCTCTGGCACAGACAGCGTGGAAGGACAAGAGCACCAGAGAGAGGCAGGCAAGGCACTGGCAGACTGTCCGTGAAATCACGAGTTTGAAGAGTGACAGGGAATGAAACCCTTCAAGGAAATCAAAGAAGTGACGCCAGAGTCTACAGTGGGTTCAATAAAGAGAAATATTTAGTAAAGGGTCAGAAGATATACTTCAAGGCTGAGAGCTTTTGAGGGGAGAGGGATTGTGGTCTTGAAGCAGGAGTCTGGAGAAGTGGCCAGTGGCCACAGGTATGGAGGGGAGAGAATAAAGGCCCTGCCTGGAAGGGTTTCTGGGGAAGCAGTTCCTTACAGAGAACAGGTTTCAGTGTGTGACCTTAAGCCAGTTATTTAACCATTCTGTTTGAGATTTCTTTGCCTTAAAATAGGGATAATAATACTTACCTGATGAGGTTGTTGTATTAAATACTGAAATACAGATGCTCCTTGACTTGCAATGGGGTTACATCCCAATAAACTCATCGTTAAATTGAAAATATCTTAAATCAAAAATGCATTTACTACACCTAACCTTCTGAACATCATAGCTTAGCCTCGCTCACATTAAACGTGCTCAGAACAGTTCCATTAGTTTACAGCTGGGCACAATTGTCTGGCAACAGAGTATACTGCAGAGTATCAGTTGTCTACCCTTGTGATCGCGCCGCTGCCTGGCAGCTGTGGCTCACTGCCTCCACCCAGCATCTAAAGAGAGAGTCATACTGCTTTCTGCTGAATGCATATCACTTTCACAATCATAAAGTCAAAAAATTGTAAGTTGAACCATCATAAATCAGGGAACATCTCTACCTGCAAAGTGTTTAGTGTGTAGAAATGGCCATATGAAATACTTTCCTGGCCAGGCACGGTAGCCCACACCTGTAATCCTAGCACTCTAGGAGGCCGAGGCGGGAGGATCACTTCAGGTCAGGAGTTAGAGACCAGCCTAAGCAAGAGTGAGACCCCATCTCTACAAAAAAGAGAAAAATTAGCTGGGTGTCGTGGCACTCGCCTGTAGTCCCAACTACTTAGGAGGCTGAGGCAGGAGGATCACTTGAGCCCAGGAGCTGGAGGTCGCAGTGAGCTATGATGACATCACTGCACTCTATCCAGGGTGACAGAGTGCGACTCTGTCTCAAAAAAAAGAAAGAAGGAAAGAAAGAAAGAAAGAAAGAAAGAAAGAAAGAAAGAAAGAAAGAGAAAAAGAAAGAAAGAAAGAACCTCCTAACAATGTACTAAAAGTACATTAGTTTCTCCTTTGTATTTTCTTCATGCGTTTACTATCCTTTGTGTGTGCCCTCAATCTGGCCTTGCACTCAGATACATGAAAGCAAACTGTTAGCTCTGCCCTTGTTCTAGGACATGATTCACTAGTCCATGTAATTTACGTTGCCACTCAGAAGAAAGGGTCAGCTTTGATGTGATGTCAAATTGACTTAATCTTAGACTATAGTTTGAAACGGAACACACATTTCTTCTACAAATAGAATTTAAATTTCATTTTCAAAAGGAAAAATTTTGTGTGAAGAGGGAAGTTCTGGGAGGAGGGTGTGGCTACTTTCCAGACTACAGTTGATGAAACTGCACAGAATTTTATCCTATTGCCTAATATGGACTCATATATGAATTGCAAAATGAAGAATGATATTGAGCATTTCCTCCAATAATCCATTCTTTTACAGCATTTCCAGAGCAGTGCCTGAGAATCGACAGCTTCAACGGATGTCTATAAGATATCTAAGCAGAACTAGTGTTCTATATTACAGTTTGCTTTTGAGTGGGCATATCCCACACATCACTCTCCAAATCCCACACCAGAAACTCAAGAGCTCATCAGACCTTCCTTGGAAGTGTGACTGCTGCTGGTCAAAGTTCAGGCAGAAAAGAGGTAGGTGAATTCTTCTGTTCCCCAGGGCTAGAAAAGAACAGCAAAACCCAGTCTGTCAGTTAGAAAGCTCCATCCTGTGCATAACTTTTAAGAATTTCTTAGCTACTTGGCCTTGGAGAGGAGGAATCTGATCCTTTGCATTGGTTTTGTGAGTTTCCATCCACCACATCTGCATGCCGAGGACTCTGCTGGATCTGCCCGGTCAAACCTCGCCGGCTCTGCCCGTCCCCATTTTAAACCTTGGAACTGAATCTAGAGTTCAAGGCTTCTCCAGAACACAAAACATTTTTAACTTATTAATTTTTAAAGTTTTATTTGTGTGGCGCTTTATAGCACCTTCCTGTAGGTTCTCGGTAAACCCCAGTAAGGAAGATTTTCTTGTCCTTATTTTACAGATGAGGGAGTTGAGTCTTGCAGTGGTTGTGTCTCTCCCAAGGTCACACAGCTATAGGAAGGTAGCAGAGGCTGGGTCACAGGGTCCTCTGATGCCAAGCCCTGTGCTTTTGTGCAACACCCACCCTTTCTTGTGATTAAAAACTAAACCAAACCAAAATGAAATGAAATACTGCTTCCTCACCTAGCTAATTTTGTCACAGAGTCACTGTGACCAGTGATTTGAGTACATGGCACCCAGCTTCTCTACCAGTGGCTTACATGTTCTCCCAGAGATATTGTCAGGGTGTAAAATTTTAGGCTTGCAAGCCTAATGGAAATTGAGGCAAACCACTCTGCATGTGGCTTTTTCACTTAATGTTTTCTACGTGATCCTTCCATATTAGTTATCAATAACTTGGAAGGGGTAGGCAGATTTCTGAGCCTGATCATTACAAATCAAATTCAAGAACCTGGCCATCATTCCCTCCCCTGATGCTGAAAACCCCACAGTAGTTCCTTATTACTTACAAAATCCAATCTAAATGTTTTTCTTTTTAAGGAGTAGGGGAAGTGAGGTTCAATTTCTTTTTCTTTTCTTTCTTTCTTTTTTTTTTTTGAGACAGAGTCTTACTCTGTCACCCTGGGTAGAGTGCAATGGCATCATCATAGCTCACTGTAACCTCAAATTCCTGGGCTCAAGTGATCCTCCTGCCTCAACCTCCTGAGCTGGGATTACAGGCACACTCTACAACACTGGCCTAATTTTTCTATTCTTAATAGAGACGGGGTCTGGCTTTTGCTCAGGCTGGTCTTGAATTCCTGAGCTCAAGTGATCCTCCCGCCTCAACATCCCAGAGTGCTGGGGTTAGAGGCATGAGCCACCGGGTCAATCCCATCTAAATGTTTAGCCAGGAATTCAAAGGCCTCCACAACCTGGCCCTAAACCACCATTCAAAGTTTACATCCCTATAATCCTATATAAAACTCTCTGCCCTCCCCTGCTGGTTTCTCTGCCCTGTGGGTTATAAACCTTTCATAACATATAATTTTTCCCATTCTCTTTCTTTCCCTAACTTTCTATGTCCATTCAGTTTTGTCTATCATTCTTTTTTTATCCTTGAACTTAAAACAACCTTTAAAAACTCCTAGACAGGCCAGGCACAGTGGTTCATGTCTGTAATCTTAGCACTTTGAGAAGCTAAGGCAGGAGGATTGCTTGAGGCTAGGAGTTCTCGACCAGCCTGAGGAAGAGCGAGACCCCATCTCTACAAAAATAGAAATAATAGTTGGGTGTAGTGGCACATGCCTATGGCCCTAGCTACTCAGGAGGCTGAGGCAGGAGGATGGCTTGAGCCCAGGAGTTTGAGGTTGCAGTGAGCTATGATGACACCACTGCACTCTAGCCTGGGTGACAGAGTGAGACCCTGTCTCAAAAATAAATAAACAAATAAATAAAACCCCTAGAAAAAATTACTTTTCCTGTAACAGAAACCATATTCTCATGACTTCTTTATACCCTTCTTTAACAAAAAAAAAAAAATCCTATTTTTCTTACACACTCTGTACACAGAATTGTTTCTCTAATATCTAGTAGGGTTTTTTTCACTTTCATTTTTTTTCCAAGGCAAGTGTGAAACAAAGTTTATTGAGGAAGGACAACACAGGTTTACAGAGCACAAGCAAGATATAGGTGTACAGAGTAAGAGTAAGATACGTTCGCCACAGATAATGAACAGACCCCCGTTGTAACAAGAGGACCTGGCCCATCATATTGACAGTAAATGTTTGTTAACTGAATGACTATTCCCAAATGGATTGTCAGTCACTAGAGCTGTGTAACTAGTTCTTCTTTATCTCACCTACAGAGTCTTGAAAGGGACATTATGGATGATTGATTGACTGATTGTCCCTCTGGTGTTTGATGTTTATGTTCCAGAGATTAACCCATCACCCCTGCCTCAGGGGCATGAGCTGGTGAGCTGCTTTGGCCTTTTTAGTACATTTGATGAACACTGGTGATTCTCAGGTGATTCTTTCTAAGAGCTCAGGTTGGCTGTGGCACCCCCCCCATCCTTTGGATTGCCATAAAAAGGGATAAATCAGATCCTCTTGTACAAAGAGATGTACCGTGCACCTCTCTCTCACAAATGAGATCTGTGGCTGTTGTCCTGCCTATCTGTTCTCTGTTTCCCCCCATTTCAGCCTTTCCAGGGACTGACTGACTTTGGTTTCTGTGCTTTTGTTTCCCCACGTGAAGGATTCTACTAGAATCAATAATTTCATTAGGGATTGAATAAGAAATAATTTGAATATCAAAAAAGAAAAATTCTTGTAGTTGATTGAAACACATCAGAAGTCCATAATGACAAAAGAAAGCCAGGGACAAATCTCATGTGTCCCCATTTGAACCAGCTCTTTACTTTGAAAGTGGATAACTGGCAGGGGAGAAGTCAGCATTCATTTTGCCTTTCCAGTAGCAACTCTACTGCTGAAACCAAATGGCCTGAGTGGAGAAAGGAAAGCTCTACTTTACACTTACAGATGTATAGATTACATTTACACATATGCAATTACTTCACAGTGCTAGAGTCATCTCATAGTCCCTAATGAAATTATTGATTTATGCAAGGATTATCAATTGATATTAAAACCTCCAAGAATGAGGAACTGGTTACTCATGTGGTACCAAAGTTATAGCACTTGGGTTAGTTTCTGGTCACAAGAGATTAAAAAACATAACTATATCATGGAGGGATCAGGCTATTCCCAACTTAACCTAGTGATCATTTATGCCATTAGCATCACTACTGGTGAGATAACTGAGCTACTTTGTATTATCTGATGTGACACAATATTAAGTATACAGCATCACATATATTATATTCTAGCCAAGAATGTTTAACTTGAATCTAACCAAATATTTATAACTAACCTATTTAGATGAAATATACGGAACATGGGAACAAGCTGAACATCAATATGGTGACGCAAACAAATGTAAAAGAAAGCACATTCTTTAGGACAATCGGCCTGGGCTCTCCACAAATCAGTGTAATAAGAAAAAGGACTGTTCTAGCCTCAAAGACAGTTTAAAAACATAATTAAATGGAATGTGTGGATCTGGATTAGTTCATGCTTTGTACAAACCAGTTATAAAGCATATTTGGGGACCAAATGGAGAAATTTGAATACATACAAAGTATTAGATAATATTAAGAAATCAATGTTAATTTTGTTAGATGTGAAAATGTTATTTTGTCAATATAGGAAGATGTTCTCATTCTCTGGAAATGCATAGTGGGAGTGTTTAAGGCTGTATCAGGAGATTACAACAACAGAGATTTATTTCTCACTCATTCCGTCACCATCACAGGTCAGCTGCCACCCTCCTTGTCAGCTGCAGTCAAGTGTGCAGGCAGAAGGAGCAGCCCTGTCTGGGACATTGCTGGGCTTGTGGCAGAAGGAAAAGACAATGGAACCACACCATGACTCCTGGATTACGTGGGTTGCACTTCCACTCACGTTTTATTGGCTAAAGCAAGTCACATGGTTAAGTCTGGCATGAATGGGGTAAGGAGGTGTAATTTTCCTACAGGGTGGGAAGTAGAATTATTTAGAAATCAGTGACAAAGAGAAAACAGCATCTCAAACCCTGAGACATAACAAAATTGTTTCTCAGGGAGAAAATTATAATGTAAAATCCAGATGTTAGAAAGCAGGAACGGCTGACAGTAAATGAACTTAGCTTTCAACTTTAGAAACTAGAAAAGAAATAACAAACAAACCGGAGAAGGTAGAAGGAAGGAATTAATAAAGATAAAATAGATAATATGAAATAGAAAACCAAAAACAATAGACTTAAGTTCTATGTTTTGACAAGATCAAAACATAGAAAGCCTTTGGCAAGTGTGAGCCAGAAAAAAGAAAGAAAGGAAGAAAATAGGCTCAATAACATTAGGAATAAAAACAGAATGCAGAGATTATAAAATTTTTTAAAATGCTGTATACAACTTTATTCCAATGAATTTGAAAATCCAGACCATGGGGAATGACTCTGTAGAAAAATGTAAAATGTCCCAAATGTACCAATGTACCACAACTGACTCAAAAAACAGAAAGCCTGAACTTACCAACAATAATTTAAGAAATAGGTAGGAAAAGATCTACCTTCAAAAAAAAAAAAAAAACAAGTCCACATGGCCCATAAGGTAAGGATCTACCAAGACTTCAAGAAGAGATACCCCCATGTAATATGAAATGTGTCTCATGGGTTTGTAAAAGGTGGAGAATTTATGAGGAGCAGATTATCACTTTTCAGCTAGACATGGCATATGGCCAAGGTCTGGTCAATGAGATGAAAGGATAAGAGAGGGATATGTGCTTCTGGGAAAGGTTTTCTTATCCAGTGAGAGGAGCCAGGGTGATGAGGACCCCCTGCTGCCCCCTCCCTGCTTTGGGGTGTTGCCCTGTGGATGTTGCAGGCATCCTGGGACTCTGGGTACACACAGCCAACTCACTGAGGATGAGGTGGAAAGAATCCAGATTCTCCATGATGTTGCTGAGCACTGAACTAACCCTACATGAGAAAAATATATTCCTGTTATATATACCACTTTCATTTGGTTTTTCTGTTACTGGCAGCTGAAAGCATCCTAACTGAAATATATGCGCTCTACCAAACTTTTATGGCATAACTACACCCCAGAAAAAATCAATGGTTTCAGAGCCCAGAAAAAGTTCAAGTGCTTTCCAGGTCATTTTGCATGTGTTGGTCTTACATAATCCTAATACTACAACTAGGCATTCTCATATACTATTTCTAAAAGGATTTTTTCTTTTAAATCCAATATAGTACTGCAGTCAGTCTACTGAGTGGTTTCAATGACAAAATAGAGACAGAAACTTCTGTCTAGTCTTGAAAAAAATATGCTCTAAACAAGTTCTTATCTGAGTAGTTAAAGTACATTTTATTTTTTCTGTCAAGATAACTTAGAGACAAAACAGAATATAGCAATGTTTTTTTCCTCCTGTTTTTGTTTTTGTTTTTTTTTTTTGCCCACCAGGGGTTGAATGCTGGATTTTCTTCCTGTTTTAAACAGCAAGATCATTATGGCAATTGTTATGAGTACAATATATAATTGTTAAGCTTTTGATCTCTTAAAAACTAAAATGGAATCCTTGACCAGATGGTTGTTAGAATGGTTCACACTTTATTGAAGTATTAGCACTGGTTGTTGTCCATAGCACATTGATGTTTAAGAAGCTTCCTACAGCTTATGTTATGAGGCATTAAGTGACAGTCCAGTGTATTTTGCCCATCTTGTGTTCCAGCCAGCAGATGCAATTCAATGTTAACAAGTTAATGAGTTGTTTTCAGTGAGATTCAGGGCAGTCAATGAATGAATAACTCAGGTATAAATTTTTCTGCTTTTTAAAAAAATTTAAAAATTAAGGCAAAATTAAATATGTGCCCAAAATGAATAGAGTAACACTCTTATACTTCTGTTAGGTGAGTGGCCAAGTGATTCCACACCAAGGAGTTGTGACATACATGGGGCTGATTCAGGTGAATCTAGTTACTGGAGGGAACAAAGAACAACCTTATTGAGGAACTGGAAGGGGAATGTAATTAGCAGGGACTCAGGAACATAGCAAGGGTCAACCAGGAACAGGAAGGCAAGGCAGATACCCAGTTACCAGAAACATGGAAACCAAGGTCAAGGCAGTGTCAGGGTGAAGTAAAACCAGCCCTACCCTAAGCATTGTCCCTAGAGTTGGAGGCAGTGCTAAGCCTGGAGGCAGGAGGTTATGGGTAGTTAAGAGCGGAACCAAAGTTCCAAGAAAAGTTTATCACACCAGACATATTAACTGCTTCCTTAGAATTTCAGTTGCTGTCAGAAAAGCCTGATAAACTACTGCGATGAAAAGATCTCTTTATTTCCTGGGTCTAAGAGAGGCCGACCCTGGGAAAAATTATGAAGACAAAAAGCCTTGTGTTTAGTGTGTGCACATCCCCCTTCCAATCTTCAAGTTAACTCTAGAAACCAAAACACATTCACTCTAGAAGGCTGGCTCATTCGAGAGGTCCAAGTGCCTGTAGGACATCGCATAATTAAGCCCCTTCCATAAAGACTTGGCAAGTAAACATTTGGCTCTAACTTCCAAAGTAACTGTTTGAGGATCAGCTCTATTTGTAAATCTGGGGACCACTAAAGGAAGTTAATTCTGCTGGTACTCGCCTGTTTGAAAGAGTCCATCCCTAAAGGCCACAGGCAGCCAGTGGCTTTGTCAGCTCAGAAGCTGTGCTCTTGGGGGCTGTCCAGCGGAACACGACATGAGGCCACGATGGAGACTAAAGCTTGGATTTCAGTTTCTTTTTGGCCAACGTGCATTTGTCAGAAATGAGATCCCGGCCGGGCGCGGTGGCTCACGCCTGTAATCCTAGCACTCTGGGAGGCCGAAGCGGGAGGATTGCTCAAGGTCAGGAGTTCAAGACTAGCCTGAGCAAGAGTGAGATCCCGTCTCTACTAAAAATAGAAAGAAATTATCTGGCCAACTAAAATATATATATAAAAAAAAATTAGCCGGGCATGGTGGCACATGCCTGTAGTCCCAGCTACTCGGGAGGCTGAGGCAGAAGGATTGCTGAAGCCCAGGAGTTTGAGGTTGCTGTGAGCTAGGCTGATCCCACGGCACTCACTCTAGCCTGGGCAACAAAGTGAGACTCTGTCTCAAAAAAAAAAAAAAAAAAAAGAAAGAAATGAGATCCCACCTTTCTACTGGACTGTCATTTTTATCCCTCAACATCACCCAAAGGACTTCCATTAAAATGTTTACTATGGAATAGAGTCGAATGCTGGTAAGACTCAAAGGATATTTTACTTCCTACCATTTTGTCAAGTTGAATCCCAAGGCCTGCTGTTGTCTTTTTCTAGTTTTCCATTTTGTCTTCCCTTTTTCATTTCCTCTCCCACCTTCCAACTTTACTTTAGGTGTGACCGTCTTGAACCAGAGTACTGGAACAAGTACTACAGTGTGTACTAAGAAGATTCTGGCATCCTGTTAAACACCAAAACATTTTTTCCCTCAAGAAAAGGAAATACAAATTGATTCATTCTCAGGATCCACAGATTTAGCAAGCTTTAAAAAAAAAAAAAAAAAAAAGCTGTGCTTAACACCACACCATGGTACAATCACCAGGACCTTCCTCTTTTTATGACGTCCTGGGTATGTGGCAACTTCATCGGGTTATTTCAGAATGCTTTGTAAACAGGGCGGGCACAGTCAAATACGGCTGAAACATGTCAGTTGTACTTGTTTCTCATTTTCTACATGTGTTTTCCCAAAGGCTGCTTTCCCAAAGGGAGCCCGAGGAGAGGCTTAATCATCTGTTATCTCTCTTGCAGCTTCCTGCTCAGTCAGTAGGAACATCCAAAATATATGAACACTTCCTGTCCCTTCCCATTTTGTATAGCCCACGTGCTAGAGAGATCAAGTTTTCTGATCTAACTTCATGTAGGCTTACGTGGCACATGGGAACATAAGTCCAACCACTAAATGCTATGATTACCCTTCCTCTCATCCTAGGTAAGGGTGATCTCCCAAGAAATAGAATGTGTTTATCTTTCCTTAGTCATTCGAAAAAACAAAAGTCTGTTTTCAAATGCCAATGTCCAGTTACAATATCATTATAAATCTTGTATCCACAAAAGATCTTAGTGAACATATAGCCCAAGAGTTCTTAAGCTGGTGCTGTGAATATACTTGGAGGAGTCTATAACCTCCCCCAGCAAATTGTCAATGATACAGTGGAAGATGTGCCTGGGTAGGGTGTTTGGGTAGCTGTTTCTCTTCCTTTCTCAGAAACCTGAAAATATAAGGAACTAGCCTTAAAATATGGAAGTTCTTGGAAGACCAGTTTTCCTAATCTCATAATTTTATCCCCAGTCTGAGGTCCAGTTCTTGCAGCTTACTCTGAAAGAAGAGTCTGGAAATGGAGTGGAAAAGAAAGGAGTCAAGGCCTTGCACATAGTGAGCCCTGAAGAAATGTTTGTTGAATGAATCAACAAATGCGTGAATGACTCCAGGTTGAGAGGCTAGTTTTTTTTCCTTTTGTTTTTTTTGAGACAAGGTGTCACTCTGTCACTCTGGCTAGAGTGCAGTGGCATCATAATAGCTCACTGTAAGCTCAAACTCCTGGGCTCAAGTAATCTTCCTGCCTCAACCTCCAGAGTGGCTAAAACCACAGATGTGCACTACCACACCCAGCTAATTTTTCTTTTCTTTCTTTTTTTTTTTTGGTAGAGAGAGGATTCTGCTCTTACTCAGGCTGGTCTCCAACTCCTGAGCTCAAGTAATCCTCCCACCTTGGCCTCCGAAAGTGCTAGGATTATAGGCATGAGTCATGCACCCAGCTGAGATGCTAGTTTTTTAAGGCATTTAAATAGAAGATTGTAGGATTTCTCTCTTCTTTCCTCTTCCTAATAACATTCTAAATCTCGGAATCATGTATTTGACGGGGATCAACCCCACCTTTAGGTCAAAAGTAAACCCTGTTGGGCTTCCCTCAATCAGCATATCCCATCTCCCTGGCCTCTGTGATTGGTTTAGGATGAACACAGTACCCAAATCAGGGCAGCAAGGGCCAATGAGACAACATTTGAGAGTTTTGATCAGGCTTTTAATGATACAGAGTTTCTCTTTTCTGCTGGATTTGAACCTGAAAGCATGTAGGCCCAGAAGCTTCTGGAAACTAACCCCAAGGTAATGGAATCAACAAAAGGAAGTCAAGAATTCAGAATTTGTTTGTATCATTTGGGCCCTGGATCAAAACTTTCCTGAAACCTGTAGAATTTTCAGCAATGTTCACTTGTAAATTTCCCTTGTTGTTTAAGTCAATTTAATTTTGCTTTCTGTTCTCTGCTATGGAAAGATCATACATACAAGCTTATGTGATTTGCAGGAAGTTGAAACACAACATGTATTTATAGAGATTTCCTAACTCCCAAACCAACATTTAACCAAAAGACAATTTTACTCATAATATTCCCGATAAGATAGAGTTATGTACTTGCATACAGTGCATTAGAGATAAGGAATTTGTATAAAAGTAATTAAGCTATAGTCTTACAGTGAGTTGGTTGTGACACAATAGTTAGAATCAAGGAACTTGAATTCCCACGCCCCTAGAGACATTATCAAGTCTCTTAGGAAATAATGTTCAGATATTGCCTTGACATTTAAATTTTCCCTCATGTGCCTCTTAGATTGTGACAGTTCCTGCTAAAAAGGACATAGTCACCTCTCTGATGCAATTATTTTCCACTAAAAACAAAATGTCAAACTGAAAGGAAAAGGAATTGTTTAAATAATATTAAGTCAGTTATTTCTATTTATTTATTTATTTATTTTTCAGACAGGGATTTGCTGTGTTGTCCAGGCTGGAGTGCAGTCGCACAATCACAGCTCACTCTCGGGCTTAAGTGATCCTCTCACCTTGGTTTCTCAAAGTGTTGGGATTACAGGCATGAGCCATCGCACACTACTTAAGTCAGTTATCTCTTAATAAAATCAGATAACACAATCCTGGCCACTAGGAAATTGGATTCAACTTTTGAATTACTCCAGCTTTGCCCTAGGAGTTGTCTAGTACACACACTAGAAACCCACGGCTTATTTAAATAGAAGGAAATAATAGAAGGAAATAAGTCCTGATCATTATTTGTGAGATATCTTTGTTCAAATAAAGATGGAATATGAAAAGATAAGTCCTACTCTTCTTTTAGCCCCCATATCCTTATTTATAGAAAGATGCCCTAGACTTCAGGATATAGGAAGTATTTTGTTTGCCTTCATTATTCGTGACCTCTGAGGGGCAACATTTTTTATTTACACAGTTTCTAGAGAAACATGATTTTTCAGGTTTACAAAACTTTATTTTATTTTATTATTATTTTTTTAGGGACAGGTTCTTGCTCTGGGCCCAAACTGGAGTGCAGTAGCCTGATCAGAGGTCGCTGCAACCTTGAACTCCTGGCTCCAGGCAATCCTCCCAAGTCAGCCTCTCAAAGTGCCCAATAACAGGTGTGAGCCCCTGCGCCTGGCCAAAACGGTATTTTAGACTAATTTTTTTTAAGCACATATTTTTGATGGTGAGTTTCTGAGTTAAGGAAGCAACACAATATGATAGAAAGAAGGCCTTGCCAGGAGCAGAACACTCTTAGGTCTCACTTTATGTATCTCATTAACTTTCTATATAGACTAAATTTCTCAGTCTCTCTAGGCCTGTTTCCTAATCTATGAACAGAGGGGCTCAGACCAGCTGGTCTGGAGGGTCCTTTCCCTGGTAATCTCGGAGTCTATGAGATATGCTCATCCTACTACAATGCCAAGAACCATAACTTGAAACTATACAGCCTCTGTAGTTTTTAGTCCTTCGCAGTGACAATCAGAAATAAATTGTCAAGTTTAGAATGACAATAGTTATGAAGGATTCTTGAGTAGGGAATCAAATAACTGAAATTTGACAGGAGCATTTAAGTTTTATACAGAAACAAAAAAGGCCTAGGCTAACTTTTAAGATTCAAATACTTTCAAGGTTTGTTGTAAAACAGTGATAAAGCATAAGACAGCATTCTTCAGTCTGCTGTGCCCTTGTACAAGGAAATTCTTTCTGGCCCTCTTGAGTCAGTGCTCTTCGTAAAAGAAGTAAATAGAAAGACTGTAGTGTGCATTATCTCAGCACATTACATGTCCAAGGGGCCTGATTATTTCACAGATATCTTCATGTGACATCCTT
The DNA here is from genome assembly GCF_020740605.2 of Lemur catta. NCBI lineage: Eukaryota > Metazoa > Chordata > Mammalia > Primates > Lemuridae > Lemur > Lemur catta. The sequence continues at coordinate 173,653,070 of NC_059128.1, forward strand.
ATAATTTCAAATTTGAGTTAAATTTGCAGGTTGCTGTCTAACTGACATATCAAATGAAAGTAAATCAAAACTTATTGGAGACTGATATCTTAACTCCTTCTAAGACTAAAAATAGTTTTGTGTTTTAACAGACCTCTGTGGAGTTTAAAAATTGTATTTTTAGTTAGGTGAAAAAATCAATGTAAAAACTAAATGTATGGTATATAACAATCCATGACTGTTTTGGCTTCATTTGCACTTTTTTTTAGTGAAAAGAGCAATATTAAGTTGAATCATACAAAATTGCTGTCTTCATAGGTCAAAATTTCATTTGGTTTCACCTAATACCTAGTATCTCAATGTATTTAAATGTTAGTTCTCACTCTGTTACTAAATAAATTAAATCTTCCTTTAAGGAGAAAAACAAGTTTGCAGGTAGGAATTTTGAGTCTCAGAGTCTGTAATGGGAGGAGCCAGTTACACTAAAGCACATTTTTTCCAACCATTTAATATAAACTGTCAAAGTAGTACAACATGTACACAATGTTTAAAAAATCAAAAAGTACGGGCCGGGCGCGGTGGCTCACGTCTGTAATCCTAGTATTCTGGGAGGCCAAGGCGGGAGGATTGCTCGAGGTCAGGAGTTTGAGACCAGCCTGAGCAAGAGCGAGACCCCCGTCTCTACTAAAAATAGAAAGAAATTAGCTGGCCAACTAAAATATATATAGAGAAAAAAAAATTAGCCGGGCATGGTAGCACATCCCTATAGTCCCAGCTACTCGGGAGGCTGAGGCAATAGGATCACTTGAGCCCAGGAGTCTGAGGCTGCTGTGAGCTAGGCTGACGCCACCGCACTCACTCTAGCCTGGGCAACAAAGCAAGACTCTGTCTCAAAAAAAAAAAAAAAAAAAAAAATCAAAAAGTACAAAAGGACTAAAACTGAAAAGTACATGTATCCTGCCTCCATCCCACTGGAAAAACACCTAAGACCTTCAATCTTTTCTAGTTTTATTTCATCTGGTCACTCTCTATTTAGCTGTAACATGCTTATAGACTTATTTTTTTATTAGTCAACTTCAAACACTATCAACTCTCAGCCACAAACAATGAGCTATTTGCAACCTGTCCTCGTTTGCTCTCCATTTCATATTTTGTTGGTCATAGTATTATTTTGTTATTCTATTGGCTTCATTTACAATTTTAAGGAACATAAACTCCTACTTCCAGCTCTACCATCTTTAAACAATATCTCTTAACTGTATGAAAAAGAGACGAATTTTCCTTAACTTTCTTCCTTCAACTCTCCCTCTTCTCTGTAGACCTCTTGACTTCTGTCAGCTCCAGTATTACTTTTATATTGTCAGAGTTTATAACATTTACATTGTGTTCTATGACTGGTCATTCAGATGACCCTAAGTATTGAAAGTCAATAAACTGCAATTATACTATTTTAATTATGTAAATAGTATTCACTGCAGAACAAAGTACAGCAAATAGAAGAGAAACTAGAAAGAGGATGGTGGGCCACTAGAAATAGGATCCTCCAAACATCAGGGTCAAATAATCAACATCCTCAAACACTCTATTAATTGCTCCAAACAAGCAATACTACTTTTAATTTGCTTTATATTTGGAACACAGTTTTCTGCTCTTTTTAAATTGCTTTTAATTTTCCTCCTTAACAAAAGAAGCACATGCCTTCACAACATGACTAAATTTTTCCAGGATCTTAATCCTCCTCTCTGTGGCATGGAATCCACTTTCTGCTTGCAGACAGACATTCTTCTCTATTGGAAACCAGTTGCTCACTTGGCCTTGTACAGCTGTCATTCTAGGCCTGCCCTTCAGTGCACTCCTGGGTTAGTACTAGTATTTCTTGAATCCCAAGTTTTTCTCATTCTTGGGTTCCTTTTTCTTTCTTTTTTTTTTTTTTTTTTTTTTTGAGACAGAGTCTTGCTTTGTTGCCCAGGCTAGAGTGAGTGCCGTGGCGTCAGCCTAGCTCACAGCAACCTCAAACTCCTGGGCTTCAGCGATCCTACTGCCTCAGCCTCCCAGGTAGCTGGGACTACAGGCATGCACCACCATGCCCGGCTAATTTTTTTTTCTATATATATTTTTTAGTTGGCCAGATAATTTCTTTCTATTTTTTTAGTAGAGACGGGGGTCTCGCTCTTGCTCAGGCTGGTCTTGAACTCCTGACCTTAAGTGATCCACCCGCCTCGGCCTCCCAGAGTGCTAGGATTACAGGCGTGAGCCACCACACCTGGCCTCCTTTTTCTTTTTACTGGCCTATCCTGAATTGTTTTTTTTTCAGAAAGGCTTAGTGAGAAGTGGGCTTTCTGAGTTCTGACGTCTGCACACGTCTTTATTTTACTCTTACAGCTGATCAGCAGCTTGGCTGGGTATGATGAGCCTCAGTGCTCCACTGTCTTCTGTCCCTTGTGTGTTAGTGATGGGAAGACTTGTGCTGATCAGACTTTTATTCTGTTGTAGTTGACCTGTTATTTGTTCTCTGAAAGCTTTTAGATCCTTAGGGCTTTATGTACCTTAAAATATCACAAGGTTATGGTTAAATATGTGTCTATTTTTATTTGCTTAGTACTCAGTATACTTTTTCAGTCTCAAGACTCCTGTCCTTGCCTTAACTATAGGAAATTTTCTTCTATTATTTCTCTCATTATATTCTCGCCCATATTTTCTTATCTTCTTCTGGAACTCTTAGTTGAATAGCATCTTTCCTGAATTGACCCAATATGTGTTTGGACTTCTAAAAATATTTCTTTCCCTTTGTCTTTTTGCTTTACAGTTTGAGAGATTCCACTGATCTTTTCTTTTAGCTATTATGCTGATTTTTTAAATTTTAGCAATTATATTTTTAATTTCCAATAATTACTTCATGTCTCTGACTGCTAATATATATGTATAGGGGTGTGTGTGTGTGTGTATAATCAACTTCTTGTCTTATGGATACAACAGCTTCTCAAATTTTCCTAAGATCACTAATTGGAACACAAAAAAATTCTCTTATGAATTATCTTTTTCCTATAAGGTCAGCTTTTTTTTTAATAGACCTTTGAAAACTGTTAAATCTGTACCTTCTTTGATTTTTCAACTACCTGAACCAGAAAAATGTGTATCAAGAAAATAGGTTATCCTTTGGCCCCAGTTTTTAAAAACATTCTATTAAGAAAACTTTATACATAAAGTAAACAAAATCTAATGAATCCTATCATTTGTCAACCTAAAAGAAAGAAGCTGAGGCAAAATTAATATACAGAGTTTATTTGGACCAAGGTTGAAGACATACTTCCAGGGAACAAAGGAGAGGCTGAAGTGTTTAAGAAAAAAGAATGAATCAGGAGGGGGGGCAATCACAAAAGTTCATCAGAAATTCTTATTGGTTTACAAAAATAACCTTGGTTAGTGATTGGCAATATATTGTTGAACTATAGGGCATATGGCATTTTACAGCTACTTGGCAGTCAGTTTGTCTAGTGCCCTACCAGCATAGCAAGTGGCTTCAAGAGGTGATTACTTAGCCAAAAGGGGAGTGAAGTGACTGTGACTGTTATTTCATTCCAGTGCCTCTGTGGGGCTGGTAATTTAACAGGAGATGTATTTCTCAGATAAAAAGTCTCTTCTCCCCCCGACACCCAGCTTCCATAAATCAACATTCTGCCGTTCTTGTTACACCTATACCTCCACTCACTCCTGCAAATTTTTATAACCAAATTATTAGGTAAATAATCTTTCACACTGAGTTGGTCATTTGAATTTATTTTTCATGAATTATCATGTTAGATCATATCATGAACTTTTTTGTAAAATACCTAACATAGCAGTTGACAGTATTTAAAATTATAATGACAACAACCCAACAACCACCATTTACAGAGGAGTTTATGTGCCAGATACTGTGTTCATGCTTCACAAACACTAGTTCATTTTAGATGATCAATAAATGCAAGTGTTATGCCCTTTAATTTGCAAAGGACATAGAAATTCTGTTTGTTAAAGGATTATCAAAAGCATTCAGTATTAAAACCAGTTATGTGGAAAAGGACATTGCTTTGTGAAGAGGGATATGTATTCATGACTGGGTTTCTCAGACATAATAAAATGCCAACACAATTATATCTGCTGCCTGTGGGAAGAACTAATTCTAAAGAAATCTTAATATCTATTCTCTGAGGGACAAATAATGGCTTTTCAGTGATTCGGTACCATAGTCACATCAGCTATAACATCAAGTGATAAATAAGATATGGCTAGAAGAACTCAACACTTTTTTCTGTACACAAAATTCTAAAATTTAAAAATGAAACTAAGCATTGTAGTAAACTATCTTGTTTATGCCTGTAGAAGGTAGGAGATGGATTCTGCTCTCTGGAGAGCATATTCAGTAAGTGGACCACAAGTGTTTCTCTCATTCTGCCTCATTCAGCTTTGCTAAGTTTCCCCAGAGTTCTGCCATTGTCCACTGTGGAGGTAATATTGGGTGGTGGGGGAGAGATGGGTATTTGAATCCAGGTGCTGTCATTTGATAGCTTTTTGACCATGGGTGAGTTACTTAACTTCTCTAAACATCAGTTTCCTCATTTACAAAAATAGGGAAGCAGTTATCTCCCAGTTAGGGTATTTGTGAAGATTAAGAAATAAATCACACTAAGCAAGCAGTAGTATAGGGCCTAGGACTTAGTTAATAAATGATCATTATTATTACTATGGGAATTATAAGTCTCCTACTGGTAGGGCTGTCAGATTTAGCAAATAAAAATACAGGATATTCAGTTAAACTTGAATTTCAGAAAGACAAAAATAATTTTTTAGAGTATCTACATTCCAAATATTTCATGGAACATATTATACTAAAAAAATTATCCATCATCTAACTAAATTCAACTTTAAGTGAGCAAAGTAACTTCTCCTTTAAAAGAGAAACTTGGGGGTGGGACGAAAGAGAGAGAAACTTAGGTCCAGGTGCCCAGGTTCACACCTGTAACCCCAGCACTTTGGGAGGCAGAGGTGGGAGCATCATTTGAGCCCAGGAATTCCAGACCAGCCTGGCAATAGCAAGACCTCATCTCCACAAAAATAAAAAAATAAAAAATTAGCCAGGCATGGTGGTGCACACTTACAGTCCCAGCTATTTGGGAGGCTGAGGCAGGAGGATCTCTTGAGCCCAGGAGTTTGAGGTTGCAGTGAGCTATGAGGATGCCACTGCACTCTAGCCTGGGCAACAGAGGAAGACCCTATCTCAAAAAAAAAAAAAAAAAAGGAGAAACTTACTTAGGTATAGTAAAATAAACCTACAGGGAATACAACTGTGATTAACTTTGATATTTCATCTGTTCATACTTAGTAGGCCAATATTACCCAATACACTCAGTATTTTCTCTTTCAGGTAATGCTCAAGTATCATACATATCAGAGCAGCAACTAGTTTCCGTGTTTTGAAGTAGGATGTAAAAATTTTGCCAAACTGAAATCTGTTGGATTACTACACTGAACTAGTCATGGGTGTTAAAATTGCTTACTGAATTATATTTGTATCTAAATTCTCATTGGGAAAACCACAAAGCTCTAAGTATAATATGAAAGTCATACTAAAAATATACAAACTACAAATCTTTGACAGCACCAATATCTTTGAAAGACTATTTCATAACGTCTTTGTTTACTATGTTTTCTTTGTATGTGCCAGGTAATTATTTCTCAAACTGTGCTTGTTATTGGTGCACACACACACACACACACACACACACACACACAGAATAAAGCAGATGGGTTTTATACTGTATTCCAGACTTGATATCTTCCCTTTTAACCAAACTAAAAAGCCTGTTATCAACTCTGCCAGTCCTTCAGCTCTCCTCTAACTTGCCGTTATATTAGTGAGATAAAAATAGTTAACTACTTCCATTCCTTAGTTCTATTTCAACCTTGCCTATGATCGAAAGAAATGCATTCTAGTCTGCTTGCATGGTATCTTGCTATTTCTAATATTAATTTCATGCCAAACTCTCCAAAACACTTCTACAAATCTTTCAATGTCATTAGCTCAAAAAATAACTGGATTTTGGTTATCATTTCCAAGGTCATAACTACTAAGTTAGCTGCCTTAAGCACACAAAAAATTACTTTATAAGAATATATTCTACCTCTTTTCCTTTCGTGGAAGGCATAATTCATAATTTATTGCTTTGATAATAAGCGAGGAAAAAAGATGCATTTCTTTATCCACTTACTCCCTATAAAAGCATTTGCGAGCCGTGTTTAAACTTCCAGAAGGATCATTCCAAACAATAAGGTGTGTGTTACATTTCTCCATTCATAAGTTTCATTTGCTAATAAAACAGAAAAGTGCTCCATTTCTTTTTTCTAAAAAACGCACCTTCTGCCCAAACGCCTATTTAAGCCTTTTCCTCCTGCAGCTCCAGGCCGAGAGCACCGTGCTCTTCAGCTCCATCTCGCGTAGGGAAACGCTGACTGCACCCTCGGCGGCGCCCAAGGGCAGCGTCCATCCCAGCGGAAAACATGAAAAGCCGGTAACGTTACTTAGGCATTAACGCTAAATGAAGTATTGATTTCCTGCAGATTAAGAATTGGAGTGTCTGTGCAGGAGCAGACATTTTTCGGTTCATGGGAACCCTAGGAAAGCATGTATATTGATAAATTCAACTGAATCTGGAAAAAATTATACTCCATTTCATTAACACTGGCATGTTTAGAATGAAATTCCCATTGACCCGAGATTCCCGGTTAAATACTTCAAAAGAGCCAAGTAAGGACACCCTCTGAGCAGCAGCGTGTAATTAATACCCTCACGAGATCCTACGGCAGAGTATCTTTTCGAAACGTCATAGAGCCCCAAGGAGAACTCCCGGAGACGGTGTGGAAGGCAGTTCGGGGATGGGGTGGGTAAGTCCCCTCCTCGACGAGGATGACTCGGGCCAACTGGAGTCGTTTCCGTGCTCTCCTCGTCCGCCTCGTCCGTGCCGCCGCGGGCAGCCCCTCCCCGTGGCCCGGGCGCGCCCGGGAAACCCGGCCCTCCTGAGAAACGCGCGGGCCGGGACGCCCACCTTTCGCTTATTATTACAGATGTGCTTGCTGTCAAGCCTTTATGATCCTTAAGCGTGTCGCTACACGTAGTTCGGGCTCCCTCCGACCGGGGCCGAGCGAACCCGAGGCTCCGGCGGGCCCGGCCGGGGCGGGGCGTCTTGGAGGCCTCGGGCTGCGCCCCAGCCGCGGGCGGGAGGCGGTAGCGGCGGCGGCGCGGGCCGAGCGGCGCGGGGATTGGCTGCGGCGGGCGGAGACGTCAGGCTCCCGCGGCCCGAGCGGCTGCCCGGCGCGGCGCGGCGCAGTCGGCCCCAGTACTCCCGGTAACGAGGAGCTGTCCTCGGCCGTCCCACCCTCCGCCGCTGTCGCCGGGCCGCGCCGCTAACCGGGACGCGCCTCCGCGCTTCTCGCCGCCTCCACCCCTCGCCGTCCGCACACACACCATGACGAAGAAAGAGAAGAAGTCCTTCAACCAGAGCCTGGCCGAGTGGAAGCTCTTCCTTTACAACCCGACCACCGGAGAGTTCCTGGGGCGCACTGCCAAGAGCTGGGGTGAGCGGGCGGCGGTTGGGCGCCCGGGGCCGGCCGCGGTCTTGGGGGCGTCGGGCGGGGCGGGGTGGGAAAGGAAAGGCGGGAGGCGGCTCCCCACGCCGCGGCCCCAGGAGCCGGCACGGCCTCCGCCGCCCGCAGGGCTTTGGCTCCGGACCTCCCGACTCTAACGCGGGCGGCGGAGTGCGGCCCCATTCATTTCTTGCCGGGCCGGCAGACCGGCCGCCGCTCGCTCCCCAGGCAGTGGGGCCCGGGGGCATCCCCGGCCGGACCGCGCCGGTTCCTTCCTCCCGGCCTGGAGCAAGGCGCACGTGCTGCCCCGGCCTCTAGCCCGGAGCGGCGCCGGAAGCCGGGACCCCTGCCCGGAGCCGGGCCCGGAGCGTGCGGGGGCCGATCGCCCAGGCCTCCTTTGTACGGAGCGCGCCGGCCGGGGGAGGCCCTGGCGGAGGCGTCCAGCCCGCCGAGCGGTTCGGGGAAGCCAGACCCTGCCCCACGCCTGGGGAGAGGAAATTTCCACTCCCGCCGCTATCTTGTGACTCGTCCACGCTGCCACCCCGACTGGTCGGAAGAGTGCGAGTGAGTGTTAAGTGTGGGTGTGGGTTGCATGAATGCGTAGCGGTGAGTTAATCACAGAGGTACATTGTACATGAAAACGCACTTGAATTTGGACAGTAAAAGGCCCTTAAAAAGGTTGGTTCCTCCCCAGTTCCTTTTTAATTACAGAGGTTTTCTTTTCAAATTTGCTTCTTTGGGGGAAAGTAAATCCTATCTGAGCAGCACAGTTTTTTTCTGTGCCTTCAAAACATGTGAGTGATGGTTGTATGTTAGCAGCTTTTTTCTGTGCGTGAGCTCTTTGTTTTAAAAGAAATATTTAAACCATATACCAGTGTAGTGCTGCTTTAGGATGCTTTTTTTGAAAAGTTGTGTTAATGTCTGAATACGGACTAGAGCCTTATTTTTTTTGTCTTTATACTTAAGTAAACTAATTTTACCTTTTTTTAAACTTTTGGAAAATATTTTATTGGTGGGTCTTGACAGACCTTTTTTTCTGAGTGGGAATAAGTTTCTAGAGTTTAGAACTCTTTGGCCACGACATTTTTAAGAGTGAATTAGCTATGACTCAGAAAATAAACTGTTGCTGCTTACTGAGATGGGCTCCTCCAGAGTGCGAGGGCGACTTGAAGTTCTATCACAAGCTGAAAGGGACTTTGGAGGTTTTTTTAGCCCCACCCCCATTTTAGAGATGAGAAAAATGAGACCCAGAGAGGTTGTGATTTTTGCCTTGTGTAAAATTACATATTCCACTGAGCCAAGAAAAGAACCCAGTTCTTTAATCCTGCTCCAGCGGTTGTATTATTTTACAGATGTCTTGCCTACCCCCAAGTGCGGCCCCTTGACCGAATCCAGACTTCTCCGGATTTGTTCTGTAAAATTTGGATTCAATCAAAAGGCCAAACTCAAGGATGCAGAAGGCCACATGTGGCCCCAAGGCCGCGGGTTCCCCACCCCTGCATAGATGTTGCATCCAGATTTAAATGGAACAAAATGATAAACAATCATAAATCTTAACTGCTTGTTTCTAGAGTGTACCAGCTTTTTGCTGAAGAAATTTCTGAGTAGTGGAGAGGGATTCATTTTTATAGCTAGACCTACCTCTCTTTCTCCCTTCTTCAGTGCTTTCTGAGTAGCTTCACCTTGTGTTAGAATGACATTTCTTACTGCAGATAATGCTCTTTAACCTTTGTATTATATGATCTTAGGTAGAGATTTTATTGGTTCTATGCATTTGTATAGATAATGTATGCAAATTATAAAGTCTAGAGCAGTGTTTAAGGGCTATAAAAGTAGTACAAGTAGGCCTGGTGCAGTGATCCTGTGATCACGTGATTACAGGTGATGCTTGTAATCCTAGCATTCTGGGAGGCCAAGGCTAGAGGATTGCCTGAGCTTGGGAATTCCAGACCAGCCTGAGGAAGAGCCAGAGCCCCCCCTCTATTAAAAATACAAAAATTAGCCAGGCATGGTGGCATACACCTGTAGTCCCAGCTACTCAGGAGGCTGAAGCAGGAGGATGGCTTGAACCCAGGAGTGTGAGGTTGCAGTGAGCTATGATGATGCCACTGCACTCTACCTGGGGTAACAGAACAAGACTCTGTCTCAAAAAAAAAAAAAAAAAAAAAGTAGTACAAGTACAGTTGGGATTAATTTTGGAACACTAGAGGCAAGATCTCTTTTCAAAATTGATTATTAGTATTATCAGTGAATAATAAATTCCTATGTTTATCCTAATAATAGTAAGCCAGCGCAGAATGGCATAAAATAGGTGGAAATTATGCATGGTTTTATCCCAACACAAGGGCATCCCTCTAAGAATTTGTGAGGGAGTGGTGAGAGGGGCTGAAATCCATACTCACCTCGTGAGGCTGTGTACTCTACAGCATGGCTGGGTCTGCCTAGAGAAGGGCACCTTGTTCTAATTCTCACAAAGGCAAGATCAGTTTGGAGAGCTATGCGCCTGTGGGGATATGTCTGCCACGAGAGTTACCTTTTTTCTAATTCTCATGAAGGCACTGTATAGGCTAGCTGCTTGATCTCATCACCTCAGAAATACTATTAACATTTCATACATATCTTTCTGAAATATGTGTAAAATTTGATTTCATTGTTTTGTAAAAAGATCGTACAGTAAGTGTTTTATAATTATCTCAGTATATTGTGAGTATCCTCTCATGTTAATAAAGATCTATATCACCCTTTTTTTTTTTTTCAATTAAAAAATTTTTTTTGAGAGACAGAATGTCACTGTGTCCCAGGCTGGACTTGAACTCCTGAGCTCAAACAATCCTCCCACTTCAGCCTCCTGAGTAGCTGGGACTATAGGTGGGCACTGAGCCTGCCTAATGTCACCATTTTAATAGTTGAGTAGTGTGTTCCATTGTATAGTTAGATGTCCTGTGATTTTTTTTTCTTCATTATTTGTATGTATTATTCCTCCTTCCATTCCCTTCATTCGTGCATATACATTTTTGCAAACTTATTTCCTTGGGATATGTTTGTACTAGTGGAACTTCCAGGCCATTTCATATATACCTTTTACATTTTGAAAACATATTGTCATAGTGCCTTCTGGAAAGTTTCTGTCAATTTATACTCCCACCAACAGTGTATAGTGATGTCTCTTACCTTCATCAACACTGGAGCTATTCTTACCTGTGTTATCTCTTAAAATTTACATTTGTTGGTAGCAGCTTTTTTTAAAAAGAAAAAAAGCCCTTTGTCATTTGTGAAAATGTTTTTTTCCAGTTGTCTTTTTTACTTTTTTAAATCATAAATGTAATGTAGGTGGTGGGAGAAAAAAATTGTATCTTTTTTTGACATTGGAGTGTTGCTGGATCTGCTGATATGTAGAGAAAGGTTTTCTAACCCACAAGATTTTATAAAGACAGTCCTTTAAGATGTTTTCTGGTTTTACTTTTTACATTTAAGTCTTTAGTATGTTTGTCCCATTTTGGCTGAGGTTCTTCTCCAAGTCATTAAATACATTAAGAAGCACATATATTTAAAAAGCAATTTTGCTCTTTACATTTGGGATAAAGGGAAAGTATTGCATGTTACATTACATTGCCTTATTTGAAACAGCTATATAAAGATTTTGAGTAACTACTTCACTGTATATTTGGCTAGTACCTTATACCTGGCTACAACAGTTTCAAAATGCTTACATACACACAAGTTACCTCATTTGATTTTCACAACAACCTTCTACGGTAGACTAGGTAGGTTATCCAAGTGTGCCTAGAGCTGGTTTCTCAAACTAAATAGTAAGTACACATCAGTAATAAGTAGCTGCTGTTTATGAAAACACAGGACAAAAGAAACTTAGCACCTAGTGGCTGATGTTACAAATATTAAATAACTTAAGTGCATTAAGTATAATTAGAGTCAAAGTAATAAGCTTGGAGATCATCTGCTGTTATTTAAACTGTAGATAGTGGACCATTAGCATTTTTAAATAATGAAATAGAATAGTAAACATAAATTTCTGCTACCTAAGGAAAAGTATTGTTTCAGGAAAGTTTTGTGTATTTTGTATATATAGATACCCTGATATAAAATGTATTTCTTACTGTGGTCATAAATTTAAAAATCTTGAAAGGCACCTAATTTAGCCCAACGTCCTCATTTCATAGGTGAAAAAATTGAACCTGTAAATTGTCCGATTTCCAAAATTCACTCTGTGAGTGGGCCAGGAGTGGGGAACCTTTTCATGGTGGAAGGCTGCATTAATTTAGCTATAATCAAATAAGGTGGCATTCAGGAAACTTTAATTAGATTTACTTAAAAATGTACGTTATTTTGTAAAAATCTAACTACCGTGTACTTAATAATTTCAAAAAATGAAAACTATTTGTTAATCTGAAAGTTAGCTAACCTTTGAATGACTTTGTTGTATCTGCTTTTTGTTGAAAACCATGTGAATACTTGGTTGCAGCATGAAAGTCAGCAGTTTCAGTTGATCCTCTAGATGGGTATCAGTCATTTGTGACCTTAATATGTCTTGATATGGGTTAGGTAGTAGAATGTAGATTCTCAGCAATAAGTGGTGGAAAAGCAAGAAAGCATTTTCTGGGCATGTTGCTGAAGGCATGGGTGTTCTACTTCATTTTTCCATATTTTAATTGGATCTTTCTTAGCCAATCATCTACTGAGAGCTCAATCAGTGCCATCTGTAGTTCTTTAGGTGTGGCTTGGTGATAACAACTAGGTGAGGCTGAAATGCTAATTTGAGTGTGATGTCATGATTCTCAAAGTCAGTGAACCTTTCATTGTATTCTCCAATTAATAGGTCTATAACAGCTGTGTATTCTTCAAATGATTTGCATATATCATCCTGCTCATCTCCTGACCTTTGCTAACTGGGGAAAATGTTCATCTGAAATTTCCTTTTGAAGAAGAAGTGTTTTTTAAAGAAGATAGCTTTTTTCAAAATGCTTGGAATTTTTGCCACATATTGTGACTTAGTTTTACCTTGCAAAGAAATACTCAGGTCATTTTGATTTGATGTGATACAATATCACACAGAAATGCTGCATTCCTATAGAAATCTTCTTTCAGTAATTCACATTGTTGATTGTGTTCTTCATAAAATTTAACTATCTGTTCTCACAGAGATAAAATCTTGGCTAACACCTGTCCCTGCAATAGCCATTGCTCTTTAGAATGGTATAGCAAATCCACACTGAATACCTCAAAGGTCTACTTTAGCATGTTAACGAAACTGGCAGAAACTGAGGATGCCTTGTTGCATTTGCATGAATATTGTTAACAATGCTTATAACTTATTGCGAAGTGTCACTTAAAATAGTAGCTTTAGCAGAGATTTTGCTGATGCAAAATACAATGAAAAGAAATGACAGCATCTGGATCTGTTAATACTTTTTTTATCTGTGCAATAAAACCTTCATGTTTTCCTATCATGGAATGTATACCGTCTATACATACACTCACTAAATTTACCAAATTCAGTCCAACTTCATGACATTTATCTTGAAAGTTGTCAAAGATACCTATTCCCCATGTTCTGTTTGCATGAGTACCCAAAGTGAGTAACTCTTTGTAGCAAAGAAAATCTTCTGTTATGACCTGAAGTATTAATATAAAACCCACACCATTGAATAATATATATTTTCTTTTTGAAGTATTGTGTAAAGTTGTTCTTTTTTTTTTTTTTTTTTTTGAAGACAGAGTCTCACTCTGTTGCCTGAGCTAGAGTGCCTTGGTGTCAGCCTCGCTCACAGCAACCTCAAACTCCCAGGCTCAAGCAATCCTCCTGCCTCAGCCTCCCAAGTAGGTGGGACTATAGGTGCGTGCCACCACACCTGGCTAATTTTTTCTATATTTTAGTTGTTGAGATAATTTCTTTCTATTTTTTAGTAGAGATGGGGTCTCGCTCTTGTTCAGGCTGGTTTCAAACTCCTGAGCTCAAACGATCCCAGGCTGGTTTTGAACTCCTGACCTCGAGTGATCCTCCCGCCTAGGCCTCCCAGAGTGCTAGGATGACAGGCGTGAGCCACCATGCCCAGCCGACAATGCATTCTTTCACAATTTCTACACCACTGAATGGCTTCCCCCCCACCCCCCAGTATACAGGTTCCTTTCAAGTTGCTTCAGTGGCATTATTTCCCAGGTTCATTGCTGCTTGAAAGAATTATCTTTGCTTTTGCTTTTCATCTTTTAATTTTTGCAATGCAATTTTTCGCACCTCTCCAATTTAAAATATTTGTAGTCCTTATGAGTATTATAATATTGATGAACATTGAATTTCTTTAATGTTATTGCAGTGTCACAAAGCAAGCAAATCATCTTATCTTTAGCAGAAACAAGATAATATTACAGTTCCCAATCCTCATTAAAAATTTATTTTCTTCCTTCATTGTTCTTTTGGTCTTCTTTGACACAATGGGCTGTTAAGCAGACAGAATTAAAAAATACTGTCGAGATGTGCAACTAGTCACAAATTCCACTTCAAACAGAAACACAAAGCACTGTTGTCAAAAGCTGATAACAGACTGGTATGCTCGACTGGTATACCCCTAAACTCTTGCCAACCAGCCTTATGTGGTAGTGGTGCCAGTCAGATGGAAGAAGTTAGAACTAAATCATGAGCATAGCAGCCATCAACTTAGCCTTTATGGGAGGATTATTTCATTGAGACTTACTTTATTCTTTAGAATTTTAAATATGTTCATTTTAAAAATAAAAATATAAAAGAACAAAAATATATTAATAAAAATAAAAGGATTTGTTCTGTAATTTGAATTCAGTCAAAAGTCTGCACATAAGGACCTCAAAAGCCACATGTGGCCTTAAGTCTGCAGGTTCCCCACCCTTGCTTTGGGCCTTCAGATTCCAAGGCAAGAATTTTTTTTTTCTCCTTAAAACTATGTCATGATGTGTTGTCATTTAATGATACATACTTGTGGGCTTCTTTGCAGTTCATTTTCTGTCAATAAATGCTTTATATTAACATTAAATTAAAACTCAAATTACTGATTTCTAAGTATAGTCAGAATTCTGGTCTGAAACTGTTAGCACATATGTTTTGTTCATGTGCTTTTTCTTTTGTTGTAAGTCCATGAAGTGCCATTTTCTCACTCACCTTCTGGGTCTTGTCTCAGTAAATGCTGTGCTTTGGAGACCAGACTCCATCCCATCTTGGGTGTCTGACTATGGGGGAGAAGGCAAGTGTGCATATTTTCCCAGTATCACACAATTTTTTACAGTGGTGTTCTTTGTTCTGTGGAGTGTGACATTAAAGAAACTTACAAACCTTACAAAAATGTGTACCTGTTGGGAAAGTAACAGGACTTGCCTGACCCTGTGTGCCGGCTATAAGTGCAGGTCAGTGGTGGATGTGGTGGCAGCAGCCGCAGAGCAGGGCAGGTACATAGCCATCACCCAGCAGGACAGACAGCACTTCCTGGCCTGTCCAGGAAGCAGTCCTGTAGTGGCAGGGAGGGAGGGGGATACATTTATTTGTTGTGTTACAGATACCATTGTAATTGTGGTAGCATGTGCTTTAATATTAAAGAGCAACTTCTCCCCATCCCCATATTAATTTGAGTTCTTTGAAATTGACTTTTTATTTCTGTAGAATTAAACTAGTTGTATTAAGAGAAGTTTTAAAACTCGCATCTATATAGTAACAATTTTTCCATGATTTTATCATCATGTTTAGGGACCAGTTATTTAACACTGATTATGTAATAGAAGAAAAACACCTGTTTAACTCTGAAAGGTAAATGCATTATTATTTTCTAATTGTGCATTTATTATGTAGATTTTGAAGTAAAATCACCTATAATGTTTAACCACTTAGAATAGCCATTGCTAACATTTCAAGAGTCTTTTTCCTATGTGTAAATAAATTTTTTAAACATACAAAGAAAGTTTTCAAATATACAGTTGGATACCTGGTTCTATCACATACCATTTAGGGAGAATGTCTTTACTCCTCTGCCTTTTTCCTGGAGGTTGATGTGTTGGGGGTATCCTGGGCTCTCTTCCTCACCTATGTGGTGACTCTGCACACCTCCTGCTTGAATTGATCTGTTCCAGCAGCTGTAGTTATTACCTCTGTTGGACCTCCCAAATCTGCATGTCCAATCATATGGCTGCCTACCAGAAAATCTTCAGTCATAGATACCTCTTCATGTAAATCTACATTGGTCTCAGGGCTCATGATCATGACATACAAATTCTTTATACTCTCACTGGCTTATTTCTCTCCTGTTAATCTCTCTCTGCCATTCCAGATAGTTGTTTCCTGCCCTTTCTGGGCCTGTCTTTCCCATATTCCACTTTAGCCTGCCTACTTAGATGTCAGATAGCCTGAGCTCTGGAAAACATTTTGAACTCCTCTTTGCCTTAAGACTGAATTAAGTGCTCCTGTGTATCCCATGGCACCGTTTTCTGTTACAGCATTTACGACTTTATATATATTGTTCTTGCCTGTTTACTATAAACTTCTTATTCCTTATGCTCATCTTTGATTCTCTAACACCTTGCCCATCCTTGCACTTAATAGGAATATAATAAAAGTTGGTTGAATGAATGAGCAGAATTATGAAATGTTCCCAGGTAGTTAATCTTCTGCAACATTGTTTATGATGTCTTCACAGTATTTTATGGTATCATAGTATAATCCTTCCCCTGATGTTTGGACATTTTCCTTTTGGGGGGTCGGGGAGGCTACAGTACTGACGGGTTTTCATAGAAGTTCAGTGTTCAAAAGAAGCTTAGAGGTTATTCCACTTAACTTTCTTTTTAGAGACTCAGCTGGGTTTGTGATATGCCTGCGTCCTGCATCTAGTAAAAGTAACAAATCCAGGGTTATTATTTAAGTCTTCTGCTTCTTACTTTATTGCTCTTTTTAGCTTATACTACTTTTATGTGGACCTTATAAGTCTTTTTTTTTTTTAACTTACCTGCTCTCAGATTTAATGGGGGTTTATTTAAGAGTGTTCTTCTCTCCCCTACAGGGTGCTATTACAAATAATATTTATCTTCTTTCCTAGCATTCTCATAAAACAAATTGCACAAACTGTCCACAAATTGTAGTTCTTGGTTAACATTTCTTTGATTCCAGGTCCCTGTTTGTTCCCAGTTGCTTTCTGTATATCCCACAAACCTGAGAGAGTGAGGCTTAGATGTCTTAACTCTTTTTTTTTTTTTTTTTTAACTCCAGTACGAAATATAATCACCAGGTAGACAGCTTATTTCCCTTCCTCGATTGAAGTTCTGTCTTGCTCCTGTATTTGAAATTTTTAAAAACAGCTTCACCATCCTTTCTGTCCTCTAGGCTCTAAACCTGGCCAAACTGTGCTGGTTCTACTTCCGTGACATCTCTTGAATCTGTGTAACCCACACTCCGATTACTACTACTGCAATTAATTCAGGAATTAATTTTCTCTGACGTAATCACCACTTCCTCTTTCCCCACATCTTGCAAAAGCATACATTCAGAGGGCATCTGGGATGCTCATTTTTCCTAGCTTCATAACCCTAGCCATCATTCATTTTCGTAGCCCTTAACGTTTCCCCCGACCCTGTCCTCACTTTATCGGGATCTAGTAGTTCCTTTTCTTATAAACTCTGATCAAAAACTTAAAGCACCAGATGAAGATCTTTTGTAATGTTTTCAAAGTTCCAAGTTCACATAGATCATTGGCTTTCCACCTTTTA
The DNA here is from genome assembly GCF_020740605.2 of Lemur catta. NCBI lineage: Eukaryota > Metazoa > Chordata > Mammalia > Primates > Lemuridae > Lemur > Lemur catta. The sequence continues at coordinate 173,670,401 of NC_059128.1, forward strand.
TCCACTGCTTTAAAAAAGTTTAGTATTGTAAGTTCTTGACAGCCTGGTGTTCCAGGCTATTACATATTGACTTGGAGCTAAGTTTCCAGCCTATAACCTATTGTTTCCCACCTTATACCCTCCCCATCACACTCCATGTTGTAGCCACATTGGTGTATCTGCTGCCCCTTGGTCTAGAATGACTGTGTATTCACTCTGCCATCTCTTCATTTTCTGCATATTCTTCCCTACTTTGCAGACCTAGCTTGGGTACCAGCTCTGCCATGAACCTTCTCTGAAATGCGTAGGCAGAAATAATACCACTTATTTCCTATAACACCTAAAACTTTGTATTCTCGATTATAGTTGTTTACGTAATATATATATTGCTTCTACTAACTGGGTGTTCTCAGAAGGCAAGGTTTATATGTGCATTTTATATCTGTACAGCATCTAGCACACAGTAAGCATTTACTTTTTTTTGATGAGCAAATTGTCATTTTGTCAGTTTCAGCTTTGAAAGATTCATCTATTGGACTAAAGTTGAGAATGTAGTGGGTTAATTGGTATAGCTCCACATTGTGAAAGTCTTATTTGTGGAGAAAATTGTACATAAAAGCGTAATTTTTTTTTGAGACAGAGTCTTACTCTGTTGCCCTGGCTAGAGTGCAGTGATGTCATCATAGCTCACTGTAGCCTCAAACTCCTGGGCTCAAGCAGTGCTCCTGCCTCAGCCTCCTGTAGCTGGGACTACAGGTGTGCACCACCACACCCAGCTAATTTTTCTATATAAAGGTATAATTCTATCACTTAGCTCACTATGACTCTGCTCTACTAAATTTGTGAATCATTTTGATGTTTCCAAATAGGGCATCATAGTAACAGTGAGCCTGGGGACATATATTTTTCTACTCGATGCATCTTAGAAGTACACCAGTATACTGAAAAGATGACCAGACTGGGACTCAAAATATAGACCTAAATTCTAGTTCCACATCTCCATCTAAGCTTAGATAACTCAAAATCTCTTGGCCTTAGTTTCCTCTATAAAAGAAAAGTTGTATGAGATAGTTTAAAATGTGACTTTGAAATTAAAAACAAAGCCTATATAAATGCTTTAGAATAGGAGGCAGCAAACTTTAAAGTACCAGATAATAAATATTTTAGACTTTGCCAACCATATGGTGTCTGTTGCAAATTGCTTAACTCTGCTGTTATAGCTTGAAAGTAGCCATAGGCAATATGTAAACTAATGGGCCTGGCTATGTTTTAATATTTTATTTACAAAAAAGGCAGTAGCTGTGGTTTGCTTTAGAAGTTAGAGTTAGTGGTCATTGTAGGCTGACTGAAGAGATCTGAATTGGTCTTAAGTGGGATGTGGACTCTTGGCTTTGTTCTTTTTTCTTTTGACATAACAAAAGTAACATCATTGTTTGAATTTTTACAATACAGATGTGAAGGATAATAAGTCTACCGTTATCCTCAGCTTCTTCCCTGAATAACTCCTGTTAACTGTGTAATGCTTTTTAAAATGTAGTATGTGGTATGTCCACTTGTGGATAAAGGTCTGGCAGTTTCTTGTAAAAGTAAATATACACATACCCCCTGAGCCAGCAGTTCTACTCCTAAGTGTTTACCCAAGAGAAATGAAAACATATGTTCACAAAAACACTTGTACAAGAATGTTCCTAGTAGCTCTATTCATAATAATTCCAAACTGGAAACAGCTCAGTCTTCCATCAGCAGAAGAATGGATAAACAAATTGGTATGTCTGCATAGTGAAATACTACTCAACAGTAAAAAGGAGTGAACTGCAGATATACAAAACATGGATGACTCTCACAATTAAGCTTGAAAGGGAAAGAAAGCTTTATCAAAGAGAGGACATACTACATGATTTTATTTATATGAAATTCTAAAACAATTACCTATACTGGAAAAAAGTCCAGAATGATGATTGCACTGGGACAATGGGCATGGGGATTGACTGGGAAGGGAAGGGGCCTGAGCAAACTTTCAGGGTGATGATAATGTTCTCTGCCTTAAATGAGGCTTTGGATCATATGGTAAATGTATTTGTCAAAACCCACTTAATGGTACATTGGAGATTTATGTATTTCACTAAGTATAATTTTTCCCTCAATTTTAGTTAATATGCATGCTGAATTATTTTGGGGTAAAGTATACTGATGTTTGGAACTTGAAATGCATCTAAAAATGAGATATAGTAAATTGTTAATTGTAGAATCTAGGTAGATTTAAGGGTGTTCACTGTTATAGTTCATTCAACTTTTCTGTGCATTTGTAAATATGCCTAATTGAATGTTGGAGCAAAAAGAATATGTGAATACATTTGTGTGTTTCTCGACCACCTTCACCAGTCTCAGTCTTTCCTACAGATGGTTATCAGTTTTCTGATCAGTCCTTTTTTCAGTGCATTTATGTACATGTATATAAATATATATGTGGAATATGTAGGAACAAGGTAGTTTTATCTTTTCCTCTTTTACATAAGTAATAGGAAAATCGTTTGTTCCAGGACTTGATATTTTCACTTAATATGTCTTGGCTGTGTTTCCATGTTAGTATATATAGATTTGTGTCATTCCTTTGAATCATTGCAGAATATTCCACAGTTTGTAGGTAACACTATGGAATGTGTACGTTTCTTTTTATGAATATTTAAATTGTTTACAGTTTTTCTCTTAAAAATTATTGCAGTGATTATATGCAACTTTTTATCTGGAGTAGATACACTGAGAAATGGAATTGCCAATTTATAATACATGTTTGTTATTAATAAATTGTCCTCCAAAAATGCTATACCAGTTTATACTTCCACCAGCAGTGGATAGAAGTACCTGTTTCCCTTCAACTTTTTGAGAACTGGATATTGTCACGCTTTAAAATTCTTTCCATTTTGATTGGATGCTGGTATCTGGTTGGTTTCATTTGCAGTTTCTCCACTAACTACGAGTATATTTTTATGTTTGCTCACTTTCCTTTTTTTTTTGAAATGCATACACTTTTGCTTATTTTTTCTTTTGTGTTGTATTCTTACTGGTTAAAGGAAATTTTTGATACACCTTGAATGTTAAGCATTTATTGTACTTGCAAATACTCTTTACAGTCTCTTGCTCATCTTTTTGCTTTCTTATTTTTTTCTTTCATTTTAAAAATTATAGGCCAGGCACAGTGGCTGACGCTGTAATCCTAGCACTCTGGGAGGCCAATGCAGGACGATCACTTGAGCTCGGGAGTTTGAGATCAGCCTGAGCAAGAGTGACACCACGTCTTTACTAAAAATAGAAAAAATTAGTTGGTTGTGGTAGTACACGTCTGTAGTCCCAGCTACTCAGGAGGCTGAGGCAGGAGGATCGCTTGAGCCCAGGAGTTTGAGGTTGCTGTGAGCTAGGCTGATGCCATGGCAGTCTAGCCTGGGCAACAGAACGAGACTCTGACTCAGGAAAAAAAAAATTATAATGGTTTTAAATTAACATTATCACAAGTTTAACAACATTTTCCAGGCTTTTCTTAATCAGTTATCTCAGTTTATATAATCTGTCATTTCCTCACTGATTTGAACTGGCAACTTATTGCATGAAAAAAAATTCCATTTTATATGGATTTTTTGGGTATTATTGTTTTGTTGATCTGTATCTCCTGTGTCATTATCACATTATAGTATTTAGGCTCTATATAAGTTTAACGTAAAATAAGTGTGTAAATTTTGTATCCAGTTTTGGTGTCGAGGTAGTATTAGCCTTATAAAAACCATTAAGATAACCTATGGGGCATACAAAAAGGATAGTTTATGTGTGGAGAAATAGTCTAGTCCTTGAATATTGGGAGATTTACTAATTGAAAATATTTTATTGATCAAATTGTTTGATTTGGTATTTAAATCTATTGAATATTGTTGGGTTTTTTTGTAGAGACTGGGTCTCACTGTGTTGCTCAGCCTGATCTTGAACTCCTGGCCTCAAGTGATCCTCCCACCTCCCAAAGTGCTAGGGTTACAGATATGAACCACAGGGCCTGGCCTAAATCTATTGAATATTTTGGTGGGGCATCTTTTTTTTGAGTTTTTGTGGGGTGTTTTTTTGAGACAGGGTCTTCTGTTGCCCCTCCCAAAGTGCTAGGATTACAAGTGTGAGCCACTGCTCCTGGCCCTTGGAGTTTTTAAAATTGCATTTTTTAATCTATTAATTTGTGTTTTTATCTTAAACCTCTCCTACTTTATTTGAATTTATTTTAGTCTTGAACTAAAAACCTGTCTATTTTGTTAGTGTGCATGCATTTAAGGCTGTGGATTTTACTTTGAGTTTTGCTCTGACTACATTATTGTTTTGATTTTTGAGTATTTCCATTTTGCCTTTTTAATCTCAGGGTTAAGATACCATTTTCTAGATTTTTGTCATTTCTAATATATTTATTTTTATTTTAGATAATTTGGCCTTGACTTTAAGTTTTTTAGTTTTTAATTTTGTTTTGTTTTCATTTTTTGTAATTTAAGTCATGGTCAGTTTGGAGACTATGTTCCAATTTTGTAAAAAGTATATTTTCTGGTGACTGCAAAGTTTTACATATGATAGATAACTGTTAGTTGTGCTTTTAAAAATACATACTGTCTTTTTTTGTTATTCTGCTCAATCTGTGGATTTCAGAGAGAGGTATGTTGAAATCTCTACTCACGATTGTGGTAAATTTTGTAATTCTGCTTTTGCTTTATATATCTGAAGCTACTTAGCCTCACGAAGGGTCATGGTTGTTATGCTGAATTTTCTTGATGTGTTTTCATTTACCTTTATTAATATAAAATGTCTTCATTCCTACTCATGCTTTTTGACTTGAATTCTAGATCGTTTACGATAATAATGCCACGTCTGCATTTCTTTTTGTTAGCCAAGACCTTTATTTTCCTGTTTATTTGTAACCATTGGTGTTTTAATTTTAGGTTTTCTTTTATAAACAGCATTTAGTGCATTTTAAAACCCACTTTGAGAATATCTTTTATTATTTGACTACTTTTACATCATGCCTTCCATAGTATTGGGGTTTTAATTCCCCATTGTTATTGAATATAAACAAATTTGAAATTTCAGCCTTATATAAAATATAAACTAATACAGTGACAAGGAGATCATTGGCTGCCTAGTGACAGACATGTGAATTGCGAAGAGGCACAAGGAACCTTTTGGAGATGATGGAAATTTTCTCTATCTTTGACGTAGTGGAGTTTCACTCATTGGAATTATATACTTGAAATGGATGAAATTCATTGTATGCACATTATTCCTCAGAGCTAATAAGGAAAAGCAATTAAAATCAACATTTATTTTGATGTTACCAGTGAGTCTTGATTGGTTTCTTTGTTCACTATTGCTCTATGTATTTTTCTTCTTTGTCTTAGATTTTTAAAGAAAATCTTAAAAAATGAAAAATATACAATTATAATAACTGATGAAATTTGGTCTGTGAGCTTTTTTTTTTTCTTTAAAGATTGAACAGATACATAATTTTTTCTTCAAAAATGGAAGGGATTAAGTCAGTGTAGCTAAAACTCAAGTCCTCCTTGACTACATCACCCATCTGTATCCCTTCCTCCCCTATTCAGAGGTTACTACTGTTTATGGATTTGATTTGTAAGTGTCTGGTCCATTAACTAACACTCATGTACATATATTAATAAAATTCTGTAACTCTCTTGAGTGTTTTAAATTTAAGCATATGCTATATATCAATCAGAGGTTGCTTTTTTCCACTTGGGGTTTTTGAGATCTATTTCATTCCTTTTTAACTGCTGTTTATAGTTTTCCATTATGTATTTCATTTCTCCTTTGCCTTGTTTGTGGACATTTAGCTTGTTAGCATTTTTTTTCCTGTTGCTTTCAATTTGTTTATTGCATGACCAATTCTTCAGGTAGAATTTGAGGGTAGTACATTTTCTATGTCCTTGTATGTGTGGAAATGTCTTTAATTTGTTTTCTTGATTTGTTTGTTTTAGTTGACTGTCATTTTCCCCCAGTTTAGAATATATCATTTCATTTTTGGCCAGTGAGATATCTGATGTCAGTCATATTTCTCTGCCTTAGGTAACCTGTTTTATCTTTTAAGAAGCTATAAGAAATTTTCTCCTTATTTTTGGTGTTCTAAAATTTTACCTGTTTGTGTCTAGGTGTAGGATGTTTTCCCATATTTTTCAACTTTTCCAATCTAGGCACAAGACTCGTTTGTTATTTCTGTAAGCATCCTCACACCACTCCCCTTTTCTTGTGCGATTCAAATTAGATTTGCTGATAACTTCTGGTTCTGTCCCCCATATCTCAACAATTGTTCATACATTTCCTGTCTGTCTTTTTGCCCAGTGTTGTAAAATACCTTGGCTTGATCTTTCAGCTCACTGAATTTTTCTTTAGCTTGACCATTTCTGTCTAGGTCAGCCCATCGACCATGTTTTCACTTTGTTTATTAACATCTTCATTGATGTGTAATTGACATATAGTAGACTGCACATACTTAACATGTACAACTTGAGTTTTGACAGATATATATGTGTATACGAATACCATACTCATGAAACTATCACTCTAATGAAGATAATGAACATATTCATCACCCCCAAAATTTCTTCTTGCCCCTCTTTGTAGTCCATCTCTCTCCTCACCTTGCCAGATGCCAGACAAAAATAGATCTGCTTTTTGACATTTCGTATTAAATACAGTCATGTGTTCTGAGAAATGTGCTTAGGAGATTTTGTTGTTGTGTGAACATCACAGAGTGCATTACACAAACCTAGATGGTATAGCCTACTACACGCCTAGGCTGTGTAGTATAGCCTATCACTCCTATGCTATAAACCTGGACAGCATGGTACTCTACTGAACACCGTAGACAATTGTAACACAATGATAAATATTTGTGTATCTAAACATAGAAAAGGTACAGTAAAAATACTATGTAAAGACTTCTAAAAAGGTACACCTGTTCACAGATCCCCTAATTTAAAAAAAAAAAAAGGTACACCTGTATAGGGCACTTAACCCTGAGTGGAGCTTGCAGGACTGGAAGTTTCTCTGGGTGAGTGAGTGTGAAGGCTAGAACATTGCCGTATACTCTATAGACCTGGTAACACTGATCACAAGCCTAGGCCTACACAGGATCAGGACCATCATCATCAATATCACCTTCTTCCACCTCCGTATCTTGTCCCATCGGAAGGTCTTCCAGGGGCAATAGCACACACAGAGCTGTCATCTCCTGTAACAATGCCTTCTTCTGGAATACCTCCTGAAGGACCTGCCTGAGGCTGCTTTACAGTTAACTTTTTTTAATAAGTAGAAGGAATATACTCTAAAATACAAAAATTATAGTATAGTAAATATATAAACCAGTAACATAGTTGCTTATTATCATTATCAAGTGTTATATACTATCCTTTTATCTGACTGGCAGCACTGTTGGTTTGTTTACGCCAGCATCACCACAAACACTTGAGTAATGCATCATGCTACAGCACTTTTACAGGCAATAGGAATTTTTCAGCTGCCTTATAATCTTATGGGACCACTGTTGTTATGCAGTGCATATCTGTATGTGAAATTACACGGTATGTATTATTTTTGGGGGGGGGGAGTCTGATTTGTTTTACTCAGCATAATTACTTTGAGACCCATTTAGGTTTTTATGTGTATCCATAGTTCATTCTTTTTTATTGTTCATAGTATTCCATTGTATGAATATACCTGAATTTATTTATTAATGCATCTGTTGATGTGCATTTGGGTTGTTTGCAGTTTTTAATGACAAAGTGTCTGAAGATTCGTGTACCCTTCCCTGCTGTGTGAACATGTGCTTTCATTTTTCTTGGGTAAATATCTAGGAATAGATTGACTGGACCCTGTGTTGGGTGTGTATTGATATATTTTTTTTTAAATGGTCAAACTTTTCCCATTTTTTTTTTTTTTTAAATACATTCCACCAGCAGGGTATTAGAGTTTATTTGACACCACTTCTGGGCCATACTTGGTATGCTCATTCTTTAAAATTTCTAGCATTCTGGTGGGTATGTAGTGGTAGCTCATTGTAGTTTTGATTTACCCTTGCCTGGTGACTAATGATGAACTTTTTTTATGAGGTTATTTCTGTGATCCTTATATCTTTGGTGAAGTTTCTATTCAAATTTTTTGCCCATGTAAAAAACTGTGTTTTGTTGTGAGAGTTCTTTATATATTCTAGGTGCCAGTAAGTCCTTTTATTGGTTATATGTTTTACAAATATTTTCTCCTAGTCTTTGGTTTGTTTTTTCATTTTCTTACGTGTGTGGGTTTTCTTTAGTTTTATTCTTCTCCAGTTCAGCTTATTTGTCTACTAAGTTTCTTATTTCAATAACCAGAATATGAAATCTGATTTGTAAAATTTATCCTTTTACCTTCTTACTCTGTATTTTAACTATGCTTATTTTCCCTTGTTCTGTTTGCTTTTCTAACTCAGTTTTTTCCAAAAGGTGTTACTTTCTTTGTTTTGGTGCCTTGTTGAATTAGTTTTATCTTGAATATTTGATGATTATTGGTTCTGTGCTCCTCCTGTTTGTGTTTAGACTTACTTGTCACTGTATTCAGGCATGTAGGTAGCCTCTGTAGCCAAGAGCAGTGTGGGTATGGAGGCTCTCTGTTCCTTTAGATTCTCACCAACCCTTGCAGGATATTGCCTACTTTTCCAGCCCAAGCACCCAAGCTCCTTGTTCCCACTTCAAGCAGATGCTATTTATTGCTAGTTGCTTGGCACCGGGGGCATGTGTGTACTGTGGGGAGGAGCAAAGTTACACTCAACCTGGCTGCTCCGGCTGTGCTACTACATCCAGTCACCTAGTCTTTGACCCAGAGCTCACTCCTGCTCTCCATCTTTGGTGAACAAACTCACTTATTTCTGGGAGGCCTTCTCTGATGCCCTTTTTCTTCCTCTCCCTGCTGGAGACACTTCTTTCTCTATTTGTTTCCTTTGTCACTTGTGGTGACTGAAGTCATAAAAGGAACAGATCTTACTCACATGTAAATTTCTATTGCCTGGAGTAACACAGAATGCTAGAATGATATTATTTTTTCAGAGAATGGGAGTTTTGATTAGAAAAAATAACAGAGCTGGAGGCTCCCTGGCAAAGCAGGCCACATAAGCTACTAGTCTGACTGTTTCTCTTACTGGTAGGTTAATTTTAGGTTATTTAATCTTGTTTGGTGTTTCTATATTATAATTTTAATAAATATATAAAATGTGACCGTATGTACTTATGCATATATATCTACATATATTTTATTATAAAAATAATATGTGCTCATTGGTATTTTTTTTAATTATTTCTTTCAGTGGGGAACAAATGGTTTTTTAAAGAAATAGTGCTGGGACAACCACATACAAAACAATGAAAATGGACCTCTACCTCAAACCATATACAAAAATTAACTCAAAATGGATCAGAGACCCAAACTTAAGAGCTAAACTGTAAAATTCTTAGAAGTAAACATAGATGCAAGTCTTCATGACCTCAGATTAGGCAATGGTGATTTATGTGACACCAAAAGCACAAGCAACTAAAGAAAAAATAGACAAATTGGACTTTATCAAAATTAAGAACTTTTTTATTTAAAGGACACTATCATTAAAGGGAAAAGACAACTCACAGCATGGGAGAAAGGAATTGTACATCATATGTCTAATAAGGGGCTTATATCTTTTGTACATAAAGAACTTTTAGAATTCAGTAAACAAAAAAAAAAAACCCAACTTAAAAATGGGTGAAGGATCTGAATAGACAGTTCTCTAAAGATGTACAAATAGCCAGTGAGTTCTTGAAAAGATGCTCAGCATCATTTACCATTAGAGAAATGCAAATTAAACCCACAAAGAGATACCACTTCACACCCACTGGCTGTATAAAAAGACAATATGAAGTGTCAATGAGGTTGTAGAGAAATTAGAACCCTGCTGGTGGGAGTGTAAAATGGTACAACTGTTTTGGAAGACAGTCTGGCAGTTACTTAAAAGGCTAAATATAGAGTTACCGTATGACCTAGCAGTTCCACTCACAGGTGTATACCCAAGAGAAATGAAAGCATATGTACACACAAAAACTTGTGCATGAATGTTCATAGCATTATTCACAATGGCCAAAAGGTCTAAACTCAAATGCACATCAGCTGATGAGTGGATCAATAAAATATTATATGTCCATACAGTGGAATATTACTCAGCCATTTAAAAGGAATGAAAACATGCTACATGCTGGGCATGGTGGCTCATACCTGTAATCTCAGCAACTTGGGAGGCTGAGATGGGAGGATTGCTTTAGCCCAAGAGTTTGAGAACTGCAGTGAGCTTTGATCACGTCACTGCACTCACTCCAGCCTGGGTGACAGAGCAAGACCCTGTCTCTAAAATTAAAAAAAAAAACAACATTATGCTACATGAAAGAAGCCAGTCACAAAAGGCCACATATTATTATGTAATTCCATTTCTATGAATTGACTAGAATATAGGCATATCTATAGAGACAAGGCAGATTAGTGATTGCCAGGGGCCTGGTGGGGTCGGGGGACAGGGAGGAATGGGGATGGGGATGAATGTGGAGGGTTTTTTTGAGGCAGGATTGAAAATATCCTAAAATTTATTGTGGTGGTGGTTGCACAACTCTGAATATACTAAACGTGATTAAACTACACTTTAAATAGGTAAATGGTATGTGAATTATACCTCAATAGCATTGATTTTTAAAATTCAAATACACCAAGGATTTCTAACCTGTCAATATAATTGGGTTTTTAAAAATTATACCTGCCTCTGCTTTAAAAATTTTTAAACTGTAAACAGACTGCTAATTTATTTGCCAAGTGGAAATAGTTTCTCATCATCAGCATCCTCTGAGGATAGGCACAGTCTTTCTCTTGCAGTATCCAGGCACCTGAAGGTAACTGGAAAGTTCGCATTAGTAGGTAATCAGACTACAGATCTAGCCTTGTATTCAGGGACACACATCTAGGCCTTGAGGAAGCTTAATGACTTCTCCCTATTTCAAGATTATATGTGCTGCTGTTGGGTAATAAAGAATTTGTCTGGTCTTTGTCCCGGGTTCCTGGCACAGAGATTCTAAAGACCCTTGGAATTTCCTGAGTAATAGGAGTGTCTTTATTATGTTAATGAGGTGGCTCTTGGTGGGCCCCTAGATAGCTTCAGGATGGGAGCTGTTCCCCAGAAAGAGGAACCAAGTCCCTAGATGGTTGGAACTTTGAGCCAGCAGAACCTCTGGGGAGGGAAGGAGTAGGGACTGGAAATCAAGCTTAATCGTGCAGACTGGTTTCATCAGTCATACCTATATAGTGAAACTCCAGTAAAAATTCTGGACATTGAAGTTTAGTGGAGCTGCCTGGTTGGGGAACAGATGTGCTGGGAGATGTGCCCTGATGGCATGAGAAGGCACAGAAGCTGCATTCCCTCCCAGATCCCGCTCTGTGTATAGCCATATAATAAAACTAGAATCCTAAATAGAGTGCTTCCCTGAGTTCTGAGAGTCATCTTAGTGAATGATCAAACTCGAAGGGCAGTGGGAACTCCCAGATTGGTAGCTAGTTGGTCAGAAGTGTAGGGCACCTCTGCAGGGGGACATTCTTGTGGAGACTGCACCCTTCGCTCATGGTAGTTAGTGCCAGAATTGAACTGTACACCTAGTTGGGGTTAAAACAGTAGCTGGACAGGGCCCGTAGCAAACTGATCACTTCTTTGAGTTTGGTCTTCTTTTCTTTTTCTACAACAGGATCGCAGTATGTGGTAGGGAAGTGATGCTGTCTGAAGGTGACATCCTGTTGTCTCTTCCTTCTGTCCTCTCGCTCCTTATTTTGGCCTCCTGGTAATTGGGGGAAGGGTGGAATGCTAGTGTAAATTAAAATGAAATTGCTTTAACTGTTTCCCCTTTACTTGAAAATGGGGTGGAGGGTGGTTTCCTGGCCTGCAATTGAAAAATAAAAGTTATCTGGTTTTCGGCACAATCTGTTTTGGAGTCCTGGGGTCTTTTGAGAATCAGAAGAAAGTTGTGGAGCCACCCGTAGCAGAAAAAAGAATATATTCAGAAATATATTATTATAGAAATCTTAGAAGCCCTGTGAAGTTACTGCTTGTGGGGGCAGTGGGAGTCCAAAGATTCCATATTAGGAACCCGTGCTACGGCCCCTCTGCTAGGAATAGGGTCAGGCAAACAAAAAAGTAGGTTTCTTAAGATTAGGAAATAAAGCTGATGTGATTTCAACTCTGTGGAGTTAATTATTTTTCACTATTGTTGTATCTGGGGATTTGTTTAATATTCTTTGATGAAATTTTAAACATTTAAATATAAATGAGTGACTTTAACAATACATTCTAATACGTAATCTTGATGGCAGCCACTTTCTGATGTTAGAACTTTGAATATAGACATCTGAGAAAACTAACTGATTTTAGGTGTTCCCAGAATAAATCATTGGCTCAGGGTAGGTTTCTCTTAGTTTTTCCAAATTGTGAAGGGAAAGTTAAGCCCTGGATGTTGAAACGTTCATCTGCCAAATCTTGCTTTGTGCTTAGTGGTGGAGCAGTGAAGTTCCATTGATCAGAGGGGTTGTTTCTGGTCTTGTCCTTTTTCACTTTTGCCTGGGCCCTTCCACTTGACCAGTGTTTCCTAAATTTATTCTTTGAGAACCATCTTTATGATTTCACCTTTTCTGTACATTTTCTAGTTGTTATTCTTTAAATCACCTCACTTTTTAAAACTTAATGTGATTAATTACTATCTGTAGAATATAGGTTTAATGTACTAATACATTTGTATTTGCCACTTAAAGGAACATATAAATATTGGGAGTTTTGTCCTACCTAAAATCACCTTTTATGTCTTTAGAGGGCATCAAGTTCATTTTGGGAAACACGGCCCTCCGTGCTGGAATTAGAAAGCATCACTTTGAACCAGAGTATAAGCCGTAGAAGCTACTTTAACTTGGAAGAACCAGAGGAACCTAGGAGGGATGAGGGTTGGGTGGGTTCCGCCTGCTGAAATACCGCTTGCTTGGGCAAATTTGTGTCTTGAATATGGAGATATTTGGCTATGTGCATGGCAAAGCTTGGGATCATAGCCTTGCAATGAGCCATTGGTTTGTTTTTTAACCTGGCCAACATACATACATACACGTGTGCACATATATGTGTATCTTCACATTTTATAAGTTTTATTTTCTTTCACAGGTTTGATCTTGCTCTTCTACCTAGTTTTTTATGGGTTCCTGGCTGCACTCTTCTCTTTCACGATGTGGGTTATGCTTCAGACTCTGAACGATGAGATTCCAAAATATCGTGACCAAATTCCTAGTCCAGGTAAATATAGGTTGCAGTTACCATGGCTTTTAACAAAATTGGGCTATAGTTTATTTTCACCATAAATCTGTTTTATGTAGCATATAGAACATAGTTAAACCTTGGAATTGGGCAATGTGAAGGTTTTGATTGTTGTTTAATATTTACAACAGTATTTAAAGACCTTCACATTCATGTATTGGTAAATCATGAGGTTTTTGTCAGGAATAAGCAGAAATGAATATTGAGAATTCTAATGAAGCCAAGTTTAAACAGTATGGTTATAGTTATGAATAACTTTTATGAATATTGTGTAGTTTCACTTTGGCTTGTGTAATTTACTTATAAATTATATACTTCAGCTCTAGCTTGGGTTAAAGCATTGGTCTTATAAAATACATGCTTCTAGGCTAGACAAGGTGGCTCATACCTGTAATCCTAGCACTCTGGGAGGCCAAGGCAGGAGGAGGATCCCTTGAGCCCAGGAGTTTGAGGTTGTTGTGAGCTAGGCTGACACCATGGTACTCTAGTCCAGGTGACAGAGCAAGACTGTTTCGAAAAGAAAAGAAAAAAGTTAGCTGTCTTTATGAATGATGTTTCCATACAGTTGTAATTTAAGTGAGAAAAGTGCTAAGATTTTGATATGCTACAGTTTTTCTCCATGTATTAATGGCAAATTGACAAAACCTAAAAATACTGTTTTGATAGGAAAAGAAATATAGAAAGTTCAAAGTAAAATTACATATTTTTAAAGTAAGCAACAGAGCTTATAATTAACTGTAGATAATGAAATTTATAAGAGTTTTCTAATTGGTAATGTCTGAGATGATTTTGAAGATTTGAATTCTCTTTAATTTTAGATATCTGTACCTTCATAATTGGAGATCTGTTACTGAGATCTGTTTTTTAGGGATAAGAGTAAGAAGGAGAGAACGGGATTTGTTTGATACTGTTTATTTCCACCTTTTTTCTTTTGTCTCTTTATAGGACTTATGGTTTTTCCAAAACCAGTAACTGCATTGGAATATACATTCAGTTCAACTGATCCAGCTTCCTATGAAGAGTACGTTAAAGAACTTAAGAAGTTTCTAAATCGTAAGTTTTCTCAGAGTAAGGTAAAAGATTTTAGTTACAGAAACTAGCATAAATTATGATTACTTTTTGAAACATCATTCTTAGAATTTCTTTTACCTTTTTTCTCTCCTGCTAAACACAGACAACTGAGAGGACTTGCAAGTAGGTTTTATATCTACTTATGAAATATTCTAATTTATGGAAAGACATAGGAGCCTAGGCCTAATGGGCAGTAAATTGATTTTTCTGTCTGTCCTATACTAAATACACTAAGTTCATTGAGACATAACAAAAGTATTACTAAAAGTAATACTTTTAGTTTTAAAAGTGTAATAGAGCAAATCTGTATTATTTCATGCCTCTGAGTATTTGGACATTTTACAATGTAGTATTTGTGTGGAGAATGGAAAGTGATGTTTATCATTTTTAAAAATATGTCTGTTTCTGATTTTTAATGTATCCATTGTATTTCAGAGTTGTCAGTTTGTAATGCTCATTAATAGCCATCCCAGCCCAATCTCTTCTGTTTTGCTCAGCCAGTGGTGTGAATGGTATTAACCGTCACATGAGTAATGATTAGATGCTCTGGCCCACTGGTTTTTGACCACCTCTTCTCCTCCTCTGCCACACACACCGACAGCTGCTCCCTGGATCCTGTAGGAGGACTTCATTGCCAACATCACTGGCCAAGGCTTTCCTGACACCACCTCTGTCCTTCTAGTTTGCTTGTTTAACTTGCCTCCAGTATTATTCTGCCTCAGTTTGCTGATTATTTTACTTTATCTCAGCTCCCCACCCCTACCTTCCCTTTTTATCTAACTTGTTAATTCCATGGTTTTTCATTTCAGTTTTACTTTTGCCAGTACTCTAAAATTGCTAGCCTCTCAATCTATTGGTCATACACTTGTAGCAGAATTCTACTGGATAAAACTGTGCAGGTCCTGGATGACTCTCCTCCTCCTTTGAGCCTGCGCAGGCAGCAGGGTGCTGCTGTAGACATTCAGCAGGATGAGTTAGCGCTGTGAATACCTGAGCAACTCCCTCACGTGGACCTACTACCTGCCTGGGAGCCCTATGGAATTTCCCAGCCTCTACTCAAGCCTCTGACCCCTTACCTGTTTACTGTAACTCACTTTTTTCACATAACCTGGTTTCTTACTTTAAGAGACAATAGAAGTACTCAGATAGGAACTGCCCCAATCTGTCTGTTACCAGTAGAGGAACCTACAGTGGGGCCTTTTTGTCTGTCGCATCCTCCTGCTTTGATGGGGCAGCTGCCGTTACTCACACGTGAGGCCGCTGTACCACTCCTCCTGTGGGTCTCATCCCCCCAGAGTGTCTCAGAAACATTATGCTGTTTACTCTCCCTTCTGGTATGTATTTAGCCTCTCTCTTTATTGGATCCTTCCTGTTAACTTGCAAAAATCTTTAACTCCCTCCTGTATTAAACCAGACACTTTTTGATTTCACATTATCTACTAGCTATCTTCCTAAGTGTCTTTCCTTTGACAATTGCAAATATACTAATTATTTAAATAATTTAAAGATGTTTTTGTGAAAGTATTCTGCATGGTTTAAAAATCAAATAGTAAAGAAAGGTCTACAATGAAAACAGTGCTCCCTGCACTACTCCTTTCTAGCTGCAGTCCTATTAATTGATTCAAGTGTTTTTTGAGGACCTGCTTTGTGGCAAGCATTCATCTAGGTTCCAGCAATGAGCAAAAGCAAAATTCCTGTCTTCCTGAGACTTAGAGTCCAGTGGTGAATTATAAGGTACT